>NC_067400.1:54035679-54715679 GCF_016432865.1 Antechinus flavipes
ATAGGGCCATGGCCACCTCAACGTCTCCCTTTCTTTCCTCAGATCAGCCTTACTTTCTCTCTATTTACTGGATGACAATGGAGCTGCTCCATCTCCCCACATAGTTCATTTCTGAATGAACTGTGCAGATGACTCGACTGTGTTCCCTATAGTTCATTTCTGAATTCCCCTACTCCCTCTCCACTGCCAGATTCTTATAATTTCTCTACTCTAAATCTCTATTTTACAATTTTTCACTGCTCTGACATCTTATCATGGGACTAAGTTTCTTCAACCAATCTGAAAATTCTACCTATAAAACCACTTAAGTTCATCAAAGGAGTTTTCACACTTAATCTGAAGTTTCTCCTTGGCTGAAATCTTATCAATTTCAATTACTTTAAATAGTATGGGGGTGACTACTGACTTACTGAGTTGACATGAGCTTCTGGGCAAGAAATTAAGACCAACAAGTCTTCAATCACTTAGTCTCAAGAATTGACAGATCTTCAGTCAACTTTATCAATCATCCACGTTCGTCTGTTCTTTCTTTTCTTCTTTTCTCTTTCTAATATGCATATATAATCATATATATATATAGAGAGAGATATTGATATTTATATCTATATGTAGTTTTATATAGACTGACTCACATTCATCCCTAATCTGATACATGACTGACCAAATCTCAGTTCTGAGAAGTCAAATCTGTATATTAAACTCACGTTAACACATATAAAATGTAATAAAAGAAATGTTAGGGGCAGGAGTATAGTTTGCCAAAAGTCACTAATAAGGCTTCTTATTTCCTGACATGTTGTGGGCTTCTAAATCTCTTTGAAAATTTGAATGGCAGATATGGAATCTCTGGAGCTCAGCAGAAAGGAGTAAGGAGGCTACATGGCTTTTCAGGATCTCTTTCCTATAGTATTGAAGTTTATTCTCTCAATAGCCTTTTTTATATTGAGAGTCCATGTAAGAGTATTTTCCTGTGAACACTGGACTCAAAAGCATGCACCTAAGAAGCTTTTCTTTCTGCTTCTGAACATAAGGCCATTAAACTGGTAATGGTTCTTCTCCATGTAAAACCCTCCCAAAATTATATGTTCGGCCAATGATCCTATATCTTCCCTAATAAAGAAACTCTATTTAGTTCATTCACTTATTAAGAATGCCCAAGAAATTTCTGCAGAAACAGCACCAGCTTCTGAGATTATGGTTTTTTTTCATCTCCAAAATGGGAACAACAATAACTGGGTTTCTAACCTCACAAAGATGCAATTGGGATCAAAATAAAATGAGTGTGATTTGAAAAACTCAGTATTCTAGAGAAATGTGTGTCATCAGATTTTTAAAGAGCCTGACAATCTATTTCTATTTACATGCATATCTTCTAAATTTCTTTTCTCTTTCATTGTAGGTTTGCTTTGTGAACTTAGATGTCACCAAAGAAGATTGCAGTAATGAGCACCTACGACAGGTAATAAGTTGGAACTACCACTTCGTTTCATAAGCTCTCATGGCACAGAAGCATTCTACCATTATTTGCAGATTCCAGAAGACTCTTGAGTGAAATGATGATCATATCACAATTCATTTTCCTGACTTTCTTCCTTTCCAAGCACTCTCAAAATTCCTCTTTTCCTATCAGGCAGAGATATGTTCATTTCACTTTGAGCAAGTAGAACCCTAAGGTTTCTCCAGTTCCCAAATCTGTCCTTCTACTTCTTGCAGTCCCTGACAGAGTAAATTTGGCACTCCAGAAAAACTGATCTTTCACCTGCCTTTTGATATATTTACTGGGGATAAACTTATTTGTTGATCATGATATACCCCGAAAGTGAGACTTTTTTGAAGGAGAAAGAATACATACACACACACACACACACACACACACACACACACACACACACACACACATAAGAGAAAGAGAGAGAGAAAGAGAGAGAAAGAGAGAGAGAGAGAGAGAATATTTAGGTATGCACTAACTAATATTCAGAGCTGGAATTTTTTAATATGATCTATATGTAGATCAATAAAGTAACCAAGAAATTATCAGTTCTCCAAAGTTGCCACAGAGAAAATATGGTGATATTTTAACTAATCACATCAATGCTCTCTCACTAAGGCTTTGGCAAAACACTAAGAATTAGCAAACTCATTTCACTTTGTTTTCTTCTATGTGCCTCCTAGTCAAAATGTTAGTTAAAATGCCTACTGTCATGAGCAAAGGAAGGCAGCAAGAGGACTGGATGATCAGCCCCTAGAGAATTTCCACTGAATGGGGATAGCTTATTGCCTTACAATCTCTTTCTTCTAGCACAATGTTAATCATTTACATGGCAATAATAAAGCCCATTTTCATGTGGCATCATACAAATTAACAAAGGATAATGCAACACACAAGATTCCAATCCACTAAGAGCTCAGGGACAATCAATGGAGACACATACAATGGATGGGGAGAAATTTTATGCAGATACAAAAAGAAAAGGATTTTATTTTGAATTATTATTTTATATATCAACCTCTGGAACCTCAAGTCAACTTCTCATCAAAAACTTTCTCCAATTGTTTTTGACTAGCAGGAACTTTTCTCTCCTGTTTAAGTTGATCTATTTACCACTTGCCTTAGGCTATTAGAAATCATTAAATATTAAATATACATTAAATATACACCATTAATTTGATTTTCTGATTTCCAGGATTTACATATTTTTCAATAGAGAAAGGTCCTATATCTGTCCAGGGCACCACGATTCTCCCAGTTAACCAAGTTCACAATTCTGTGAGCATCACTGACTCTTCCCTTTAACTCACCTTACATATTAGTTATCTTGTCCTTTCTAGCTACAATATCTCTTGCCTCCATCTTCTTTTCTCAGAACCACCACGATGTTTTAAGCCCTTATCACTTTTCACTTGTACTCCTGCAGCTGCTTTTTAATTGGTCTTTCTGCCTCTAGTTTTGTCAATCCATCTATCACAGAGCAGTTAGTGATTTTCAATAAACTCCTCTGACTCCTAAGTTCAAATCTGAAGTTCTCAATTTCTCATTTGAAACGTTTCACAATCTTATGCTAATCCATCTTTCCATTCTTATTATGCTCCTTCACCCAAGCTGTAGTTTCATCACATTGGTCTCATTGCTGTCTTTTTACATATGACATCTTATCTCTAATTTTCATGCCTTCACATTTATCCGTCATTCATATAATACATTCATCCCCCTTCTCATTTTCAGCTCTTGAAATTCCTGATTTATTTTGGGATTCATCTCAAGGGCTAACTTCTGCATGACTACATTCCTGATTCCTCTGAAATACTCATGCCTTCACCTTCTCTGATTTGTGTGTGTGTGTGTGTGTGTGTGTGTGTGTGTGTGTGTGTGTGTGTATTCTTATCTTTTATAATGTAAGACCTTTGAGGGGTAGAAGATTCCAGTTTTGTCTTTGGATCCCCAGCAGCTAGCATGCCTGTTTGAACATAACAGTCATTTAATAAATAAGGATTTTGTTGATTTCGTAGTTGATTGGAAAAACCCAAAGAACCATCTTAATGGTATCATAATGAGAAATAAAACTTGCCATTTTTCCCAACATGAGTGTGATATTGATTATTCTCTTAGAGAAAAATATCCATTATCCATTTCTAGCTATTAGTTTTATATAAAGAATGAGACACAAATTGCTTTAGAAATCAGATACAAACTTCCAGTTAGCCAGCTAAGTACGATAAGAACACTACACATGGAATCAGAAAGACCTGAATTCAAATCAAATCTCAGATACTTTCTACCTGTGCAAGTACCTTGGCAAGTCATTTAATCTCTCACCTCAGTTTTCTCATCTATTAACTGGGGATAATAATAGCACATATCCAATAGAGTTATTGTGGGATAAAATGAGATCACATATATATGTTTGCAAATCTTAAAAATCTTGTATAAATGTTATCTATTTCTATCTATTATCATTATGTAAAAATAAGCTCCATAAGAGACTTACATGAACTGATGCTGAGTGAAATGAGCAGGACCAGGAGATCATTATATACTTCAACAACAATATGATGATCAGTTCTGATGGACGTGGCCATCTCCAGCAATGAGATGAACCAAATCAGTTCCAATAAAGCAGTAATGAACAGAACCAACTGCACCCAGCAAAAGAACTCTGGGAGATGACTATTATGAACTACTACATAGAATTCCCAATCCCTCTATTTTTGTCCACCTGCATTTTGGATTTCCTTCACAGGTTAATTGTACACTATTTCAAAGTCTAATTCTTTTTGTGCAGCAAAATAACTGCTTGCACATGTATACTTATATTGTATTTAATTTATACTTTAACATATTTAACATGTATTGGTCAAACTGCCTTCTGGGGGAGGGGATGGAGGGAAGGAGGGGAAAAATTGGAACAAAAAGTTTGGCAATTGTCAACACTGTTAAATTACCCATGCATATAACTTGTAAATAAAAAGCTATGATAATAATTTAAAAAATCAAAAAAAACTATATGAAAAAATAAAAATAAAAAAAATAAGCTCCATATAACCTGGACATCAAATAATATTTGAACTGGAAAAAGGTTTTAAAGGAAATTATTACAGCAATATGTTCTAATTTCTCCAGTTTCACAGTTAGAAGTTTTCCTTAAGTCTAACTGGAATGCCTAGGCTTCAGTTCAACGATATATCTACTTCTTCTAATCTCAATAGATTCAAAAAAATGTTCTTATGCTTGTTAGTGGATAAGTGACTTTTAGAAATAAAGCAGCTTTTGAATATTGGGGTGGGAGGAAAGGGAGACAATTTTACTGAAAGTATTGTGGTTGGATAAATCATTTCATGAATGACCTCATTTCAATAACTGAAATAAATCTGAACTAAATTAAGATTCTTCCTCTATAGAAGTTGATCAATGTGTCACCAGATCTCCCAAAGCTTATCAATTCTATGAATGTCCAACAACCAAAGGAAAATGAAATTGTCCTTCTGAGTGGATTATCTTCAGGAAATCTCCATACTGACTTTGAAGTTTCTAAGGTAAGACTTATAAAGTCAGCTTGGTGGGGAGGAATGAGGGAGGTAGAGTCTTCTTCAGAGACAATGATGCTTTTAGCAGATTAAATTTAAAATCAGATTTTACCTTATCTCAATTCCTCCAACATGAGCTGGAAATGACATTTGTGAGAAGTGCCAAAAATACTGTAGTTAACTTTTGAAGATTTAACAGGCTTAAACACATAAGCAGATCACAAGTGAACTCTCTTCAGGTGTTCAGATCAAAGAAGTTTTATCTGCATTACAGAATAATGTTCATTTGTATTCATACTGCATATCTTTGCCAGGGTCTGATTGTGCTATCAAACACTATGAATGTCCTTCATTTTTTAGAGGAAGATCTTTAAACAAAACCTAAATGTAACATAATTTATTTGAATTCATGCAGAATTTTTGGTAACACTCCAGTAATCTCTAGTTCTCAGCAGTTAATTACTCCGAGAGGATGAAGAGGAGGAAAAGGGGAGGGGGGAAGGAAAGGATGAAGAGCACAAAAAGAAGCAGAAAGAAAGAATAAGAATTGTCATAATTCTAGGTTATTTTGTAATAATAGAAATGTTTTCTGAGTGTTTGGTACCCTAAGACATTAAAGAAAAATTAATCATTAGTGACTAGGAAAAGAAAATGTTAAACCACTCCAGTATCTTTTGTAAGAAAAGCCCAAATGGGATCACTAAGAGTCAAACACAACTGAAAAACAATTTCAACAACAAAATATTTTATATTTCTTCTTGGCATATATGTTGTTTCTTCACCCTACTTCCAGTAAAATGTTAACTTCTTTAAGGCAACAATTGCCATTTTTTGTCTTCTGTTTTTATAGGTATAAGTCAGATAGGTGGTAAAGTAAATAGAGCGCCAAGTCTGGAGTCAGAAAGATTCCTCTTTCTAAGTTCAAATCTAGCCTCAGATACGTCCTAGTTATATTCACCTCAATTTCCTCAGCTATAAAATGGGCTGGAGAAGAAAATGTCCAACTACTCTAGTATCTTTTGCAAGAAAAGCCCAAATGGGATCACTAAAAGTCAAACACAACTGAAAAACAACTACAACAACAAAAATCTTTGTATCCCTGGACTCTAATAAAATGTGTATCACATTGTAGGTATTTAATGAAGTCTGTTCATTTAATAACGTTGTTATAAAATATAGTGATTCCAAGTCTGATAGGAACAGTTGGAGTATTTTATCATCAGATAAAGAGTAATCTCAGGTTAGAATAGAAAGTAGCATTAGTGGAATGTAAAGGAAAGTGATACTGAAATAGCATTTTTGATCTTTCAGTCACTTTATTTGCTCAAGATCTTTGAGCCTCAGGCCCAGAATTGAATTCCCACTTGTACCTTCACTCCCCTTACCACCATCACTATCCCTGCCTCATCCCCACAATGAAGTAATTCAAAAAATAATTATAAACATCTAACTCTCCAGCACATTGTATTAACCAGAGAATGTTATGCAACTTAACAATAAGATTTCTGGTGCTATGCTATTACTTCCAGTGTCAGATGAAATTAACAGACTTCTTTAAAATCTTTAAAATTTTAGAAATTCTTTAAAAATTTTAGGAGGTCATGCAACCCAGAGTGGTAATGATGGAGCTTAGTATAGGACTGACAAAGCCAAGCTTACACTAATAGATGTTTCAAAACCCCTCTACTGCCATCTGAACAAATCAAAATGGAAAAAAATGCCCCCCCAAAAGACACATAGCATCTTACTTTATTCTTGGTCTTTAGAGGTAGGATTGAATTAGATGGAAGCAGAATCTCCTCAACCTCCTTCTTCCTTGTCTACTGACAAAGTGACTCTGGCTCGTCTTACTCCAACCCCTAGTCCCTCCTACAATACTCTGTATACACCAATTATCGAGCCAGCACAGGACAGTGGGAAGGGGTATTCCCCAAGCACATGCCCATAGAGTAATATCCAATTGGTAATTAGCCTTAAGTGCTCAAACCAACCTCAGTGCATCGACTCAAGAGTTTCAGCCCTCTACATCTCACCTTATATACATTGATAAATATGACTTTTATAGATAGTGCAGTTTATTGATATCTTTCTTAAAACTCTCCAGAGGGAAGAACACTTCATTTGGAGTTAGAAGAGATGAATATGTTCCTTATTAGAGAGTAGGCTAAATTTGTTTTTATGGACCCTCATTAATTATACAGTGGCACAAATAAGAGACAAACTGGAGAGGAGAGAAAAGGGAGAAAGAAAAAGTGATACTTATCAGTCCCAAACACAAGGAGTTTTCTTCAACAAAGTCTTTGTGCTCCCTAGTAAAGATGATGAAGTTGTTGCCATTTGTATGGCCTCCTACTAATCTCAGGGTTCAGTGCCCAGCCATTGTAAGGTTTGTTCTTATCACAGATGGCAATAGAATATAAATGCAGAAATTAGTATTCTCATAAAATCATCAAAACATAAAAATGGAAGTTGGAGGAAGATTATTATGGAATTATTTCACCTTTGACCTCAAGCACAGAACTGTGATTCTGGACCTACATTTTTGTAGCCATTTTACTTTCTTTTTGTTTCTATATTTTTGCACATGGGTGGTAAAGGGATGGATCTCTTTCTACCCAGTGCTTTGAAGATGAAAAGTGTTCATTATCTAACTATCATTAGATACCACTTGGCCTTGTTTTAAAGGAATATTAATAAAGGTCATCAACCACAATCTTTGCCCATGGAATTGAATACCCACCCATCAAACTCATGACTTCAACTTCATTAGTACCATTCTACCCAACTGAACAAACCTACTTCAGATAAATAGTGATGGTCTTTCAAAGATGGATGACTTATACAAGGGACTCTTACAAGAATCTCCTCATTATAAAATGAAAGGATATTATTGTTGGCAGAACAATGTTCAACTTAAAATAAATCAATAACTTTCTTTAGTGTCACCAAAGTAGATATATAAAATGTTAAAGTGAAAGAAAGAATTAAATAAGAAAACAAATTGACATATAAATGGCTATTTCCTTATACTCAATTATCTCCTTAGTACTTTGACTTCCCTAGGTGCCCTTTGGATCAATTAGCTCACCAGCACCATCATAATGGATACTGTAAATATCCAAACTAAAGTTCTATTCTCCCTTCCAGGATTTGTCACGGAGATCTGTGAATAGACATAAAAAATCAAGTGAGGTTTTGTTTTTCCTTTAATATATTCTCTTTTTTTCTCCCTAGTATCCTTGGCTGCCAGACATATGTTTGGTTCAGTGTGCAAGGGGGAACAGACAAAACAGTACCAATTGTATCATCTTTGAAATCAACAAATTTCTGATTGGTCTTGAGCTGGTACAGGAGAGGCAACTACATCTGGAAACCAATGTTTTCAAGCTGGAAGATGACACCAACTGCTCTGTGTCATCAATAGAAGAGGACTTCCTCACAGCATCAGAGCACTTAGAGGATGAAAGTGAGGTGGATGAATACAAAAATGGTAAAAGTCACCCAACAGTACCATATTCACCCAACTGAACTAACATACATCACATAAGCGATGAGGATCTTGATTCCAAGGGACTCCTATAAGGATGGAGTTATAAACTGAGCAGGAAAAAAATCTCTCTTAAATCTTAGAAATTCTGAGCATATTACTTTGATTTTCTCTTCATAGAAAGGATGTTGCTGATGAGAGGAAGTATTGAAATGAGAATGTCAATGAAATTAATATAATAGAATGAGTTATACCCCCACAATTCTCTTTTAAGTATGAGTTAGTATTGTTTATGGCAGCAACTATAAAATGGTATGTTGTCTGGAACCACAAGCTTCATCTTTTAAAAAGTCACCAGAGAAATCATTATGATCCTGTATTCCCCTTCTCTCAATCTTCCCACCCGTAGCTACCCATAATGGTTATAAATGTTAGTGTCAAGAAGTTTGGGAGTCCCCTCAATTTCTGACTCATTACAGAGATTAGCCTTGAATCTTTCATGGAATAAACTTTAAGAATATTAGCAACAGCTTCTGGGCCTCCCTTCTATGAGTAGAAGGAAATACTAAAATAAGGGAAGGTTCCTGAGGGCCTGATAAGAAAGGAGGCACATTCTTGACTATTGATTTCTCAGTAGTTTCTGTAACCATAAATAATAATTCCTACTATTTCCTGCTATTCATTGAAGGAAGCCCCAGAGGCCATTGGGGCACTGGTATTGTTAAAGTCTACTGCTTCATAAGCATTACTTTTGTTCATATCCATGAAAAAATGATAACTTGATATTCAAAATAAGGATGACTCTTTTTTCTAAGGATGACTATTTTCTTTTCTTTAGGTTACGAAAATGCAAATATCTCAGTCAATGTTTCAGAAAGTAAAAAGTCCAAAGTTGCTACACAAGGGGATCTGAATTGTAAAAAGGGCAAATTACGTTATGCTTTTGAAGAAAATTATATTTGCAAAGATAATGCCATTTCACATAAATCTCCAAGGTATCTGGAAGGAACATTGAGGAAAGCAGCAGAAATTATTTTGCCAAGTACAGACCAATTGACTCAGCAACTGAAACAGAAAGGTGACATTTCTGGGGAAGAGGGACCAGTCACTAGCAATTTTGTAGAAAACTCTAAAGGTTCAGTGGAAAGTTTTCATGCCTTGCAGGCTCTGGATAAGAGACATTTGGATAGAATGGTTAAGGAAGAACTAATATCTGTATGTGATACCATCTTAAAACAAAATGGAAGCCCAGATCCTGAAGAGAATCTGAAGAAAAAAGAACAATCTCATCCTCATGTACAAGATGAAGGCAAAACAACTGGCGAATATGCAACAAACCTGGCAGAATCTGTCCTGCAAGATGCATTTATTAGGCTGTCCCAGTCTCAACCAACATGTCCTATGAAAGCTGTGGCAAATATCTCTACTGAAAAGGCTTTGGTTTCAGAAAGCTGCACTGCAGAAGATCTAGAGCTTCCCAGGTCATGGCAGGAACTTCCAAAAATAGTCATTGTTCAGAGTCCAGACAGTGGTGAAGCTGTATCTGAATGGCCTGGGACCAATTCTCCAAATCTCAACCACTGGACACAATCTGATCCCTCAGCTGAAATTTCAGGTGACCTTCAGGAAGAGAAGTTCACCAAACCTCCCCAAAGTGCTCTAGAAGTAGCTCTAGCTTGTGCTGCTACTGTCATTGGAACTATTTCCAGTCCTCAGGCCACTGAAAGATTCAGATTAGAGCAAGAAACCACAGTGTCTAATGGTCAAATGCTAGGGAATGAAGAGCTTCAAAGACAAGCCTCCCAAGTACTTCAGGACACCACAAGCATGGAATATTCATTTCCATCAGCATTGTGTGGGATGACACAGGTGGCCAGTGCCGTTGCTGTCTGTGGCCTTGGAGAAACACAAGAAGATAAATATCCTGTGGCATCAAGTGGCCTCTTGTCTGCAGCAGAAGCCTCAGCAGCTGTCACCCTCCATGATAGCATAGCCATGGGCAGTAACATGGAGACCTTGAATAAAAGCATTGCAGAAGCCCTTCTCAAGGAAGTGTCCATGGTTCTGACCAAGCCTAATGCCTACAGCAGCACTGGAAACTTCATGGAGTCAATGAACAGAAGGATTATTGAAACCGTGGCCAGGCCTCAAATCTCTTGCTCAGACAAAATCCTTGAGGATAAACTAGCAGAGGATTTATCCAATGTTATCCTGAAACACTCACTTGAAGAAGCTAACCGAAAAAAGAAAATGATTGACCCTGAGGCCCCTGGGGATCCGGACAAGGATACCCAGGACATCCTTGTGGAGACTGTAAATGAGCTGCTTTTCAATGCGATATATTTCACTTTTAAGAAGATGAGCAACATCACACAGCTCAGTGAGCATCCCCCCATCTTTTCTAAGGAGAACAACAGATGGAGAGGAACAGAAATAGACCATCAACTAACAGAGACAGCAGCTAGTCAAACAGCCCCAAGAGCTCCTGACTACTCTAACAGCAGCACAATTAATAATCCATACAATGCCGGTGCTGTCAAAGAGCTTGTAGATGTCACATATCCAAAGATGGATAATAATAGCAGAAGAATGCCAAACATTTCTGAAAGCCCCATGCGTCAATCAGAATTGCCTTTTAATAACAATGTCCATAATTCGTTGGCTGCAAAAACATCTCCTAAGAAAAGATATCCAAAACAAATCACTGGAGATTATTCTAATCAGAGGCTCAGTCACAATAGGAATGGACTCAGATCCCTTTCAGATCCGTTACCAGGCAGTGGGATGCAAGAATTGATGTGTGCTGAATCCACCATCAACCCAGACACCCGAGAAAGAGGCAAGCATGACAGTCTCCTCAGTAGTGAAGCTCAAGCTAATCTGATTCCACTGGCGAGCAACAATTTGCTCCCATCCCAGCCTATGCTACAAGTTAAACATTCAACAGATAACTACTGTGTGATAGACTTTGCTGAAGAATTAGCAGAAACTGTTGTCTCCATGGCAACAGAAATAGCTGCAATCTGCCTGGACAATTCCAATGGAAAGCAACCCTGGTTTTGTGCCTGGAAAAGGGGAAATGAATATCTGATGGCACCAAGCTTGTCCTGCCGAAACCTGAAAAGAAAGAAGGAAACCCAGGCCAGTGGATCCATTGTAAGGAAGCATAAGCCCCCTCGACTGAGTGAGATAAAAAGGAAAACTGATGAGCACCCTGAACTCAAAGAGAGGCTAATGAACAGGGTCGTGGATGAGTCTGTAAATCTCGATGATGTCCCAGACTCCGTCAACATCTTTGCGAATGAAGTAGCTGCCAAAATTATGAACCTGACAGAGTTTTCCATGGTAGATGGAATCTGGCAAGCTCAGAATCATCCTCGAAACAGGTTACTAGGGGAAAGGTTGAATCGTGTGAAAGCATCTAGCTGCGAAAGCATCCCAGAAGAGGATTCGGATTCCCGAGGATTTGTAAACAGCCTGGGTTTAATGAATACCTTGAGTCAGCCAGTTAGCAGAGCCAGCTCTGTCTCCAAACAGTCCAGCTGTGAGAGCATTACAGATGAGTTCTCCAGGTTCATGGTGAATCAAATGGAAAATGAAGGGAGGGGATTCGATTTACTGCTGGATTACTATGCTGGCAGGAATGCGAGTACCATCCTGACCTCAGCACTTCAGCAGGTGTCACGAAAGAATGGCCACCTTAGCGTGAAGCCCAGCTGTCCCTCGAAGCAATCCAGCACAGAAAGCATAACTGAAGAGTTCTATAGGTACATGCTAAGGGACCTCGACAGAGAGAGCAAAGATAGCATATCCTCCAATAGAAGCAGCCGAGACTGGGGCACCAGTTTGCTCCCACCTTCTCCACGGTCCCCATTGTGCTACAGACAGTTCTCTGTGCCAGAGAACAAGTCCTCTTGTGCCAAGCTAACAGTGAGTGCTCCAGTCAAGGCAAACTCTCTGGATGGCTTTGCTCAGAATGTCCAGCAAGACTTCTTAAGTGTTCAACCAGTCAGCAACGTGTCTTCATCAGGCCTTTGCAAGTCGGACTCTTGTTTATATCAGAGAGGAAGGACAGACCAGATCACAAGCATGTTAATTCATGAGACGTGGACAAACTCAATTCAAGCCCTTATGCAAAAAAATAAAATTATAGCAGATGAGACAGAAGGGACAGATGCTGATCCTGTTTCTAGGAGTTCTTCCTGTCACATAAAAGGGTATGGTAGCAGATTAGGTGCAAGCACTGAGGAGAATGGAAACATTCTGCTCGTGGTTCGTCAGGATCCTTCTGCTTGCACAAATAAAGACTCAGTAACAGAAAACAGACACCTTCCCACTCTAGCTCCAGACCAAGCAGCTCCTCCCTCAGAACAAACACACATAGACTTTAAAAAAGAGCATTTCTCCAGCCATGATTCGGGACTAGGGAGTCACACAGATACATCCCTTTGTTTGAGGGAAGTACCTTTGATTCAGATTGAAAGTGATCAAAGGGATGATCTCATTGAAGAATCAGAAGCCATTCTTTCCCAAAATATCGGCACCGGGGAAGCAAAAGACGACAACATGAACAAAGAAAAAGACCCTGAAATGGACAGTGGCAGAAACACAGCTGCAAGCTCCATCACAAACAACAGGTGAGTGAAGAATGCTCTGTGTACATATCATGTACATAGACTAGCCTTTATAGTAAAGATCATTTCATCATAGTAGATGTTAGAGATAAGAGAGGATTCAAAGAATTATCTGGTCTAGAGTTCTTGCCTTAAGGCAGGGAATGCCTTTTTTCCCCATCTCATAGATCAAACAACTGAGACCCTGAGAGATTGCTTGTCGATTCCTACCATAGCTTGCTTTAGAGATTTATCACACATCCAGAAAAGTATTAACTATTAGCCCATTTCAATATTCCTTTTTTCCCTATGACTGAAGTCTTTGAAAGTAAGAAATGACAAAAATGTCCTTTTAAAAGCATATAAGAATTGGAAAGACAAAAATGTCCTTTTAAAAGCATATAAGAATTGGAAAGATGACTTCAAGTTAAATAATCATAGAGTTCTTCTAATAGAAAGATTTTAGAATGAAATAATTCAAAAATCATCTAGTCCAAAATCTTACTTAAGAAAAAAGGTTATCCTTCTACATCATTTCCTGAATACTTCCAAGGACAGTAAACTCCCTATGTCATGTGGCAGCTCTGAACATAAACATTTTCTTTTCATTGAACTAAAATTGGACTCTTTGTAATTTCCATAAACTGCTCCCACTTCCTGCCTTCTGTATCAAACTAAGTCTAACATGGCTATCCGTCAGATCCTCCAACACTGGGACTAGCTCCTTAAATCTCTCAGAATAAAAATCCACAATGATTCTTGTTCTTCATGGAACTTGGTTTCAAGTACTCTCCTCATCCCTCTTTTCAATGTACCAGTCAAGGTCCCTCTAAAATCTCATACCTAGAATTACACATAATAATGCAGGTGAGGTGTAACCAAAAAAAGAATACTAGGACTCACTAATTCTATTAATATAGGCTAAGAGAAAATTAGCAGTCTAATTTAGTCTTTTTATGGTTGTGGATAGTTCACTTCTAAAAAATAAGAATACTTTTGTATTCTCTTGCATATTACAGAAATGACTTTAAAATCATACATCCCAATAGACAGGATATTGAAAAATATCCTGAATCAAATATTACCATTCTTGAAAATATTCCTTCATAGGTAGGGGAGGAAGGGAGGAAAGGAAGACTTTCTATTTTTCTAATTCTTCTCGTGTCCTTACAACCAGATTTCTTCTAGATTTGGTTTCTTTTTGTTTCATATAAGGACAGTTTTATTCTTCTTTTACATATAAGTAAACTATAGTGCCCAAGGATATAAAGCTAGTATGGAAAGATAGACTCTGAATCCAAGGCTTCCTAGTTTCAAGTCCAACAGTATTCACTGTTATCTCATGTTACTTCTCAATCTGGGAAAGCATAACTAAAGGGGTCTTCTGAAATAGCACTGTGTTTCTAAGTCTATGACTTAAAGGTTTGGAATTCTTTTAAAAACTCAGAATATTTTGAGTGATAGACATGGTTTTAGACTTATAAAAAGATTCCTTTACCAAGATGTAGAATAAATATTGTCTTATCAAAAGAGGGAAGAACTTACAGCAAAGTAGGTAGATATGTCTAGTGTGGTGTCAACAAGAATAAAAAAAAAAAAAGAAGGGGGAAATTCGGGAGATATTTTTGAAGGAAAAAATGAATGGAAAAGTCAAAGAAAATATTAAAGTTACTAGCCTGAGGGAAAGAAAGATTAACAGAACCCAACATAGAGACAAACATTTGGAAAGATGACTAAGTTCAAGATGAGGCTGGAGATATGAGGGGAGATAGGAACTTAAGTTTAGACTTTTGAATATTAAAATGATATCCAAGTGAAAATGTCAACCAGAGATATAAGGCCAGAGCTCAAGTGAAAAATTAAGACCATTTTGAGAGTTGTTCACTGAAGGTAATAAATGAGGTCATGACAATGGACCTTGAGAGACTGCAGCAGCCAAAGGCAGCAGAAAGAATATTAAATCCCCAATGAGAAATCCCCAGTCATTAATAAATGTGCAGCTCTGGGCAAACAACTCTGATGTCCAATTTCTTTATCAGTAAAAATCATTGTCTTGGAATAAATATCTTTTTCCTTCCAGCTCTTACATTATCTGATTCTGGAATAATCTGTAAATATTTTGGTCAATTATATTATTAAATATTCAATGCCTGTGAGAGACGGTATACTAGACTTTAGAAGCATACATAGTGCTGGAATGGGGAGGGAGTCACAAAGGAAAAATGAAGATTAAAGGTGGGGAAGAGAGAGAGAAGCTAGGAAATAAGAAAAATAACTAATAGAATCATAAAAATCTAAAAAATAAAATGGCATGTAAAGTAAAGATGGGATGGTTTTGTTTTGTTTAATTGTAAAAGGCTGGTAAACTTTCTCAAAACCCTTCAGAGATAGAAAAGGATGAAGACAGAAAGAAAGATGCTTCATTTGGTAAAATGTGGCCTTCCACAGATCAATTTCAGTAGGTTAATGGGACCAGAAACCATGTAATCAATTGAAGCATTAAGATAGCAAAGTAATAGTATGGTGGAGTGTGGTGTTTTGGAAAGTGAATTTTCTCAGGTTTCAAAGGACCAGGGTTCAAATGTTGGCTTTACTAAATACTAGTTCTATGATCTTCAACTATGAGTTTAAGTTTCATTATACTTAAACTGAAGAGTTGAATTAGACCATAGGATCATTGGTTTGAAGCTTAGAAGCTTTCAAGTCAGATCCCTTTCATTATATAAATGAGGAAACTAAGGTACATAGAAGAGAAGTCATTTGCCTAGGCTCATATCACTATTAGGACTTAGCTGAGGTAAGATTTGAACTCAGTAAGATATTCAAGATTCCAAGTCTGGGGTCCTATTCACTACATTAAACAAGTTCTAAAGCCTATGAAACCTAACAGTGATAATAAGGTGAAAAATCAGGAAAAAATAGGGTTTGGGATAAGTGCTCCAGTATTTCCATGAATCTTATCAATACTGGTACTCAGTGCACATGACAACTCACCAATGCTTTTTATTTGGTTTGCCTATTTCATAGTTCCTTATTATATAAATATATCTAAGAATATCTACCAAGGATGCTAGAGGCTTTCCTCTAGGGCATTTAACATTTCCCATATATCAGTATAATACTCAGGTTCCTGTTTTCCTTCATTCTTGTCACATGAGCATCCCATCTTCTTTTTTGATCATATATTTTTGAATAATATTCCTTACATTTTCTCTTCATGCAAGACACCATCATGCATCACTAGCCTATGTATGTCCATCCTGGAGTTGTCCACTTTTTCTTGACCCCTCATGTTTTTTATTTTATAGCATCACAAGAATAATACTGGTATTAAAAAGAGGTTTTATGATTCAAGGAGCAGCTTGGAATATCTACTACAAACAAAGTATTTACTCTGGAAAGGAAGAGGGATACTAATTTCTTGAGAAATGTAGGTTATGTTAAAATGCTGAGATGGAGAACAGACTAGAGAACTTTTATATAATGCTTTCAGCTGCATAATTCCACCTATGGGAGAATTTGCCTTTATAAAAATTATTTTAACTGCTATTCTAGGTATATTGTATAATTGTATAAAAAGTATTCACACTGATTAAAAATCAATAGATATATATGGCAAAGTCAAAAATAGAAGGAACATGGAAATTGTAGCCACAATATATATTGAACTCAGTTGAAGTAGATCATATTAAATTAGAATAGAATAAATTGAATTGAAGTTTTAAATGTACATAATAGTCAATAAGCATTTAGTAAGTATATCTCCTAGGGGATATAATATGTAAATAACTAGGTACAAACAAGATATATATAGAGTTAAATTGGAAATTATCTTAGAGAGGAAGGAACTAGTAAAATGACCAGGGCAGGCCTCCTGAAGAAGGTAGGACTTGAGATGAGACTTGAATGATGCCAGGGAATCTAAGAGGTATAGAGGAAGGGGCAGAGTATCCCAGGAACGCAGATCAGACATTGAAAAGGTACAGAAATGGTAAACATGGTATCATATTCAATTAATCCAATGCAGTTGGATTGCAGAATATGAAGAAGGGAGTTCGGAGTCAGAATGTAAATATCCTTAAATGCCAAACACAAATCTTTATGTTTTATCCTGAAGTTTATAGGAAGTCATTGGAGTTTAGTCATTTTATTTTGTTTTGTTTTGTTGGGGGTAGGGGGAAAGGATGGCCAGTCCTATGTTTTAGGCAAATAACTTTGACAATCGATTAAAAATAGACTTAAATGGGAGTTACTTGAGACAGGAGGATCAATTAAAAGACTCTTGCAATAATCTAGGCAATTCTACATCCAGAAAAAGAACTGGAATGGGATGAAGAGAAAGGACTGAATGTGGATCACAATACAGTATTTCACTTTTTTGTTGTTTGCTTGTTTTTTGTTTTCTTTCTCATTTTTTTATCTGATTTTTCTTCTGCAACATGATAAATGTAAAAATATGTTTTAAAGAATTGAACTATTTAGCCTATATTGGATAGAGGGGAGGGAGAAAAAACTTGGAACACAAGGATTTGGAAGGGTGAATGTTGAAAACTATCTTTGCATTTTGAAAATTAAAAAAAACTTATTTTTTTAATAGTATAGGCTAGAGATGATGAAAACCTGAACCAATCTGATGGCTATGTGAATGGAAGGGAGAGACCTATACAGGAAATGTTGTAAAGAAGGGAAAAATGATAAGTTTGGGTAATAGCCTGAATATGCAGAATGAGAGTGTTGAAAATGATGCTGAGGTTCTGAGCCTGGGTGACTGGAAGGATGATCCTCACAATAATAATAGAGAAATGTGGAAGAACCGATTTAAGGAGACAGTAAGTTCTGGTTTCGACATTGAGTTTGAAATCCCTACAGAACATTCTTTTGGACATTACCAAATTGCAGCATGGAATGCCAGACTAGAACTCAGGAGAGAGACTGGGACAAGGTTGTCAGGACAGAATTTTGAATGTCAAAATTGAAGTTAACTACAAAATACAATTCAATATAAAATAAATTTCACTTGAGTCAGACAGGAAAATAAGTAAGTTGGCACTTAGCTAAATCTGCATTGCAGAGTTTTTCATAAAATGTAGAGATCTCTTTACTTTTCTGTGGATAAATGTATTGTGAAATTTACCTTATTCTTAATGAAAACTGCAGAATGAAGTCAGAACATATCATAATATAGTTCACTTTCTGTAATAAGAGCAGGTTGCTGAGATCTATCATTCACCACAGGCTTAGAATAAAGCTCTAGACAGAATAGAGGGCTGAGGATTTTGCCCCAAGCATCAAAATTTAGAAGGTATTTGACAGAATTTAATTTAGCACCTAAATTAGCTCAAGAATAATGAGTTAAAATAAGAAATTACAGATGGTATAACTCAGAAGAGCTCCTTCTTAGTCTAGCTCCATTCTGTTCCCTTCTTCTGCCCACCCAGCAATGATCTGAGAGCCTTTCCCCTTCCCCAGAGGGATACACAAAATCTTGAAGATCTTTTTTTGCTCCTTGCCTCAGGCACCAAAATTTCAGTTATAATTGTTTGTTTAAAAGACCCACCAGATTTTGTGAAACACACCCCATTTTTAATAAGACAAAGGACTTATTTATTCTTTATTTAGCCCATGAGTTCTTATTGAGTTCAAATGAAATAAATGGGCTGATAAAACCTAGTGCCAATTCTTTTCTTATCATAACTTATGAACTCTTTAGAAATACCAGGAGCTATGAATCCATCCGTAAATGTTCATGGAACATCTTTGTGCCCAACACGGGGATACTACAGATACAATTTATAAAATTGTCCAATGTCCCTGCCCTCATGGAGGTCATTACTTAGAAAAACAAGACTAATACAGAGGAAAGCATTATAAAGCACTAAGATGGTAAAGTATGCGCTACAGACAGATTCTCACCACAAGGATCCATGGGGAAAATACTGATAATTTGTAATCTGCATTAATGGAGAAAATAATAATAATAATTACTAGCATTTACATTACAGCTGAAAGTTTCAAATATTTTATAAATACTATTTCATTTTATTCTTGCAACATCCGCAAGAGATGAATGCTATTATTACCCCTATTTTACAGATAAAGAACTGAGGCAAACAGAGTTCAAGTGACTTGCCCAAGTCACATAGATTGGGGCTAGATTTGAACTCAAATCTTTCCGAGTCCAAGTTTAGAGAGAATACCAACTGGGTTTATATGAGGCAGTCAGTCTACTGTGGCACCTAGCTGGTAGAAAAAATTCACCTTGGTGTAAGTCCACTATAATATCATTTTTCACAAAGAAATTAGCAAAACTACTCATTTGTTTTGAGATGTCCAATGTTTTGGAAAGTTATTACTCTTTTTAATTATTTAGAAAAAAATTCTGAAGTACACCCAGACTGATAGATCATCTTTTGGTCAGAGTTATCAACTTTAAATGTTGAGTTTGAATTTTATAATTAATATGAAAGGCTCAGAGTATGTTTCTCCCAATTACATAAAGTAGTGCCAATTTGTAATGTGTCAACCCAAACAGTCCCCTTGGGCTTCGTGGAAATTTCAACTTGGTGGCGGTTGTCTCAGTAATATCTTGTGTTTCACAGTGCTGACCTTAATACTGAAAATGCTCCTGACCTTGAAATGCCAGTGGAAGTCCGAGCCCCCGAGGAGTCCCTGAACCCTCACAGCAGCAGTGATGAGAGCACAGGCAGCTGGTCACAGCTGGTCAATGACGAGTATAACCCTGATGACACAAGTAGCTATTTGCAGCTCAGTGAGAGATCCATGAGGTATCTGCTTTTGGTTTCAGTTCCTTGGGAAACATGGACTTATGGCAAGATCCACAATCAAGATGTAGCTTCTGTGTGTGTGTATGTGTGTGTGTGTGTTGTGTGTGTGTGTTGTGTGTGTGTGTGTGTACATATAAGAATAATTTTGATGAAAATCTAAAACAAATACCAAGAATAAGTTTCCTCCAGTATTTACACAATGAAGAAGAATTTAGCTTTTGTTATATCTTCTGAAGTACCATACATCTTGCCATGACCTCAGAGACTATTCTAAGTACAAGGGCTGCCTTTGTTTTCTGTGAAAGGTTCTAACTAGTTTGCTGGATGCCAAACACTGAATTATGTCCCAATCATTCATCAGGCTAGGTAGAACAAATAAATAGAGCACTGGGCCAGGAGTCAGAAGCCTCATCTTTTTGAGTTCAAATCCAGTCTCAGACACTTACTAGCCGTGTAAGCCTGGATGAGTCACTTCACTCTGCCTCAGTTTCCTCATCTATAAACTGAGCTGGAAAAGGAAATGGCAAGCTGCTTTAGTATTTTTGCCCCCCAAAAAAATGAGATCACAAAGAGTCAGATATTTCTGAAACAAATGAATAAAAAGAATATCCATCAAGATACAATTCACAGGTAACTAGGTAACCAGGTAACTAGCTTATAATTCTCTTTGTATATATGCATATATATATGAATATGCATATTCTGGAAACAGAGAGAGAGAGAGAGAGGGAGGGAGGGTGAGAGGAAGGAAGGGAAAGAAAGAGAGACACAAAGCGGAGGAAAGAGAGACACAAAGCGGAGGAAGAGAAAGAGAGAAAAACAGACAGAGACATAGACACAGAGGGCACTTCTGCTTTTAATACTTTTTCCCTTAATCCTTTACATTTCAGAGGGAAAACAGACTGGGTTTACATGAGGCAAGTGCTTCTTAACTATACTGTATATTGTTTGACCTAGTTTCCCTCCCCTTTGAGTATCATTGGGACAGAAAAACTAGAGAAGGTGTTAAAGATAAAGCTTTAAAGGAAATAGATTCTTGGATTATCCAAAGCTTTACAGTACATTCCTCTACAAGGTAGGAAAAAAAAGAAAATGAGCAAGTTTTCTAATTGAAGCAGTCACCCACAACTTCACAATCTGCCTCCAGATTTCTTGGCTACCCTACAGACAAAACACAGGCTTTCATAGAAGACTAACTAGATTGTAACTGAAAGATATCTAATCTGGATCACACAGATAATACAAACTACCCAAATATTATGTACATTGTGCCTAAACTTCAAAAATCTTTAAATAAAATGATTATGTGTGAAGTTGGCAAAAAATGGCTGAGCAGTTGAGGTAATGGGCCAGATACAAAGATGACAGCTGTGTTTCCAACCTGAGATTCCTCCCAATCCATGAAGTTCATATCTAAGTAGCACCATAACACTGGAGAGGTACAATTTCCATAGTCAGTATTTTAGTACCCATCAGGGAATACTTTATCCCACTTGGCAATTACCCTTTGAAAACCTTATTTACGACCTTAGAAAACCTTTAGAAAATACAGAAGGTATGAGAAAGCTAAGTGGGTTTAATGAAACTGGATTGGTTCCATTTCACAAGTACAGACAGAGCGTTAAAAGTTTGGCTCAAATATACTGTTTTTCAATAAGTATATGCTGGGCTCATAGATACACCATATGGTGATTGTGTAACCTCTGTGGATTATGCAAGATCTGCTACCTCCTTTTCCAAGGCATAAAAAGGGCACAGGTATATTCTAAGACACCTATGATAAAGCTATATCACCTTGATCCTACCAGTTTCTCCTTCAGTGTTATTTCTCATAAAAACAGTGGACCAGAGTCTCATCCTTTGTGACTCCCCATGGGAAAATCCACACCAAATTGCTGAGGGTGAATATTTGATAAACTATCTTCTGTGAGAATTCAGATAAATTCCCTATGTCCCCAGAAGGTCACTGCCACTGCAAGTGTCCAATATTTCCTTCCTGCATCATGTTCAGAGGTATCCAAATCTCTGCAAGAGTACCTAGCACATGTCTGTTTTTTGATGAGAGCTTCTAAAATACACGTACACACACACACACACACACACACACACACACACACACACACTACCCTTAATACCTGTATTTATCTATTTTCCTGTGCTTAGAGATGTAAGCTTACTAGCTTGTTTTTTTTTTTCATTGTGGACATACCTAATTGAGGGAAGCCAAGGTCAGAGCAGTAATCCCTCTCTTGTCCCCAGGGAAGAGTATTCAGAAGGTACCGAATTAAAATGTTGGCAATGTGGCCAAATGGTGGAGATTGGCATTAATATTTAAATTTTTGCTTTGTCAGCAATGGCAACAGTAGTACCACTAGCAGTCTTGGCATTATGGATCTGGAAATTTATCAGGAAAACATGCCCTCTTCTCCCATGATTAAGTAAGTAGCTTCAAAACTGAACTGATGTTAAAAAAACACTACTGTAATTTCATCTGAAAACCCATTTGTGTCATCCAAGATGCACCCAACCATGGATTTAGCCATGTCCACACTTATTCTAACCCCACTCTTTGTTAATGGGAAAATGCATTTAAACTTCCATATATTCCAAGAGTATAAGGTTAGAATTGGGTCCAGCTTCATCACCACCTGCTTTCTGGCAACATAACTTAAAAGAGGTTTTATATCTCCAGCTTATAATATAAATATTTTGGATGAATGTAATCCATACAATCAAAGGTTCCTCTTTATTCTCTCTAATATCACACATAGAGAAGCATAAGTCCATTTAAATTGGACCAAGCCAAATCACAGTGTTCTCCACTAGAATCTGGTTTTCCCTTTACTTGCTTCTGACATATCCCTCCCAAGTTGGCCTTCAGATACCAGTCGGTTGCCTGGTGAAAGGAGATCTATGAGTACCTGCCCAATGATTCTGCTACCTTAAAACATGAGGATACCTAAACCTATATGCAGCACAATACAGTAGAATAAAAGAACATTTAGAAACATGATGCAAGAAATTTGGGGGAAAAAATCCAAGTAATACCAGAGCAACGTGGGTCAGAATGATTTCCCAAACCTGCAGCTGGTCCTCTCATCAACTGAAATAAATGTCATCTATTGTGAGATGGCCATATGTCCAGTTACTATTCATGGACAGCTAGAACTCCAGAAATAATAAAGAGTAGAATAAAAATATCATTGCTTTATGACCTATTTCTCCTAAAACATTTTTGAAAACTCAGGTGATCAGATCTTTGGACTATAGTTTTACTTGAAGGATCAATCTTAAGTTGTTAGCAACTCAAACTTGTCATTTAAACTTCTTCCTGCTTCCTCCCAGACATTAAGTTGGAATATGGACAGGCACCTAATCATGTTTCATCTTTTATCAGGAAGGAGAGCTTAGGAAAATTCCCTTGACCTCAATTTAATTCTTTCCTGAGCAAACATTCCTTTACCTACCTTTCCTCTTGTAGCTTAGCTCAGTGGGCCCGGAAACCTAAATCCTGGATTCTGGGAATTCAGGGATCACCAAGGGACTTGGAATCTCCTGGCTCCACAACAAAAACTGCACTATGTTCTTTTCCTAAATATCATTTGCAAAGAGGTATTGATGTTAGGGAACATCATTCTTCTTTAAACAATTAAGCATTAATCAAAGGACAAAGTATCTGTTCAGTTTCAGGTTATCAGTTGAAGTCTATTAGTTATAGAAAAGACAGGGAAATGTTCTCTAATCAATCCTTCTCAGGTTCTAGCCAAGAAAGACAAAGAATAAACAAAGCCCTACACACTCACTCAAATCTTGAGCTGAGCTATATTGGCATTAGTCAATCAATAAGCATTTTAAAATCCCTTATTATGTGTCAGCTATTGTACTAAGCAATGGAATTTTAGCCTGATAAATGCCACTGATTTTTGCAATTTAGACTTTGCAGTCCTTTAATTTTCCTTTCCCCTTTCTAGATAAAAGCAGTGTAGAATGAAGAAAGAAATGTTTTCCAAATTGCAATATAATTCTTCCTTCCTTTCTTCCATGCAATGAAAGAAGCAGATTATGCCAAGGGAACATATGTACCTTTGGGTATTTGGTCAGCAAAAATGAGTTACACAATTAAAAAGCCCCAGTCACAGGAAAAGGGAAAAATAACTATAAAAATACAAATTAAAAATTCCCTTTTCCAAAGAACATTTGTGGAAAGCAGAAAGAAAAGAGGGAAAAGCATTTCTTACAATATCATATCCTAAAATCATAGTTTTTCCCAATTTCATTTTCCCCATGTCATAAAATGTTTGCTAATAGTACGATATTTTATCCTTGCTATCTAGGTCAGCTTTCCTTGACCAAATGAGATTCACAGGCTCCTTCTCATTCTTCCCAGTGATTACTGTTATGTAACAATAATACAATTCATATTTCTATAGTTGCTTAAGTTTTTCAATACACTTTCTTCAACCTGGGAAACAGGATGAATTTTATCATCACCACTTTACAGCTGAGACAAAGAAGGGAGAAGTGAAAAAACTGTGATCACAAAGCTAAGAAGTGTCAAAGTCAGTTTCTAAGACTTGGTCTCTTTCCATTAAACCATTCTGCCTCTCACAAAATGACAGAATTTAGAGTTGGAAGGGCCTCAACAACACAACAATAACAACAAAAATAGGAGAAAGGAAATTCATCATTTCATCTTCCATTGGCTATCTCATTATTCCTATATGTTACCAACAGCATGTTATTGTTTTTTTCCCAAAAGTGAACTAGTAGAAGAAAAGGAATGCCTTAAAGAACCATCAGAAAAGATAGAAGGTAAGACAAAAGGTCAAAATTTGATTTAAAAAAATTAGCTATATTTTTTGTCACTGAAAACCTGATAAATCCGTGCTTGTGTCTTTACTCAGAATGTACTTCTAAACTGTCTATGGGAACAGCCAGCTGCCAAAGGAACCTCTTGGTGATAAACTTTGATCTGGAACCTGAGTGTCCTGATACAGAACTTCGTGCCACACTGCAATGGATAGCAGCCTCAGAACTTGGAATTTCTACCATCTACTTTAAGAAATCTCAGGAAAACAGAATTGAAAAGGTATTTTCCCCCATGTTTTTGTATAAGGTTCCCCAAAAATGTGTCTCAATAACACTAGAAATATAGGGAAAGCTAAGTAAATATATTATCTTGGCCTTGGATATTTTAGTTATCCATCAGAATGTGGAACCAAAATAGTACTTACAGATTTTTTTTAGCTAATCTACTTACTTTATGAAGGATGAATGTGAGGTTTCCAAGAAGTGAGGGATGACGAAGACCATATCATCTTTATTTTTTTCACTTCCCAGGATCTCACATAGAGGCCCATATATTGCTAGGTTTAATAAATTGAATAGGTCTTTATGAGATCACACAGTAGTTAGCAGCAAAACCAAATCTAAACCCAGGTTATCTGAGTTTAAATTCAATGTGATTTCCAACATGCCATCCTAATTCATTCATGTGAGAAACTTTATATGTTTAGATAGGACTACAGTTCATTTTACCCCTTGATACCCCTTTTTTTGTCTCTGTCAGTTTAGTGTCTGACATAGTGCAGTAATTAATAAATAGTTGTTGAACCGAATCGAATTCTCTTACTCCAAAATACTACATTCCCCATTGCATCATGAAAGACATCTTAATCTCTTTCATCATGGGACATATAAAACTTACAAGAGATCACAACTTCCCATGATATTTTTAAAGGAAATGATTTAATTTTCCACTAAATGAGAAGTCTGAGAATTTCTTGTTATAAATGTGGTTATCAAGAACAACATTCAGAATACTCAAATGTGTAAAAGCCTACTTCTGAAAGATAAAAAGAATTTTTAAATTCACAAGCAGAAAATTGTTATATATGAGAAGACTTTTGCAGGATCTCAGATGAGTTGTTTCTCCTTGGTAGACAGAGGGCCACAAAGCTGAAAAATACATTTTTAGCCAGAGGAATCTAAAATTGTAATTCCTTATGTTGTAATCTAATATCAGGTTCTACAGGATTTGCATTGTTAAGACAATACTATAATATAGAGCCAATAATGTGCATCACAAGATCCTACATATCAAATGTGCTGATTAGTTTTTGAAAACACATTAAGAGATTGTTGATATTTTTACAGAAAAATGACTTGCAATTAATTTGGCTTAACTTCCAAGATATCTCAAAAAGAAAAAAAATACTTTAGTAGTTAATTGCTAACATTAAAATACACAATACAAAAAATTAACATTATTTTTCTCCACCTCTATTCCCTATTCTTCCCCACCATCTGTCTTAACTCTTAATGGTTTAACCTTTTCCATACTACTTACTAGCTCCAGATAGGAAAAGTAATAGAGGATTTTAAGACTAACACTAGACAAAATAAGAGTTTTCTTATTGATGTATAGTATCTCCTCAATCCCATGATTCATTGATCTCCTCCAGTACCCAGTGTTCCCACAATGCTCCCATGATTTCCTTAATCTCCTTTTTCTTGTCCTGCATGCTCTACACTTTTCATGCTCTCTTTCTCCTATCAACTTATGCCTTCCAGCTTCCAATCTCTTTGGGCTGTAAACTGATTTTACAATGATAGATAAATTGGTTAGTGAATTTTCTTCAAAAACTCCACCACTCAAGTATCTGTCTATCTTCCTGGAGAAGTATAGTCCAGTGCAGAAGAGCAATCCAATCATGCCATCTATGCCTGGTCTAAGAACCAAGTTGAGGGAACTGAAGATATGTACAGTAAGAATGTGTGCTCATTCCTCCCCTGGATCATTTGTCTGAAGAATAAATATGAACAAACTGGATCGTTGTTTCTTTAAAGCCCTAAGTCCCCAATTAGCCTATGAGCAAACCTGCAATAGCAAAAAAGAAGTATAAAATTCATCACCTTTTTTAAAGAAAGCACAGTTTTAATCATGACAATTTTTTAATGATGCAATGGAAAATTCTAATTGAGGCTATGTCTCATATACTTCTGCATCATCGCCACAAAAGCAACTGTCCCTTTAGCAAGCAGATAAAAACATCATTTATTCACTTAGGACTATCTCTCCAAAGTATTTTATTCTCAAACCTGTCAGGGGTTGGGACTGTCATTTTTAAAGAGTTCTCCAGAGCCTCTCATGGCAAACTTCCTAGGAAGGAATCTTTGGGATCAGAAAGATGAAGTCATTTGCCTAAGGTAATACAGGTAGAAAGTGTCTTAGCTAGGATTGTGACTCAAACTCATCATTCTTTCCATTGCACAATGAACTACATATAGTAGCTCAAAAAATTATCAGCTATTGCTTGTGTTGCAAGTGTTATAATAACTAAGTCGATCAAAATGCCCAAATAAGAGAGTTCTTGGCATCCTTCATCATTCAGCAGTGCATTTTAGGACCTCATTAATTCTGATTGTTTTTTAATTATGTGAGTTATTAAATGGCCATTGTCAGGTACCAAGGGAGGGAAAAGAGAATATTATCACTTGCTACCACAGATGTGTTACAGAAGGGCAACGGCTCCTCATTAGTTCCTCATCAGCTCTGATAAGGTGGCAGAAATTTCTCAGCCAAAGTCAGAAAGGTCATTTTCATGTAACTAATTCCCTTTGGGTATTCTTCTCACTGTCTTTTTTCATCTTGGCTTTTAACTCCCTGTCAAACTGTCTTTTCCAATCTAAGCATTCTTCTACTTGGCAAGAAAAACAGAAGTAAAATAATAGTTGAGTAGAGAATAGAGTCCCTGGTTTAGAGCTAGAAAAGATCTCAGGGACCATCTAGTCCAAAGGGGTTAAATGACTTGCCTTAGATTATCTGGGTAGTAATTTTTAGAAGTTGGATCTGAACTCAGGTCCCAAGGGTGATACATATAAGTGATGGATCAAGGTCCTCTTACTACAAATACAATTCACTCTTTCTACCACTGTCTATTACCATCATGGCATCCAGAATGAGTATTACCTAATTCTTTCTGCTCCAAATTGCTTTAAAATTAAAAAGAAAAAACCCTCTCCTTTATTGTTGGGTTTTTTATCATGTTTTATTAGCCTTGAATACTCTTTTAATAGGAAATTGTTATTTTTTCTATTAATTCTCTAGTGTCTTCTCTTGCTTCCGTCTTTTATATCTTCCATCTAACCATTTAAGATTGTCCATGAGTTCCCCTTTAAATCTTCCTTAATCATTAGACAAAGCCCCTTTTTCTTTCTCTTTACAAATTGTTTCTTTTTGCATCTTCAGCTTCTAGGCTGACTTTCCTCACAGGGCAAAGAATCCTATCTCTCTAGTACTGGATAGGAAATAGAAAAAGGTCAGTGGAACAGAGGATGCAAAATGCAACTGATTATGACTATTTTGAAGATAAAGTAAATCAAATTAACAAATGGTGAATACTGGATTTTAATTAATAAGAAAAGATTCACTTCAATCAACATTTTACCAAACATGATTTATTTGAGATGTTTATGGGAAGATTATTTTGTATGCACTTCTGAAAAAAAGATATACTTCCCTACTCTTTCCATGTATATTATCTGAAAATCACAAACATAATTTAGATTATATTCAGTCATGTTTTCAAGTGGTAACACACTAAAAGAGTAGCTATCAGTTTTGGATTCTGCAAACAGTGCATCCTATTGATAAAAAAACTTCAAAAAGAATAGAGCTTGTCCTATATACAATACCATACTTCAATTGCAAGTATAAATTACATGCCAGTAAAATATTTATTAAGGGTTAGAATTGGCCATGCAAATAGCATGGTTATTTGACAAAATATTTGCTCTTAAGTATTCAGATGCTGCTACATATGCAGATACCTGATTAGTTATTGATTGTGATACCAGAGGGCAGGAAAAACCATGATTTTCATTTTTTTGATAGAGAAAAGATAAGGGGAGGTGCCTGCCAAGCAAATTATTAGAAATGCCAGAGCATAGCAATGGGCAGATGTCATGAAAGATTTGAAGACAAGAGCACAATAGAGCAACAAGATCATTGTCTATAAGAATGAGCACAACGTGTTCTTGACCTTCACATCCCGACTCTTCACAATCACTTATGTTATCTTCATCTTTACAAAAGAAATCAGGAAACCTTTCTGTTTATCAAATTGCAGGTGTTTCAAGGTTAGAGCTGTGCAAGATTAACCACTATAGTCTACTAAGCTCATTATTTTTAGTTGTGTGCTGGCACAGTCTTGAAATCTGCCATGTCAGGAAATCAGCTTGGATTCAGGGACCTTGGGAGGAAATCAAAGGCCAACTTTTCATTCCAAAAGCCTCTGTAATATAGCAGAATAAGAGCAACATATTTCAAGTTCACAAAGTATTTAAAAGTTTACAAAAGGCATTCCACATAACCCCAACACAAGCAAAGACTTTCTTTTAAATATTTAGATTTTATAAAATTCGATAAAAATAGTATTTCAAACCATTTAGTCACCAAAAGTACATAGTTATCAAAAAGTTGCACCATTTATTTGGCATCTCAGTCATGCTCAACTTTCTATACTTCATCTATATTGGTATCTCCATTTTCTGCAATGTTTTTCCAATCCATACTGGTGTCTGCCCTACTTTTTTTTCTCTTCAAATAAACTCTCTCACTTCCTTGGGTTTAGGTGCTGGCTTTGGAGTTGTTACAGGTGAAGCAGATAACTGCTGATTTCCTCTGTGTTTCATTCTTAACCTTAGTCTTAGGTCACTTTTACTCTTAGATATGTTTTTTACATATGAATTTGTGATATATTATCATCCCCATGTTACAGATGAGGAAACTGAACAAAGCTGAGAAATGTAAATAATTTACCCATATTTACTCAACAAATGGCAAGACAAAGACTTTAATACAAGCTTTCTGACCCCAGATTCAATGTTCTATTACACTAAGTAACTTCATCAGTCAAAATTCATCAGTCAGTTTGGAGAAATGAAATCTAATAGCAAATGGTGCAATGACATTTCCATGGTTCTAGGCTACCAGTACAATCCCGTTTTCATAGCAAGCCATCAGAAGGCAACACAACACAAGTTGGGGAAAGTTCTCCAGCACTGATGTTTTTCCCTTTCTAAACTCTTCCTCTACACCTCCCATTGCTTACAAGTAATGATCCATAGGAAGGAGTTGATTTCTTTGAGATACTAAATGGGTGACATAGATAGATAAATAAATTAATGAATAGATAAATGAATATTTAAATAGATGAATGAATAAATAAATGGATGAATAAACAGATAGATATAATGTTAAATAACAGATATTTATGCTTTTATTAAGGGACGTGCTTAAGGCATAGCTAAAACTACAGACAGGGGACTAGACTATTATGAGGGAAAAAAAGCTTTTGTTTTTATAAACACATATGTGTCAAAAAGCTTTTTATAAACACATATGTGTCATAAGTCAGTGAATTAACCTTCATTTAATTTCCCCCTTCCCTAAGGAGAAAAAAGAGACAAATATATGATATATATACACACACACACATACATACATATACACAAATACTCATTCTATAATCCCACTGGCCTACTAAGACATGTCACATGTCACCAAGGCAGATTGGGACAACGTATTCTCTTTAGGTTGCATTAAATTCCAGAATATTCTTTCCCTCCCTCCCTCCTTGTGTCTCTTTCTCTCTGCTCCCCCCATCTGTCTGTCTTTGCAACAGCAAAAGTGAATTATAGAGACATTTAGAAACCAAATCAAATAAAGAATTTAGGTAATTTCCACAACTTTCTCTTTGTAATTATAGCTATCTGGAACAATCTTTTGAATTTGATGTTTACGTATGAAAAAGAGAAATAACTCAAAAAATAGAGAAGACCAAACTGATAGCTATATCTGTTCTCATGGAATGCTTTCATAGATTGAAGAAGATCCAATAAGTAGTTGAACCTAATGTTCTACTTCTTTGCAGTTCCTGGATGTTGTGCAGCTAGTTCATCAGAAAGCCTGGAAAGTGGGTGACATATTTCATGCAGTGGTCCAATATTGCAAGCTGCATGAGGAGAGAAAGGAGCTGAAACCAAGCCTCTTTGATTGGCTCCTGGAGTTGGGATAAAGCAGCTGTCCCTATAAAGTCTTTTCATCTTTTATTCTAGCTAAGTTACAGTGGTTTGTGCAATGCTATAAGTTTTTCCATAATATTAGCAGAATTGTTTAAAAAATATGTTCCTAAAGTTTGTTACACACAGATATACTCAAAAGAATAAAGAAATAAAATTTAAAAGTTTTTATTCATCATTAGAACCTGTGGGCGAGTTTTGATATATTGTGCTTTAGAACATACTGTATCAAAAGGGAATCTCTTCTATATATAGATGCATATATAGATGCATATATCTATATGTAAGCTTGTGAATAGGCTTGAACCAAATGAAGATTGCTGTGGCTACATATTTTTATAATAAAATATCATGTGGAATATATTTACATGAGTCAACTGAAAATTAATATTGGTCAAAAAAATTCTGTAAACAATGTTATCAATTTCATGTAACCTTTAGATGGTAGTTATTCAAAAAATAACCAAATCACAGGAATGAATGCTTAAGAAATGATGGCAAAAATCCTAGGTTCCAATTAGCCTCAAAAGGCAGCTAGATGCCATAGTGGGTAGAGCATTAGGCCTAGAATCAGGAAGATTCATCTTCCTGAATTCAAATCTGGGCAAATCACTTCAGACTGTTCGCCTCAGTTTCTTCACCTGGAAAATGAAATGACAGAATCTTTGCCAAGAAAGCCCCAAATGGAGTTACACAAAGTCAAATATGCCTGAAACAAATGAATAACAAAATTAGGCCCAAAATATTCTCTTTCAGATTTATCTCAGTAGACCTGACCCAAAATATTTCCAATGCTTACACCGAAATACTTCTGTTTCTTTAGTGTAATCTACTAACGATTGCTGCCCTTCCTCTAAAGCATTATAATTACAAAATCATAATTTCTCTAATTATAAAAATACTAATCTTTCAGGGTAAAATATTGACTCCTCTAAATAACTTGACATTCTAATTGAATAATCTGAAAATGTTTTAAGGAACTCACCTCAGAGCTTCATTTTATTTTGACCTCTGAACTTAGTGACTCATTTTGAAATGAATGATTTGGGAAACTATGCTATATCATATTGCTTCCAAAATATTTATGTGACTGGAGTAACATCATATGCTAACAATGACATGACCAAATTATAGCACACACTCATTCATTCATCTGACTTTGCCAAAAAAAAAGACTAGCAATGAATTTGGGATTAAAAAAAAAATTCTTGTCATCTTTAGAAAGTTTAGAAAACAGATTTGCTATCATGGAAAGCAACAGTGATGATCTTCCCACAGTAGTGTTATTATACAACAAGACAGCTGTCTCTGCTCCATCAATATAAAGCAAAATATTCCTTATATTTTATGTTCATGCTCAAAGTTTCTCAAAAAAATTCTTAAAATATTCTCCTTTATACTAAATATGTTTTGCAGAGTCTGAAATTTCTGAATTTGCTGATATTGAAATTTAAAATAAAGGATGAAAAAAGAGGCCTATAATCAAAATTATCACCACAAGATCTATTTCTATCCAATCCCATTTTGAAATGGCCAAAAAAGATTCCCTGTCTGCCATTCTTTCTCCAAAGCATCTTCTCCTTGGCTAAACAAGCATTGAAGGCCCATCCAATGGTCCCCAATGATTTTTCAGGGGTCTTCAAACTTTTTAAATAGGGGGCCAGTTCACTGTCCCTCAGACTGTTGGAGGGCCGGACTATAGTAAAAACAAAAACTTTGTTTTGTGGGCCTTTAAATAAAGAAACTTCATAGCCCTGGGTGAGGGGGCCCATGAGCCATAGTTTGAGGACCCCTGATTTAGATCATGGAATTCACATTATGTCCAAAGTTCAACTCAAAATTAAACCAAACATATTTTGTCCAAATCAAAAGTATTTTGTCATGTGAAACACAAACAGTTGTTTTTATTTTTCAGACTAACTCTTGATAATTGTATGTAGCCTTTATTGTGATAGAATAAATGTTTACTTATCTTACAAAGCACAAATTACATGACTGGACTGTAAAAGTGTGATGCTGTTAAATATGTTGTACTTAATGTTGCAAATTAATCAGAAATAAATTTAAGTTACAGAATTTGGCATCTTTGATGGGTATTTTTCTCCCACAAAATAACACATATGTGGTGTGGGGAGGGGAGAACACTAGCTAGAAGACTCAAGAGTTAATTATAGGTTTGACTCCTCTCATCCCCCACACCTATATTTCTTTATCACTTACTATAAATTCTTGGGCAAATGACTATTTTTCTGGGGTTCAGTTTGCTCATGGACCAAATGAGTGCTAAGGATCCTATTTCTAAAAATTCATGGGTTGATGAATAGCTCATACTGAAAAGCTTTATCATCTTTCCCTATTGCTCTAGGGAAAACACTTTGTTGATAATGCATAAATATTTCTGTACTAACATTCTTCAGTAGGACCTTTAGATTTGATCCATTGTTAAGAGCATTCAGATGGGCTTTTTGTTTCATGTTTTGTTGGTTACTGAAGGGCACTTAATTGTCCTTCAGTGCCTTCTGATGTTCTCCTACACCCATCTTTTGGGCTTTCTTCTCTCCTGGACATTTCTGAGAGTTCAGGGTATTTGGGAAAGAGGAAAAAAAAACGAAAGAAATGGAGTCAGATCAAATTCCAATGCTGCTCCTGGGTGGTTGTCAGCCAGGATTTTGTGGGCTGGAATTCTGGATACCCAGGATCTTTCCTAGATCTGACAAGACAAGCCCTCTGTGACTTTGGGAGATTTATTGCATCTCCCCTGAAAAGGATCGTCAAGTAAACAATAATCCCTTCTTTCTTGGTTATATTTTGGTTATATTTAAAAGGAATAGTTCATTAAAATTTGATTAAGTAGAGAAGAAAGGATATATGGCCCAACATTTTCCCATTGACAGTCAACAGAGCCTTTCTGATTAACTCAAACTATTCCTCTCTACTGATTCTAGAAACTAATGTAAATTTTGTTTATCTCCCAGTCATGGTACCCATGGCATACAGTAAGTGCGTAATAAATATTTGCAATTTTTTTTCCAATCAACTATAACAATACTACTCAGATTACAATAACCCAAAATCTAACATCTTGTGGTGATCTTCCCTAAGGACAGCAAAGCATTTCTTTAACACACATTAAAAATCAATCAATTAACAGACACTTATTAAGTCATTATGTTGGAGGGGGAAGGGATACCTAGGTGACACCATAATGTGCAGAACATTGGACCTGAACTCAGAAAGATCAAAGTTCAAATCCAAACTCGGATACTTACTGTGACCCTGGGCAAGACACTTTACCCTATTTGTCTCAGTTTTCTCATTTATAAAAAAGAGCTAGTGATTGGCAAATCACTCCAATATATGTACAATACAAATCTGAAACTGAGCAACATCATATGAAGATACAAAACCAAGAATAAAGCCTTCTTCAGGACGCTTCCAATTTATCTGTTGAATAAATGGTACACATTCCCCGACTTTCAATATTCTCTCTACTGGTCACACTATTGTTACCAGTGAACAAATCTTTTTACATTTTTATGCAACATTTTCCACCATCTGGTCTAAGCACAGTCCTGGAAAGAGTTTTCAGGACTCACTCTTTCCCAGGCAACTCTCAGAATCTCTCAACAAGAAGCCAGTCAATTTTGTAGCATACTAAATCCTACTTCTATAAAACAGATTTTACTTTTCTTGGGGTAAGAAGCATTTGCAAGCTCATAGACATTGGGGAAAATCCTACCCTGACACAAACATGTAAATCTAACAAAATGACTTCTTCAGATGAATACTATTAGTGCCAAACTCTCTAAAAGTGAACTTCCACCTAGTCTGGGCTTCATCTTAGAGAATATCATTAATGTCATAAAACTCTGATTTCTGTCAGTCAACAAGCTTTTATTGGGCAGGTATGTGCTAAGCACTTAAAATGTAATACCTGTGCTAAGCACTTAAAATGTAATGTCAAAGAAACTGAGGCAAGATAGAACTTAGAGAGTGTTTAATATTTTTTTTGAAAGGGAGAGATTTACTGGGGCCCAATGGATCCATGGTTTGGTCCCAGGGCTGAATGAGACTATTGTCTCCAAGAATCTAGCAAACAATGCGAATTCTCCACAACATTCCTGTGTGTTTGTACACACACATATACATATATATATATAGCCCAGATACAGGGGTAGACCAAGGCAGGGGCAGAATCAGGGCGCTGGGAATGGGAACAGGACTATGGATCTGGCTCTGACAGGATGGGGGGAGACATGGGGGACATCTGATAAATTACAGAATGGGGAGAGGTACCCAACATTCTGATGATGCCTAAGATAGGTCTTTCTCCTTATCTAGATCATCATGATTAGGAGGGAGGGGTGATATTGCAGGATTGACCAGAACAATTAGGTCACAATTCAGGGAAACCAAGGTAGGACAATTTAGGGAAACTGAGTCAGGATAATAAGAGAACTGTGGCACAACAAAAATAGTCAAAGACACATTCCTTGACCTAGACGAGCTCATACAGTGTACAGTGTAACTATGATGTAATAGGACTGTGTCCCCCTGATCTTTGGGGGGATGGATCTGGGTTGGAAAAACCCTGAATCTCAACCCCTCCCCACTTTTGGGAGCATCCGCACCATCCAATTTGATTCCCAGGGGAAACTCCCATAATAGTCTTTTGATATATTTGGAGATCTTGGCCTGGGGCATAAATACCTCCCATTATTGACCTCGAAATTAGTCCCTCAGTTCCTCTGGAGATCGCTCCCTAGCCGAGGGCCTCGGAAACCTAAATATAATCAAGGCTCTGTCTCCCAACCTTTGCTAATTTCTAATCTGGAACTAGCCCCCTGAGAGAGAGCTGTTCAATGAAAATAAACCCACTTCTGCCAAAAACCTGGCTTGGAGAATGGGACTGTGAATTCTTTCGCAAAACCTGCGACACCGGCCTGGGGACCCCCATTGCTGTTAGGGTATCCTCACCCCTCAACAATAGACACAGTATAACTTTATTCTAACTCCATTAGAAGGTAAGCTCCTCCTTAGGAATTTTTATTTTTACTTTGTTCTCCCAAAACCATTAGTGTCGATTTAGTGTGGGAAGGAACATTTAGAGGTCGTGGAATTCATCGTTCCCCTTCCCCCTTTTATGGACAAGGATAATAAAGTACAGAGATTAAGTCATCTAGCTAGGGGTCTGCACTGGCAATGAACTCCGATCTATCTAAAACACAGGCTCGGTACATATAAGGAATGTTGATAGTTTCTATGGGTCTTAATAACCCCAAAGATTTAAAGAAAGACATATTCATAAATAGCGCAAGACCTGACATATAGTGGGTGCTTAATGAACGTTTGCTGAATGAGGTTACAAACCCACTTCTCTCGTGGCCCTGCTGAGTGGGCTTCCGTGACAAGAGCTTCAAGTGGTGTATCAGCCCCAAGGCAAGAGCAGAGCCTGTGGTACGGACGCTGGTTCCACAGAGAAAAGGGGAGGGATGGAGGTGGAAAATGCTGTGACATTAGAAAAGAGGGTGTTAAGGAGAGAAAGAGACTTTGGGGGAAAACCCTAAAGATAAGCACGGACAACATGAGCGGAACGAAGGGTAAGAGGGCAAAGCCGCTCGCACAGGATGGAAACCGCTCAGGACCCTTTTCAATCTAAGCCTTTTCCGTTCCCGTTTTTACCTTCGGAAGGACTTCCGCCCCTATGTCACCGGCCCGTCTGCGCCTGCGCCTGTTTTTTTGGGGGGGCGGGGGGGAGGGGCTATGTGTGGTTTTTCTTTTCGGGGACAGCCGGAAATGATGTTCCACTACCGATTCCGTACGGCTGGCAGAACCGGAAGTAGTCAGCATGGACGGCGCCATTTTGGCACTTCACTCCGTAGATACAGGTCCTGAGGGAGGTCAAAACTCTCTGATGCTTTTCAAGCGTGCACGCCTTTCAGCCGGCTCCTAGTCATGAACTCACAGGTGCGGACCGAACCCCTGCTTGGGAACTTTCCACTGTCGATCCCGGGGGACCCTTACTCTGTAGTAGTGCTACTGCAGGGCTACTCGGAGCCGCAGGGAACCGAGGGCGCGCAAAGAGCGGACGGCTCCGTGACACTGTTACTGCCCACTACCTGGAAGTCGCAGGGAGCACGTGGGGAAGCGCCCGCTGGCCCGGACACACAAACCGCCCTGGAGCAGGCGGGCTCGGGCCCGGTGCTAGTGGACACGGGGGGGCCCTGGGCCAGAGACGCCCTGCTGGCTGCGTTGGCTGCGCACGGCGTGGCCCCGGATGCTGTGACTCTCGTGGTGGGCACCCACGGCCACTCGGACCACGTGGGCAGCCTGGGCTTGTTCCCGCGTGCCGCGCTCCTTGTATCCCACGACTTCTGCCTCCCAGGGGGCCTCTACCTGCCCCACGGGCTGAGCGAGACATGCCCTTTGCGCCTCGGCCCGGGCCTCGAGATCTGGGCCACGCCGGGACATGCGGGCCTCAGTGACGTCAGCGTGGTGGTGGCGGGTACCTCCGTGGGCACGGTCGTGGTGGCTGGAGATGTGTTCGAGCGGGAGCACGATGGCGACACCTGGCGGCAGCTCAGCGAGGACCCCGCGGCGCAGGAGCGCAGCCGGCAGCGAGTGCTGGCGGCCGCCGACGTAATAGTGCCGGGTCATGGGGGACCTTTCAGGGTCTTCAGAGAGCCCGGAGACCACTCAGTGTCCTAACCTGGGAGCGGGGTGTTGCAAGCACAGGCTCAGGGCCTGACCCTGACCAGCTCTGAGACTAACCCTGCCTGGTCCAAGAAGCGCCGCTAGGAGCCGTGCTGGGACTCTCGCATCCTCTGTGCTGCCGACTCCTCTCTGGCTAATACCTGCTTTAGAGGAGAAAAATCTAACCAAGCACTTTCACCTGTGTCTCTGAGTCTCATTTTCCTCCCTTTGGAAATGAGATCAGGAATCCTTATCTAAGCTGCCACCATACCCACGAGAATCAGATGAAATAAAAAAAAAAAATCGGATGAGGTATTTACCCACGAGGATCAGATGAAATAAAAAAAAAAATCGGATGAGATATTTACCCACGAGGATCAGATGAAATAAAAAAAAAATCGGATGAGATATTTACCCACGAGGATCAGATGAAATAAAAAAAAAAATCGGATGAGATATTTACCCACGAGGATCAGATGAAAAAAAAAAAAAATCGGATGAGATATTTACCCACGAGGATCAGATGAAATTAAAAAAAAAAAAAAATTATCGGATGAGATATTTACCCACGAGGATCAGATGAAATAAAAAAAAAATCGGATGAGATATTTACCCACGAGGATCAGATGAAATTAAAAAAAAAAAAATCGGATGAGATATTTACCCACGAGGATCAGAGGAAATAAAAAAATCAGATGAGATAAAAGATGGAAATAAAAATACGATGCAAATGTGACATTCATAAATGACTGGGAAAATCCCAACTTTTTTTTTTTTTTTTTTTTTTTTTTTTGCATCTACCCAGATTCAAGATGCATATGTCATCCTCAATATCTGGCTACTAACTTTTTCAAATAAATATGTATTCCTTTTTTTTGTTGTTTAATATTAAATGCCTCCCTGTATTTCTTACCAAACCTCTTAAAAAGAGCCCCTTGTGGAACAAAGATTTTTTTATGAAAATTTTTTTTTAAATTGACTATATAGATATCAGTGGAGTTCTCCCCTCTCCCCACCCCCAGCCCCCCAAAAAAAAACCTCTTTGGGGAGAAGTGTCATATTTCTTTTCTGAAATCGAATTTCTGCTTTGTAATTGTGCCTCTTAATTGTTTTTTTTTATTTGTATTGTTGTATATATTCTCAGTTCTCTACATCACTGCATCCATTCATGTAAATTTTTCAATGCTTCTCTGTATTGTGTTTTTTTACAATCTAAAAGTAATATTCCATTATAAAAGTTTACCATAATTAACTTATCCTTTCCCCACTTGATATCTATTTAAATACTTTATTTACAATTCGTTGCTTCCCTACTTTGGTACATGACATTCTTAGATCATATTCTTATGAGTGGAATCCCTCAATATTATGAATATTTTAGCCACTTTCCTTCCAGGTACTATTGTTGCCCACTCTCCTAGGCTTCAACTTCAATTGTCTTTCTAAAAAAAAAAAAAAAAAAAAAAAAAAGCTCAAACATCTCAGATCTAAATTCCTTGTATTTTTCTGTAAAGAGGTTCATCTGAGGAAATAGCAGTTCCTGGATCCTAAATATTTTACCTGCTATTATTATATTAGCTCCTGTTTAATCATAAATCCAATCTGAATAATATCCCAGCATCTGCCCCAAGAGCAAAATAAATATGAGAGCAAGGATAAACTAGTTCTAAAAATATATTAATGAGAGCTCAACTTTTTAACAAATGGAATGTCTGGATTCCAAGTTCAACAGTTCTGGTCCTTAATGTGCTTAATGGAGGCAAACAAAAGAAACAGACTTGCCTTAGTGCAAACATCTGGATGGATGTCAACTATTGCTGGCTTAGTAATCCAAGATAGGGCAGCAGACAAATGCAATATGGAGCTAAAAAGTGGACCAATTGCTGCCATACATTTACTTATAATCAGTGTGAGCCATCTTAATCACCACCACAAATGGGAAAAGAGTATGCGCTAACCTCACCATAACTTCACAATTTCCTTCCAAGCAGAATGTGAAAAGGTGTTAAGAGAAGAGATGATGAAATAGGGATCCAGGCCAAGTACCTCCAATTAAGCCATGCAAGTATGGACCAGGCCAACCACTGACATCCTTGGCACCTCAGTGCCATCACTGAGAATGCCTAGGAGATTACATGCTGACAGATGATCTTTAGGAATAGGAAGTAAAAAGGAAAAACAAAGTCAGCACATGCAAACAGCCCAGAACATTCTCGTTCTACTTTTTCCTTAATCTGTTTTCTCCAGCCCAGAGTATTCTCTCTGTTCTTTCCAAATATCAGCCTTTCAAATTCAGTTCATGATAGTTTTTGTTTTTATCTTTGTATCTCCAATGCCTAACACATCTCTGGCACAGAGTAGGGCACAGCTATTAATCTTGCTGGTTTTTTATATTATTTTGAGAGAAAACTGTCAGTCACAAACCTGAGGGCCCCTTATTCCAACAGATGTTACTGCTAACGAATAAGAAAAGTCACTTCCCTTTATGTCTTTCCTTTATGAAAATAAAATGTCATAGACCCGTTTGAAATAGTCACATCCACATTTGCCCAGTTTTCTACTCCTGGCAGTTCTTGGTGAGGTCTTTCACGCTCCAGCTCCCTAACTTTTCACAAATTTTCACTGAAATGAACTGAATCTCTTTTACTTTCACTGATCTTTTCTTTGGGCTCTTTTACTTTCACTGATCTTTTCTTTGGGCTCTTTTACTTTCACTGATCTTTCCTTTGGGAATATTTCCCATTAACTATTCTAAAGCTTGCCTCTCTCTCCCCTCCCCTACTCCAACCCTGTCCCTGCCTAGTGAGTGTATTTGATTTTATTGTGTTATTTCTTTTCTCCCCATTTGTTTCAGACCATGACAAAAATGGGATACCTAGTGGCAAGGACTGGTTGTGGAGAGAACAGTTCCAAAGATTTGACACTGTGCAGTTGAGCCAAGAGAGAAAAATACTTTGGTCTTTGTCCTATGGGAAGAGGAAAGGGAGAAAACAGCATTTATTAAGCACCTGCTGTGTACCACACCCAGTGCTAAACAAAAGTTATCATCTCTTTGGTCTCTTCAACATCCCTGTGAGTCAGGTGTTATAAGGATTGAGAGGGAAATTGCTGTGCTCAGGGTTTAGCACTGGCTAGCAAGGACTACGAATTGAGGTGCAGAAATGGTGGCTGATGCAAAGTGAGAGTTCAGCCCTTCCATAATTATGTGCCTTCCCTGACATAATTATGTCAGCACCTCAGGCTCAGCCCACTCATCTTCCGGCTTCTTTCTTACAACTCTGAACTCCACTTAGACTCAAAGATCTGAATGAATTATGCAAGGAAATCACTAGTCCAGGAGGGAGAGACTTGTTAAGCAATTTTCAGGTTTCCTTTTCTAAAAACCTAGAAAAAAACCTTTTGTATACCTCATTAATCGTAGTGTCCTTCCATCTCATGTCCAAGTTAAAGACTGAGGGGTTTCAACCTTTCATGCTCCTTGAAAAGAAGACCAATATTATTATTTCTGAGATAGAATCTCTCTAAGTAATCCCAGTTGAACTTTTATATTAAATGAATAGAATTCATCTTCCCAGCACATGAGTGACATTTGTGAAGGTTACTTTGTGATGCACTGTCAAATATCTTGGCCATTTCTAAGGACCCTGGCCACATGTGAGGGAGAGAAAAAATCAGCCCTCCACATTGTGACCTTTATGAAACCAATGGAAATTCCTAATTAAAACATGGTCTTTTTCTTCATTTCTCATCTCTGCCTGTCTTTTAAAAAAGAAAAAAATATAGAGAAACTTGTAATTTAGTGAAAGGAGAATCAGATGGTAAACAAGAAGCCCAGGTTCTATTTTTTTTTAAATTGTGTAACCTCATAAGATTTGCTTAACCTCAGAACTTCAGTTGATACACCTATATAGTGACATGTTTGAACAGATGTCCTCTAAGATCTCTACTAGATTGCAACTATATTTTGTGTCTGGTGTCTGTAGATGTGACAAAGATTTTGTCAAAACAAAGCAGTGATATAAAATTTTTAAATGTCTGGATCCAGAAGTCCATTAAAACTCTATATGCACCGACCCCAGAAAGGTTAGATTAAGACTTGGCCCCTCATTTAAAGCAACATCAAACTTAATTTTTCCCAATGGTCTCTTTGTATCTGGTTATTTCAAAGACTCAGAAGAAATATCTTGCCATGTTTATACAGATAAGACAAGGTCAAAAGCAAGATTTGATCCCAGGTGTAGACTTCAAGTTTTCTTTTTAATAATCATCTTTATTTCAAGAATTGTCTCCATGTAGGTTCATTTCAACCTAACATTTACATAACAGTGGGAGGGGAATACAAATACACTGAGGAGTAAATACAAAGCATACCTAATATAATAAAGTATAAAAAGTGACTTCAAGAGAGTACTAATAATGAGGATGGGAAAGATGGATTTTTAACATGAAGTAGAAATTCCATGAGCTGACATATTTACTAATCTTCAAGTGTTTTGAAGGGCTCCAAATAGAAGGGTGGTTAACACTTGTAGAAGAGAAAAGAAAGTGGAAAGGGAGAGGCATTTATTAAGTGTTTACTGTATGCCTTAGCTATGCAAATATTATCTCATGAGCTCCCTTAAGAGGTATTGAGTTCCCTATTACTGAAAATCTTCACCTGAAGATTGAATAACCATGTATTGAATGTTGTAGAGTGGATAGTACACATTATACTGGATGATGTTCCCAAGTTCCTGGCAACTCTTGAGACTATGATTTCAACTAAATAACTCCTAAGGTCCTTTCTGTCTCTACATTCAATAACTCTGCCCAAATTCCTCTACCATGTTTTGAAGATTTTAGTCCTAGGCAATGTAATTATCTCTTATATCTTGATCTATTCTCTAATTGGTTTTTGTATTAACCATCAAATTAGACCTTGGATACACACAGAACAATATAGACAAGTCATTGATCCTCCCTGGGTCTGTTTCTCCATATGTCATTTGGGGGAGTTAAGACTTTCTATTCGGTAAGGTCCCTTGATGTTCTAGATATATGATTCTGTGATTCTCTGGCATACTTCCCACTTTTAGAGTCAAGAAGAGATCGAGGGTAAGTCTGGTTGGGAAAACAGAAGAACAAAAAAGACTGCATTTGCCACACCTTATTAACCCAGCTCTCAGAAACTGAATTTTAAGGAAAGCTTCTACCCTCAACTTCAACTGAGCACCTAATTCTTTCAGTAACCCATTCCCCCCACTCCAGGTTTTGAACTTCAGTTCCCATTTTACTCCTTGGAAAAGTTTTTTAAGGTCATTAAGTCCAAGCCATCCCAGCTCAATTTGTTTTCCGAAATCTGCCAGCTCAGGACTCTGACTACCCAGGCAGACTATTATCCTGACTCATGGAATTTCTTCTTTCAGAATGTCAAGAAAAATGCTGTAACAATCAGAAACTCATGCTGAATTAATACAAACGCTATAAAAATTAAAATGCCTCCCCACCTTTCTCTCTTCTCTTCTCTTTTCTCCTCCCTCTCTCTCTCTCTCTGTCTCTCTCTTCCTCTGTTTCTTTCTCTCTCCCTTTCTCTGTTTCTCTCTCTCTCCTCTCTGTTTCTCTCTCTTTTTCTCAATACTATTCAGAAAAATTTTGACAATCAATAAGCATTTTTTAAGCAACTTTTACTACGATATGCTACTCTAAGCTCTCAGAACATGAAGACAAAAATTAAATTATCCCTGGTTTCATGGAGTTTACATTCTAATAGGGGAAAAGGGATAGGATATAAAACATGCCATTGTCACCTTTTTGGTGTATTGTCTTCATTCATTAGATTGCAAGTTTCTTGAAAGTACAGAGGGTTTTGTTTTTTTGTTTTGTTTTGTTTTGCAGGGGGAGGGCGGGGGGAGAGAAAGGGGGTTGTATTCGCTTAGAACTGGTATTTAGTAAGAGCTTTAGAAATGTTTATTGACTACCTGTCTGATATAAATAAAGTTATATATCAAGGGAGGAGAGGTTTAACAGTTACTGAAACCAGAGGTTAACAAAAAAAAAAAAAAAAAAAAAGAAAAAAAGAAAAGAAAAAGAAACATTCCCTACTCTCAAGAGATTACATGCTATTCACAGTCAAAATAATATTAACTTTTATTCATCTGGGAGCATGGAATAGTGAGTGGATACAGTTCTGGAGTTGTACAGACTTCAGGGTTCAAATCCCATCTCTGATACTTGTTATCTCTAAAGTCATTAATTGAAAGTCATTGTTGGTGGAGTTGTGAACTTATCCAACCATTCTGGAGACCAATTTGGAACTGTGCCCAAAGGGCTATCAAACTGTGCATATCCTTTGATCCAATAGTGTCTCTATTGGGTCTGTATCCCAAAAAAATCATTTAAAAAGGCAAAGAGACCCAATTTGTGCAAAAATGTAGCAGCCCTTTTTGTAGTAGCAAGGAACTGGAAATTAAGCGGTTGCCCATCAGTTGGAGAATGGCTGAATAAATTATGGTATATGAATATTATAGAATATTTTTGTTCTGTAAGAAACTATCAGCAGTATGATGTCAGAAAAGCCTGGAAAGACTTATGTGGACTGATGCTTTATATATATTGATGATTATATATATGATGATTATATATATATATATAATTTATATAAAAACTTTAGACTTGCTGTCTAAGGGTGGGAAAGGAGGAGGGAGGGAAAAAATTTGTAACACAAAATTTTGCAAAGATGAATGTTGAAAACTATCTTTACATGTATTTTGAAAAATACAAAACTATTTTGTTTTTTAAAATGCTGTTTGTGAATACATAAACATACACACACAATTATTTAACAATTGTTCACATTTCTATGGCACATTAAGGCTTACGAAGATTTTCTTAACAACACCTTTGTTAAATAACTAGTACAAGTACTATAATTCACATTTTACAAAATGGGAAACTGAAGTGATTTGCTCACATGGCTACTAAGCATTGGACAGAGACACAAAGTTGAGATTTGTCTATAACTACACACTGCTGATCATCAAAAATTTATAGAGTGCCTACTGTATGCTCAATATTTTGCAAAGGAAAATGAGGCAGTATAAGATACAACCCCAGACCTAAAACTAACAATATATTTAAGGGATATATGTATATGAATTGGATTTTTTACAGCTAAAAATAGAAACAGTATAGAAAATTCATCTCTCTTCTTTGAAGAGGTAGGAGCCTGCAAATATGAAATATACATATATTCTCAAATATGATCCATGTGCTTGTTAGGTCTGCTGATCTGTTTTTTTTTTCCTTTTTCATTTTTACTCTTTATCATAAAGGATGATTCATTGAGTAGGAGAGGAGAAAGGAATATATTTGGAAACAACTATGATGTACACATAAAATCTCTCCACAAATTTAAGTGTGACAGTGAATATTTCCCTGGTAGACCTGGGCCCTGATCTGTTCCAAGGACATGTATTTTTGGCTAGGGTATTTCCCATGGAATGATGAGTGTGAGCTACTACCATTTCAGAGGATAACAACAATGACCTAAACACTGATTCTATAAGGGTTTATTACACCTGGAATCACCCAACATTCAATGTTGATAAAAACATCAAAAAAGTGGACTGCAATGCTGTTCTTATTGTCAAGCTACTATCATAGTTCAATCATTCTATGAGAGATATTTGAGGAAAGTACTTTAATATTCTATAAAGAGGTTTAAACTTAGCAGACCTAGCAACAAAGACCGTTCATTATCAAGGAAGCTGTTGGTCTCAACAGAAAGGTGAACAACCTGGTTCAGACATATACTGTTCTACTGTCTCTCACTACAACATAAACATTGATTAGAGCCAGTTCTATTTATTTAAAATATTATTAAGATACTTCAAACAACAAGCTGGGACCCCAATACCTGCACATTTTGATTATATATCCTGTGCATGGGCCTTCATGAGAATAGTTTTAAATGGTGGTCATATACATCATGAGAAAACTGGCTTTTCAAACTTGGAAATAGATTAAGTATTTAAATCTGGTGACCCCCTTATAGGAAAAGAATGGAAATTGTAGCAGAAATTCAGCAAGAGGAAAGTTGTTTTTCTATAGTATAGTTGGGATGTCAGAAGTGCCCAAGCAGCAGTCCATAGAATCCACCAATTTATTCCACATATAGTGTAAGAAGACTCCTTTTTCTGTGATAGAAGAGCTCAGAAACTATCTACAACTGTTGGTCACGGCATCTTTGTAGAGGAAAAAAGCCCCTTTGCATTATCTATGCTAGTGATACCAGAGGAATATTCAAGAGGTGAACTATGAAGACTACAAAAGAGAGAAAACTAACATGAGTCAGTAATAAACCACAGGTTCCTGATTCCTTGGACTACCTTTCGAAGCCATTAGTACATTTTAGTCTTGGATTTATAATGTGGATTCTGTCATATTCCTGTGTCTGAGGAAAGAGATAAAATTTTAATACACTCATTTGGATTTTATCAACTTGAGGATGTTGTAGGCCCCTGCCACCTTTCATTAACTGAAGGTAGAAATAACTGGGAGACATACAAGTACTGATATATCTAGATGCCCTCATAGCCTTTGGAAAACCACTGGAAGAACATGAGGATTGTTTGGTAACAGTGTTGTATCAGTCAGTACAATATTTGTTTTTTTTTTAATATATTTGGATAATTGTATTTCAGTATATTTTCCTTTGTATTTCTATGAATATCATTTTTTGCAATGAAAACCACTATTCTCTGCATAATCCAGGAACTTCACCAGACTGCCAAAGCAGACCGTAACTAACACAAGACCTCCTGATTTAGATGGTGAGGTTCCCCAGATTGATGAGGCTATTTTAAATTATTAAAGGTATCATTCAGTGCAGAGAGGAGACAAGTCATCTTCAGGTGACATTAACATCTGTTCGCACAAAGAAAATATTTCCAAAAGTCTACAGAATTTGTGATATCCTCAGCCTGGGAAAAGGCCAAATTATCCATTTCATTCTAAGTTTGAGGGATTTTGAGCAAACTTTTGACTATTGACAAGTTTGTTGAGTTTTCTACTTGAAGTTTTTGTTTTTTATACCTTACTTTTAAAAAAGCATTTCAGTCCAAAACTGCTGTGCTATTCATTTGTTCATAAGGCAGATTATACAGGAGACTAAAGGTCAAAATGATTCAATGCCTAATAGGGATAAAGTGTGGTACTCAAGTTCATCATGAAAAAAAGGAATAAATCATAAGAAAAAAGTGAAATGAGTGTCTTCATTTCCTAGAGAATACCTCCTGAATTCAGGGGAAAAAATGGAAATTTTAAAAATAACATCGTTTATCACCTAGACTGGGGTCTAGCCTGACTTCAGGCTCAAAACTATCTCTCATTCTAAAATAATTTATTTAAAGGACTGTCTGGCATTGAGGGACCTTCTAGGTCAGAGGTTCAGAGTTCACATTCATTCTAAGGTCCCCCTGTCTGATACACAGCAGAACCAAAGACTTAAGAAGCTACAGAATGATTCTGGACTCTATGTTCTCTATCCTCGGAATATGACCAAGTGTGGGATTTGGTTGAGTAGACATGCCCTAGTGTCAGGAATGGAGTGCAAGTAATAAGGACTGGTAGAAAGAAATTTACCTGGATCTGCAAGTATAATCAAAGGATATTTAAATAGAAAAGAAAGAAGAAAATTCTATACACATAGTGTTTCAAAAGTCTTAGTCTTTTAGGCTATTAAAGTTTATTATTTTAAGTGATATTGATTAAAGCTTAAATTTGCATTAAAACTTTTAAGACAACCTGCATTGACCAATAAACCACAGAGAGTAGTAGGTAGAATATGTTTACAAAATTTGCTGATGACATAAAACTAAAAGGTATAGCTAACATATTGATAGTCAAGATCCGTAAAGGACTCATGATCCAAATTTAGACAAAATGGTTTTTCTCTAATAGAAATAAATGTAAATTTAGCCTTAGATTAAAAAACTCAATTTGATAAATCTGAGATTGGGGATGAATAAAAGATAGCAGTTTGCCTCAAACAGACTTGTTATTTTTAGTGGACTGCAAACTCAAAATGAGTTAGCAATTCAATATGGCAGCCCAAGAGACAAAACATATTATCAAAAGAAGCCATCTTTTTAAAATGCATAATTGTCCAATACAAAGGGAGTAATGGTGTTTCTGTTCTCTGCCTTAGTCAGATCACATGTGAAATATCAGGCTTAACTCTAGGAACTTATTTTAGTATGTGAATGGTTATGTTTGGATCATTGAAAGAACGCAATTGTCAAGAGGGTTAAAAGGCTTTTGGTTCAAGCTATTTGAGGAATAAATTTGAGGGTAATGTGTTATCTAATTATCAGCAGGGCTGTAATTTAGCAAATTGATCATTCTATTTGTTTCAGAATTACAGTTAGTATCTACTGTGTTCCTGAGGCTTTATTTGAACTCAGGTCTTCTTGACTCCAGACCCAATTCTCTAACCATAGCATCATCAAACTCCCCAAGAAAACAGAACTAGTAGTTCTGATATTACAGAGGGGCAGATTTAGGCTTGATGAAATAAGTTCCTAATAATCAGTTCCTCACTAGTGAAATAAGCTACCTCAGTAAGTAGTGAAATCACTATCAAAAGAGAATTTTAAAATACGTGAAGGGCCAGGAGTGTCATTTGATAAGAAAAAAAAATTGGCTTAGTCCTTTGAGATCTTACTAATAATTAAGCAAAAACTGGATAACCACTTATCCACGTCAAGGATATTCTTCTTCAGATATGGAGTAGGACTAGATTATCACTCAGACAGAGTTATAACTAGGAATTTTGTTTGTTTGTAAGGGATGAAAGAGAAATAAAGGAGAGAAAACACTAGAGTATGTTTACTCGTATAGCTTTACAGAGAAAGGAACCATATGACCTGTAGTTACTGTTGGCTATTTTTAGTCTCTGTTGGCAACTTCTAAATTTTATGCCCCTAAATCAAAGCATTAGTCTCTCAATCCTACCTATGAACTCTACTCAGAAGACCCATTTCTGAGATTCTGTGGAACTAGCACATTAAAATCAAGCAACAATGTTTTTTAAATATGTCCCTCCATTGGGAAAACCACTTGTCTCCAAAGTAGAATTCTTGAAAAAATGTCTGTAGTATTTATATATACAGCTATTCACAACTCTTTGACATGTTTTACAACTCAGAGGAAATAGAATCAGTTTGAGTGCCAATCTGATATGAGTTTGGGGTACTTTAGGCCACAAAACTGGAAGAGCTTGACTGGGACTTTAAGAATCAAAGATTCTCCTGGAACACTGCAATCACATCACTATTTCTGAAGCCTTATGGATATTAAATAATGGGAAGCAGTCTGAGGTCTTTTGAATCAAACTGACCTAGGGTGGTTGTAGAGGGAACTCTGAGAAAAGTATACTTGAAGCAAAGATACTTACAGCAGGGGGATAACTCAGTGTGATTAATGAGATGGTTCTCTAGTTCACATCTACTTAGTACTTAGTATGACAATGTAATGCTTCTACAATTGGCACATGCTCAGTATGCTGTAGTGATGTAATTATACTAAGGTATATAAGGGCTGGGAGGACTTGAAATAAGCAGATTTGAGACTCAAGTGAGTGTATGCTGGAGATCAATAATCTCAGACTCCAGACTCCAGAGAGATCCTTGAGAAAGCTAGCCTAGACATTACAGGTAGTGAGAGAAAGAATTATAGGGAAAACATGGCCTTGGTGAATAGTCACTGCAACATTAACAAGATTTGTTGTCTTTGGTGTTTTTCTCTATTTTTTCCCCTTTTATTCTCCCAGCAAATGGGTAGGTGGGAGAAGGTCATCAGGGAAGTTCATGAATGTTTATACTGAAGCTCCAGAATTCATATTCATCATGTACCAGAATTATGCAAGTAAGCAATAGTGAATCCAATCTGCAGCTGCCTCTGACTTTTTCTATCTGAGCTTATTCTCCATTTTCTATCCTTAGAGAAGTGGGTTCAATTGCAGATGAGAAAAACATATTGGAGGAGATTTTAGGAGAGTATCTATTCACACACACATTTTATGGAGGAGAAAATGTAGGCCTAAAAAAAATGAAGCGATTTGCCAAGGTAACACAGTGAGATAAGCAATATAACCAGAGCCGAGTATGTATACCACAGTGGTGTGCTGACAGCAACTCCACAGGCTCCTATTGTTAAATTTTCTGTGTTAGCATTTGTACCTTAGACATCAGCAAAAACTGCACATCAGGGCTTCATTTTTTAATTATCTAAGCTTCAGAAAGTGGATAATATGCAATGCATTCATAATACATATTAAACTTAAAAGTGTGTCAAGAGTATGGTTTTGTTTTTTTTTTCCTGAGAGCCGGTTATTTACCTGCACATTTCCTAGGTATACTTCAGTCTTTGGATGAGTCTGTGATCTTATTGTGTTACTTCCTTCATTAGTATAGATTGTGACCCTTCTTAAGCCTTTAATTCTGTTCATGACTTCATATAAATCCTCTTAAAAAGGTTGACATTTTTGGATAGAGACAGATAGACAGGGTTTCTGAGAAACAGAAACAAAGACAGAGCAGAAAGAGGGATAGAAAGATAGATAGAAACAGAGATAGATATAGATAGATAGATGGCAGGTAGATATAGATAGAAAGATAAAGTTTACATTTTATCCTTGAGGCAAGGGAGTACCTACCAGCCTAAAATGAAATGGTAATGGTGGGGAGGGAGGGGGACATTTCATACCCTATAAAGGAGGAGGGACATGTATAGAAAAGGTTTATCCAGGGTGGAGTAGAAAAGAAAATGTCTTGACAACCACACACATGAAACAACTAGACTCATAAATGAGTCAGTCTCATTTGAGATTTTATCGGAACTTGACATTTTACTTACTAGAAGTCCAATCTAGTTTGTGGAAGAGGAAGGAATTTGTAACCAAAAAAGAACTAGAGATCATTATTGATCATAAATAATTTTGATTATATCAAGTTTAAAAGTTTTTATACAAACAAAACTAATATAGACAAGATTAGAAGGAAAAGAATAAACTGGGAAAATATTTTTACATCCAAAGGATCTGAAAAAGCCCTCATTTCTAATAGAGAGAATTTACTCAAATTTATAGTTCAAACCATTCCTCAATTGATAACTGGTCAAAGGATATGAACAGACAATTTGCAGATGAAGAAATTGAAACAATTTGTAGCCACATGAAAAGGTGCTGCAAATCACTATTGATCAGAGAAATGCAAATTAAGACAACTCTAAGATACCACTACACACACACACCTGTCAGGTTGGCTAAGATGACAGAAAACCATAATGACCAATGTTGGAGGGGATGTGGAAAACTGGGACACTGATACATTGTTGGTGGAATTGTAAATGGATCCAGCCATTCTGGAGAGCAGTTTGGAACTATGCTTAAAAAGTTATCAAACTGTGCATACCCTTTGGTCCAGCAGATGATTTCAAAGAGGCCTGGAGAGACAAGAATTGATGCTAAGTGAAATGAGCAGAACCAGGAGATCATTGTACATGGTAACAACAAAACTTTATGATTATATTTGATCAACATTGAGATGATTCAGACCAGTTCCACTTGTGAAGTGATGAAGAGAACCATCTACACCCAGAAAAAGAACTGTGGGAACAGAGTGTGGAACACAACATAGAATTCTCACTTTCTCTATTGTTATTTGTTTGCATTTTTTCTTTTTCTTTTTCTTCCTTCTTGATCTGATTTTTCTTGAGTAACAAAATAACTGTATAAATATGTATACACACATATTGGATCTAAGATGTATTTCAACATATTTAACATGTATTGTATTGGACTACCTGCCAGATAGGGGAGAGGATGAGGGGAAGAAGGGGAAAATTTGCAACAAAAAAGTTATGCAAGGGTCAATGTTAGAAAAATTACCCATGCATATGCTTTGTAAATAAAAAGATTTAATTAAAAAAAAAAGTCCGGTCTGGGAAATGATTCTCCTGTTTTATTTGACACCAATCAAGTAAAAGAATGACATATCTGTAAAGAAAAGTTCCCTTCTCCTCCATGAGAGGAAAAATAGAGACACTGTACCTTGCTATTAAGTCTATTTTACATCTTAGGCAATTAAATTATCTTCCCCAAAGAGATTTGCAAATGTTCTAAGTAATAAAGTATGAGTATTGTCAATATAATAAAGAATTAATCATCTATGTGAATTTTGTCTGCATATATTCCTACCATGCATAGGAGGGGAAAATTAAACTCTAAGTAAATTGACTGAATCAGCTTGAATGTATGTTATTTTCTTAATTCTCTTGGTACAAGCTAAATATTTGCTTTTAAAACGTAATTACGATTATTGTATATACAGTTTTAAAACATAGCTAACCTAATGCATTTAACATAGTTCAAACTTATTATTCAAGTAGTCAATAAGCACTTATTGTGCATAGACTTGTGTATATACATCTATATTACCAAATACATTTTTTTTAAGTCCCTGATTTGAAGGAACCTATATTCTAATGGGGGAAGTCAACAAATAAACTAAAATTGAAAGGGGGGAGGGGCTGAAGGAAGGAGTTGAGATGTTAGAAGTCTGGCCTGTAGCTTGGTTTGAATTAGACTTGGCTGTCCTGGAAAATCCAGCCTATTCTCATAGTGGAAAACATTTATACAATTTGTAAAAAGACATAAAACTTTTAAAATCCTGTTGTTCATATGGATACCATAAAACTGGGCCTAAGAATTACCAAATGAAAATCTGTCTTAGACACTATCTGTGTAACTCAACATGTCACTTAATTTCCATTTGCCTCAATTTCCTCCACTGTAAAATGGGAATAATAATAGCATCTACCTCCCAGGGTTCTTATGAAGATCAAATGAAATAATATTACTAAAAAGCACCTACCACAATGTCTGTAACATAATAAAACCTGAATACAAGCTTTTTTAAAAAAAGTGTTTACTGTTTATATTTTTATACATTTAGTTTGGTAGTACAAAATACCTCCAAAAAAATTCTCTTCCAATGCAGCATTTCCCATCTGTATGTCAAAATTATTTAAGATTCCTTTAAAGATGTAATAACATCAATAGCTTTCATATCAAGTAAGACACAAAAGAGGCTTAAAAAGCATTTTTGCCTAGCCATCATCCAAAAGTAATGATGTATTCTCTAAATTAGAACATATAGTTAGATAGAGAGGCTGGCTCCAGGGTTCAGTATCCCTCAGCATATATATGTGTGAAAAAAACAAACAAAAATAAAAATAAAAAGTATATGTGTGCTAGAAGCTGGAAAATGAATGGATGCCCATCAATTAGAGAATGGTTGAGTAAATTGTGGTATATGAATGTTATTGTTCTGTAAGAAATGACCAGCGGGATAAATACAGAGAGGACTGGCGAGACTTACATGAATTGATGCTGAGTGAAATGAGCAGAACCAGGAGATCATTATACCTCAACAACAATACTGTTTGAGGATGTATTCTGATGGAAGTGGATCTCTTCGATAAAGAGAGCTAATTCAGTTTCAATTGATCAAGGATGGACAGAAGCAGCTAACCCAAAGAAAGAACACTGGGAAATGAATGTGAACTATTTGCATTTCTGTTTTTCTTCCCGGGTTATTTCTACCTTCTGAATCCAATTCTCCCTGTGCAACAAGAGAACTGTTCGGTTCTGCACACATATATTGTATCCAGGATATACTATAACCTATTTAACATGTAAAGGATTGCTTGCCATCTGGGGGAGGGGATGGAAGGAGGGAGGGGAAAAATCGGAACAGAAATGAATGCAAGGGATAATGCTGTAAAAAATTACCCTGGCATGGGTTCTGTCAATAAAAAGTTATTTTAAAAAAAAGTATATGTGTGTATATATATACTTATACGTATATACATTTAAGTATATGTGTGCACATACAAACGTGTATATGCAAATGTATGTTTGCTATATACCTATATCTTGGGATAAGCAATAAGTTGGGACTTGCACATAGAAGGAGTTTAGTAAATGTTGATTCATTAAACCAATCATATGTAGTTAAATTATTAATACATTATACATGGTGTATGCTGAGAAATAATTTGATAGGTATCAATTCAAATTTCTTGAGTCTTTCAAACCTGAATAAACTCATCAAATGAACTCATTTAGTGGTATTTTTTTTTTACTAATTTTTATAGATTAAGAGGTTTCTTCAAAGTCTCTAATATTTCTTTTTCGAATAATATCTTCTAAAAGCAGGATATGAGAATGGATATTACATACCATCTAATTCAACCTCTAATGAAAGAATCAATTCTTTCTCCAAGACGTCTCATTTGTCATCATCCAACTCCTGCTTGAACAATTATAGTGATGGGAATAAGGAACTCATTACTTTCCCAAGGCAATTCATCCCCTGTGGGATAGTTCTAATTAATTATCAGCAAACTCTGTATGTGAACTACAGTTGCCTTCCCACTGAATTCAAATACCATTTCAGCTGTGTGACCTTGGGCAAGTCACTTAGCCCTAATTCACATACACACACACACACACACACACAAACACACAAACTACAATTGCCCAACATAGTGGTTGAGGCTACCATAGTTACCGAAGAATCACCAGATTCTACTAATGACATCAGAATTTTTGGTCACTCCCACTCTGACCTTAACCATGATGTATGAATTACACCTAAATTACCAAATTAAAAGCATAGACAAAGCAGAGTCCAGGAAGGAAAGGGAGATACCCCTTAGTTACTTTCCCAAAAAGTTGGCTTTCTTATTATTCTGTCTAGTTCAAGGAAAAAACTATAGAGACCAGAGTAATCTATCCTACCCCCCAAGTCCTCTGATCAGGAAATTCTATTAAATTCAGTTTACTTTAACAAAAATACTAAACTAAATGCCCCTAATGAGCCCAGGGCATGGAGGAAACTTAAATATGATATAATTCTCCTTGCCCTTGTGATCTCAAACTTTGACAGAAAAAAATGTAAAAAAGGATAATTAGAAGATATAGTAACACAGATAGGTGACAAAGTATTTAATGAGTGCTGATGGTGGGATCAGGCACATATAATTTAAAAGATAACCCTTTGAATTGATTTATGAAGATTAAGTAGGGAGACTTCTGACAGTATAACAGAAATAAAAAACAACATATGAAAAAAAAAACTAGAAACTTACCAATTAAAAGAATAACAATAATTGAAGAAACAACCAATCCCCACAGGAAACAGACAAATTGACTGAAGAACTGAGTAAAAAAAGAAAAATCACAGGCAAAGAAAATTCCTCCATCCATGCCAGACTAGTCTGGCACCTTCTCTGCAATTCATAGTCTTAGTTTCTTAGAACACTGAAAGGTTAAATAATTTGCATCAAGTCACAGCTAGTACGTCAGAGACAAAACTTGAACTCTGATCCGTCTTTTAAGGTTCTCTTTTGGCCCTACCTACTCACCCTGACATGGAACATTGCATAGAATATCAAACTTTAATGATAGTTGTTTTGCTTTACTGTTTGTTTTCCTTCCTTATATTCCTTTTTATAAGGAACGGATCCCTGGTAAAAGGGAAAGGAATACGTTGGGAAATGTTAGTGATATAAAAAGAAAAGTTATAACTACAAAAAGTATGTCAGTAGTTGTGTATTAGACTCTAAGTGACTATAACTGTGATTATGAATTGTTTTGATTTCTTCATCTGAAAACTGCCTGTTTCTGCTCTTTGGCCACTTATCAATTGTGGAATGACTCAAATTCTTGTAGATTTTACAAGGTTCTTTATACATTTGAGATATGAGACCTTTATCTGAGAAACCATCTATAATTTTCCCCCATTTCCTGCTTTCTTTATGATCTTGGCTACATTTATTTGTAAAATTTTTAAAAATTTAATGTAATCAAAATTATCCATTTTTATACTCTACTCTGTTCCTTTCTTCTTTTTATTCATAAATTGTTCACTTATCCACAAATCTGGTAAGTAGTTTCATTTACAGTCATATGAAAAATGTTCTAAATTATTAATTAGAAAAATGCAAATTAAAACAACCTTGAGATCATCTATCAGGATTGACTAAAATAATTGAAAAGGAAAGCTACAAATGTTGGAGGGGATGTGGAAAAATTGGAACACTAGTTCATTCTTGGACTGATCCAACCATTTTGGAAAGCAATTTGGAATTATACCCAATGAGAGCCTATATACTCTTTGACACAGCAATACTACTGTTATTTGCATCTAATGTTAGATGCATTGGATAGGCTAGTGACATGAAATAAATGGATATCATGGTTATCAATTACTGAGTTGTAAAAATAAGTTCTAAAAGCACAAACAGATCAATCTTTTTCCTTTCTTCACCAACTTGCCTGCTGAATTCTGTCCATACCAATAGATTAAAAATTTCTCTATAGGTTCTCTACATTAATGAGTTATCACATTTATTTCTGGCAAGTCAAGAATTCATTAGTCATTTTATATTAACTAACATTTATACATTTTATACTAACATTTTATTCATTTCCCTCATAAAGAACAGAACTAAAAGTTTTTCTTCATCCTGTTAATCCCAAGTAATGTACCCAGTATTTAAGAGTCTACCATATGCCAGTAGATAAATAGTGCCACCTAGTGAGACAAAGGAACAAAGTAAAAATTACAGGAGCATCTGATTCTTTAAAAATCATTTTCTTTTTTTGATAGAGAATAAGTCGTTTTTTATTCAATGTATTATTTTAAAATCTTGACTCATTTTTATTAGATTAGAATGGGGTTGAAAGGGATAAGAGATTCAGAGATAAAGCTTATTATATTTCAACAGGAAGATGCTGTACAGAATTATCAGTTCCCTCAACTCTTATACTCCAATTCAATCCAAGTAACAGAATGAGAAAAAGTGACCACATATATTTGTTCCATTCAATTTTTATATTTAAAATATTTTAAATTAAAATTTGTATTTAAAAATAAGCATATAATAAATGAACTGTTGGATTTATAATTAGAAATATATAATTAATGGATAAAGATAATATTGAATAATGAAATCTTCCATACACCCAGGTAATACTTGATAACTATCCCCACTTTCTAAAGAGTTACACAAAAGGTTCCCCTTAATTAGGTGTAGTATATTATTTGTCACAATTCTCCATACATAGGTCACCTCGAAATCTGTAGTACTCCAGCATATGAGACATGTCTTCTGCCAAACAACTCCAGATTATAAAAATCTCACTGTTAAAACCTTCTGCTTTCTAATGAATATGAGATGTAATTAATAAGACAGTGACTGATGGTTTTCAACACCTTGCTTAGCATACTGATATCTTTCTCTGACAGATATTCCAAAATAATTTGGAAGAGCTCTAATTGTAATGCTTTAAAATCCCCAAGTGTTGAGAAATTTTGAAAATCTGAGCCAAAGATGTTGCAAGAATTATTGGATCATCAGCTGCTATATTATCTGCATTTCTGATTGAGAATCAGCTTTATTTTCATTCCCTACAAGAAAAATAAGTCATTTTTTAAAATTTTCAATAATACTGATGAAAACTACACAAAGAAAACTTCTCTTTCCAACTCTTCTCCCCATTCCAAATTTGCCTTCTATTCATTTTGTATATATTCTTAATATAGTTATAATAAGGAATTAGCCATTAAACCTGGTCTCTACTTAAGATACATGTGTCACCATAGTTGCAATTTCCCAATGACATGAAATGGAAAAGCACAGGAGACCTGTGGGAAGGTGCAGATGTTCAGCCAGTGGTTCTATCCTACTAACCCTGTGATGAAAAGGTTTTATCTACATGTGGGGGGCATTTGAAAGACTCTAGATCCTTTTTTCTGAGTCCTAACTTTTTCTCAGTGTTCTCAGGGAGAGTCTGTGATTCCGTGCTTTGTTCCATTTGGGTTTCATCTTTGTTCTTTCATTTTATGTGGAGGAGGTGAGATGATTACAGCTTTGTGGATTTGAAGGTTTCGGGATGGTGAGCCACCAGCAGATATAGAAGTATAATCTTTGTTGAGATTTGCAGCCAGCTGGTCCTGTTTTGAGACCCTGTGAAGCTAGGAGTTATAGAGCCAGCTCACTTGTGAGATGAGGATTCATCCAGTAATTATTCTTCATTTGGACATGAACTTGGTGAAATCAACACTATGGAAAAACTATATTAGGTCCCTCCATAGACCAAAACATTATAATAAGGACTATGACACTTCAGCACTAGAGACAAATATTTATACTTCTGTTCTTGCCATACCTGTGAAATATTCTTCAGTATAAGCTAATTGATATTAGATAAATGGAGCTGGCAAGCTAATCACTGGTAGCTAACAGGGCAATAGCACAATAAAAATGGACTCGAGTCAACAGCATTACAGAAAGGGGCAGCCCTAGAAATTAAAGGGGAGAAAACAAAACTGGTCTGGCTCTAGGATGGTAAACAAGGGACCCTTTGCTTATATGTTGTCTCCTTTTGAGGGCAAAAAAAAAAATTCATTTTTGTCTTTGTGCACAGTGTTTGACACAGAAAAGACATTGAATGCTTGTTGATTGTTTATCTTTGCATAGAAATATTAACATAATATTCTTTATTTTTAAGGACGGGAATAAAAATGAGTTTCTAATATATTGAAGGGAGCTTTTCTAATTTATCTCTTTGCCAACCCATCATCAAATTTTGAATTTTAAAAAGGAACTTTAATGTATTTTTTCATTGGTCCTTCTGAGGTAAGAGACCACTGAATGAGTGACACTTTTTTGGTTTAGACATAGTGCTACCTAGAATCCGAGGAGCTAATTAGCCGAATGAGATTGGAGGAACTCCTATACTAAAGAAAAATAACACTAAATTCCACCAGAAGGTGGCACTAAGTTGACAGATTAATAATAGATCAACTTCTGGACTGCTCTTCAAATCTCTGAGATATCCAAGTTTCGGATGCCCAAGTAGACCCAAAAGGACAAGATTTTATCTCAAATGGCTAATATGTTGCATATTAAAGAGATACTTAATATTTAACCGAATTATCATAGCTCCAAGCACATAATAAATGTGAAATGATTCTTGCTAATTGTTTTTCTTCTTCAGCTATTGTTTCTAGGGTCTACATCCTAGAAGTTAGGAACACATTTGGGAAAAATGTAAGGATGAAGGATTATTCCAGCTGACCCAGGCTTGATAGACATGGAAAATTAAATCCTTAATTTATCTCTAATCCCACTATTTACCTTGGGGAAAAAACTTTGGAGCCCCAATCTGAAAAGGGAAAAGGGAATAAAAAGTAAATTGAGACAGGAAACAAATGACCCCATTTAGGGAATATAGGAGGAGTTAGGTGCATCTGAATTCAAAATGAGTCTTGCTCATTCCAGGCCTAATAATCTATCCACAATATACCCTAAAACTAAGAGAATTTTTAAACAAAACAATAGACCCTGGGAAGTTAACTGATAAAAGTGTCAGTAAGGTGTTTCTAGAATAGAGATCATTCCCAGTTTGGGAGCAAGGAAATGGGATTTCATATATAACAAAGAACAATTAGGTCAATTTGAATGGAATATAAAAAGTGTGTGAAAGAGGGATGGGCAGGGTAGGAAGTACAGTGTGATTAGTGTAGAAATGAATGAAAGATGTAAAAAGGAAGCAAAATGATTTTGTTCGAGTTGTTTCTCTTTCAACCAGAAAGTTCCTTTCAAATTTGAGTTCCATTTCCCAGCTGTGAATTGTTAAGAAAATGAAAGAAATTTCCATTTTGATGTTAAATTGCAGTTGTTGTTTTTATCTCTCAATGAGAAATCAGATGATTCTCTAAAATGTCACATATAAAGAAAACCCAGTCTCTTTGAAAATCTGATTTTTCCTGAAAAGGACTGCTCAAAGCACTTTTAAAAATAGAGATTAGATAAAGCATTTGATAAATTTTACTACAAACTAGGCACTGTACTCTGTACTCTGAGGATATATAAACAATAAAACAAGTTGCTTCCACTCTATCAAGAAATGAAGTGGAGTGAGAAATTTTTCTTACTGTATTTACCTAATTTGCTAATTAAAAATTTCCTTGATGAGATATCTCAATGTTCTTATCTTTATCTTTGTGTGTCTTAATGTGGGCTTTATTTTTTTAATGGCACAGAAATTGCTAGCTAGCTGCTGTGGAACACAATACAAATGATTTTATTAGGACTCTACTTTGTATTTTAACAGAACTCATCTGATGGCTCTTTATATTCTCAAGCTTATATCTCTGGATAACTGACTTTAACATCTAGCTTTTAATGTCATATATCTCAAATTTTGTTCACTATGTCTATACAGAGAAACCTTCCTATATTTTTTACCAACACACTGTCAATAAAGAATATGATTACTTAATAATGAAGGATATTCTAAGTTTACATTTATATGATCCTAAAAAGAAATCTAAAGGCTGGAAATCCCTGCTCTCTGTAGTCTGACAATCCTATTATTATTTGCAGGATCCCTGACTCTTAACTGCAAATAAAATTCCCTACTTTCAAAGCAATGCCTTTCCCCAATAAATATTATGGAAATACACATATAATGTTTTCTTTAAAAATTTTATTAAACAAAGCGTTACAATGGTCCTTGAAAACAGAATCTTAGAGGGACTCAGCTACTTGTTTTCATTGAACAGTAACATGATATTATTCATAACTTTTTTTAAAAAAAAAGAAGAAAAAGAAAGAAATAACCCATGTCAAAACATCCCGTTAGTCTGTTGTTTTCAGTAATTCCCATCCAATAATATACACACAGCCAAACCTACTTATTCAGTCTTTTTAGTCATACCTGTCAAGCTAAATACAATACATGTAAGTAGCCTGCTTTGGAGAAATACTGAAAAGAGAAAGTAAATGATGCATCAGAAAACCTTGCTTGCATTTTGAAAAGCTTGTGTTCTTGAATACAGATTTCACAAGTCAGCGCCATATCCTACAGGTATTGTCCTTGCTACCTGTAATACAAATGACATTATTGTTATTTATTGTTACTTTTAATAAGTTTATGTTCTTGTTATCTTTTACAATTTAGACTTTTCTTATCTATGATGAATTATTGAATATTACTAAACACCACCACCAGGGTATAGCTAGATGGCACAGTGGAATAGAGCTCCTAGACTGGAGTCAGGAAGGCTCATCTTCCTGAGTTCAAATCCAATTTCACACACTTACTAGCTATCTGACCCTGGGCAAGTTATTTAACCCTGTTTGCCTCTGTTTCTTCATCTGTAAATGAGCTGAAGAAGGAAATATCAAATTAGTCTGGTATCTTTCTATTCCCCGCCCCCCAAAAAAGAAACCCCAATGGAGTCACAAAGACTCAGACACAACTTAAAACAACTGAATAATTACTAAATGAGCCAAAGCTTCAAGATCTAAATATTAATTCCCTGAGAATGTCAGGAATTGGTGATGTATTATTAAATATTTTGCATAATTTTAATGAACAAAACCAAAACCATGGGGTCAGTTTCTCTATGGACCAGGTAGGTAAGTAGCATAATGGATTGAGAGCTGGGTCTGGAGTCAGGAAGATCTGAGTTCAAATCCAGCCTCAGACACTTACTAGCTGTATTAATTTTAAATCACTTAATCCATTTACTTCAGTTTCTTCATCTGTAAAGTGTCCATAGCACCTAACGCTCTAAATTGTTGGGAGGATTAAAGGAGATTCTAAATACAATGTACTTAGCACAGTGCCTGGCACATAGTGTTATAGAAATGTTAGCTATTATCATTATTAGTCCATGCTAAACATTGATTGAATTTTAAATTCAATCAGTGCTCTCACAAACTTCATGGAGTTAATCAGTATAACCTTGTGTTTTCCTATAACCCTCTTAGAGATGATTAATTTCCAAAGACAGAAATCATTCTCTTCCACATGTTCTTGATCTTACCTACTTGTGAATTAGTTTTACTGTGGCCTCTCCTAAGCCTTTCTTTTCCACCAGAGAAGGTCCAAGACACCTAGTATACTCTTATCTTTCTACCCAAACAACGAAAACTATCTTTAGGGTAGGAGCAGAAAACTTTATCTCATTAAAATGAAATGACCATGTCACCTTCCCAAAGGCTAATTATTAGTTGGTAGCAATAGTAGATCAAAACCTTTATACTCAAGTATAAAGAAAAGGACTTCAGTGGTCAAGACTTCTTTTCTGCTTAGCTCCATAGACAAGGATCTTTTTCTGTAAAGCACATCTTTGGTTTAAATGTACAAAAACCCTCAATTCAAAGACAATGTCAGTCACTAATAATTTTCAAAACCTGATAAAATAAAGAATGATCCCTAATATCCCATAGCTAAGTAAGTTGACAGATCAATAGTGTAGGGACTAAGGAGATTAAATCCCATTTCAAAGAAATTCATCTGTGGTTATATCTATACCAACTCTTGCTCTGAATGAATTCGGTACTTTAAAATGTATTAAAATTTTTTGGTTTTTTAAAATCAAAATAATAGGTGGCAGCTACAATGAGTAGAGCACTGGCCCTGGAGTCAGAAGGACTCAAATTCAAATTTAGCCCTCAGACACTAATCACTTCCTAGCTATGTGTCCCTGCCTCAAAATAATAAAAAAAAAAAAAAGAAAGAAAGAAAACTTTGAATTGCTCACATTTTAACTAATTTAATAATGATTAGTGAATGTGCCACCAGCCATGGAAAATAAGGAAGAGCTTCATTCAGGTCCCAGTTTTGACATATGGCCCCAGACAATTCTCTAAGACTAAAAGTTTCAGAGAAAGTGCTGATGTACATTGGGAGAAGTTCTGTATTGGGAGCTCCCTACTCCATGGAAACCAGTTGGTTAGTAAAAATTAGGGAAAAAAAACAATTAGGGAGCAGCTAGTTGGTGCAGTGGATAGAGCATCAGCCCTGAAGTCAGGAAGACCTGAGTTTGAATGTGACCTCAAACACAACACTTCCTACCTATGTGACACTGGTCAAGTCACTTAACCCCAAATACCTCAGCCAAAAAAAAATTTAGGAATCATGAAGCAAAGCCTGGCCTTTACTCACCACACACATCCCGCCAGAGCAGACAGTGCGGAAATATCCGAACTCCCATTTGTCCTAACATTACTTTTCTTCATAAATACTGATCCTTTCTAGGTCTTCTTCCCTTACTCTCCAGATAAACTAATTCACATTCATTATTACATGACTAATTGGAGGAGCCAAGAACCTGGATTTAGAAAGCCTGGTTTGAAGGTCTGGGCAAGTCAGAAAAGTGTTTTAGCTTCATTTTCCTCATTTATAAAATGTGATATTGACTGCAAGGTTGTTTGGCACCTGCCCCCAAAGTATACAAGGATAGACTATCTGCTTGTTCTATCTGTGAGGCTGGATGCTAACACAGGTACCATTATTACTACTTCAGAGAACAAATAATCCTGTTTGATTAATGGAATTTTGAGAAAGATTAATGAAATTTTAGAAAGATCGATGAAAGATCAATGAAATTAATGAAAAATGAAATTTAAGTATCTGGTAAAAGTTAGGATAACCAACTTTTTTATGTCAGGGAAATTTGTCTTGTAAAAGTTTATATAACACAACATCATTCAATGTCAGGAGCCAGTCGTGAAGTTTTTTTTCTAGATCAGCACTTTAGCAACTAGATTATGCTGTTATTAAAATTGACTAATAGAATTAAAATGCCATATCATAAAGATATGGGAAAGGCATTTTAGCTAGTTCTTCTTGGAAATAAGCCATATATTTCAAGTCAAGCACACTATAATCCTGATTGATAATGAAAACTTATTTTAAAATTAAATCAATGATTTGTATTCTTAATTTACCTGTAATGATTATATTTCCTTTATAGTTGAAAGCACAAGAGAAGATTTCATCTGTGTGGCCTTCTAGAATCTGAAGGCACTGTCCTGTGTGAGAGTCCCATATTCTAGCTGTTTTATCAGAGCTGCCTGTCAGAAGACGATTTCCTTGAGGATTGAAGGAAATCTGAAAAAGAAAAAGAAAAAAAATTATATTTTTCAAATATAATATTGCTAATGGAAAAGAATACAATATTCCTAATAACAACATTCTAAGATGGAGAGTGGAGGATGGAGGGTGTAGAGTTCTAGAATCCATGTAATGTTTTCAAATGTCTTTCTAAGATGTATTTTGATAACCTAAATATGGTCAAATGCAAGGCTACAATGAACAATGAAAATAATTGTATATGTAGTTTTGAGCTCTATAAAACATTTCCCATATTTTTCCTATGTTTTCTTTTAATGTAGAATATTATAGACAACATTATACTATATAGCTATATGGTGATTTCAATCAAGGTGACCTTGCCCAACCTCCCCCCTCACATCAATCCAATTCACTTGAATGTCACAGCATCATCTCCCTGATATGGTTCTCTTGGATGTCATGGTTCTCTTGGAGAAGGAAGGATAAACAACAACATATTCATAGCAGTAATGGGCTATTACTTCAGCAGACCACAATTTCTTTAGCTATTCCCCATTTGTTGAGTTAACTACTTTGTTTTCAGTTCTTTATTGCTGTGCAAATAATTTTCTGTGGCTGACACAAATGTTATATTATGGAGGAAAATTGATTTTACTTTTCAATCATCTTATCTTCCTTGAGGATACACTTATTTAAAAATGTGTACCATAAAATACATGTAGTAAATTTCAGTCTCTTTATACCTTAGGAGTTTTATTTAAGTAACTCATTTAAGATAGATGGCTCTTTGAGTTAACTGGGTTATTCTCAAAAGATATAAATTCTAACTAAATAGTTATAAAAGGAGAAACTAACTTACCTTTGAAATTTCACCTTCATGACCTTCTAATTTGGTAATACATTTTCTTGTAGCAGCACAAAAAACTCTTGCTGTTCCTTTATCAGAGGAAAAAATACACATATTCAGAGTTGGGTGTGAGCATCTGATTTTTGTTTTTGTAAACTTCTGTGTTGGAATGTAAAAAAAAAAAAAATAATAACCCTTAGATTCCAAATATCAAAGGGGCCCTACCTTCCTTTTTGCCCTACACCTACAAATTAGTAGATGGATTCTCATAAATTTCATCCATTTCTTTAACTTTATACCAGAGAAGTGAGAAAACAGCATATTGAGGAGGAGTTTTGATGGTAAATGCCCCAGCATAAAAGTCCATGAAAGGCTCTGCAAACATCATTAACTCTTCCTTTGATTTCTTGAGAGATCAAAGAAATCAGTGTTTAGTACAAAAGTGAATGGGCCAAAATGTCCAGATGACTGGCTCCTGACTCCTTCTGCCTCCATGCCTTCAATTAATTCAAGGAGACAAATGACTAATACACATCAAGATGCTATTTGCATAGGTTGAAGCAATGTTTAAAATTGCCATATTTCTGGAGCATTGGAAGCAAGTAAAGAAGTCAGGGAACAGAACGTAGCTTGTTTCTGAGTGAACTGGATTCAGCGAGAGATGGGTGGTCCTGTTAAGTAATGGCAGTACAGAGTAGTGATAGTCACTTGCTAACTAGCTCTGCAGATTAGTAAGTCAGGGAATCAGGCTGGGTAAAAGTATAAACACATCCTCCTGTGTTGTCTCCACAGCTGAATACAAACTCCAACACAGTTAAGAGTTGGAAAAAAAAAAAAAAAAACAGAATTATGTCAGTTAATAAGTGTTACAGACACCAGACACTGAGCTAAGTGCTGGGATACAAAGAAAAGCAAAAACACAGGTAGGTGCCTGTCCTTAAGGAGCTTACAATCTAAAGGAAGAAAACCATGGGCAAATAATAATGTACAGAGAATTTATAAATAACAAATGGAAGGTCATCTCTGAGGGAAGGCACGGGGAGTTGGAGAAACCAGCAAAAGCCTCTCTCTCAGTTGGAGGTTGAGATCAGTCATGAAGAAACCAGAGACAGAAGGCAAAGGTAAGGAGGGAAATCATTCCAGGAACAGCAGACAAACAGCTGTGGAGTATTAATGAGGTTAAATGACTGGCTTGTGGCTAGGTATTTATTAGAAGCAGCACCTAGAGTTTTTCTGACTCTAGCAAATGCCTTCTATCTACTGCACAGACATCTGTAAAGTGAGGGCAAGAGATTCACATTAAAAAATTTAAATCTGGCCTCAGACACTTAATACTTCCTAGCTTTGTGACTCTGGGCAAGTCACTTAACCCCAATTGCCTCAAGCATAAACAAACAAACAAATAAATGAATGAATGAATGAGTACATGAATGAATGATTAAACAAATAAATAAAGTAAAAATAGTTTTCAAATTACTTTAATTAATTAAACATTAATTTAATTTTAAAAATTTTTAAATTTTACAAAAGTTTTGCTATTTTATTATGCAAATATCACAATTGAGTTAACAAGAAAAAGAAAGAATAAACAATGGAAAGACAAGTTTCCTAGTGGAATTTACAATTAAGCATGAGGAAAAAACCATTAAAGGGAACATATGGTGAGGTGGGAGAATCCCATTGACTGAGAGGCTAAATCTATAGAGAAGGTTAGTAGACTAACCCCAAAAGGAGGTTAGCTGGGGAAGGGAATTATAAATCATCAACTAGCAGGCTAACCCTAGAAGGGATTTAGAATCCTAAAAAGAATTAGCTTTAATAAGAAAAATGGCAGGACTATCCCCCATGGTGTGTTAATTCTAACAAAGACTTAGGGAAAATGTACACAATGATCAGATCTTTTATAGGGGAAATATAAGCTCAAGCATTTAATATAACTTGGCTATAATCAAAGTCCATTTGAACAAGAGACCTGGTTCAACAAAAGGCTCACTTAAGGCTGAGAAAATCCTATCAGTGAAAAAATGCTATCTTTAGGATAAAAATTCATCATTTGCTTATTTTTTCCTCTAATATTTTACTACTTGTTATATCATATTTTATCACCCACCAAATAAGCAACTGTGCTTAGAACATCACAAGTAACAGCAGGGAAGAGTCAACAGAAGGTTAGCCTGAGAATCTGAAAAGCCTGGGTTCAAATATTGCCTCTGAGTGACTGACTTAGTGACCATCTACAACTTAACCTCTCAATGGTCTTGGCAACTCTCTGAAACTATATACATGAGTAGTTTAGTTGCTAAAGTATAACACTGGAAGAAGCTTCTATAAATAGGTGGACTCACAGGTACAGAGTAAAAACAAGCTTAAGTAAAATATATTATCAGTTGCATACCATCAGCTGAAGCAGTAGCAAGAAGTTGTCCAGTATAATCAAAACAGATATCTAATATTTCATCATCATGACCTGTTAAAGTTGCAACACATTTTCCATTCAAAACATCCCAGAGCTGCAATATAGGGTGAAAAACAAACATGAATTTCTATTTAAGAAAACTATATAAAGTCAAACTCAAAAGCAATATTAAGGATATAAGTGTAATTGGAGGGCTCAGTTATTTGAAACACTGTGCTTAGATCATGAATTTGATCCTTCAGTTAGCTTTCCTCTATTCCATGGCCACATATTCCTCTCTCCAACAGCCAGCTGCCCTCACACAAATCCAGAAGTGCACCAGCTAAATAGTGAAGTTCAGTCTAAATTCACAATCCATTATGTTATACTTTCAAGATTAGGAAGTATAATAAAATATATTATTTTAAATATTTCTCCTGATTTTTAAAAAAATGAAAATGATACTATTTTACTTGATTATATTTTTATCAAATTTTCCATTTTCCCTTATAAGGACAAGAAAAATATTCAGAAAGAAGAAATCTTAAAAGTAAAAATTCATTAATGCCACTGATTTACATACAGTCATCATTTACTATTAAGAAAGAGAAAAGGAAATACATTTTTAAAATTCACTTTTTTGGCTTCCAAATTTAATAAGGTCTTATTATGATAATATATATAAAAATAAAATAAAACAAAAAAATTTATTATGAAAGTTTAGCACACAGATAGACAATGAATTTATTAGCTGAAGATCTTCTTTAACTCACCATGCATGTTTTGTCCATCGATCCAGTTAAAATTAAAGAGCAATCCCAGTTGAATAAGGCGCTACTAATCTCTGCACGATGACCTATTAAAGTATATACCTTCCTAAAAAAAAAAGAAAAAGAAAAAGAAAAAAAAAAGAAAGTTCATGGCTTATTAAATAATGCCAATTCCAGACATTTAAGGTGTTTGCAAAAAAAAAGATCAACATTTGTGATTTTTAACATGGCCATGATCCAAGTGAACATGGTGACACCTTAGTCAAAGAAAAAGCTGATGAATTCCAAAGTCTTTGTTTCACGTGGATCCCAAAATGAACTTTGGGCTTAATGAAATGGTTAGTAATGGCAATGGTTTAATAGGCAGTATGAAAAGTCTAAAAATATTAATATTGACAGCAATGACAAAAAGAGTCCCCTCATCTCTGAAAGAGCTGGAGACTTGTGAAAATAATGGGGTCAGCCCAAAATCCAGAAAGTGGAAAATATCCTAATGCTTGATTAGTGAACTATTGCCTATTCAGAGAATGAATAATAAATTTGTGGCATAGAGAGGCCGTTGTTTCTCTTCTTTCCTTTTGATGGAAGTGTGTTGAATAATTCCTTGCTATTTAGGCCCTTCAAATTAGAAGGCCCTAAATTAGAATTAGAATTTGCAGCCAAGCCTTTTACAATGGAAATCAGATAAATTGCTTAATTTCTTTGTTACTAAGACAAAAATAAAAACTAGAAAAAAACTGAAATCAAATCAAATTTGGTGAATCTATCTGTGTGTGTGTGTGCATCTTTGAGATGTTGATATTACTAAAAATCCATTAAAATCGATTATGTAATATAAAACCAAGCCAAACCATTATGCCATGTTCATTTTTTTTCAACTTTACATTATTTCAATAATTTACAGAAGATAGATATTTCTGTCAACAGGGAATTCATAGGAAGAATGGATCAAGCAAGGGATAATGAGGATCACTGAAGATAAAATTGCTAATTTTGATTACATAAAAAGGTTTTGCACAACAAAACCAACACAGCTGAAGTTAAGGGAAGCAGTTAACCAGGAGACTGGGGGACAGCAGAGGAAGAGACAGAAAATATTTGCAGAAAAGTTTCTCTGATAAGTTTCATTTTCAAGATAAATAAGAAATATATTCACATTTATCAAAAAATAAATAAATAAAAGTTATTCCCTCAATTGGCAAATGGTCAAAATATATAAATAGGCAGTTCTCAAAGGAAGAAATCCAAGTTATCAATAATCATATGAAAAAATGCTCCAGATTAAAGAAACTTAAATAAGACAATTTAAACTACCTCATAATCAGATTAGCAAACTTTACCAAAAAAAATCAAAATAACTAATATTGGAAGGACTTCAGGGGAAAAGGAATATTCATATACTATTGGTAGAGTTGTGAATTGGGTCAGTCATTCTAGAAATCAATTTGTCCAAAACATCACTAAAGTGTGTTATGTCCTTTCACCCAATGATATCATTTTCCAATATTTTCCAATAATATTAAAGAATAAATGAAAAGAACCCTTATTTACAAATATATTTGTAGCATTTTTATAATATCAAAGAAACAAACAAAAGAGGTACTATAATTTTGGAAATGACTGAACAAATTATGATATATGAATGTATAGGGAAATGATTATAGCAGAAGTGATGACACAAAGGGGATAATTTCAGAAGAAACTGTGGAAACTTAACATGAAATTATACAGAGTGCAATGAGTAGAAACAAAACAAATTATATAATAAACATCATCATAAATATAAACAACTTTGAAAGACTTAGGAATTCTGAAAAATGCAAAGATTAGCCATCATTTTGTTTAAATAATGATGGATCATATTATGCAATTCCTGAGAAGCAATAGACTCAAGATGTGGAATGCAATATATAGTTTTGAAAATGACCAATGTGAGATTTTGTTTTGCTTGGCTATGCACATAATTGTTACCAAGTTTTGTTTTTTTATCTTTTTTTTTCCCCTTCTCCTGAGGTGGGAGAGAAAGGAGGGAGAGACTGTTAATTAAACATACTTAATTAAACTTTCTTAAAAGAGAAAAATAGATATATGTGAGTCAGTGTTGTTCTAGCCCTTTATGGTAGAAACCAGAAATTAACATTAAATTAATGAATAGCTGCAGTATGTCAATTCAATACCATAAACAACTAAATACCTTCCAGTCTCAACATCCCATACAGAAACTGTATGATCAAAGGAACCAGTGATAATTCTGTTTCCTGTGGTGTTAAATGACAAGGAGATGATTTCAGCTGAATGTCCCTAGAGAAAAATAGAGCATATATAATCATGAGTAAAAATCTTTTCACTTTTCCCACACTGACTTTTAAGTATCCCAAATATAGAAATAATTATCTAAGCACGGCAATTGGTACTTTACCGAATTTTTTCTGATTTTCAAATCTTTAAATCTTAAGAGCACTTTGTTTCCCTAATTGCAAGATGGAATTATTAGTTATTATACATGTAAACTGAAAATCATGGTCCTGTAACATTAAATATTTAGGTTTCATTTAATTGTATTTATGTATTACCCAAGTGACTTTTTAGTCTTTCTCACTGCTATAATTATTCTTTTTAATTGTGCAGAAAATTATTATTAGAAACAGTTTTTAAAATCAGATATATATAATTCATATTAAAATAAACTATAAATATTCTTTCAGAATCTATTTAGGCTTAATAAGCTTCAAAAATTGAAATTAAAATTTTTGAACATTTGATTCTATAATTTAAAAACAAAAGAAAATTAATTCTCTTGAAGCAGATGGGTAGAGCAAGTATCAGTATATGACTCATATTAAGGCAGTGAAAGTCATATTTTTACTTTTAAGCACAGGTATTAATGGGGAAAGTTAATTGTCTCTTCTGTTGAAAAGAAGTAGGGACCCTTAAATGATAAAAATTAATGACAGAAGGTTTTTATCTGGATGAATAATCAAAAGACTTGGGGAAAGAGGGAAGTAATGGAATTAAACTTGGTTTTATGGTTAGCAGTAAAGTAGCAAAATTGTTATTTTTTTAGTCCAGAATTTAAATAAATTTGCTATGAATAGCAGTTGTATTTTTCTTCAGCCTGTGTACCATTTCTGGAGGAACCAAAGATCTCAGGGGATCACCAAGCTTGAATAGTTCTACTTGTTGCCAATATTATATCAACATGACTGAATAGTATAGTACACAGGAACAGACTCTGGAGGAATGAAATATTAGGTGATTAATTCATCTTGTGGAATATTACCTTTTAATTCATTCTTCCTTCAAGCTTCAGGGAGGAGTAAAAAAACAAAAAGTGAGATTCTAAACATCAAAAGTAGAATAGCAAAAGGGGAAAAAGAAAAACAAAAGAGTCCATATGCAAAAGCTTTAAATGTTCTGCACTACCCCTTTTGCCATTTCTTCTTTTATGTGTGTAGAAAAATTTGCATTAATCTGAAGAAAAGAGATTGTGATTCATTACTTTGCTACTTATATCCAAACTAGCAGTTATGGAAATTTTGTAGCAATGTCTGTTAAATAGAATCAATAGAAAATGGCTGTGTTGAATTTTAAAGTATTGAAAATTAAAATCACTAATTGTAAATGGCCCTGCCTTCTTTCATTTTGCTCTGTTTTAGATTCACCAGACTTAGTATATCCATTTTTTCATTTTGAAACAAGACCCAGCAAGCTGGAGAACTTTTATAATCTACATTTTGAGAAGTGCAGCTATCCATACGGTCTGAGAATTGACAGCATGAGAAATTGGTGGGATCTCAACAAGCACATGACCCTAGAAGATCCCCTGCCATGATATTCACAGGAATATCAGAAGTCGAGAATCGCAGGAATATCTTTAAAAACCAATGCCAAAATTTATTTTCTTTCTGAGAGGAGTCCAAGTCCTTAGGGTATTGACTGACTGACTGAAGGTCTCTGAATTAAAGGAGTTCACCAGAATGTCAGTGGATTGTCTCTCTAGAGATATCCAATTTTTTCCTTCTCTGAGGGAAATCTGAACTATAGGTGATATTACAAAAATCTGGAAGAAGAGTTTGGCAAAGAAGAAGAGAGAATTGTTTCAATTCTATGGACTACTGTGTAATGTTTCCTGCATGCTGTCTGTGAGATGGGGAAAAGAGAATAATATAATAAAAATTCACTGTTTGTTACCCTAAGGGCTCCCAGAAAAGTTGGGACTCCTTTTACCAACTGTGAAAACCTAGATAGAAGGTCTATTTTGAGATTTACAGAATTTTTAAGAAAGAGCAGAACAAGACAAAGACATGATTTCGGAGATGGGTCCTCAATATTAAATCTAGTCCCTCTAACATCCCTGGGCCTTTGGTTACATATATACTCTGTGGCTATGTTATATCTTTGTCCAGTAAAATGAAAATACTCCTGCAGGGCAGCTACTTTTTTTTTTTTTTTGGCTTTGTATGCCAGACATTTGGTAAAATGCTTTCTATATAACCGGGTGCTTATTTAACTGAGTTGAATCTGAAACAAACTATATCTGATAATGAAATTATCTCAGTAAACTAATAATCAACTTACACTTAGAGTGACAACTTCTTCTCCATTCTGAATGTCCCACAGCTTGGCTGTAGTGTCCATACTTCCAGTAGCTATCAATGTACTTTGAGGGTTGAATGATAAACACACCTAAATCACATGAAAGGGAAAAAAATAGCAACAAGTTTGCTCATTTAGGAAAAGGCTTTAAAATTCAATAACATCCTTACACATTCTGGTTATTTGTTTGTTACCCTAAAAAGGGAAAAAAAACCACTTTATAAACATGGGCTCCCCCTTGTAAACAGAAAGTACTGAAGCAGCAATTTACCATGAATCCTTGAATACAGGGACTCAATTACTTATTAAATTAAGTTACAAATTATTATTTATGAATACATGCTTGATACATAAAATGCTTTGACTTAAGAATGACTTAATAGGAAAAAGTTATTAACTAGAATTTTGAAAGATGACTAACTGCAGATCTTCATAAATATAGAAAAATGGTACATTTAACAAAATTAAGATAAATAGCATATGAGCAATAGCAATACTAAAAGAAACACACTGACCCCAAACTATCTAAGAAATCTAAGAAATGTGTGTTTCAAGAGGTGATTGATGTTCTATACTGCACAGAAGCCCTAAGAAAGAAATTCAATCTTGTATTCCAAGAGAAAGACATCAATTTTGAGGTTAAAAAAAAAAAAAAGAATTAAAAGTGCCTTTAATGGTAATGTTTTTATGTTAAATTGAATCTTGGTTCAGAAAATATTTGCACATACACAAATAAATATAAATACACAATATTTCTAGCGTATTTTTTTCATCTCCCAGCAAAAGATAGGCTATGTGGTTTTTCAGTCATTGTTGCTTAGAATCTCAAGCTGTTATCTATAAGACATACCTCAATTAATATAAGAATCAGAAGTTCTGATTAAAATCAGCCTTTTTATTCAAATACAACCTGTTCCCCCCTTCAAATCTGCATCAAAATGCACCACTAAGGATGATTTTAATAATACCTGGCACCTTACATGCTGCATTAATGATTTATGTATTATTGTGTTTATATTCCAAATAAAGGAATTAAAATGATTTAGAAGACATTCGCTAACACCTTTACTCCAGATTCTTTTCTGGTATATTTTGTCCACTAAGCACAACTATTTTCTCATTTAGGTTCTATGGTCTTCCTGTCTAGCAAAAGTAAATCATTGGGATGGACAGAAGCAGCTGCACCCAAAGAAAGAACACTGGGAAATGAATGTAAACTATTTGCATTTTTGTTTTTCTTCCCGGGTTTTTTTACCTTCTGAATCCAATTCTCCCTGTGCAACAAGAGAACTGTTCGGTTCTTCAAACATATATTGTATCTAGGATATACTGCAACATATTTAACATATATAGGAGTTAACATATATAGGACTGCTTGCCATCTAGGGGAGGGGATGGAGGGAAGGAGGGGAAACATCGGAACAGAAACGAGTGCAAGGGATAATTTTGTAAAAAAAATTACTTTGGCATGGGTTCTGTCAATAAAAAGTTATTATAAAATTAAAAAAAAAAAAGTAAACCATTGGTTCCAGAAAGGCAAAGATAGATAGGGAGGTCTAAAATACACAAATTTTAAAAAGTAGGAAAGGACCTTGAATCAACAAATAAACCCTATATTCATTCAACCTGTCTTGGTGATTATTATTCATACCTCTTGAGATCATTTATGTGAGGAAATATTGGGATATGTTCTAATGTGTCAAAAAAATTCATTAATAGCCACAAAGCACAAATTTAAGATGCTAGATGAAGAGAGAGAGAAGTATAGATTAAAAAGGAACTTGTAAATGCCGACCCAGTTATTGCAAGCTATAGCCCTAGCAAAATTATTGAAGAAGAAATCAATATCTAACTGAGAAGTGTATACTGGGGGAAAAAAACTATCAAAGTGCCCAGAGAATATGATCTTGCTCATAGTTTCAAGAGATGGAAGGAACTTTTGAAATTAACCAGTTCAAGCTCCTCATTTTATAAATGGAGAAAATACTGGCTAGAGAAGTCATGAAGATAGTAAGTAGAAGAGCTAGTATTTCAACTTAGGATTCCTACATCATATTATGATATTATTTCCAGAAAAATTAAATGCAAAAATAGATATAGGATGAGGAATTCCACTCTTCAATAAATTAGTGTGTTCTTAAAAACAAAAACTACTGATTAAATTGGCTAATTAAAATGATAATTGAAGTGATCAACAAGATGGCAAAACAATTTTTTATCTCAAGTTTCTCCCCCACCAAAACTTTAAAATAAAGAAGTTATGTTCCAGATCTAAAGCAAGCTAAACCTACAATATACAAGGCAAAAATTTCAGGAATTTACAAAAGAAGACATAAATACTCCCATCTGCCACTGACTTCATGCTGCCTAAAACTGTGGATAAATAAAGTTTTGAAACTTGGAATTCCAGAGTCCTATTGTATGGGTTCCTCCACAGCAATGATAACTCAAAAATCCTTTACACCTCCACAAAATATGGTCAATACTGATTTTATGCAGCCACAAAAAGAAAAGGGACAGAAACAATAAAGGAGACAAAGAGAAGAGTAAGGCAAAGTAAAGTGGTGCTCAAAAGGAAAAGAGTAATGAGAATCAGGCCTCAGATAAATACAATTGGAAATAGCAATAGTAGAAAGTCTTATCCCCATTACCATCAGAGATAGCAATCAGGACTCTTCCCTGTTCTTCCAAAGCAAGTAGAGCTTGAGGTTCCCCTATGGCCCAACTTCAGAGAACTATAAATTAGAGTTAAGGATTAAATATTAAGAGTAAGAAAGATTCCCAAAGGCAAGTAGCTGTTAATATAGAAGAAAAGCTAAAATGTCAAAATATGAAGAAGGAAAACTAAAAGCATAGCATATAATGAAACTAGTAAGGAAGATCATAAAAACAAAAAAGAATGATTAAAATCTTTTTTTCCTATTTTGAACAAGTATTATAGTATAAGGGAAAATAAATCAATATAACCCAATGAAAAGAGACAGTCCTGTAAACTCTTTAAAAGACTGTGGAATAATAAGTGAAACAGGACTCTTAAAATAAGAAATGAGGTAAGAATTTAGGTAAGAAAGCAAAATTGATTAAAAAATTTAAATACAAATAGCAGCATAGAAAAGATTTAATAATGATAAATCCTTTCAAAGTAGCCTAAGTTTTGAAAGAATAACAGATTTGAAACAAAAATAATGAACTTGAGAAAATTTTATCAAAAGACAAGTAAAAAGGTAACAATATAGATCATGAATCATCAAAAAATCTGAGTGTCATAATACAGGAAATAACAGAAGTATTGAAAATATCTGAATACAGACCAAAAAAGCAATGATGGAGAGATTCACAAATTGTTTTCAGTTGTTTGGGGGTTAGAAACTATGCTTTAAATTCCAAGACTTTTAGAGATTGAATATAATAATTTCAATAATGACAAACTTTGCATGCAATAAGGAGGAGAAACTTCAAATATGGAAGAAAGGCAATTGAAGTAACTTAGAATTATTCTGCATTCTACAAAATAGGAATCATATATTCCAAAAAATAAAAACAGTTCAAACTGCAACCCAAAACAACATATTCGACAAACCTGAACTTAAAAAAAAAATAGATATTCAACAAAATAGAAGCTTTTGAGGTATTCCTGAAAAAAAGAAACCAGAGATGTGATTATTTAACTTGTAAAAGATTTACAATTATGTTGCCAAGTAACATATAATTAATTGGCCACAGTTTAAGGGAAGAACTGATATTTAGAGTGCAAAATCTATTCATAACAAATTTAGTTTTAAAGCTTTTAAAGTTATTAATGCTCTCTATTGCTAAAAACCCATGGCCTTTCCTCATTCTAGTAATGTTCTGCAGCTTTTGACATTATAGACTTCCATTCTCTTCTCTAGGGTGATCTCTCTTCTAAGCTTCTTATAGTGGTGCTTGATAATATCTGTATGAATGTTCCTTCTCAACTTTCTTTACTGGATCTTTATCCTTTTGCCTCTCCTTTCTCTTATCTCTATACTTCAATCATTATCCCTTATAGATGATATTTAAATAAATGTTTACTGTTCTAAGATCTCTCTTGCATTCTAGTCTTGCAATATCAATTGCCTGCTGGAAAACATTTGGATTTCAAACTCTGCATGTCTGAAATAATTAATTCTGCTTCCCTCTAAATTCATTCCTCTTCCAGATTTCCCCATTTCTCTTCAGGAGTCCTCAAACTACAGCTCGTGGGCCAGATGCGGCAGCTGAGGACGTTTATCCCCCTCACCCAGGGCTATGAAGTTTATTTAAAGGCCCACAAAACAAAGTTTTTGTTTTTACTATAGTCCGGCCCTCCAACAGTCTGAGGGACAGTGAACTGGCCCCCTATTTAAAAATTTTGAGGATCCCTATGCTACCAATACCCACCCAAGTTCTACAATCCTGTCATCCTTGGCTCTTCCTTTAAGACCCATTTCCTCCAACTTCATATCTCTCATCTATTCCTTTCTCTTCACTGAGCTCACCTCTTGCTTCGATTACTGCAATATCCTCCTAATTTATCTGATTCCAGCTTTTTTCTTTTTTCAATACATCTTCCTCAAAACTGCTAAATTTATATTCTTAAAATATAATTCTGAAGATGTTATTCCTCTATTTAAAAAAAACGTTTAATGGTTCCTTGTTGTCCTTCATTCTAGAAAAGCACCAATGACACCAGGAGGATAATAACTTGACTTGCAAGTGAATTATACTTAAGGAAGGGAGACTTATGCAAGTCACCAGCTCGTCTCTCTCTCCTCCAGAGTCATCTGAGTTCAATGGCAAGATAGAAGGTAAGATGACTGGAGATGGTTCCAATGTAGTGGGAGACCTTGGTCTTTTTAAACTAGGGTCTTTCTTAGTTTCAGTTTGTCTGCAGCAAAGCCCATTCAGTGATTAAGGCTAGGTAAGAAATGAGGCAAAAAAATAGCTTCTTTTACCTAGTCCAAAAAAATCTAATTGGAAAGGAGAGGTCCTCTGTGTTTTGGTGTAGAACAGAAATAATTTTGATTTACACTCATGTTGAGTCATCAGAATCCAAACAATGACCAACTAAGGCTTTGGGACCTGTTGTTGGCAAATGGTGATTTGGATTTGGATTTAAGGTATAGTCAAGTAGTTCTATTTGCCAATGAGTTTTATCAAAACTTATTTTTTTGCAAGTTCAATTATTTTCAAAAAAATCATAAATGAACTTACATGGGGCAAAAGAGTTAATAGTTCCAGTTTGTATTTTTTTAATGATACAATAAATAAATAGGGAAGAAAAAAATGGACCTTGTAAACCCTAAGATATCTTGAGAGGTTTCAGCAATCAAAATTTATATTCCTTTGGGTAGAGAAATCCACACTATGTGACTCCTTAATGTTACTAGAAGGAAATAAAGAATCTTCAGTCTGGCATTTATAGTTTTTCATAATATACTTCCCAACTAGACTTCTAGTTATATTTCATTTCATTTTTCTTCTAATACTCTTTGTTCAGTCAGACCAGCTCCTTGAAAGAGTAGCCTCTTATCCATCTCCACATCATTGAACATGTAGCTCTTCCCATTTGGTAATTCCTTATCACCTCTGCCTCCATTAAACCTAAGTTTCCTCAAAGCAGTTCAAGTTTTACTTCCTGCACCCAGCTATCCCTCTCTAGTTGACCAGCTGTCAAGAGTTTTCTTTCTCCTAAAATTAATTTGTATCTACTTTGCATATAATTTGAATATATATTAATTTGTATGTAATTTGAATGTGAATTTGTATGTACTTTGCATTGACTTTATCTTTATTTTTATACATTTTCCAATAGAAAGGAATCTTCCTTGAAAGAAAGGACTGTTTCTTTTGTCTTTTTCTCACAGTGTTTTGTGCAAAGGTGTTTAATAATAACTCCCATTTACACTGCATTTTAAGGTTTATGAAGTTTTGACTATCAGAATATCTAGATATTATTCCTTTTTTACAGAGGAAAGGTCTAGGTATTTTCCCAGGGTCACATTGTTAGTAATCTTCTGAAGAATTCAAACCCAGTTTATTCTCAATTTACCATGTTATATAATCTCACTTAAATAATTAAAAATGGAAATATTCAGTTTATCAGGAAATATTTTTATAAAGTCCAGAAAAGTCATTTTAATAATTTAACCTTCAGGAAATCAACTGTACTGAAAAGATAGAAATAATATATTGTTATGTTCATTTACTATGTATTATAGAGCTCTTCAAAAGATAATAAAAGTTATGTTAAACTAAAAATCAATTAGCTTTAAGTGATAGTCACATCAGTCAAGCTGTGTTATATGAAAGGTATTGCACAGAATAAAAAAATAAAAAGATTAAAAAATAGAATGTTAGAGTTGGAAAGTACCTGAGGATTATTAATCATGGTTTTGGTAGCACATGAGCTAATTTCCATGAGAACCTCTAAAACAAATCACAATGTTTAAAAATATAATAGAATTCTAAGTATACTCACAATTTCTGCTGTATGGCCTCTAAAAGTATGATAACATTTTCCAGTTTCTGCACTCCATAGTTTACAGGTTTTATCAAATGATCCAGTGGCAATTTTGTCACTAAAATTAAGAAAACTTTATTTAATAGCAAAAAATAAAATTCAGTGACTATAAATTATTTAAAGACAAGGAGAAATGATTTATGATTCTGGAACCACTAATAATAAAACATTAGGAAAAGTACCTTATTCAAAGAGATATAAATAGTACCCTAGATTTGTATCTGACACAAATATTTTTAACTTAAAAAGTCTACCCAAGTATAAAATCCTATTATTTGTTCTATAATTAGTTTGCAAATTCTTTAAATAATGACTGCTATGATTTTTAAATGCACATAAATAAAGGTAATAATTCTATCTGGTAAGCTACTATTAGACAGCTATAAAATGTGGTCAGTGCAGATATAAAAAAGTATGTTCCACCAAAATGTCTAAATGAATGATAATGTATTCAAATAAAATAAATGAGAATTCAAAGAATCAGAGGAGTGCACAAAATTGTAAAGTACTTTCTACTCTCTCCCCAAGAGACAAAACTGTCAAAATTACTATTTCCTATTAAATGACTACCTATTCTACTTTCAAATAGTTCCTAAGGATCTTACAGTCTAATAGGAAGTCCCATGTATGTTTATCTCTAACTTTATGCATTATAGACATCAAAGGAATAGTTTGAGGAGAGATGGTACTAGTTTATATTTATGTGTGTAAACATGTATTTCTCTTTTCTATATACCGAACCAAAAAAAAAGAAAAGACACAAGTCTGTTAAAAGAAACATTGATGGATATTGTGTGAAAATCAAGATAATATACAATCAAACATTTAAAAAGATATTGCAAATGAAATAATTATATCAGAAGTTATACTATATCTGCTATCATTTTCAACAAAAGTCTTCTATGACAATTTAATAAGATCATGAAAAATTGCTTTTCTCTGCTTTAACATGAGCTTTGATAGATCAGAATTAAATTATCTGAAATTTAATTAAAAGAATTTAATCATTTTTCAAATGCACATTAAAAATATATTGACATACTAATAAAGTTTAGGTGAGCTTTATTTCAAAATTAATTTCATTATATTATATATATAACATTTATATATGTGTGTAATTTCATTTTATGTATATATATATTACAAATTTTGAGAAAAATAGTAGAAATTTTTCACTCTAACTACATCAAAGGTTACAAAATTCTTTGCCATTTCCAAATGCAGGCCTTTACTACCAGGATCTGTATTATTCACAATTTTCTAAGTGCCTCTCCCCTTCCTGTTTTCAGGCTTTTACCCTTTAAAACCATCCTGAAAACCTAATTCACATTACTAGAATGCTACTTTCATCATGCTGATTTCTTCTGAAAAACCTTCAGTAGTGGCCATTTCTTTAAAATAAAGTTCAAATCTACTAGTCTAGCATTTAAGGTCAAACACAATACAAACTCAAATGTATAATTTCAGCCTTGTTTCTCAACATTATCAAAGCCCTCCACAATATAACCCCCCAAATCTATCTTTCCAATCTTGTCTATTACATCTAGATAAGTCTACTTGTCTCCCAACCATGGCTAATTGAGTTCTATTGCACCAAATTGCTTTATATTTATTTTCATCCAACCTAGAGTATTTTTCCCCCTACTAATCATTCAGTTATATCTATTATTTAAATCCAAATCAAGTACCCCATAAACAATGAAGTCTTCCCTGACCAAAACCAATCAGAGCGATAATTGTATATGAACTTGCCATTTCTTACCATTACCATTCCTTTGGCCCTCAATCATACACTGTCTTCTTATTTAACTTTTCATTTGTGTTATCTCCCTAGTCACATGATTAAGATCCTAGAAGAGGATCTGTCTTCTATTTCTCTGAATACCTGTCTGACCCCATCCTAGGTCTCATCATCCCACTCTAACCGCACCAAACTAGAGTCCTCTCCCCTCAAACTATTCCTTTCATTTCTGTAGTTCATGACTTAGAGATAAGCTCACTTTGGCTTCCCTATTAAATGGTGAGTTCCTCAGGGGTGGAGACTTGCCAGAGAGTTTTGTCTTTATTTTGTATTATTTGTGCTTAAGTAGAGTATCTGGGCCCAAAATTGGATATCTTGATGAAAGTGAACAAAGCCATATCTTTTACCAAGTCTGAGGGATTTTGTCTGTCATTGGCTTTGACTTTATACGATGACCCAAAAATCTTAATGCCATTTTAATTCAAATACATAAATGATTAAATAAAATTATATTTACCCATAAGGATTATTGAATGCTATGGCGTACACCACATTCCTGTGACCTTCCAGTGTATGCAGCTCCTCTCCAGATGAAGTATCCCAGAGTTTGCATGTTCTATCATAGCTACCAGTAATAAAGCTTGAAAAAAAATAAAAAAGGATATACAAGAGAAAAAGGGTGAAAATAATGTTGCATCTCATTTGACTCCTTTTTTTTAAAAAAAATCAATAGATCATAAAAGTGTTTTTTCACTTTGATTCCTCAATGGAATTGGTTTAGCTGCACAAGAGAACCAAAACTAAATCCCAATTTCACCTTATTTGAAAAACACAAGTGATACACGATAACACCGCCAAAGAAAATACCACCTAAAATTCTACTTAGGCTTTAATTCTCTAAAAAGGGGGGGGGAGGATTTGAGTTATGTGCAGTGCAGAGAAAAAAATTAGTCCCAACAAGTCACCATTTCCTACAAATTTACAAATTTTATAATGCCTCATTATTATTTTAGATAAATATCTACATAAACTTTCAGACTAGAAAAAATGAAGCTGAGAGTTACTATTCAATAAAACAGAAATGTTCTAAACACCTGCTAGTTAAGTGCAACATGCCATGCCAGGGACTAAGATATTTTGAAGACAGAACAAAGACCAAAAAATAAAATATTTTCTGTTCCCAAGGAGTTTACATTCTGTTGGGGGACACAATGTATACAGGTAAATAAGTTTCCTACAAAATGATTTCAGGAGGCAGAAAACACTTACAATTGGGAAGATAAAGAAAGTCCACTGTCACTAAAGACAGTGAAGAGAACATCTGAGTTGTATTCTGAAGGAAAGGAACATACATATATATATGTTCGACCCCCTTCTGGAAAATATTAATAGCCTTCAAATTTGAAAGAACTCATTTTAGAATAAATGAAAAGAAGTAATCTGGGCTATCATTAGAATAAGAAAGGTATCTTATTTAAATTTTCTATTTCCCTGACAATAAAGTGCTCTACTGTTTTTAATGAATTAATTGAATTATTAAAACAGGCAGTAATGTGTAAGATTCAATAAATTAAAAGTGGTTAAAAAAACATTTAAAGGTTAATGAAGAGTTTAGATAATGAATCATCAATCTATGGATTATTAAACAGAAGTAAGAAATATTCATGCTGTTAGTTCTCATTTTGGAGACTGATATCTTAGATTCCTCACACACATCCTTGGTGTCATCATTAAAAACAGAATATTTGTCTGCATGAAACACTGGTGGATTTAGTAAAGCTATTTTGATGTTCACCTAATCCACACTCCTTCCTCCAAAATGGAATACCTTTAAAGCATAATATAATAGCTTATTCTCAATAGATGGATAAATAGACAGATGAAGATAGCTTACCTAGGAGAGCAAAGCACTTCACACTATCATTTCTTTTAACTACATTTTTTAAAAATCAAAAAGTAGAAGACAGCTTTTATTAACTGATCTCATTATAAACAATGAAATTACACAATAAACTATTGAACACATGGATGGCTTGAATGGCATGGATTACTACTGAAATAGTAGTAATTTTGATTTTGAGAATATACAATTCTTTGTTAAACTGCTACCTCACAACTAAAGACTGACACTGACCCAGATTTTTCTTCATTTGGACCACAAAGATATACTGAAATGCTATACCTACTGTAGAATACAGCTACAGAGGTATATTCCAGAAAATATTTTTTCCTATGGCAGTTAGTCCATTTAAATTGAAAATCTCTGAAGATTCAGTAAGAGTAGCAAGAGAACTCTAAATAGGAGCTTCTATAGTTTTCCCACCATTTTTTCTTTTCCATTTCATATTTATCTACACTGAAATCTACCTAGACAAAACAGATTTGTTTTTAAAAGTTCAGAAAAATGTAATAAATGCAGTTTACAAATGTAACCTTAAAATAAGTAGCCTTAATTTGGAGTTTAAGAAAAAGACAAGGGCTTTTCCATAGTGAATAAAATTCTAAAATTCCAGTGTAAAAAAAATCATTTTTATTCATGAACAATCTATTTTAGAATCTCTATTTCAGAGAGAAGAAGAAGAAAACACCTTTGTTTCAAAAATAAATTTGAGAAATTTGAATTTTGTTTGAAAATGAAATCTTAAAACCAAAAAAATCATTCCCAAAGTTAGAGTTGTTTATCATTTCAAATGGCAAAGGTAACAAGAAAGAGCCAAATCCTAAAGACTGTACCTAAAGGTAACAATGGCATTATGAAATATTGGGCATTCTTGGATTGCATTTTGAGCTCCTTTGCAATTCAGAACATATTCTATTCCCTCCTGTAGTTATTAAAGGGGGCAGAGTAGTCTTGTCCATTTGAATTTCTCTTATTTTTGAAGGCCTTTCTGGTGATTGTTTGAAGAATTAGTTGTTGAAATTATTAAACTTAACAATAGCATGTTTTGGAGTTTGAAGCACAGGTGGGTTTTCTGGGCGATGGATTGTGGGGAGGTATGGAAAGAGGGGGTTAGTTTTTTTTCTTTTTTTTTTTCATTTTGTTTTTTTTTTTTCCTTGAGACAATCTGTGAAATCTTTCAATTGATACTTTCTATGTTCAAAAGTTCTGGGCAGTTTTATTGTGTACTATTTCCTGATTTATGACATTCAAGTTTTGTGTGTGTTTTTTTTTTACTTTTGTCCTCTTGTTCTAGAAAACCTGTAATTCTTGTTGTTTCTACTCCTATATTCAGGATCAATCTGTTTTAATTGCATAGAGATTGTGGTTTTCTTTTAATGTTATTGCTTTTTTGCTTCTCTTCTTCAGATTGTGGTAGATTGTATTTCCAATTCCAAACAGCTGTTCTCTTTATTTTGTGATTATTATACAAAGGAATTTCATATCTATACCTGTTTGTTAGTGAAAGGATATGAGGGAGTATTGAATACCTGAACACTTTACCTGCCCTCAAGAGTGTTATCTATTTATAGGTGTGAGCTATAAAAGCTTTTCTTTGTAATTTTGTTTTATTCCTCTTCCATTCAGTGAATTTCAAGTCCCAGGTAAAAATCCCATCTTCCAGAGGAAGCTTTTCCCAATCCTTACCTTTTAGGGACTTTCCTCTGTTGATTATTTCCAATTTCTTCTGTAAATAACTTGTTTTATTTTATTTTTAAATTAAGGTCTCTCCTCCTTAGACTGTGAGTTCTTTGAGAGGATAGATACTTAATGTTTATTGACTGGTCAGGACTGACTGATTATGGTACACTAATATTGAAGGTACATAATTATAGAGATCATCATTAAAAGTAGTATGAATTATATGTTGCAAAAAAAAGTCATTAAAATTAGTGCCAGATTTTTTTAAAAAATATTTCATGTAATAAACTGAAGCACATTTTAACATAATGCACCAGCTTAGAATTCCCCTAAAAATCATCCATCCTATATAAATGACAAAAATATTAAGAATGAAAAAGAGAAACTTACCATGAACCCGATTTGTTAAAAGCGACATTAGTCAATGGTAATATGTGTGCTCTGAGTACCTTTAATATAAGAAAACATATTTATTCTATAACAAAACCAAACTATTAGAAGTCATCATTCTTTTAATTCCTAGTAAAAATAAAATTCCCTAGTAAAATTAAAACAATTTTTAAAAAAGTAACAAAAACCCAAAAAGCAATATATATAATAACAAAAAAAAGGACAAAAACAAAATATAAAATAACAAAAAAGAAATTTATAAATAACAAAATATAAAATAACAAATAAAATTTAAAAACAAATAAATTAAAGAAAAAATGAAATATTGTGATTTTTCTAAGACCAATAATACATTTTCCAGGTATAAGAACTTATATAAACACAGTGAATTCATTTGAAATTCATTGTCAAAAGTAAAAAAAAAAAAGGTAGCATCATCCACCAAAAAAGTCAATCTACTAGATTGACTTTACAATCATTATGTGTGTATAATCTCACAAATATATACAACAAACAGACATAGGGGTGTGTGTATCTATTATGAATATATACATATCACTGGCTTAAGAACTAGAAGGTAACCTTAAAGATGATCATATTTATTCTCCCATTTTAAAGATGAGGAAACTGAAGGCTAGAGACATTTTTTAGATAATGAGGTATATAATGATAAAGTGTAAATATCTTCAAATTTGAAGTCGATTCTGCCTCTAATACTTACCAATTGTATGATCATGAAGAAATAAAATAAATCCCTTACCACATCTGAATCTGTTTCCTCATAGGCAAACTAAAGATTATAGTAAAACCTATATAGTCTACCTCAAATAGTTATTGGGAGAATGAAATAAAAACTTCTTTTAAAACTTAAGCTATATAAGTACCTATTACAGTTATTAAGTAGCAGAAATAGAATTAAAACATGTTTAGTGTTCTTTCTTCAGCGCTATACTTCTATTATCAAATGCCATCACTATTTTCAAAACTGACAATAATTATTCATTATCCCAGAATCATCATTTTAAATTTTGCTTTTTTGTTTTTTAAATATATCTGTGTGTTATAATTGAAAAACAACAACTTCAAAATCATTTGGCACTTACAAATTCTCTGGAGAGCAAGAACTGAATTTTATTCATCTTTGTATCTCTTGTGGCATATTTAATAGGGTTCTCAATTATTAGTGTTTGTGTAATTAAGGAATGAGAAGAGAAAAATGGGTTCCTAAACCTGTTATCTATAGTTGAATGTTGCCACCTGCTGGAAAGATCATGTCAGGACAAAAAAAATAGGGGGAAAATTAATTTACAATTATATGCCTTTATAGATCTATTTTTATTCCGCTGCTTTAAATTGTTGCCTGTGGCTGGAAAATATTGCTTGTATGTACAGTACCTGAAAGAAAAAGTTTGGTTTGTAAACAATATTGCTATAATAAATGAAATCTATCCCTTCTTTAAAAAATAATTATTATATAAATCAATAAATAAAAACAAGGCAGACAAAAAACTGTGAGTATGTTTACACGTGTAGTTTTAGGATTTGGAAACTGAAGTCTCTTAGAGATAATACAATTTATGCTCCTAATTTAGGTTCAAATCATTTGCTCTAGGTAGTAAGTAGCAGAGAGACAATTGGAGTTAAAAATTATGAATTGAATTACAAATCAAAGGGATTCTGATTGAAAATCCAGTGCTCTTTCCAGTAGACCACACAATCTCACCAATCTCCTTGCCTTTTACTTATTGTTATAATTATATAAAACTTTTATATATTGTTATAATTATATAAAATTATCATGGTTTTTAGGATCATTGCACTTAGAGCTAACGTACTCATTTTACAGGTAAGGAAACAGTGTCCCAAAATCAAATATTATTTGGCCAAGTTCACATAATTAGTAAGTGGCAAAATTGGGCTCTGTACTCAGTCTATTGTGCTCTTTCTACTTACTATCCATTGTATCCACTATATATAGTACAGTAAATGCATTTCCTATGCATCAAATATTTAAAAATCCCAATAAAAGAAGGGCAAGGTAGGGGAAAAAATTAAGGAGAAAAAACAAAATGAGGGAAGAAAGGAAAAAATCGACATTTAACTATTAGGCATACAGTATAGATAGATAGATAGATAGATAGATAGATAGATAGATATTTTAGATAGATATTAAATGGCATATTAATTATTTTGAAAGCCAGACCAAAAAAACAATTTTAATTTCATTAAAACCGTGTTTGTCATCACTCGTTACACTACAGGGAAATAGCACAAATTGTATGGAAGTGGAAAACATGAAATTTCAGTGAATTAAGAAAATCTAAAAATATATACAATATATACAAATTTTAACTTCTAAATATAATTGGGAGATCTTTGCTCTGGCTCTTCCCCCTCCTACTTGGCAAAGTCCTCACCTCTGCCACAAAGTTTTTCTGGCTTTGTTCAAGATTTAACTTAGACCTTCCCTTCTATAAGAGATCTTTTCATCCACTCCCTTTCTTATTGCTCCCCTCTCCTTACAAGTGCCTTGACTCTGAGGTGGTATGATACAATGGATAGAGTTTCAGTCCCATAGCTGTGTGTCTGATTTTCAAAGGTACCTTGAAGAGAATTCTTTAGTAACTGTTATTTGCTTTTAATTTTCAAGAAATGAATAATGGTGTCTCCATGGAGCACAGTGAACTTCAATAAAACTAAGCATCTCACATAAATTCATTTTCACTTGCATGTTAATATCTATCTGTTTTGAAGTAGTTAGCATATATATTGAATTTTTGCATGAATTTTTGCATGAATGTTTGCTGACAATTGGAATTTTTCACATAAATAATACTTTAAGCTTTCTAAAACATTAAATCTCTTTTTCTGCATCTTCATTACAACTTTAACTTTTTCTTATTTAAATGTGAATGATAATACTCATGTCACCTACCCTCAATGAGTTTTTTTTTTTAAATAAGGGGTCTGTAATTCATATGAGCTGCTATCAGAGCAGTGATATATTGATGTTATTATAGTAGTAATAGCAATGTCAATAAAATTGTTATTTAAATCATTAGAATAGGAAATATGTCATGTACTCATTGAAATGTTAAAAGGACATTTCTTTTATTCTTATTGTGACAATAAAATAAAACAAAATGTCAGCTTTTCAGTATCTTGATCTAGGTTTATGTACAAGCTCTGGAGAAAACAAAACTCTTGATCCTATATTCAATTACTGTGACCCATTATTATTATTTGCTTTGCTCATAGTAAACACTCTAGAGCTTGTTGAATTGAATAAAATTAGATTACTTATAAGCAGTAGGCTGACCAGACAGGCCACTTCTAGGATTCAGGAGACAATGAGGAAGAACAATTAATACGAAATGGGAATGGGAAATAAACAGACAAGAAAACTTGAAAGTGACTTCAAGAACGGGCTGGGGAAAAAAAACTATTATGACATATATATTGAAATTATATTACCTAAAAGTTGTGACTACATTGATGTCTAATATTTACTTTATAAATAAAGATTTTAAAAGAAAAAATTAAGAGTTCATAAATGCACAAACTTGAACAGTAATGGTTATAGAAGAAAAAAAATTGCTCGTTATATAAATATTTCTTGCCTACTATTAGTCTAAAAGACAATAAACAAGTCTTTTGAAAATCAGCTATTCAAAGAACAGAGACTTCAAAGATACTCAAAGGGAATGAGACATCCATTTACTTGATGACATAGATTATAATGCACCATCAATTGGAATCATTCATTCAGTCACTACATTTAAAGAAAAAAAGATATTAAATATTTTATGTATCAGTTATTATTGTTATCTGTGGAATGATAAGTTTGTTAAAAATCTTTTTTCCCCCAAAAGGCAAGGATTTTGTTTTGCTACTAACAGTGGGCTAAATCTATATAGAGTTTTAACAATTAACAAGGGAAAAAAGAAGAGCTAAGTTCCCTAATGGAATTCACAAATAATTAGGGAGATGCCGCCCTTATAAAGATAGCATTAAGGGATGGCAAGTTCCTAGAGAATCAGCTCCAATATAAGGTAGGCTAACTCTAAAAAAGATTTAGTTGGAGATTACATCATTGACTGGTGGGCTAACCCTAAAAAAGGAGTTTTAGGACTCTGAAAAGCCTTAGCTGCTAAAAGTTTATACAACAAAGAATTTCCAGAATTCAATTCAAATTGTCATGGGTACAGGGGTGATAAAAACTTGCTACACCCTAAAGAACTCTTTATCATATTTTGATAAAGGATAGAAGAGAGTGAAAGAAGTGGAATAAAACCAACAAATATAAACTGACAATGAAACTCATCTTTTGGTTCAACTGAAAACTAAATAATACATCTATAATTAAAATGTTATTATTTATTACCTTAAAAAGGTAGAATTTGTGGTCACCCTGTTGTCCAAGTTTATCTTGTAATTTCAAGATTAGGTGTTTGACCTGATCTGTTCGTGAAGCTGTGATAAGAGGCTCTGCTTTCCTGATTTCTTCTACTAAGGCACTTACATCTGTACTGTAATATATAAGAAAATACTGATTATTCCATATGAAAACAACATTGCAACACAAAATTGAATTATTTCATTAAGCAAAATTTTGACAAAGTGAAAACTATACAATCATCTTGAAAGACAAGAAATTCTAAAAAATCTATCAGTACAAATTATGTTATTCTTCCTGTAATTATTTCTGTCATGTTAATATTATAAGTAAGATGGATGTGATAGCTTTAGAAAACCCAGTATTAGTGTATTATGGTATTATTTTCATTCTTTACTACTGAAAGCAAGCACACTCATTTGAGATATCTTTTAGTAAACTGAATTTTTTATTCATCCATACTCACACAAATCAAGATGTCATCCTCATTATGTCATTGATGCTCTTTGAGAATGAAGCCTAGAGTACACCAATAACAACCCATACTATCTACTACCTGGTAGCCAATTTAATACAATATTCACCTTCAAACTGCCTAATATTAAGATACCCTACACACTGATATCAAATCAAAGAGCTGACCTAAAAACCAGGATGCTCTAGAACCATATCCCCTGTCTGACACATCCTGGCTGAGGTAATACATCAAGTTACCTCAGGATTTTAGACAACTCTATAAGATTATATGAAATTTGAAGAAAAGACACTAACCTGTTTGGTAGAAAAAAAATTTCTCCCCAAAGAGTTCCCTAAATCAATGAAGTCATTAGTCTTGTCCCTATCCATACAACAGGATTTAGAATTGGTAAGGACCTAAAACAGGACACCCAGGTCCAACCAAACCCCTTCAATTTATAGAAAAGGAAAACAAGGCATAGAAAGGTTCATGCCTTGTCCAAGGCTCCACAACTACTAACTAGGAAATTCAGGATCCAAACTCAGGTCTTCTAACTTTAAATCTAGTATTCAACCAACAACCGTCAATGGGCATCAATTGAGCTCTTACCATGTAACATGTGTGAGGCACAATGCTCCTAGGGATAGGAAGAGCAGACCCTAGAGTAACTCCAAGAAGTCTACTCTTCTGTTCCAGAAGTCATTCTTTAAGTATTTGAAAAAATAATTTTCCCTTAAGTTTTATATTCTTCAAATAACTTTCCCTTAAGTTTTATATTCTTCAAGTCAAACATTTCCTGGCTCCTTCAACTTTTTCTTGCTCAATTTGAGATAGCTTTCCAAATACCTTAGCAATCTAGTCACCTTCTGGATATTTTCTGGTTTATCAATGTCCTTCTCAAAGAAGTAGATACTGGGGTGGATAGATGATGGAGTGGGTAGAAACAACTGGAATCATTTACACACATACACACACACACATATGTATATGTATATATAAAACACATATTATACATACATTTTATGTGTATCATTACTATAATTTACATTTGTTGCTGAATATTGCATTTATATTACAAATGACTAAGATTGTATTGATTTTTTTCCCTATATTTTTGGCTAATTTTAACCAACAAAGAAAGGGTCCCCAAGTCTTTTCACATGAACTGTTGTCACCCAGATTTCATAGCCTAAATATAAATTTAGCCTATTCAAATCAGGCCTCAGACTAGCAGTATGACCCAAGAGCAAATCACTGCCTCAGTTTCCTAAACTGTAAAATAGTAATATAATAGTGCCTAGCTTACAAGTTTTTGGTGAGGATAAAATGAGATAGTTTTTGTAAAGCACTTAGCACAGTACCTGGCACATAGTAGGTTCTATATAAATGCTTTTCCCTATTCTTTCTCCATTCCCAACTCTAATGACAAAATTGAATATGGCATGGCCAAGGAAACAAAGTCTTGTGATGTTACTATTTAGTTTGGTGAGAGGTATCATCTATCAATTAATCAAAATGCTTTAGATACAGTTTTCCAACCTCATTGTGTAATTCAATCATTCATCACATACAGTGAAAATGATTTTGTTGATTTTTTTTCAATTAAATCTGTCTTCAACAATTTTTACTACTCTTTCACTCTAGCAAAAAAATATAAAATCAAAAAGAAAAAATGATGTTTGTTTATCATAACACTACTATTACATGTAAAAAAATGTTAATATTCATTTAAAAATTTTTGAGTCAAATTTTCTCCATCTTCCAAGACAATTTAAAATACATTATATAAACATGACATTTTCAATGACCCTTGATTCCTCATGATTAGCTCTCTTTTCCCCATGTGCTTACAAATCATTTCTTTCATCTAATTTTGAATTTTGCTGAAGAATAATTTCCAGCATCATAATCATTCTCCTTCATGAAAATGATGAAAACATAGTAGGAATTGAGTAGTTCTGATTTCTCCATGATTTGGTTTGTTTGAAACACAAGTTTAAAGTAATCTCATATTTCTGTAGTCTTCTATACTTTTCTAAAATTCAGCTTATTATGGATTTTTACTTTTATGATACTGAGTCTTACATCTTGGTAACAGAAATTTGTTCTATTATATGTTCTTTTTTCATCTTGTGTGCATGTGTATGTGTGTGTTTTAAATCTGAGTTCAATATGTATGTAGTCATGTTATTTTCCTTAGCTTTCTTCCATTTTTGTCCTCTTTAAAATTATATGAAGTTGTATAGTCAGAATTTCATTCATGCACCGTCTATTGCTACTGCTATCTGGAAAGCCTATAAAAACCTCAAACTCCAGAGTTTCTCTTCAACCTGGACCTCCTTGCAGCTTTTCTAGTTCTGCTGATGGTACCACCATTCTATATATCAGAAAGGATAGAAACCTCAGATCTATTGTCCTTCTCTTCAACATGTCAAATAAGTTCCTAAATCCTGTTGATTCTCACACTTCTCACATCCCTCATTCTCTATGCTGCTGAACCCTACTTCATCTTCATCATCTCTGATTTTGCCCTAGGCTTCCGAAATTCCTTAAGTCTCCCCCCCATACTACCAACTCTTTACATGGCTACCAAAATAATGTAAGCATCTCATGAGTAGAAATTGTTTCATTCTTGATATTTGTAACCCTAGCATTTAGCATAGTGTCTGGTACATCCCTAATGATCAATAAAATGCTCTGTTACTGACTGCTTGATTTCTGTAACACTATATCTGGCCATGTCACTTTTGTACTCAAAAATCGCTTTAATGGCTCCAAGATTTAATTAAATTCAATGAGCATTTTTTTAATAGTGTCTGGTGCATCCCTAATGATCAATAAAATGCTCTGTTACTTATAACTTTATTCTTATAACTCTATATCTGGCCATGTCTCTTTTGTACTTAAAAATCTCTTTAATGGCTCCAAGAATTAATTAAATTCAATGAGCATTTTTTAATTGCCAACTAGGTAAGGCACCAAAGTTCTCTCCTTTCAAAGAGCTTATGTTCCAGATTTGTGTGAGAGACTGATGACAAAAGGAATATAGAAAATACAGATAATGTATTAGAATAATTAGTATATAACAATGATGATTATAACATAGTAATTAAATAATAGAGTATAAAAAGTAGATTTTTAAAAGTAGATAAAAATTGCATACAAAGACAAGCCAAAGAATTTCAGGAGCAGCATTATGAAGATGATTCTGAAAAGACTCCTGTAGAAGTTTGCACTTGAACTGAGCCTTGACGTTAAGAACTCTAAGGCTTTTTTTTAAATGTGGGTAGGATAGGATTATTCTTTATATTCCCTATAGCATCTAGAAGAATGTTTTGTATGATAAAATATCCTGTGTGTAAGTGTCTACCAGGGCAATACCTACTGATATATAAGTGAAGAGTAAGAGAAACAGATCAGAGATATATATTACAGGAACTTTCAGGAAAAGAGAATTAATTCTGAATATAATACAATGACCAAAAGATGGAAAGAAAGGCCTTCTTGTCTTTTGGCCAGATTCCTCTATGGAGGATTTAAAAAATAATAATAAAAGACATGAGCAGGAATAGAACAGGATGGTAAGATATGTATGGATTGTAGCATGCACTGGTAGAGGGAGGATCCCCAGCAGGAACAGAGATAAGACTAAAGCATAAACAAGAAGCCCAATGGGTGTGCTATGTCATCTAGAAATAGCCATAATAAAAAACTAGGGAAAAAATGTTAATGAGCTATTATTACTATTAAATGCTTAGGATTTTTTCCCCTACTCTCCTTTCTGCTACCTGCCCAGTTAGAATTTCTCACTGATCATTAGGCAAGATTAAACTTCAAACCACAGGGTGACCTCATACCTATGTCAATACTAATGAAATATGACCTCTTAGTCAGCAGAAAAACAATCACACACAAATTATATTTCATTGTTTACTCAGCCTTCAATTGTCCCTACAAGTTCTGCCAGTCAGCCAGTTGTGGTATGCCAGTGGTAAGTTGGAGTTTTTATCAACCCCTTTGTGTGCTGGGGGATTCCAGAATCAGGGAGGAGCTTTGCAAGATATTCTTGGAATAAATGCTCTTGCAGCACATAAATGCCCTTTCCAGAATTAAGTCAAGCCCTGATAATAAGTCTGTTCAATTCACATCAATTGACAGTCCAAGTGTATGATGATTTAGTATGACATGATAAAGTGCTCTAAAGAGGACGATATACTCCATGTATATTTTTACAGCACAGTCCCCAAAAGGAGACATGGCAAAAGAAATAATCTTCAGCATAATTACAATTATTTCCTAGTTCAGCAGCTGGGTTTAAGGTCTCTAAGAAGATAATAGATGCTAGTAATAAAGATGTTTGTCAGTCTCTCCCTCACCCCAACACTGACTGTGGAAAGATCAATATTATTTCAGAAATAAGTTTTCCCAGGCTATCTGTGGTTCTTGGAAGTGGCCTCTGACCCTCCCTAGACATAGTTACTATCTACAAAGCACTTGTGAAATAGCAGCTATTCTGCAGGGAAATATTGCTGAGAGTCATTTCTTTGAGGTGTGACTATAATGAAACACATTCTCATGTCTGTATTGTGGAATATGAAGGTGTAAATATTCATATTTAAATATATAGTGTCTTTCAGTGACAGTCATCTAAGTTTCATTAAGTTTATTCATTTGTAGCCAGCAAAAAGAATGAACAGAAATGAAAATATCAAGACACAAAGAGTACCCCCCCCTTTTCCCATCATTCCCTAAATAAGCCCCACCTCTATCAAAACAAGAAAAGAAAAAAACAATATAGTGCCATTTCTATTTTATTTGAGGTTTATTCTGTACATCTATGGATCACTCAAAGTCTGCCTATTAATTAATATAATTAACAATGTAGAACTTTTTAAATATTATGAGAACTTACATGCCATATTAACTAGATAACTTACTTGGGACTGAGATCAAGTAAGTCTATGGATTTTGTCTTTAGTTCTCCACTTTTTTCATATTCCAGAATGATACCTATGAAAAATAAATAATCACAATTTAAAATATCACTGATAACCACAGTAAATAGTTTGTTTGTTTTTTGCTTTTTTTGGATGATGCAATTGGTGTTAAGTGACTTGCCCAGAGCCACACAGCTAGGAAGTGTTTTAAATTTCTGAGGTCAGATTTGAACCCAGGTCCTCCTGACTTCAGGGCTGGTGCTCTAACCACTACAAAAATTAGCTGCCCCTAGATAGTCTTTGACTTGGAGTCAGAAAGAGACCTGAGTTCAAATCCTGCCTCAGGCTATTGTGATCCTGATCAAATCACTTAACCTCTTTCACCCTTAATTTATAAAATTTGTAAATGGAAATAATATAAGTACTTAAATTACAGGGATATTATGAAGATCAAATGAAATAACATAGTAAAACATTTTGTAAATCTTATGTGTAAATACTAGCTACTATAACATATTTTCATTACTAATTACTCCATATTTCAAAGTGGAGGTCTGTACTAGTAGAATCTTTGAAAATCTAGGGTCATATTTCCATGTGACCATGATTAAAAAAAAAAAATAGTAGAATAAATCAAGTAAACACAGAAGACCATGACAGAAGTGATACTTTTTTAAAGGTATGACTGTACAACAGTAAAGTAGAAAATGTGTGAGGGAAAAAAATCTTAGATCTAATTGTCATCCTGATCTTTCCCCTAAAAATAATGACTAAGAGAACATCAATAAACACTAATCCTTCTTCCTACTGTGCTCTTTAAAAAAATTCTGAAAGTAATTTATAGCCCTCAAGTTCCTATTGCTCATTTTAAAAATACTAATATTCTCCTGCTGCTGTTCCTAAATAGTGAGTACCCATAGAAGACAATATTTTCCAAAAATTAAAATAAACATCACACAAAAGATAGTGAATGAAGAGCAATATGGTAAGCATGAACAGGGTACTACATACAACAAATAAGGCACTTCAAGAATAATGAGTAAAAGATGTCATCAACTCTCAAAACATTATAGAGATAGATCCATAATTACTCAGATTTTTGGTCAGTTAAATCAAGGGGGGAAAACCAAGTGGATAAAAAATTCCTACTGTCCAGACTTTGGTATGCAGTTGGCTGGACAAACTATGGATCTATCTACTTACCTACCTACCTCTTAGTCAGGCAATGTAGATTGATGAAAAGTTGGACCCTGAATTAACTAGGAAGATGAATTATTTTCAGAAAATTGTTAGGTTCTTTTAATAATTTTCTCCTTGGCACAAAGGTTCAACTTTTTAAAATCAATATTCTTATAAGGAAATTATATGACTCCAAGTTATACATCAGTCACTCTTCAAATAGTTCAAGTTGGTAATCACCCAAAGAACATGAATATGTGAGTGGTGGATATAAAAGAGTGTAAAGGACTCCATGTAGTCAGTCAACAAACACTTATTATGTGCCAGACACTGTGCCAGACATATAAGATTTAAATGCTGGTTTTGAAAATGTTGGCCATATGCTGGCAATGAGAGACAATCAATAAATGACCCACAGATCCAGTGGTATCTTTCCTCAGGATGCCAGAAGGACCTGAAAATTTTTAAGTAAATCCTGCTGTGGTGAACTCAAAAGCAGGCACATAAAAATGAGTCACACATAAAAATGTGTAGAGAGGGATCCCTGGAGAAAATGTCCAATCAATGAGATCACAGACTCCCCGTTTGGAAATTTGAGCACCGATGTACACTTCCAAAGAGACACAATAGAAACATACATAGAGGAAGGTGGCAGATGGTAAGGGCATTGGAAATCAAGTATCTGAAGAAAATCTGAATTTTTAGCTCAGAATGATAGATACTTTGGGGTTACATATTATGTTTATACTTTGAAAACATGACTAAAGGTGAAAACCAGTGACAGGAAGATATGTGTGATCCAAATAAAATAGGAAATTCCAATTCACAGTTCCTATTTAGTGATGACATCAAACTTCAGAACATTACAAAGACTCCACAGTACTTTGAAAAATATTGGTCTACTGTATGTGCCAAAATGTTTGTGGCAGCCCTGTTTGTAGTGGCTAGAAGCTGGAAAATGAATGGATGCCCATCAATTGGAGAATGGTTGAGTAAATTGTGGTATATGAACGTTATGGAATATTATTGTTCTGTAAGAAATGACCAGCAGGATGAATACAGAGAGGACTGGCGAGACTTACATGAACTGATGCTGAGTGAAATGAGCAGAACCAGAAGATCATTATATACCTCAACAATGATACTGTTTGAGGATGTATTCTAATGGAAGTGGATCTCTTCGATAAAGAGAGCTAATTCAGTTTCAATTGATCAAGGATGGACAGAAGCAGCTACGCACAAAGAAAGAACACTGGGAGATGAATATAAACTGCTTGCATTTTTGTTTTTTTTCCCGGGTTATTTATACCTTCTGAATCCAATTCTCCCTGTGCAACGAGAGAACTGTTCGGTTCTGCACACATATATTGTATCTAGGATACACTGTAAACTATTTAACATGTAAAGGACTGCTTGCAATCTGGGGGAGGGGGTGGAGGGAGGGAAGAGAAAAATCGGAACAGAAGTGAGTGCAAGGGATAATGCTGTAAAAAATTACCCTGGCATGGGTTCTGTCAATAAAAAGTTATTTAAAAAAGAAAAAAAAATGTTGGTTTATCTAAAATGGAAAAAGAAAATGGATGAAAAATACATATTATCTTAAATATGATATAATGAATGGCTAGTGTTTTACAAATGTTATTTCATTTTCATGAAAATAAGATTGACAGAAGCTGTGACTTTCCAAGACTAACATCACTATTAAGTTTCTGAGACTTGTCAGAAATCATATAGCTAGTAAGTGTTTGAGGCTACATTTGAATTTAATTCTTCCAAATTCTATACTTAACACTCCATCCTTGGTACCTCCTAGCTATTTCTATTATGAGCAACAAATACTTATCTTAATCTAATTTTCTTTTATCATGAAATATATTCTTGGAGAACTTCAAAACTCATTCACTAAAAAATTTATCCTCCTATAAGCCTTTATTGAGTAATCATGTTTATAATGGATGCTGTAGAGGGAGACCAAAAAGAAAGAAAGAAAAGAAAGGAAGGAAGGAAGAAAGGAAGGAAGGCAAGGAGCGAGGATGTAAAGTAATGGATTTCACCTAGAGATAAGATGCTTAACATGGGGTAGTACAAAGAGGGAATTAAAGTTAGTAGCCTTGGGCTTAACTCCTTGGGTTCCAGTTTTCTCATCTATGAAATGGGGGTAATATATTTGTTAATAAATGTTAAATTACTGTATTAACAGGAGTCATCTTACTATTAGTAATTATAATGATACTTACAATTTTAATAGTTTTGGTGTGAGAATCAAATGACACGTGAAAATACTTTTAAACTGAAAGATACTATATTTAACTCCAACCAGTTTAATTAAAAAATTATATTTGTGTATATGAATTTCTGTATGAACATATGCATGCTTATGGATACCTTGTATACATATATTATGTATATGTATTATAATTGTCATTGTTAGAAGAAAGAAAATCAAGTGTTCAGTCAGGAAAAACAGCACAATAAATAAATAAGGAAGTGTGAGAGCTGAATAAAGTGATCAGGGTAGGAAATAAATAATTCGAGAATGACTGTTCTTGTTCTTATCTAATGCTATTATTTCAACAACTATTCCACAAGGGTATCTTCTAAAGTATATTAGAAATTTACTATAATTTTATATTATTATTATTACTAATATTAATAATTATTATATTGATATTTTATTAATATCAATAATATTAACCTTTATATTGATGTTAATTATTATAGCATTAATATATTAATAAATATAATGTGTTGTGATTTATATATTTATGTATTATATATAATATTGTTATTATATATTATATTATTAATATAGTTAATAATCATCACAACAGATTAACTACTGAAATACTGCAAGTATTTCTTTCAAATGCATTTCTACAATATGGACCCATAATCTTATAACATATCTCATAATTTTAATCTTATAACAAATTTTAATTTGCTGCTATTTAAAACCATTTTAATTAATAAGATTAGTGTGACCAATGTATTAATTAGAAAATCGCAAAAACAAAAACTTTTAACAGCAATTACTAAATTATTATAGATATATACTTCAAAAAATTACAAATGAGCATATTTACAAATCAAATTTAGAGTGTATAAAGTCTGTAATTTAGAATATAAATGCACATTTACTTTATATAAAAAAAAATTTGCTCAAAAACTTATGCAAAATTTTCCCTTGGATAGAGAAGGTTTGCATGTAAGCCATAAATACTGGTATTTGCTTTTGACATTAAAAACAGAGATTAAAAGACATGAAAACTATCACTACCACATACTGAACACTAAAAATAGTCATGCCCTATTAAGAACCAGCAAGGAGCAAAAAAAAAAAAAAAAAAACTATTTCATAGTATTCCTTTTTTTATTTTTATAGGGAATCTGTTAGTAAGGAACAAATTAGGTTCTACTTTCAAATGTTTACTACATAACAGCACTAGTTCAAAGGATAAGTAAAAGGGATCAGTAAAAAATGAGTAAATAGGGAGAAATATTAAGCAAAAATAAGAAAATTTTATTTGTGAATATCTGATAAATAAAATTTTATTCCAAATGAAAATAAATGTTGAAGTCCCAATGATTTTGAAGAACTGTCTTTATGTATACAAACTATTAAGGTAATATGGTTTCATTATAGCCATTTTCCACTTATATTTTGTCTCTTTTATGTTTTCTATCTCTAAAATATAGGGTTCCCCCCAAAATAATACGATATTTTTATCTCTAATTGAAAGATATCAAACTACATTCTCTAGTCCTGCCCAATCTTTTGAACTCTAATCCTGTATTTCTGCATAGATGACCCCAGATTCAACAAGTTTAAAGGAGAACTAATTATTTTATAATACCCCCCCCACCATCTTTCTTTACTTTCCTAATTACTGTTAATGCAAGTTTAGGTCTTTATTATTCTACATTTATACACTACAGCAATCTCCAGAATGGTCCCTTCACACTAATTGGCCCCAAATACTCACATTCAACAAACCACTTTTCCTTTAAGCACTGGACCTAAGAGTTGTGATAATTGGGTCCTCATCCTAGCTTTTTCTCTCTCTGTTTGACTTTGGTCTTTAATGTTTCTGGGATTCAGTTTCATAGCCTGTCCTATTTCAGTTAAAGTAATAATACACTTATTGAAACTAGATTTAATGAAGCTCTATCAAGAAGTTCTATCAAGTTCAAGCCTGATTTGAATAAGAAAGCCTGCCAACTCATTACTCTACTTGTATTTGTTCAGAGCTGTTATCATTGGTTCTTGATGCTAAGAGTTGGAGAAACCCCAGCATCCATCTGATCAAATCGTTCCCTTTTACAGATAAGGATATCTAGGGAGGTAAAAATGACTTGCCACAAGATCACACGGGTAGGATTTGAATCCAGGTCCTTTAGACTCCAAAACTAGTAGTCTATGTCTCTTTACCTTCTTTCACTTAAACAAACTATGTATTGTACACTTTTTTTTTTTCATGCAATTCCATCTATTCTGTTGTTTTGGTTTCCTCATTTGAAAAGAAGGAGATTGGATGAAAGCTCAATTTCCTTTCCAGGTCTGAATGGCATCTTTGTATAAACCCCCAAGGTTTGGGTGTTCCTGTCCATTGGAAGGGGAGAGGAATGGGAGGTCAGGAGATCCACCTTAAGAGGAGATAGTAGTCTCCTCCTCTCTAAAGGTAAACAGCTGCTTAATTCCCCCACCTCCCCTCTTCCTCTCAACCATGATCCCCAATATCTCCCTAGCAAAATAAGGAACTCTGGACTTGAAATCAGTAAGATCTGAGTTTAAATTCTGCCATTGGCACTCATTTGACTGTATCAGTGAATCTCCAATGGCCTATTGTTTAAATACTTACATGCCAGGTACTCTTTTAATAATCAAAGCTGATAGGTACTTGCCCTCAAAGAGTTCATACTCTAATAATGAAGACAACATATAAATAATGATTTATATTCAAGATATATTTGGTGTAAATTGAAGAATCTCAGAGGGAAGGCTCTAGAGAGGAGGACGATGAAGAAGAGAAGGAGGAGGAAGGGGAGGAATAGGAAGAGGAAAAGACCTGGCAAAATAGCATTGAACTGAATTTTGCAGGAAATCAGGAGATAGAATTGAGGAAGGAGAACATTCCGGGCATCGGGAATAACAAAATCCCCTTACCTCCACTCCCTTCCCCAGTTTAAAAAAAAAAAAAGTGGGAGATGGAAGTGTATAATATTCAAGAAACTACAAATAGATTTTGTGGGATCATTGAGTTTACAAAGCGATATAACAAGATTGGAAAAGAAGTAAGGGGACTAGTTGTGAAGGGCTTTAAAAGCCACGTAGAGCATTTTGTATTTGATTCCGAAGTTAATGGGGAGCCATGGAGATTTTTGAGGTTATGGGGAGGGGGAAGATTGACGTAATCATACCTTTGTTTAGGAAGGATTGAATGGGGGGGGAGAGAAACTTTAGAGGCTGGAAGCCACTAAATATGTCAATCAATCAGCCTCAGGGTCCTAATCTATAAATGAGAAGGTTTAACCCAACAGCCTCCAAGTTCCAGCTCCAAATCTATGAGTTTAAGTCCCTTGAACTCTCTGGGACTCAGTTCCCTAACTTAAAAGTGGGGGAACTCGTGCTTTTCTGCTTCCAGTCCCCGGCCAAAGGTCTCAGTTCCCCCCTTGCCGCTATGAGTGGGACGCCCCTTCCTCAAATGTTGCTTTCCCTCCGCTTCCTACGCCCCTACCACATCCCGCCTCCCATCTCGGCTTCGATCTCTAATTCCCGTTAGGGGACCCTCCAGGACTTTTCCCGACAGGTGAGAACCAGTCTAGGGCGAGGAGACTGAAGACTGCCAATACCTGGTGGATAATATCGAAGCAGGAGCCTTTTAAGCTTCATTCTTTCGCTCAAGGAGCACTGGCCAGAGACTTGCATCTCCATGGAAACCGCCTAACAGAAGCTGCTCGGTAGGTCAACGTTTGCGCATGCGCTCATAGGGGAGAGCTCTGGCTCTGCGGGTGGTGGGCTCGAGGGGTCCAGAGCGTCTACACCGGAATTCCTTTGCTGGTATCAGTGGAGGGTCTCGAGTCTACCTGGAACAGAATGAAGGAAGGTTTCGTCACCTTTGGGGGGTCCTGGACAGCATCCTCCGGGACCTTTCTCAGAATTCTCTTTTTGAGTGCATAAAATAAAATGTTTGCTGAAATATAGCTTTCCAAATGTTATTTTAAAAAAAAGTTCACGGACCCCAAATTGAGACCTCCCCTAGACTTAAGTGAAGAGTCCTGGAGGGCCAAATAATGGGAATTATCCCAAACTCCCTCCCTCGTCAGAAAGAAAAATAATTTCTACTCAATTCTGTGTAAACATCCTACCTAGCCTAAAATCAAAATCTGGCAGTGTTTACTATGGACTAATCTGGTGGTATTATGGTCCCTCTGATTACACTCATATGGCTACCTTATGCATATCATCTAAACTCTTGGTACCTTAGTCTCCTCCTCCGTATAACTGAGATAAGAGTAGCATCTATTTAAAAGGTTTCTGAAAGGACGTAATAGATAATGAATGCAGGTGTCCCCCCAGTGAAGTATGCAGCTGTTAAAACGCCAATCATCACTTAGACTTTTGAGTCATCACGAATATGTAAAGCTATATAAATGCTTGCACCTATTATTTCTGTTGTCATCCTGGGTCTTAATCATCTCATATTGCAGAAAAGAAAAGATGTCCCAGACCCAGAGAAAGATGTCAGAGGCAGGATTTAAATTCTGAATTTTTGAATAATCACTCCACCTTATTTGTCTCTTAATTGGACTGACTCTACCCAGGACTTGGGAGTAAGATATTTTATCTGAGTCTCAGATCTCTGGGTTTTGAAGTGTCTGAAAATTATTTAAACTTTTTTGGGTATTCACTTGATGTGCTGAATTTTTAGATGTAGAATACATAAAGAGAAAAAACTTAAGAGAATTTATTTCAACCATCCCTATTTACAAGATGGAGAAAATGAAGCCAAAGTAAAAAAATCAGTCAGTTTTCAATTTTCATTCCTGAGCAACTGCCTTTCTTTTGGATAACTCTCCCTTCCCACTCAGCTTTCTTTTTCCATGATAAAATAAAGCCCAAGTATAGACTTGTGGAATAATAAGTAAACCCTAAGGTTAGGAAGGGAATATGGTAGTCAAATCAGTACTAATTATTCTATTCATTTCACTTCCTTTTACAGATTACAGATTCTTTTTTGGCTCACCTTCAGTTTATCGGTCAATCTTTTTGACTAATAAAACTTTGGGAAGATTCTATTGGCAGGGAGAAGAGGAAAATAAAAGGGGAATCCAGGGCTATTTACCTGGGGATGCTTCTTGATCTGTAAGAAAAAATATTGGACTGTGGTCCCTTCTAGATGTGTATGTGGGGGGAGTGTGTGTGTGTGTGTGTGTGTGTGTGTGTGTGTGTGTGAGAGAGAGAGAGAGAGAGAGAGAGAGAGAGAGAGAGAGAGAGAGAGAGAGAAAGAAAGAGAGAGAGAGAGAGAGAGAGAAAGAGAAGCATTAAGATATATAAAAGGTATGAATGGTGTGTAGTGTGAGGGAGTGAAACTTACCTGAAAGTTTAGGCACATTTCTTTGTGATTTATGGGATTTTTTTTCCATATGCATTTTAGTTCAGGTTACCAAACACTATATGGAATTTTAGGACACAATTTGTGTGCAGATATGATCAAGAAGCAAGAGAAGCATGGTTTACAAATCCAGAAGACTTTCCCTTGTGGCATTGCTTTAAATTGTGGTTAAATTGTGCTGGACTAACTGACTCATCACTGATTCAATTCCAAAAAATTGTTTACAACTCATTTTTTTTAACTTGACCATCCATTCCCTACTTCATTCTTCATCTAAATAGAAAGTCATTCACTAAGAATGGCTATCAATTAGGAATGAAAAGTCCTTTTACTATTCTAACCTCCATATCTCTAACTGGAAATCAGCAACATTTATTTAGTAAAATAAATTACAAAGCAGGTAGAAATTCATCTCTCATGCAGTCCCAGGGTACTAGTAGTAGTACTTTGGCAGTTTTCTGCACATAATTTTTTGCTATTTTTTTTAAAGGTGGGAACATTAAAGAATGAGATGCAGAAAATTTCAAGTGTTACCTAAAGATTCACAACTTGTCAACACACTTCATAGCTGATTCACCAGATTAACTTTGATTTCCTTGCATATTGACATATTGAGAATTTAGATCAAAGTTATAAAAGCACTTTTAATCATTTGTTGACATTATTGATCTATTATTTCTTATATTATAAATGTATGAATATTTAAATATTCAGGTGGATCTGTGAACTCATTAGTTTGGGAACTTCCTCCAATGATTTCTACTCATCTTGTCCATCTCCCAAAAGTTCACCACAGACAATCTGTCTCACAAGCTAGAAGCTTACTTTAATTTCCCTTTTTCTTCCTTCCCTTACTACTACTACTACTGTTACTACTACTACTAAAATTATTATTATTACTACTACTACTACTACTACTATTTATATAGGACTTACTATGTGCTAGGCATTATACTAATCACTTTATAATTATCTCTTTAGAGCCTATTAGCTGAGAACAAAGTCCAGAAAAGGAGGAAGAGATGAAAAGAGGATGGTGTGCCCTCCCCATCTGTTTGTAAGTTAAATAAGAAAACATTAAATGATTGGTCAGCAGGAAGGCAGTTTTCAGATAAGACATGGGTTTGTATTTGTCTGGGTTTTGGTCAACATTATGTAGGTCCCAAGTTAAGCATTAAACAAATCTGGTCTCTAAGCAATAGGTCTGGTTTTTCAGCTATGTAGAGTTAGGTTCAAACAGTGCAATCCTGGAAGATAAGTGCTATTATTATCTCCATTTTACAGATGCTGTAAATTGATGTAAATTTACATTTGAGTAAATTGAGGTAAACAGATGCTGAATGACTTGCTCAGGGTCATATAACTAGTGTATGAGGTTATATTTGAACTCAGATTTTCTTGACTGGAGGACGACTCTCTATGCATTGTATCACCTAACTGCTAATTGGATCATTTGAGTGCTCATAGCCATTGGATAAAATGGGTCTTTCCCCACTCTGTTCCTTTCAGGAGGAAGGTCCAGGAGGGAGGACTTGCTCTTACTGTTATTACGTCTTTTAGAACTTTGGGTACTGTCATCTGATTTACTGATGCAATCCAAGGATAGTAGTCTTGCCATTAGCTTTAAGAACTTCCAAGTTTTTCCATCTTCCCTCCAGCTGAACTCTTTTATATGCTGTCTCCCTGAACTAGATTGTGGACTCTTTGAGAGCAAGAACTGTCTTCATTTTTTGCTGTTTGTAACTCCACTACTTAACATAGTGCTAGGTACACACTAAGTGCTCATTAAATGCTTTTTTCATTCCCTCATTCAAGGTGAGACGTACAAACTGTACAAAGTTGAAGAATCCACTCCAAATGTTTATATGTATTATTTGTGTCCCACCTGTGGGTAGAGCATTCTGGGGCTGATCAGCCATATTCAGACACACTCTAACATGTGTGATATCATTTTGGTCCTCACTGAGAACAAAGGACAGTAACCCTTCAATGGTTCACATGCAACACTTCTGATTCTTTGTATCATCCCTCATTCTTGCTACTGTGTCCAGTCTTCTCTTCCTGTCATGAAATTCCTTATAAAATAACAAAACTGATTATTTGTGGTAATTGGGCAGAAACTAAAGCATCATCTAGCAGATATTTAATGAAGAATGACCTCCAATGCTACTTGTAAACTACAATTTCATAATTTTTATTCTTCCATTTATCTCACCTATCTAGAATGTAACAGAAAAGCAAGAAATAAAAATGCATATACCCATTCATATCCTAGAGACATATATCTACCCATACCACACACACGCTTTCCACCAATGAAGAGGAAATTAGAGCAATAATTAGAAGCTGTGTTGCCCAACTGTAAACCAACAAATCAGATAATCTAAATGAAACGGATGAATACTTACAAAAGCATAGATGCCCAGATTACTTAAGTAATTCCATTTTAGAAAAATGAAAAAGGTATTAATCAACTCCCTAAGAAAAAAATCTCCAAGACCAGATGGATTTACATGTGAATTCTACCAAATATTAGAAGAACAATTAATTCCAATACTATGCAAACTATTTGGAAAAATAGGGAAAGAAGAAATCCTACCAAATTATATTTATGACATAGACATGGTGCTTATACCTAAACCAGGTAGAGTCAAAACAGAGAAAGAAAATTTTAGATTCCTTAATGAATATTAATGCAAAAGTCTTAAAATATTAGCAAAAAGATTACAGCAAGTATCTGAACAATCAATATCATCAAGTCCAAGTTTAAGTTCATTCATGTACTTTGCTCAGAGGAAAGTTGCTATGATCCTCATACTATTACCACTACCATAACTACTACTACCACTATTATTATGACAACAAATGTGACTATGACTATGGTTATATATGGCACATTATATACACACATATATTTAAAACTGGGTCTTATTTATCTTTTTCTCAAAACCTAGCACAATGCTTTCCAGGTAATAAACATTTTAAACAAAAATTCTATGGGATTTAATGCAAGCTTGATGATCTGATTCTCTAACTCATGGATTAAAAGCCAAAAGCCAGAAAGGAGAAGAGGTTTGGGGGTGTATAGATAGCAATGAAACATCACAATTGAGAGCAAATGAAAGAGAAAAGAGAGGAAAAACTGCAAAGAAGCCAAAAAGAACCAGCGAAGTCCAAGAATCTGAGGTTAATTAAGAAAAAGACAAATAGCTTTAAAACAGCTTCAGAGCCTTCCTGACAATAACTGATGTTGAGAATGACCCTCCCTCTGCCATCAATTTAAATAAAAATTCTATCTATTTTGTTCCATTCTATTCAATAAACTTTCAAAAGAATTATATGTCAAATACGGTGTTAAATCCTGAACCTACAAAGACAAAAAATGAAATATCTTCCCTCATGGGGCTTGCATTCTGCCAGAAACAGGAGTCTATATTTTTGGAAGTTTAAAGTTGTAGTGCTTAAAGAGATAAACCCTTGAACATTCATTGTGATTTATTCTTTGTGTTCCATAGTCAAGTCAAGAAGAATTTATTGAGTATGCCCATTCCTATGTGCCAGGAATACTTAGGAAATTTTTGTTCCTGATTTGAGTCTTTGCTCATGTTATCCACTATGTACCCTTAAGCTTAATTCTTTTTTTCTGTCCTAATATACCAACTTTTAAAAGTTGGTCCAAAATCCACTTCTAAATTATTCTTCCTATCATGTTCCTTGCTGTGTGTAGTCTTATTCTTTAAACCTCTCAACACTTATTTATACATCTTGTGTTCTGTTGTGATGCCCTTGTGATGTCACATGCAGCTAAATAGTTCAGGGGATAAAGCACTGCAGTCAAGCAGAATTCAAATCCAACTCAGATACTAGCTGCATGACCTTGTCTTTCACTTAATCTTGATTTCCCCAACTGTAAAATGGGGATAATAATAGCATCATTTCAAAGAGTCATTATGAGGAGATGATTGTAAAAAGTGCTTAGCACAGTGCCTGGCACAAAGTAGGTGTTATATAAATATTAATTCCTCCCTTCAGCTCTCCTCCCCTCTACTTTTTTGTCAGATTGCTTTGTAGTACTACTTTTCCAGGATCCATGTGCATATCTTTTGTCACAACAACTAAATAAATGTCAAGCATTTGTGTAAGGTTTTAAATTCGCAAAATTCTTTCTTCTCAAATAGATAGTTTAAATACATTTCCTTTTTACAGGTAAAGAGTGATTTTCCCAAGATCACAAAGCTAGGATGAAAACCCAAATTCCTTATCTTGGAATCTACTGGTCTCTGATGGGTAAATCTAACTATAGCACTCAATATATGGCTATGAAATGAATGGATAAACAAAGTAAAAAGTAAATGAATAATGGAAAAGTGCTCCAAGAATATACCTCACATCAGAAAAAATCTGAGATGAAATATTTGCTGATTATAATAATTAACAAAGTAAACAATCACTATTGAGCTGACTGAGTTCTTTAACTAGGCTACTTAATAAAATCTGTGACTTCTCTTTTGTTTCTTAGAGTTCATGGCTTCCTTCAATTTTTTTTTTCCCAATTCAGTTAACCCAAAACAATACAATTCTTAAGTAATAATACACTTCCATCCTAGGCAGCATTGGAACAAAAGTTGAAGGACCTCCCTCAAAATCTCTTATCCCACACACATCTAACTATGTAATTAAGATTTTTTTAAACCATTCATGAATATAGAAATGTCTAAGAAGTGAGATGTTCATTTAAAACTATTCTCAAAAGGCTATCAAACTGTTCATGCCTTTTGATCCAGCAGTGTCTCTACTGGGCCTGTATCCCAAAGAGATCATAAAAAATGGAAAAGAATACACATGTGCAAAAATGTTTGTGGCAGCTCTTTTTGTAGTAACAAGGAACTGGAAACAGAGGGGATGTTCATCATTTGGGGAATGGCTGAATAATTTATAGTCTATGCATATTATGGAATATTGTTGTTATAAGAAATGATAAGCAGTATGATTTCAGAAAGGCCTGGAAAGACTTACATGAATTGATACAAAGTGAAGTGAGTAGAACCAAGAGAACATACACAGCAACAACAAAATTTTGTGATAATCAACTGTGATGGACTTGGCTCTTTTCAACAATGAGGTGATTCAAGCCAATTCCAATAGACTTGTAATGGAGAGATCCATCTGCATCCAGAGAAAGAGCTATGGAGACTGAATATGGAGCACATGATAGTATTTTACCTTTTGTTGTTGGTGTTGTTTGCTTGCTTATTTTTTTTTATTCTCATTTTTCCCCTATTGATGTGATTTTTCTTATGTTGCATGATAGATGTGGAAATAGATGTTTAGAAGAATTGCATGATTTAACATATATTGGATTACATGCTGTTTAGGGAGTGGGTCGATGGAAGGGAAGGAGAAAAATGTGGGACACAAGGTTTTGCAAAGGTGGATGCTGAAAGCTATCTTTGCTTGTATTTTGAAAACTAAAAAGATGTTATTATTTTTAAAAGTAACACTATCGTAATAAACTAACATGCTTTTTTAAAAAGTACAATGCTCTTTATAGTCATGTGAAAAAAATGCTCTAACTCACTATTGATTAAGGAAATGCAAATTAAAACAAATCTAAGATACCAATTCACATCTATCAGACTGGCTAAAATGACAGGAAAAAATGATAAATGTTGGAGGGGTTGTAGGAAAATTGGGACATTAATGCATTGTTGACGGAGTTATGAAATGATCCAATCATTCTGAACTATTTTTGTTCCATTAAAAAAACAAAGAATAGGCTGATTTTAGAAAAAAACATGGAAAGGTTGTATATGAATTGAACATGCTGAATGAAACAAGCAGAACTGGAAAATACTGTACACAGCAACAGAAAGACTGCAATGATCAACTATGGTATACTTGGTTCTTCTTAGCAGTTTAGTGATCTAAGGCAATCATCTGCATAGAGAGAGAGAACTGTGGAAATAGTTGTAAATCAACACATGCTATGTTCATCTTTTTTCTCTTCTGTTTTTTTTTTTCTCATAGTTTTTCCCTTTCATTCTGATTTTTCTCTCCCAACCTGGGAGATAAAAATATAATACAAAATATTGCAAACATAAAAATATGCAAAAAATGACATATATAACCAAAAAAATGTGGTTTTACATGTGACTGGGGAAAAAAAATTTTTTAATGAAAAAAAAAGAAATATGATATTCTTTCAATAAAAGTCATTTTATTCTATGTTCTCCAGCCTACCATTTAACACCCTATACAACTGTGATCTATCTTTCCAGTCTTGTTTCCTATTATTCCTTTCAATCAAACTGCCCAGCTAGTTACTAGTCCCTATATACAATATTCCATCTTTTACCTTTATTGCTCTGCACAGATACATGTCTAGAATTTGCTACCTCCTTACCTCATGTCATAGAATCCTTAACCTCCTTCAAAGTATAACTCAACTGGTGTCTATTAGACTAGTTTTTAAACTAAATATTTCTTATCTCTCATGAAATCACTTTGCATTACTATGTGTATCTGAGCAAGTAGATAGTACAGTGGCCTGAAGGACTGGATTTAAGGTCAAGAGATCCAAGTTCAAATGTGACTTAGGATACTTGCCGAGTTGGGAAACCCTAGACTAGCCACTTAACTTTCTTTCCCTCAGTTTCCCCATCTATGAATGGAAATTATAATAATACCTACCTCTTGGTGTTATTTTATGAGTGTAACACGAGGTAATACTTGTAAAATGTTTGGCAATCCTTAAAGCACTGAATAGATGTTTATTTTATTTTTATTTTTATTATTGTCATCTTTACCAGTAGAACATAAGTTCATTAAAGACAAGATTAAGTTTTGAATCCCCAACACTTATCGCAATGATTTATACATAGCAAATGCCTGATGTATTCTGGTTAAATTTGTTGAACGAATATCGAGGTACATTTGCTAAATTTCTTTGCTAAATGTTTTAGGAGCAGCAGAGGGCAGCAGTGTACACATTTACTGATAAAGAAAGGGATTTCCCATGTTCAGGAGTAGCAAATCAGCATATGTGTGGTAAAGGACAGAGTTCAGAACCCCATGGATCTATGATAATATCCTTGTGGTTTCTTGCGGTCTGTCTTTGAAGATAATAATCTTTAGTGGTTCCAAAAGAGGAAATAGGAGAGACATAGATTCTTGATTTGTTTCTCTAAAGGATTTTCCATTTGTTTGCTTTTAAGAGATTTTTTTCCTTTTTTGATTTGATTTTCTTTAATCCCTTCCCTCCTCTTCTTTCTTATATTTGATATTCTTAATTGTGAATACCCTATTTCTATTTATTGTTTAATATATTTGAGACAGAATCAGAAAATCCTTATCCTTTTTTGAAAGTAGTTACTGATGAATTAAAACATGCTTTTGAACAGTCGATCCTATTGAACACATAGGCATGCTATTCAATATTTTCCTTTCTTCTATTTCCTTCATGGCTTCATAAGTCTTCATTTTTATATATCATTGGTAATTCCCGTAGTATGTTTGCTTTTCTTTTACTTTGTCAAATAAAACAAAACCAATTGAACCTGTCTCCAGAATCAATATTCTTTTTTCTCTTTAAAATGGTAGTTCCTTCTCTGTCAGCAAACATTAAGCATAATACTGCTTCCTCACTTCCAATTTATGGAAGTGCACATGGAATTTATGCACAATTTATTGTGCATAAGTCATAGAACTCTATTGTTCTCTTCACAATTGTCCGATATTTGTATATATAATGATAGCTTGGGTATTTTTTGATAAGTTATCAGAGCTTATCAGCTAAACAGAGAACACACACTCAGAAAATAATACAGGAAGAGTGGGAAACTTAGTATTACTTTTATTTCCTTGACACAATTACAAGACCATGAAACCAGAAGCTGAAGAGACTCTAGAGCTTATCTAGTGCAGTCTTCCTCGTTTTAAAGAATAAGAAATTGAGGTCCAGAGAGTTTTATGTGAACATCCTCTGTAATGTAATGAGACATTCAAATACAAATTATTTGTGTTTATGCAGGTATGTGAGTAGTCTTAGAGTATTACCTGAAGCCCTAAGAAATTCAAAGAACTTACCCTTGGCCATAAAGTCAATGTGTGTCAATTGTAGAATTTGAATCCAGATCTTCCTCAGGATTTTATGATCAGCCCTATAAACACTTGCCAAGATGCCTCTTTTGTAACTTATTGTTTCATATTTGTGTAGGTTTTCAGCTATTTCAATTCCCCAGTGTCTGAAAATTAGAGCTTTTGTTGAACACCTGGATATTCCCCAGAATTTTTATATATTATTCCTACTTTCCTCTCAGGTATCATCCTCCCTACAGCAACACGTGTCAAATCTCAATCACTTGACCTTCTTCTTGTATTTTGTCCTCCCTTGGGTTTCTGAGACTGTGCTCATGGTTCTCTTTTAAAGGTTTCATCTCTATGTAGTGCTTTCGCTTAATTCTTCTAACTCCTAGAAGTAAGCATCTTCTCCCACTCCTTTTGTCTTTTGCACACTTTCCTTTCTATACTTTATCCATTGGTAACTTAATCCACTTCCATGGTTTCAGTTGTCTTCTCGTGAATAATGAACAAATATTGAACTCCAGCCCTAAATATCCTCTCAAGTTTTCATAAAATCATAAAATCTATTGTAAGAGTTGGAAGAGGCATTAGAAACCTTCTAGTCCAACCTGTACCTGAACAAGAATCCCTTCTTCCAAATCTTCAATGCCATTTACTACTTACATAAAACTCAACAAAAAAGGGTCTCAGTTTCCTCATCTGGTAAATGAGGAAACTGAATTAGTTGAACTCTAAGGTCTCCAATTTTAAATCTATGATCCCATGAAATAAATAGCCAGTAGCTTCCAGATCAATGAAGCCAAGATCATTGCTTCTTGAGATCACTCATTTTGCTTTGATTGTTAGAAAATTTTACTTAAATCTGCCTCTCTGTAGGATCTATGCTTTTTACTTCTGCTGCTAACCCAACTTCAAAAAGAACAAATCTAACCCCTTTTCTGTCCAGGCTGTAATCTAGACTTATGGTGCCCCAGATTAGATACCTTCATCTTTCCCCAGTTTACATTCAGCTCCTTTTAATGCTTTGTAAAAGCCCTTTAAATATGACAATACCTAATAAAGACTTGACACGGTAGCCATCCAATTCTTATATTCTGATAACAGCTTTCCCAACTTTTCTCTTCTTCATCTTTAGACTGATCCTCCAATGTCACATTCTCCAATTCTATTATCTTCCTAGTTACCCTGTTTATGCAACTCAACAAACACTTATTTAAGCAATTATTATATGTGAGACACTGTTTTAAACACTGCAGATAGAAAGAAAGGTTCTCATTATAGATATTGTTTACCCATTTCCTAAAATACGTGTTTTGTACATAATACCAATTCTAGAGTTAGCACAATCAGGGCAAAGTATAATGGCACCATTACTTCCTTCATCTTGGACACTTAAGCCTCTCAATTAACTCCAAGATTATATTCAATTTTTTTTGATCCCACATTTCCAATTCCCCACTAAATGTTTATACCTGGATATCACACCAGCATTTTACCCTCAACACATCTTAAAACAAATTCATTATTCTTTCCCCTCCCCAACTCCCACACACCCTAGCTCTTCCCAACAGATCTCTCTATTTTTGTTAATGATTCCTCCATACTTTCAATCTTCAAGGTTCAAAACCTCACTCATAGCCCTCATTCAACTTATCTTCCACTGACAATTGTCCTAGTCTTTCATACTGGAAACTAGTTCTCATTTCTTCCAGACCTCATCTCTTCCCAATTAAAATAAAGAAAGGAGATAAGAATTTATGAAGCATCTTCCATGTGCCAGGAACTGTGCTAAAAATAATCTTCCAAATGATCCCTTCATCTTCAATTTATCTTTGCTCTAAAACATCCTTCTGACTAATTCATCTTTCTGAAATAGCATTTTGATTATGATCAAGAGAGATAATGTATGCAATATCGAATGCTTTGGAAACCATATAGGGCTTTTTAAAAATGACAACTATTATTCTCTTCTTGTAAGAGGTATGTATGGTAGTTTGTATAGGGACAATATTAATAGAGAAAGAGAGTTTATGCTCCCTATTTCTTATCTTTCTACAAGTTCTAATGCCTTCTTAAAGTTTATCCAAGACTGGCAAATTTGTGTACTAGTTTCCAAGAAGATCATAGTGGAAATGGAAAGGGGAATAATAAATATGGCTTTGTCCCCACCCTCAAAGATAAGTAGTAACAGGTGTAGACTTTCTAGACCAGCACTTCTTAAACTTTTTCCGCTCACAGTCCTTTTTTTTTTTTTTTTTTTTTTTTAACATAATGTGGTGATCTTCTTTTAAAATAAGTAGAATAGTTCTCTCTGGGGGAGAGAGCAGGTTTCTCGGAAGAGGTTTTCTTGGAGGCAGCCTTAGTATCAGTTCAGATCAATAATTACCCCAAATGCAACCAGCTGGTAAAAATACAAACATTTATTTCTCCTTCCAAGTCTTGTCTCTTTCCTTGGGCCTGGATAGCTAGATTCTTAGAGACCTATCTCTCTGCTTGGTTCCAAGAGCCCCCTCTGAATGTCTCCAAATCCAAAGGTTTTGTCCTTCAGCCTCTGCCTCTGCTTTCTTTAGCCTCCAGCCAGCACAAAGATGGAATGAATCTCTTGTCTCCTTCACTTGGGGCTCTGCTAGCTTTCTGGCGAGTCTTTCAGACCAGCTTGGTCTCAGTGGGGGAAGTGCAGGAGCCCAGACACCACAGAGCCTTCTCAATCTCCAGCTCAACTCTCGACTCATAGCTTCTTCCTCTCAAAACTCTTCCGCTACCAGCCAGACAAGTGGAAAATATTCGAATGAATCCCTCTTCACTGGCTTATATATGACTCTTCTGAGAGAATGGGATTATTGGTTTTCTCCCATAGTGTTCTCTGGCCCTAAGAGCTTCAAGGGAGGAGTGAATTCAGATATCTCATACTAAACCCTGAAATTTCTCAAATGTGTGAACTCCAGTGAGTAAAGGTGCAAACACAAGCATTGTATCAATTAATTCTACTTAGTACCTTGTTTCAGGTTCTGGCCCAAAACATCTTCTTGTAAGAGCAGATCAATAATCTATCAACTCTAATGAGTTAGCAGTTTGTAAAGATTCCAACAACATAACCCCAGGGTATATAGGGCAGAACTGGCAATGCTATACCTACTTGCCAGTGAAGATATGAAAATAAGAAGGGTTAATCAATTTGCCTAAAATAGACAACTAGTAAGTAAAAGGAGGAAGGACTCAAATCTAGGTCTTCTGATTTTAAATGCATAGTACTAGAGTTGGAGTCTGCCCAAATCTGGGCAAATCACCTTCTCTCTATGCATCTTGGTTCCTTTATTCATCAAGAGAGGAATTGGACCAAATAATTTTTCATATTCCTTCTAGCTCTGAATCCTACAAGGGAAAAGAAATTACACTATTGACAAGAGATATTAATAATCCAAGGGTAGTACGATAGTAGCTGAGATTCAGCTCCTTTTTCTTTAAAGACAGGGTAATATTATGGGAACTAAGAAAAGGAAGTGGGATTGGTCATGTGGTAAGGACTGAAAGACAGATAGCCTGGATACTCCATTGGCAACCACAAAGTGTAAAAAGGCCTAAAAGACAGCTTAAGGAAAACAAAAGATGTAGGAGAGCATAGAAAGTCACATAGAGATATGATCTATATGACAATGAGTAGATGAAATCACAAATCTGATGAATTATTGAAATGTAAGTATAATGTCCTTTGAAGAATAAATCTGATTTCCATTAAAATAATATGGCCATATCATAAAATCAACTTCATTCTATTAAATGACATTTATGCTTTGAGATCCCATGGGCCCTAAAATTCTCTTCTAATGCAATTCCCATACTCCTCTTCTATTTGTACTTCTCATCTAATCCTGAAGAAGGAATTTATATTTTCAATAACACAGTGGTCATCCTAGAATGACTTTTTAAAGGTAGAAGTGAAGGCATTAAAAATCTGCCATTAAAACGATAAATTTATATTATGATCAATCCTGATGGACATGACTCTTTTCAATAGTGAGGTGATTCAGCCACTTTCAATGGTTTTGTGATGAACAGAGCCATCTGCACCCAAAGAGAGGATTTGTGGGGATTGAATGTGGATCATAATATATTTTCACTTTTTTATTTGTTGTTTGTCTGCATTTTGTTTCCTTTCTCATTTTTTTCCTTTGTGATCTGATTTTTCTATTGAGCTATGATAATTGTAGAAATAGATATAGAAGAATTGCACATGTTTAACATATATTTTATTACTTGCCATCTAGGGGAGGGCAGGAAGGGAGGGAGGGAAAAAAAAAACTTGGAACACAAGGTTTTACAAGGGTGAACACTGAAAACTACGCAAGTCTTGTGAAAATAAAAAGCTTTATTTGAAAAAAATCTGCTGTTACATGTCCTGTGATTCCAGAATTATTGGAAACCTTTGGCAGAGAAATTTACCCCTGACTTTCACTGCCAGAAACCGTAAAAAAGACAAACAAAACCTATTTTTATTCACAGTGGAAAGTCCCACAATTTAAACATTTATACAATAAAGATTGTTACAAATGATTATGCTGCTGCAGTCACCCTGTGTGGGTCACTATCATTCTAGAAATACAGGCATACAATCATCCAGAAACAAAAGAGGAAGTCTATAAGCCCTTATCTGGTACAATAGCATTAGTCCCATTATATACAATATCTACTATATTTTCTAGTCTGTATGACACATTTTTTTCTATTATCTTGATAAGCAGATAAAGTTCAGCTTCCTTTCAAACAGAGTAGGAATTTTTTTCCTATAAAAATTATTTTTCCATAAATCATTTTGTTATGAAAACTTATATAAAAAGCAGGGTGTTTTGTTTTTACTAGGCAATTGGGATTAAATGACTTGCCTATAAGTAGTAAGTGTTAAATGTTTCAAGATGGATTTGAGCTCAGGTTCTATTGACTCCAGAGTCAGTGTGTGATCTAGCTGTCCCTTTTTTAAAAGATAAATATTTGACTTTTTAAAAAAAAATTAAAAATAATAAGTATATCAATGTATCAGTTATTTAAAACTACAGTTCGATTCCACATTATGGCTACTTAAGAGGGATGAGATTGGAGAAAAGAAGGTAGAAAAAGTTGGCGAGGAACAAAGAGAAAAAAGACTAAAGAGTAGAACTCAGCTCATATTTTGTTCAAAGAAATGTTAGCATTTATTATATTTTATAATAATGTTTGATCAAATCTCAGTTATATAACAAAAATATTTATAAAATTCTTTTCTGGAGATTCACCTTACTATATGGTACTTGTAAAAAATGAATGACATTGCAAAATGTTATTGAAATTATATTAATTTTAGCACAAATATATTAACTTCATATTTCTATCTTTCATGTTCAAATGTAGCAAGCATTGATGATATACAACTCATTCCTAGAATTAGCCTCTGTTGAATGATGGTGATGGTGGCAAAATTACAATTTTGAAGCCTCCTCTAACATAACATATTACTATAGACAATTCTGTGTTCCAATTCAAATTTAACCTTTTTTGGTCACACTGTATTAAGTAATTGAAATATTATTTTTTCCTCCTTTGGGGTCTTTAATTTGAACTGTGTTCATTAGGAAAAGAGAATGCATTTATGTAGGAGTCATACTGAAAAATATCCAATGACTTTGACTGTTGACTTAAATCAATGCAATCTAGATATGTTCAAAGTCTTAAAAGTAAAACATAAATATGTCAAATTGCCAATAATCCATTTTGTTTGATGTAGAACTTGCAAGAAATGGTTCTGTTGGGGAAAGGCTGAAAAGGCAAGTTGGTTGAAAGGAGACATTATCTGGAAAACTGGTTCAGTAGCAACACAAGACAGACCTCCATGAACTATAGGGTCTAGGTAATTAGGTAAAGAACCATAAAGGAGCATATAGACTTGGAGACCAAGTATACATGGAATGAATAGAGAGCAAAGAACAGTATTAGTATCTCCAAAGGAATCAGAGATAAAAGTTAAGGAGTGTGTGTTCAGAAAACAAATTAGGGATCATGGAGTGGTTCCAGGGGATACCAAGGTCAAAAATTTGCTTGTTCTACTGAGTGGCTGTAATTAAAATGGACAAAAGACTGGCCCCCTCATCCCTGGGTCAAGGGGCCTTAGGCTTATAAAAAAATGTTGCTTAAACTAAATTAAGGGAAGTGCTTTTTTATGTTCAGACAGAATGCTTGCCTAACAATGTCAGACATCCTGTAAACTCCCCAGCATCCCCCTTCTCAATCGAGAAGTCAAGTCACTGTTGTAACAGCAAGGTAGAACAAGAATTGCTTATAAGCCTGTCTCTACTTGGGTTCAGGATGCTACCCTACTGAGAGTCTGTCCTGGCTGGTAAATAAACAATAAATGATTTCTAAATTACAAACACCTTGGCTGTCCTGAATTTTATTGCCTGGGCTAATTGCTTGGAGGTTCCCACCAAGATAAGCCTTTGGTTCAGTCTGAAGGCCAGTCCCTCTCCCTGGAGGACGAAAGAGGTTATAGATCCTAGAGGGTGGTCACCGAGAGATGTTCCTTGGCCCCAGTTTCCAGAAATCTCTTTCTGTGGACCAGGAGAGTGAGGCCCAAATTTTTGAATTTGGTTCAAAATTGGCATAGAGCATCCTGAAAGCCAGTTCTGGTTAATAAGATTTTGAGGGGCCCCTGCAGTTGCCTAACTATCCTGCAACCATCTATTTGGTCTGGTGAGTACTCCTGTATCTGTAGCAAGTGGGATAAGCTGGACGCAGCACTAAAGTCCCCATGTTAACCTCCATAGGATGCTGTGTGATGGTCCTGGGTGTCTAAATCTAGACATATCTGGTCTGATTCTGATTCTGAGTGCCTTTTGGGGGCACTCTTCTAGTTGTATGTGTTCTGTGTGATTTGTCTGTCTGTTTTGTTAATTTAAGAGCTCTGTTAAGTTTTAAGAACAATGAATAAGAAATTTGGGAATGGGTTATTTGAAAATTTGCTTGTGATTTTAAACTTTTAACCTGTTGTTCTAATTTGTAAGTAAATGGAACCTGGCCATTTTAAACTGACAGGAAAGTTTTTCCCTTAAAGCAATTTTCAGAGCCTGTTAGAGGGCAATAAAACCTTATCTGATTGAGACTCAGGGGGAAAAAATTGATTAGGAGCTTTGGGATGATTCTGAAAATTGTGAGAAATAATTTTGCTATTGCCTTTGCATGCTAGATCTGTTTATTCTGAGGATAAGATCTTGGAATTTGTTTAAATAGTGATGCCTTTGTTACTAAAGAAAAAAAAAAGCAACTTGATTTAGTTAGAGAGGTAGGGAAAAAGCAATAAAATTCAAGCTCTGCCTGGACAAATAAGAGAGATGCTAATTGCTGTCAGACAGCACTGAGGCAGAAAAAAAAAAAAAAAAACTTCTGTAAAAAGTTTTATTTGATTCAGTTTAAATGTTAACATTATAAGTTACTTTTATGGAGTTATCTAGCTATTTACTATATTGTGAATCTTAAAAGTTTTTAAGAGAACTGGAAAAAAGAATGCAGGTGATTTATGAAGAATTGGTTTGTAAGAACAATTAAAGGTTTGAATGATTTTAGGAAGTAAAAGAAAAGTTTTTGGCAGCAGGAAGAGGTTGGGGAGAGAGAAACGGGAAGAGGATCCTTTGTCTTCAAAAATAAAGATTCAACTTCCCCCACACACACATGCCTCCCACTGTTTCCTGCTACTTTAGCAGTGGAGTGTCTAGTTAGGGAAGTTGTTGGAGATTGTTTAAGTAGGCAGCATGAAAGAAGAAGAAAGTTGGGAATCTGGTAGACTTGGGAAGAAACTGATGGGCTACATCTTGAGAAGGATTCCCATGTAAGAAATTGAGTGGGGAACCTGAGGAAATTTTTGTCCAGGAGTGCAGGAGTGGGAGAATGGTGGCCACATGGAATCCTCTCCTCCCCTCACCCCCCTTAGTGTGTTTTTTTTTTTTTAAATCAAGTTACTGCCAGTGCAGCAAACTTTTAGGTTGACTGAATATTTGTTTCTTGATACATAATGGTTTTCTTGTTTGAAGAATATGGTCATAAATGTGATCCATACTTTGGTGGGATTATTTCTAACAGTTTAAAGAATCTTTCAGATTCTCTTATGTGGTATTTGGACATTCTGTGTCAGTTTTAAATTGATTGTATTGGATCATCCTGAGGTTATTTAAAGGGCCTCTGAAAATAATAGTTTTTCTTTGTCCTTTTGAAAATGTTTCTGTTATGGACAATATGCAATGTGGGCTATTTTTCTATGTGTTGAGTATTTTAAAAGCAAACTGATTTGTATATATAATGCTCACTTATGAAACATCTACTTGGATAATTGTTTAAGTTGTGAGTTTATTGGGACAAATTTCTTACTGTTATCACTATAAGGTTATGGTAAATATTTGTTTAGGATTTACCAGAAATTTGATTAATGGCCTCTGTTATTGGAGGTAAAATTTCATGGGCTTATAGTTGGGAGTTTTAAAGCTCCACTCTCTGACAGTTAATGGGACAATTTATTGGAATAAAACTGGGTTAAAGCTATTTTATCTTGTATGTGCTGAAGGTTGAGTTTTGACTGCTTATGTTATGCTATAGTTAAGTTCTTGCAATTTTTCCTCCCATAACTGATTTCTATGGTCAGAGCAATGGTCAAGAGGATTGTTAATGCAATTCAATTATGTCATACCTTGCTGTTTTCAGTCTGATTATATGTAATCATTGTATCCTAAATGCTTAGGCAAATAAGTATTTAGACTGGTCATCTGTCTGTTGTTGGGTATTTGTGTTTTGTTTTTTTAAGGTTTCTAAATGATAAGAGGACAATTAACAGTGGTCTGTGAGACCTAATTGCTGTTAAGACTTGAGACTACAGCTGGTGCCTGTCCTATAAAGCTGTCATCTCTTCACATAGGAAGCTGCTGGCTCTTCACATTTTGCAGCAGTTTGTGGACCAGTCTTTTTATCTCAGACTGTTCTAACCTTTATTTGTGAGATTTGTGTCAAATCACGGATATTGACTTGCTTCTGGGACTTTGATCAGCTTTGATTGTCAGTATGGCACACCCATCCTCTGCATGGACTGAGAGCCACAGACCATCTTCGCCAGGATGCAGTTTTGACTGAGAAGCTTTGTCCCCTCACCCTTGATGGACTGATATGGGGGATTGTGGGAGTAGTTGATGACTGACTGTTAAACCTTGACTGGGTCATCTGTTACTGTGTGTTTGAGATTTGAGATGGGAGTTGTAACAACAACAAGGTTGTAATAACTATGTAACTGTTGCTGTTATGTTTGAGGGATTTTTAGGAAATGCTACTGTATTAGTCTGTTATGTATAGGGATTTTGATTCACTCTTGGGATTTATATGTGGAATGGTCATTTGATAATTTCTTTCCATGAGGAAAAAAAAAAGGGAGGAAGAGATAGAACACTGGGGAAACTGGCATACTTTTCTAAAAATACCTGAAAGAATGGGAACCCCTAGCTAATATTCACTTTGCCTTAGGCACTTCTACCTCACCCCCTATCTCACTAGTTCAGATGTTTTAGCTTTGGTACCCCTTATTCTGTCAGAATTGCCCTGGCAAACTCAGTTCTTGGGATTTTTTTTTAAACAACCAGAAATCAGACACCTATCCTGGGACTGGCAGTCTTTCTGATTTGTTTTTCCAGTCCTGTAACCCCAGTTCATTAATTAGTATTTCAGCAATCTCAAAGGACCTTGTAGTTTGATATTAGACATCTAAAAGTTTGGGGTTTGCCTTCCTTGATGTTCTAACAGTGCATAATCTACTCTGCAATCTGATCCTTTCTGCAGCCCTGTCTGTTCCTCTGGGCCGGGACAAGTGAAGCTACTCCAAGCCTCACCTTTCTCCCATGGAGAGGGTTGCCCCTCTGATTGGGCCTTGAGCCCTTGAGTCCTGCTGCTCTGTAAGTAGAGACTGAGTTAAGTGCACAAATGACTGCAGACCACCTAACTCACAGTGAATTGTCCATCTCAAACTGGATTCTCTGGCTGAGATGGTGCCCCAGCTGCAGAGACCTGACATGCTTGCAACAGGGAGTCTTTGTACTGCTGTTAACTCTGGGGTTATCAGGGAGAGACTTGTCCTTGCATTTTTTTTTTCTTTTCTAGTTTTATTTTGGTTTATTTGATTCACATAGGATTCAGAAGAGAGAGTGTGTGGAATGTTGTGCCACATCCTCGTTAATTGTCCTGACTCAGTTTACCTAATTGGTTCTGCCTCAGTTTCTCTAAATTATTCTGCCTCAGTTTCCCTAACTGTTCTGACTCAATCCCCTTCGTTGCAAAATCCCCCTTTAGTTCATTGAAGACTGAGGGCCACTTGCTCTAAGGTTATAAATTGTTAATGTGAGACTCAAGATAAGGGGGAGTTCAGACTTCCTGGCTCTTATCAGAATGTCCAGTGTCTCCCACCATGCTGTCAGAACCAGATTGCTGTTCCCACTCTCAGTGTTCTGACCCCGCCCCTGCCTTGGTCTAACTCACATTCACCACTGGATACTTTGAGAATAGAGTCCTGTCCAGTCAATCAAACTCTCCAATTAATAGAATGTTGGAAGCTCTCTGATCTCTATCTTGCCTCAGTTTCTCCAGCCTTACATTTGCCTTCTTAGCTCTCAGGTTGATGCAGACTCTAGAGTGTCTCATCACCCATTTAGAAAAATCAATGGACTCCCTAGCAGATGTTGTCAAGTCGGTGGGGGTCATTAGGGAATCGCTCACCTCCTTGCATCAGTGGTTGGATGACCAGGAGGCCAGTTGTAAGGCTTCAATGTCCTTGTATCAGTCACTCTAATCACAGGTCCAGTCCTCTTGTTCTTCCCTTCCTCCTCATAGCTCCCTGCATACTTATTCCCCATTGTCCTCAGATGAGTCACAACTATGAACATAAAAGGGGAGGAGTGAAATGGACAAAAGACTGGCCTCCTTATCCCTGGGTCAAAGGGCCTCAGGCTTATAGGAAAATGTTGCTTAAACTAAATTAAGGGAAGTGTTATGTTCAGATGGAATGCTTGCCTAACAATGTGAGACATCCTGTAAGCTCCCCAGCATCCCCCTTCTCAAGTGAGAAGTCAAGTCACTGTTATAACTGCAAGGCAGAACAAGAATTGCTTATAAGCCTATCTCTACTTGGGTTTGGCATGGACGTCAATCCAGAGATCCGTCCTGGTCAGTGAATAAATTGCTCTCTAAATTGCAAACACCTTGGTTGTCCTGAATTTTATTGCTTGGGACATTTCAGTGATGAAGTGAAAATGAAGGTCATAAGAACTGAGTTTGGGAATTTTTGAAATTAAAGTATTAGATAAATTCAACATGGATGATATTTCTTTCTTTCCACCTTTTGTAGCTAAATTCCTTGAGAAGGCTGTCCATAATGTGTTTCCACTTATTTATTTGCTTCTTAACACTTTATAATCTGACTTTTGACCTCTTCATTCAATCAAAACTACTCTTTTCAAGGTGAACAATGATCTCATAAGTGCTAAATCCAATGTTCTTTCTTTTTTTCATTCTTCTTGACCTCTTTGCAGCAATTGACACTGTGGATCACTCTCTCTTCCTGAATACTCTCGTCTCTCTAGGTTTTCATGACACTCTTTCTCTTGGTTCTATCTTTCTAATAGCTCTTCTTCACCCCTTCTCAGTCTCTTTCTATTGGAACTTTATTCAGATTGTGCCCAGTGTATCCACACGACTCAGTTCTGAGCCCTCTTCTCTTCTTTCTCTATAACACTCCACTTATTAATCTCATCAGCTTCCATGGATTTAATTATCATCTCTAACCAGATGATTTTCAAATTTGCTTATGCAACTAACTTCTCAGCTGACCTCCAGATTCATATTTTTGTCTTTCAAATATCTTGAATTAGAATTAGCAGATAATACACTAAATATGCCCCAAACTCTACTCATCTTTCTCATTTCCAAATGTCCTTATACTACTGAAGGCACCACCGTCCTTTTAGGCCCCCAAGTTGTCCTTACCACCTCTCATCCCCATGTCCAATCTGTTGCCAAGGTTTGTTGCCTCTTCTCTCCTTTTCAGGGTTGCTCATCCATCTTTGGTATTGTGAAAAATTCTGAAAAAGTGGGTTTCCATAGTATTGCAAGCTTTGAGAGAGATAGTGGGTACCACTGACCAAGAAGTTTTCAGAATATGAGAGATTAAGGAAGATTAGGATTCACAGAACAATTAAGTCATCAATAGAAGTCTTGAGCAAACAAGAAATTGGAGGGCTAGAAAGGCACAGGTGAATTCAGTCGATCAGAAGGAGTCTTGTGGTTTTGAAAAAAACCTCAAATTTAAAATAATAGCCCATCCAGCCCAAACTAGTTGGGGTCAATGACTTAATCTAATCAAATCACTACTGCCCTTGTTTAATAGGCTAATTGAATATTAAACAACACACCCCAGAGGAGGAGTTTTCCACCATTTTTGAACATGGGATGTATGATGGAGGGGAGTGTTTTTTATACATATTAAGGGGAAACATGTAGTGGGAAAATCCATTTTCTGAAGGGAGGAGCTGCTTCCCATCAGCAAGTATAAAGATTTCCTATTTCTGTACTCAGTGCTCCCTCTTCTGAAGAGGAGTAGCGCCCTGCCTCTGGTAAGAAATGTTAAGATGATTTCTTAGGATTCTTTTTTTTCCTTTTGATATCTGATTTTTAGTGTTGAGTGTTATTTTCAACAGATATCTATTTACCTGTTACCCAGCTTTCACCTGTAGCTCCAAGAAGATGTAGCATGCCACCTTCCAGTAAAACCATCTCAAGCAAGGTGCTAAACCAGGTTGAGGGTAATCACTAGTGAGTTAGGGGGGACATCTACCCCAACCTTGTAAAGACTTTCCCTGGCAAAATGAGTGGAAGAGAACAATTTGTTCACTGAAAGCAGCTTGGTCATACTTAGAAGACACCAGTGTCATCCATCATATCCCAGGCCATCACCAGTCATCCTGACTTTTGTCACTGGAAGAAAGAATAAAGCTGGTGGCTTTGTGCAAATCTGCCTCATCTAAATCTAATTCATGCACAAGTCAAAACATCACTCTATGATGTCATTGATCTTTTTCAAAAAGGAAGGAAGAATTATCACTGAGGATGATATAGCAGCAGATGACATGAGAGAGAGAAAAAAATCCCAATAAAACTACCCAGAACAAAAGTTCATCTGTTGATAATATTAATCAGCTTAATTCTGATGAAAAGTTTTAATAATGTTAGATAGTGCTATATATAAACCTTAATTTCTTCTAAGAGTTAGGCACTATGTTAAGTACTAGGGATGAAGAAGAAGAAGAAGAAGAAAAAGAAGAAGAAGAGAGGAGGAGGAGGAAGAGAAGGATGAGGATGAGAAGGAAGAGGAGGAAGAGGTGGAGGAGGAAAAGGAAGAAGAGATCTAAATGCTGCAAAGTAAAAAAAAAAAATACAGTAGGAAAAGTACTGAATAATCCTTGATTCCAACATTTACTATGATCTTGGATAAGTCACATGACTTCTTTTGGCTTCAGTTTCTTCATCGATAAGAGAGGGGAGGGATTGATTAGATGATCTATAAGGTTCCTTCTAGCTCTAAATCCATTACTTTGTGAATTTAAAACACAGAAGCAAGGTTTATAGAATTAAAGTGAAAATTTGGTGCTTCACATATGGTAGGATACTATAAATACCTGTTAGTTTTCTTAACTCTTTTTTTTAATGTTCTGCTAATACACAAATCTAACCCTTTGGTTGAATGAAACAATTTCTATAATTATCTATGAGAAGGTAGAAGAGAAACTGAATATTATTATTATTTTTAAAAAGCCTAAAAAATATTTTGCTTAAAGGAAAGGGGATTTTAGGCTTCCTTTAAAAAAACAGAAAAAAAAAAAACCAGCTACATGTGACCCAGTTTTCAACTAGGTCAATATGTGGTAGACAGAATTAAATCATCAAAGGCTCAAATTAGCCTAAAGCAGAGGAAGATTTTCACCAAGTTACTTCCTATCTGATACTTTTGCATGATTGGAACCTGTCTTTCCAGGCAGTTCAGTTATGGTTATGTGGTGGAAAGGGGGGTAGGGGGGTGGGGTGGGGAGAGGCTGGGAAGAAGAAAAGGGAGAGTCTTAATGGGCATGACATTCCTCAACTTGGTTTTCCCCATCCTCCTCCCAATCTTTTCAAGTTTTTCCATTTCTTTCTGGCCTGTTTGATTTTTCCTGTGTTGATTGCCTTGGAATAATGAAATATAGGATGTCTTTTGGTCTGTTTTCTTTCTTTCTGTACTTTTTACTCTTTTTTGGATTTTTAGCATAAATCATTTAAAACTTATGGTATTTGTTCTCTCTTTTAAAAAATCTTCCATGTTTTCTTCCACAAATGAATTTTCTAGAATTTTGTTTTCAGAAGCCTTATTTACTTGCAGATATTATCACAGGACTATTGTTGCAAACAAACACAACAAAAGTTGCCTGAAATCCATAATTTGTGAACCTATTTTATTAACTTGGTCTTGAACTTATGAATAACTTCTATATTGGTATAAATACCATGCTTCTTAAAATTGTAGGTGATACAAAATTAAGCAAGAAAGCTAACTACTTAGGGGTATGATTTAAAAGAATTTTTTGCACACTAAAATTTTCAAGTAAATTTAATAAGATGAAGCGTATTATAAAGTCCCATGGTTTGAGTTTTAAAAAGAATATGGGCTTTTTTTTTTTTTTTTTGCTGTTTTGTTTTTTGGGGCAGGCAATTAGAGTTAAATGATTTGCCAAGGGTCACAAACGCTAGAAAGTATTAAGTGTTTGAGGCCAGATTTGACCTCACACACTCAATTCCAAGGCCAGTGCTTTATTCACTGAACCATCTAGCTGCCCCAAAATCAATGGTTTTATAGAAAAAGAATTATTAGGGAACAGTTTATTCAAAAAAAAGTCTGGGGGATCTAGTTGACCGCAGGCTCCATGTAAGTAAATAATGTGGAAAAATTATCTTAGGCCTCATGAAGAGAAGTAGTGTTTGGGACATGAGGTGATAGTCTTGCTCTACCTTCGTAGTCTTTAGACCACCTTTGCACCATTGTGTTCAGTTCTGATGGGTACATTTTATGAAAACATTAGAAATCCAGGGCAAGTCTGGGCAAGGGAAACCAAGAAAGTAAAAGAGCCTTGAAATCATCTAATTCAGACATTCATTTTTATTCATATTTGTTATTTAAAAAATTAATTTAAAATTTAAAAAAAATAAAACATTCAATTCCATTTAGTAAGCATATACTGCCTACTATGTGCAAGTCACTGGGGATAAAAATGAAAAAGTCCTCAAGGGGTTTACTTCTAATGAAATTAGAAGTGGGAACATATATACACAAGTACTATAAACACATACATATAAGTGTATGTATACATACATGCATAATACTATGTATGTGTATATAATATATCCATATATGTATATGTGTATTTATATATTTCAAAATTATTTCAAAGGAGAGAAAAAGAAAACTAATAATGTGAGAAATCAGAAAAGACCCTGGTAGAGGAGGCGGCATCCAAGCAATGTTTTTTTGTTTTATTTTTGTTTTTCCAAGTCAAGGAGCAAAGTTTATTACAATTGTAACAACAATTAAAGTGGGCTAAGTTCCAGAGAAGTTAGCAAAGAACCAGGAGGAAGAAGATAAAATTATATGAAAAAGTTAGAGAGATTAGGTGCTTCATGTCATTAAAATGCTAATTTTATAGCTCAGAAATAGAGTTGGGGAATGGTCTGATACATACCTCATTGTCTCAGAAACTTTGTTATCACTGACCAACAGATTGCTATCTGACAGTTAGCAATATTTGTGAAACTACAGCACTCCCAAGGCCAGGTAACTTTAGGATTATTGCTACATCCTCCCTAAAAGCTACACCACATCATTCCCCCCTCAAGCAGTTTGCATCCAAATTCATTTGGGGCAAAGGAACGAAGGTCTCATCTAAGCAATATTTTAGAGGAAGCTAGATATTCCATACTGTGGAGGTAAAAATAACGAATATTCCACACGTGGAGGAACAGTTGGGCAATGGTGTAAAGACAAGAGATGGAATATCATCCATGGGGATGTCTAAGAAGCCAGCTTGATTGGAATGGAGAGTAATATGATATAAAACTAAAAAGGGAAGAGTCTGATTGTGAAAGTCTTTCAGTGCTAGGCTGAAAAATTTTTAGTCTAACTTAGAAGAAATAGAGAGGAGTGAAGATTTTTGAGTAGGGCAATAACATGATCAGTTCTGGGTTTTAGAATTGTCTATTTGGCTATTGTGAGAAACTGAAGGGAGGAAATACAATTAGGAGGATGTGGCAATAGTTCAAATGAGAGGGGATGAAAGTCTGACCTCAAGTAACGGCTATGTGAGTGGAGAAAGATATGCTCATGCACACATGTGTACATGACTACATATAAACAGATATGTGCAATATTATGGAGGACAGACAGAAAAAATTGGATAATTGAATAGATATGAGGGTTGAAAGATAGTAATGAATCAAGTATAACATAAAGATTGCATACCTGGGTGATTAGAGGGACAGTAGTACTCTCAAAAGGAAGAGGGAAGTTTGAAGGGGAAAAGATTTTAAGTAAAATTAGCTCCATTTTGAGTATGTTGACTTTGAGATGCCAGTAAGACATTCAAGTAGGTATATAGAAAAAGCAGTTGGTAATAACAGATTGGAGTTCTGGAAAGAGATTTAGGGCTGGATATAGATAAAGATTTGGAAGTCATATGCATAGAAATTATATTTGGACCCATATGAGAGAAAAGAGAGGAGGGGAGAGAGGAGGGAGCTAAAAGCATAGTTACTTAGTAGAAAGAAGGGAGGAATCTAGAAAAGGAGACTGAGAAGGAACAGGCAAAAAGGTTTGTTGTTGTTTGTCCTTAGAGAGGACCAATGACATCATAAGGTGATGTCTTCATTCCTTTGTGACTTGGATTTAAGTGAGGCAAAATTGCATAGTCATCAATCTCACTCTCTCTTCCAGAGTCATTGAAATAGCAAGACAAAGATGTCAATGGCTTGGGATGCAATAGATGACCAAGCTCTAAGCACTCCACAGATTCTGCGTCAGCTTCCTTTGTGACCCTTGGAACACATTGTTGTCATCTGCTCAATGAGCCAGGAAAAGTTTTCACCAGCTTGGCGTAAACACCTTATCTAACTCACCAACAGGTTTGAGGTCCATTGATTACCTTCAACATAGTTTAGCCCATCTGCTGAAATGGTTTATCAGGGTGTGGATTCTAGCTTCTTGGATCCACAGGTGAGAGCTGACTGCCAGATAGACACCAAAAGTCGATGGTCAGTCCTAAAAAGGGCTTGGCAAGACCTCATATAAGAAGTGCTAGACCTCCTTGGACAGCTCATTCATCCCAGCAGAAAAGTAGTAAGAAAACCAAGAAATATCAAGTGCATTAAGTCAAATAAGAAAACAATGTCTAGTAGGAGATAATAATTGACAATGTCAAAAAAAAGTTGCAGTGATGAAACAATGATTGAGTAATTCCCCTTAGACTGAGTAGTTTAAAGATCTTTTGATAATCTGAGAGAAAGCAGTTGAATAGTGGGGTGGCAGCCAGATTTCAAAGCATTGAGAAGTGAGTGGGAAGTGAAGAAATGAAGCCAGTGAGTATTGATAACCTTCTAGAGCCTGACTATATAAAGGAGATAAGATATAAAGTGACAGCTTGAGAGAATGCAAAGCCAAGTGAAAGTTTTTTAGGACTAAGGAAACTTGGACATTTTTGTAGGAGCTGGGGAAGAAGCCAATGGATAAGAAGAGTTTGAAGATGAGAAAATAAAAGAATATGATTAATGGAACAAGCCCCTGGAGAAAAGGGGAAAAGAACATTTTAAACGTGCCTAAAACACAAGAGAAAGAGTTTGTCTTCACAAAAAAAAAAAAGACCTACATCTCCATCAGAGATTAAAGCAAAAGAGAAGATGAAGAATATAGAGAAAGGATTAATAGCCATGGCTTACTAGCTTATACTTATATTTACTAACTTATATGTGTACTTTACTATATTTACTAGCCTATATGTGTACTTTATGATGTATAAATTATGAGTATTGGTACTCTCTCAAAGAGGAGGGAAGAGATGGTATAGGAGGTCAAAAGACAGGTATTTTAGAGAGTGATAGAGATTTTAATAAAGAATAAAAAGGTTGCCTTGCAATAATGAGTTTATCATCTAGCCCAAATTCTATGGAAACATTCAGTACCCCATGAATGAACAGAAAAAGTAGCTGGTTGAGATAATCCTGGATTTGTCGAAGCATAAAAGATCATAGGACAACAGAAAAGTAGCATGATACATACAAGACATTGGCGATCCTGGTACAAAGCATGAAACAATGAGAAATTTATACTCTTAATGGAGGAAATGACAAAAGTATACAAAACTTTCTGCTTTTGCTTCTGATGCAATGAATCACTCAGAAGGTGAGGATTCAAATAATCCAACTTAATGAAAATATATACAAATAATCCCAAATAACAGCAGTTCCCAAGACAATTAGTTAAAGAACAGTTAGTTACAAAAGTAAAAGGAAGAAAATCTGTCATCAAAGAAATCAAAATTAATGGACAAAGAGATTCTCTGTGTCCTTGGAAGCTCTCCACCAAGTCCTAAAAACTGTCTTTTCTACAGGGAGACTCCTCTTCTTGGTTCAAATCTGTCCTCAGAAAACTTACTAGCCCCTGTGCATGGGGCACAAGAAAGGCAGGTTATGTGGCACAGGAGGGGACTTGTTGCTTGCACACTGCTCTGATGCACTTCCATAGAACACAAAGAAACCTGTTTGCCTCAGTTTCCTCATCTGTAGAATGAACTGGAGAAGGAAATGGAAAATGACTTCAGTATCTTGAAACAAGTGAGCAACAACAACAAATGGGGGAACTGGACAATGAGGGTCCAGTTCTCAGAGTACGGACCATATCAGCCTGTTATAGGGTTAGTGAGCCTCCTTCCAGGAAAGTATAATGAAGAGATCCTTTCCCATATTCACATGTCAAAGCATACACAGGCATTTTCTGTTTCTCCTTGTTTTATTGCAGGATGATGAGTCACATTAGGTCAAGAAACATTTATTAAATACCACCTATATCCCAGGTACTCCATAAAGTTCTGAAGACACGGAGAAAAACAAAAACAAACAAACAAAAAACTCCTCTTGCTCTCAAGGAATTCACTAGATAGTGGGAAGATACTAGATTAAGAAAGACTGCCAAGAAAGACTTTTTGCAGAAGGTGAGATGATGAAAAGGATTTTAATTGTCTGTTGAGCCAGAACTCACTGTGCATACAAAACAAAGACTGAACAGATAAATTCTTTCCAGAAGATGAGTGAAGCTTCTGTAGGCCTTCAGGGGAGGGAAAGAAAGGGGAGGAGTGAGAAATAGCAACTGAGGAAATTATAGTGGCCTTCCATTGTTTTTAATTTCTTAGTATTAGATTGCCATGTGGTCATGAAAAAAATGCATTTTGCTTTTTTTTGTCTGTCTGTTGTGTTTCTTCTTTCCTGATAGAGTCTTAGTCAATAAACTAATTGATATTAACTTATCAATTACTATTGGGACTCTTTACTAATATTTTGTATCACTGCTTCAAGTAAGAGTTATACTGGATGATCTCAAAGATCTTTTATAGTTTGTGGATTCTGAGATTTTATAGCATGGTAATAAAACCACCATCTTGGAACCCAAACTTTAGGTAAAATACAGTCTTTATACCTTTGAATTTTAGAGAAAGTCCATTTTCTGACTCTTAATCCCAAATTCACCTGACTAAACTACTTCAAGAGTCTACAAAGTTCTAGTCGTAATATGGGAAGAAGTTCTGCCTGCAAATACAAGCAGCAATCAAATCCATGACTTCCAACTTCTGTGAATCTTACTGAAAGCCCCACATATAGTGATTTGCTAGATTTCAAGTTGGATGGAGTAAATAGGTGTGAGTTAAGAATGAAGACATTTGAAGATTGATTTTTTTCTTAATTGCAAATAAAGGATTAACTGGGTTTTTCCCTCTGATATCCTGTTATATATCTTCCATATCAATCTGCAGCTTATTTACATAGTATGAATGGTTGTAGGGGTGAGGTTGAGAGTTATAAAGTACAAAAGAGAAAGTACTTGTAAAAGCATGTTTAGGATTTTTTTTTTGGGGGGGGGATTGTCATGATGTGTTGCTAATGAAAAATTCCCCACCCCCAAATAGATTCTTGTTCTTAATTCAAATAGCATTAATAGATTTACATACACATTTACATACATACATACATACACAGAGAGAGAGAGAAAAAGAGAGAGGGAGCTTTGATTCTCCTTAGTCATTCTGATTCTTCAAATTTATTTCCTATAACATCTAAGAGAAAAATTTTGGACCAAAGAAGATATAGAGAACATTACAAAATGTAAAATAAATAGGAGTGTACTTCTCAGAATTAATTCTTTTTTTGGTAATATATTTTTCCTATTTTTCCAATTTTTAAATATTTTTTTTAAAAACTTTCGAATCTTAAATTCTGTTTTAAATACTTCCCTTCCTATCTCCCTAAAATGATAAACTATCAAATATAGATCTTAAATGTGCAATTATATAAAACATTTCCATATTTTGTGCAAGAATTTTGCTATTCTAATTTTGATTGATTTAGTTTTATTTTTGCAAAACCTTTTTAATTTTATATAATCAGAATTATCTATCTTACATTTTTAATGCCTTTTATATCTTCCTTATTCATAAAACTAATAGATGAATTATACCATGATCTCTGCTCCTGATATTACTGATGTAGTCAATTGTGCTAATAATAATTCTAATAGTGAACCAGCCCTACATTGCTGGTATAAATTTTGCATAGTGATAATCTTTATGATATATTGCTATAATCTCTTTGCTCATGCTTTATCTTAAAATTTTGCAACAATATTCATTAGGGAAATTGGTCTATAGGTTTCTTTCTCTGTCTCTTCCTAGTTTGATTATCAGTCCCATATTTGTATCATAAAAGAAATTTGGTAGGATTCCTTCTTCCCCTATGTTTTCAAATAATTTCTATAGTATTCAGATTAATTGTTTTTTAAATGTTTGGTAGAATTTGCTTGTGAATCCATCTGGTACTGGGAATTTTTTATTAAGAAGTTCATTGATGGCTTGTTCAATTTCTTTTTTTAAGATTGGGTTCTTTAAATTTTTTATTTCTTCCTCTGTTAACTTATATGTTTGTATATATTCTGTTATTTCTTTGTTGAAGTTATTTAATCTATTTATTTAGAATGTTTATATATATTTAAATTAATTAGATTTAGATTTTCAAATTTATTGGCATATAATTGGGCAAAACAGCTTTTAACAATTGTCTTAATTTCTTTTTCATTAGTGGTAAATTAATGCCTTTCATTTTTGATACTAGTAATTTGGTTTTCTTTTTTTAAGTCAAATTAATCAATGATTTATTTTGTCATGGATTTTTTTTTTTGCATAAAACCACCTTCTAGTTTTATCTATTAGTTCAATGGTTTTCTTACTTTCAATTTTATTAATCCCACTTTTGATCTTCAGGGTCTCCAATTTAGTTTTATTTCATCTTGTTGTTGTTGGGGTTTTTTTAGGTTTTTAAAGATTCGCTGGGTTTGTTGTTGCATGTCCAGTTCATTGATCTGCTTTTTCTCTGTTTTATTGACATAAGCAATTAGAAATACACATTTTCTCTTAGCCACCTCTTTGCTGCATCCCATGTGTTGTCTCCTTATTGTCATTTTCTTTATTTTTATAACTTTGTCTTAGTTCTCTATATGTTTGAGAAATGAAGTCTTTCTCAGAGAATGCTTCAATTTTTTTTATTGCTCTTCTTAACTGCATTTCCTCCATGTTTATTCTATTCACTCTTTACTTTCACTCTGTCTCTTCTTAAAAGTGTTTTGCTTCTGACTACCCTCTCTCCTAATTTGCCCTCCCTTCTATTACTGTCCTTTTTCTTATCCCTTTCCCCTCCTATTTTCTTGTATGGTAAAAGAGATTTCTATACATAAATGAGCATATATAGCATTCCCTCTTTGAACCAATTCTGATGAGAATAAGACTCATTCACTTCATTTCACCAACCCATCTTCCATTCCACTGTAAAAACCTTTTTTGTCTCTTTTATGTGTAATAATCCACCCTATTCTACCTGTCCTTTTCCCTTTCTCACAATATATACCTATCTCACCTTTTAATTTTATTTTCTTAGATAGCATATCTTCACATTCAACTCATACCTGTGCCCTCTGATTATATATACTCCTCCTAACTGCCCTGAAAATGAAAAAGTTCTTATGAGTTACAAGTATCATCTTCCCAAGAAGGAATATAAACAGGTTCCTTTTTCTGTTCACCTTTTTATGCTTCTCTAGAGTTTTGTATTTGAAAGTCAAATTTTCTATTCAGCTCTGGACTTTTCATCAAGAATGCTTGAAAGTTCATTATTTCATTGAATATGTAATTTTTCCCCCTGAAGGATTATACTCAGTTTTTCTGGGTAGGTGATTCTTTGTTGTAATCCTCTTTTTGCCCTCCAGATTATCATATTCTGAGTCCTCCAATTCTTTAATGTAGAAGCTGCTAAATCTTGTTATACCTGAATTATTTCTTTCTGACTGCTTGCAATATTTTCTCCTTGATTTGGGAATTATGGAATTTGGCTGTAATATTCCTGGGAGTTTTCATTTTGGGGATCTCTTTAAAAAGTGATTGGTAGATTCTATTTTACTTTCTAGTTTTATAATATAAAGGCAATTTTCCTTGACAACTTCTAGAAAGATGATGTTTAAAGATTATACAATGATCAATTCTGATGGATGTGGCTCTTTCCAACAATGAGATGATTCAGATCAGTTCCAATAATTTTGTGATAAAGAGAGTCATCTACATCCAGAGAGAGGACTTTGGAAGCTGAGTGTGGATGATAATATAGCATTTTCACTCTTTTTGTTGTTTGCTTGCATTTTGTTTTCTTTCTCGGTTTTTTTTTCCTTCTTGATTCAATTTTTCTTGTGCAACAAGATAACTTATTATAAATATGTATACATATATTGGATTTAATACATATTTTAACATGTTTAACATATATTGGTCTACTTGCCATCTAGGGGAAGGGGTAGGGAGGAAAGAAAGGGAAAATTTAGAATACAAGGTTTTGCAAGGGTCAGTGATGAAAAATTATCCATGAATATGTTTTGTAAAAAGCTTTAATAGGAGGGGAAAAAAAAGAAAGATGATGTTTAAGCTCTTTAAAAAAAAAATCATTAATACTCCTGGATCTATTTTCTATGTCAGTTATTTTTCCAATGAGATATTTCACTGTTATAATTTTCTTTAATGAATTACTGATTGTTTTTATTATTTGTTCTTTACCCACTTGGTTTTTTAGGATTAGTTTACTTAATTTTCAGACCAACTAGAAAAGAGAAACATTTAGTAGAATTCTAAATTGCAAGAGACATGTTAGGATTAACTTGGATTAATGACCATATTTTGTTTTTCACCCTTATTATCTATATGTATTTTTAAATATGTGATTGTTTAAAAGTAAGGTGCTACTTAGTTGAGTTGCATGGCGGTTCACTGAAGCTGACATAAGACAAGGATTATTGTGACCATTTAGTAGATGATATTAAGATTTAGCAGAGGATATTAAGACACAGAGGTCTGGAGGACTTTGTGCAAGATCATTCATAGAGTCATTGTTCAAGCAAAACATGACTGTATTACCCTAGATCTGGTATGTGGTTCATTAAATTAGACTATCTCCATATGTTTATATAAATATTTACTTATCATTCCTAAGTATTTATCAAGCCTTTTTCATGTGAAACTAATTTACTTTAGTGTACCAGACTTACTCTTGACTAATATTTGTCTAACCAATATTATAATCAACTAATAAATTAGCTAATAAATGATAGGAATTAAATGTCAGGATAATGAGGATTTGTAATTCTAGTGGAGGCTACTAATTATGTAAATTTATTTAAATTACTTTAACAAGGTTAGGGAATTGTGCTCAGAGTATCTTCTAATATAAATGCCTAAGAATATGGAAAATAATTTAGACTGAATTTTCATGCAAATCATTGCCACTGTCATAGGAACATTTTATGGAAGAACTATTATACAATAACTGGCCTTCACTGCTAATATTGCAAAAGTTAGGGATGAATTTCAAATATTTCTTACACTTAATAAATCATTATTGTGTTGATTTTTGTTGTTGTTTTGTTTGTTTTGCTTGTTTTGTTTTGTTTTTTGCTATTTACAATTTTCTTGGAGGCAGGGTTTATAATTTTTTACACCAATTTTTGACAATCCTGGTATTTGTTAATGCAAAATAGAAGTCATACATATTTAAATATAAATTGAATGTCAATGGAAAAAATGGATCTAAGCACAAAAAATTCCTTTGGGAACTTTTTGGCAATAACGAGAAAATGCTTTCCCCCTTAATGATTCATATGGGAGATAGTCCAGAAGTGACTACATGAGTAAGACTTTTACATGGCATCTGGCACTAATAATTAAGGGTTAGGAGCTAGGATATGCAGTTTAAAGTACTTGAACTAAGATTAGAATTAAGTGGAGAACAAGCACAACTTCTAGTCTCTCAAAAAATTGAGAAAGATGAAAATTTATAAAATAAATGGCATTTTCCTTCAAGAACTCTCTTAGAGAACAGGAAAAGAGAGAAAGATTCATTGTTATCTTATGAAGTTTAGATCCAAAAGCATTAGAGAGCATTAGTTCAAGGAAATTCTTTTTCATATCTGTGTGTGTGAGTATGTCCCTCTCTCTTCACTGAGTTTGAACAGGATACAGATTGTTTTTTAAGAAAATGACCCCTTTTCAGGGGATCTAGGTTATGTGAGATCAGCAAAGATTGGCTGTTCAAAGCATGAAAGATTAAGATGGAACCCAAGCTAACAAACGAAAGACACAAAGTTAATAATGTACCATCTGAAGCTGTGTGTATACAGACAACTCCTAGTATATTTTGAATCAGAAATTAAGTTGGGGGAGGAGATAGGCACATAGAAAGATTTTATTATATAAATGACATTCCTGGTAAAGAGGAATCTCTGTTCTTAATCAAATTCCTTATCTACCAAAACCCTGATAATGTCCAAGAAGCTCTCTCTAGGAGCTCTCTTCACCTTTTTAATGTCATGGAACCCTTGAGCAGTCTAGAAAAGGGAACCCTTTTTCAGAATAACATTTTTAAATGCAAAAATTATGTAGGATTACAAAGGAAAACAATTATGTTGAAATACAAGTATAAGAATATTTACGGACCCCAAGTTAAAAGCCTTCTGTACTAAAGGCTCCAAACTCTCCTATCTGGATTCTATGGATTATTATTAATGGGTCCTGTGTGGGTCTATTTTCAAGCAGCAAAGAAAGTAGAAATTGCATTCAAATAGGAGAGTTAACACCTGTGTACACAAATAATTACAAGGGAGGAGAGAGTATGGCACAGTGGAATAGATGTTGATTTGGTAACAAGAGTTTGGTTGTTGGCTCCGTCATTCACAATGGACCACACAGCCAATAAGTATCTGAGGGCATATATGAACTCAGCTCTTCCTGATTTCAGATCATAATACCACCTCACTGCTTCTATTTGGTAATAACTTAAGGTAGCATAGAAAAGAAAGGAGTATATTTTGAAGGAATAAAGTCCAGGAAGGATTAATGTGGAAAGTGCAAGAGAAATGAGAGTAAAAAAGGGGACTCTCAAATTGTGACCTTTGGGGTCTATGACATTGGTGACACTATTAACAGAAACGTGTTTGTTAACAGAAGTGACAGCAGAACATATAGAAAGAAATCTTTAGCAGTCAATGGAAATGGAGAAGTGGAGTTTGAGAGCTTGGAAATATAGATATAAAAATGATTAGTCTTTAAAGGGTAGATGAACAGGAAAAGTTTAGAAGATAAAAGAAGTGAACAGATTACAAAGTCTAAGAAAATGTCTACTTTGGAGAGAAGAAAGAGGAAGAGAAGTGAGCAAAAAAGCTGTCAGAAAGGTAGGAGAAAAGCCATAATAAAGTAGTGTCCCAGAAACTAAAAAAGGACAGAAATTTAAGGAGTTGGCGATCTACACCAGTGATGTCAAATAGAAATAGAAATGGATACTCATAGACTGCATATTGACTTAGAAAATCACAAATTAGCAATATCTATGTTATATTGAATTTTTATTTTTCCAATTGGATTTTAGAGTCAGATAGACCTGGGTTCACATTTTCAGATATTTATTAACAAGTCATTTAATTTCTCTGTGTCTCAGTTTCTTCACCTATAAAATGAAGATGTTGGATTCAATGGTTCCTAGGATGCTTTCCCACTCAAAATCTGATTCTATGAATGAACTCTTTCTTAGGTTTTTTCCACTCTAGATCTGTGATCCCAAAGAGTTGTTGGTCATGGACTGACATTAGGATAGATTTCAGGGAGTGGGAAGAGCATGGAGATGTGGACAATATAGTGATGGTATGAGTTAATAATATGGACCTATGGTCATTTGCATTCTGTAAAATAAAAAAGAGGGAGTTGGGGAGAAAAAGAGGAGGGAAGGAAAGAGAGAGAGGAGGAGAAAGAGGGAGTAAATAATTGGTTGAATAAGAATTAAGGGAAACCCAAAAGGAAAAGATTCAGGAGCAGCATATCAACCTGAAGACAAGAAAGAAGGAGAAGATGGATGAAGATGGAAATATTTTGAGATGGGATGGATGAAAGTTCTTGGAATTAAGATAAATGAATTTCTTTTTAAAGTTGGAAGAGAAATCATCCACCAAAGTGTAGAAACTGAGAAATTACTGGTATGCTTAAGAAATGTACTAAAAAAGTTTGAAACAACACTTTTGAGGAATGCAGACTTTGCTCATATATTCATTTATTGATCTACTTTACATTTCTCAGGTGCCCTTCCATAACTTTCTGTACTAAGTTGCAACCAGACTTTGTTGCCATCAGGATAAAGCTTATTTCATTACTTGTAGCCATAAATAGGGAGTCAACAAGAGACAAAAAATAGAATCGTTGAGCAGCAATGAAAATCCAGCTGAAATTAGACAAACCATAACTAATGTTTAGTTAATAAACTAATGTTTGTTATAACTTAAGCAAAAATATTATAATGAACCCAGTCAATGTGTTTTCCATGATTTTCTCCAACAGCATGGCACCTGGGAGAAGGGATAGAGAAAACAGAGCACAGAACAGAAGTTCTGAAGAATCTGAGGAATTATTTTACCCAAAAGGGGTATGACTTTACTCATTAACCCAGGAACATTCAGGATTAGAGGATCCCTCCCTCTCCATCATGCCAATAGATATCTCCCTCTTAAAATGTAAATTCCTTGAAGGCAGAGATTATCTGTTTTGGTATTTGTATTCCCAGAATTCAGCAGAGTTCTCAGGAAATAGTAAGTGGTTGATAGGTGCTCATTCATTTATTCAGTCTTTTCATTTTGTTGTATATATCCAAAACTTATGGGTCTTCTTATCTAGAAAAGGGAAATTAATAATAAATTCAACAGGTACATTTCAGATTAAAAAGCACAAAAACTTTCATCATTATTCTTTCCTTTTCCAATTCCAATTCTTGTTAAATGTGGACCTTTCAAAATATGAACCACAACCTCATAATAACATGTATACCTAAGAATATCCCTACATATCACAATGATAACAAAAGAGGAGTAGACCCAAGACCAAACAGCAAATGGATTCAGTGACAAGTCCTCCATCCTCATCTGATCTTTCCATATGACACATTCTGTTTCCTCTCAGACCAATGTTCTTTCTTACTACCACTAATCCCTTTTGAGCCCCTTTTTGGTGATATTTGCTTAAAAACCCCGGTCCAACAACAATTTGGTCAACTGCCACTGACCCCAATTATTTCCCAAGCCCAGAACTCTGATCCTTCCTGGAGGATTTCAGAATTGGAGATAGCAATAGGAGAAAGGGAACCAAGGAAAATCAGATTCTAGATTGCTAATAAGGACATCATTGAAAACACTCAACATTGAGTCCAAGATAGATAAGATAAGTCAACATATGGATTATAGTCTGGGAAAAAATAAGATTAAACTGAAGGACCAAAAGTCACAGTAAGCAATAATGTAGGCACAGAAACAAAAAAAAAAAAAAAAAAAGAGGGAATGGTGATATGTAGGAACAGAAACTAGCTTTCAAGGTCATTCTTATCTTTTATTATTTGGAGTAGATATATTGACATTTATATTCAATGAGGCAAAAATGTTCAAATATAAATCCATGTAAACATCAGTATCTAGCTCACCTGCCAAAATCATGTAGATCTAAAATTTAGCATCCCCAGGGTGATATGAAATGTCTTTGGATTTGTTGAATATCTTTGAATATCCCAACATTAAAAATAGATTTTATCAAATAGTATTAGTACAGAGAGGTCTCATGGGACCTCTCATGAGATCTGTTGCCCTATATCTGGTAGTCACAAGTCCCATCAACTTTTACATTATCCCTGGTCAAGAGGAAACCCCAAAGATATAGGGGACTACTGTTCTCTAGTGAAATCCCCTTTCAAATCAAAAGTCTTACATTGAGTGCAGAAAATCCAGAAATCTAAGAATATTTCCCTAATAATCCAACCATCTGCTATTCCTCTATTACACTCAACTACCCCTTTCTGTTCCTTTGCTCTGGCTGGAAGATGCTCTCTCCTAACTTCTACCTCTTGAAATCTCTGGCTTCCTGCTAAATTCAGCTTAGGTGCCTCTTTTTTTTAAGAGGCATGTCCTAGTTTTGTTATCTGTTAGTATCCTCCCTTCCATGGCTATCTTGAATCTGATTGGTACAAAATATATTTTGCATATGTGCGTGTCTTCTCTCATAAGCTCCTGGAGGACAGAAATTGTTCCACTTTTGTCTTTACGTCACCAATCCTGGCACAGAGTAAGTGCTTAATAAATGCTGCATTGGTTGACTGTGGCAGATAAATACCATCTGGTGTACAGGGCAGATGAATTTCTGCAAGGAAGCAGGTAGACTAAATGTAGATTTCATTGCCTCTCAGAGCAGGAGAGATGACAAACTCAAAGTATTTTTGGCACCAATTCTTCAGAACCCTCAAAAAATATGAAATATTTTTTGAGAAATACACCAGATGGAAACTTGATCCATAAATATAATTTTTTATTTAAACAACTCCTAAGTTTCTGTGAGAAGGTTGTGTAATCTAGCCATATGATGAAGAGGAAAGAGAAAAAATTAAGTTTTTCCATGATTCTCTATATTTATCATGATTATTAATTTTTACAACTTTGAAATATTTTATGACCTTTATGTTTTACAATTAGTTTAGCCATTTCCCAAAGTAGATAGACATCAATTTTGTTTCAAATTCTAAAAGAAAATTTTTAAAGAGAGAGGAAAACTGAAGCAAGAACTCCAAGTGTTTTTCCTAATAACATAAAGGGAATGAAGAGTAGAGTATAATGTGCTAAAGTGAAACAAATTGCTACCTTTGGAACAAAAGTATCTCTAAAGGAGGTGGATAAAACAAAATCAGAATCAATGCCAAGGCAAAAAAAAAAAAAAAAAAAGCATAATCTAATACAAGATGATCAGATGTGGAAGAGAGTGGGAAAAGTAACTAATGATATTTTGAAAATAATAATTAGCATTTATAAAGTGCCTACTATGTGCTAGGTACTTTACAATTATCTCATTTGATTATCACAGTCACCTTAGGAAGTAGGTGTCATTATTATTCCCAGTTTATAGATAAGGAAATTGAGGCAAACAAAGGATGAGGTGTCTGAATCTGGGTTTGAACTCAGGTCTCCCTGATTTAGGGTCTGACAATCTATCCACTGGGCCACTCAGTTACCTATGCTCCAAAATATACATATGCAAAGTAAATACAATTTCTGAATTTCTTATCTGGGAGGACCCCATGGTCATGGTTATTCAGAGTCTTGAGTGGGAGTCATTGCTAGGCAAGCTGAACAGTACTTTCTAGCTGAATGCTCAAAGTCCCTTTCCACTAAGGGGTTTTTATAGGCTGAGAACAAAGACACTCAACTTAAGTATTTTCATTTGATACTTAGCTCTTAAGATGTGGCAGCCTCCTAGGTGATAGGATGTTCCATCACAAAAGGCCCAACCAAGGAGAATATTTGTTCATTCCTTTAGGAGGACTAAGTTTACTCAAGGTTTCTGGGGTAAACACAGACCTGCAATAAAGGATACTTATTAAACAATACACAAGAAAGGATGGCCTTCCAACTTCTTTGTGCTTTCCTGGCATCCCATCAGATAACTGCAAGCACATTCTCATGTTCTCAGCAAAAAGTTACACAAAAGACATGGCCAAGACTCACGTAAGATTCCCTTACTCACTAGGATTCCTTACAACAGGTGAAACAGAAAGATATGTAGGTGCTTTCTAGATGGGCCTTGGATACCCCCAAATGCTTCAATGTGGTCATTGCCTTTCTCAACAGAATTCAACTAACTGCTTTTTTTCGCAAGGTCTGATGATACCAAGTTATGCCCATTACTTCACAGGTCTTAATGGATTCCAAATCCAACACTCTCCTCAAAGACTATCAGATCTTAAATTTGCTGAGTTCAATTTATACTTAATATGTACTTATTAACTTTTATCCAATGAGGGAATTGGGAAGGGGAAAATAATATTCAGCTGCAATAGTATTTCAAGATTGTTGTGATTTAATATTAAAATATTTCAAATTTTATACATCAGATGAATGGGCAATGTATTATAAATTTTTAAAGAATAGTTTTTGACCACAAGATATAGTCATACATCAAATTAAATGTGACTAGAGAAAGAACTTTCAATCTGAAAAGTCCTGGATTCAAGTTCTGCCCATGACACATACTAGCTGTGTGAATCCTGGCAAGTCACTTAACTCTAAGTAACTAAGGGTTGTTATAAGATTTCAGAGATTCTATAGGTATGCAGAGTAGGTGCTAACCTGTGTTTGTACAAGTATTCTCACTGGGGAACTTACTAAACCAATGAAATCACAGGTCAGACAAATTTATTAATGTTCCTCTTTCCTTAACAAAACTTTGTGTTGTCATTGTTGAGCTGTTTCAGTCTTGTCCAACTTTTTATGACCTCATTTTGGTCATTTTGGGGTTTTCTAGACAAAGATAATGGGGAGGTTTGCCATTTCCTTCTCCAGATGAGGACACTGAGGCAAACAGAATTACATAATTTGCCCAGGGTTATACAGCTAATAATTGCTGGAGGCCTGATCTGAACTCATGAAAATGAGTTTTCTGGCTTCCAAATCCAGTGCCCTATCCATTGAGTCACATAATTACCCTTGCAGAGAAGGTGCTTATCTAAATTGGTACAAGCTTTCTCAGTAAGAATTCACTAAACCAATGAAATCATAGGTCCAGTCTGAAGTACATTTTTAAAATATATTAAAGCTTTTTTTATTTTCAAAACAAATGCATAATTTTCAACATTCACCCCTGCAAAATCTTATCTCCCGATTTTCTCTTCCTTCCCCCAACCTCTTCCCTAAAGGCAAGTTATCCCACATATATTAAACATGTACAATTTTTCCATACATATTTCCACAATTATTATGCTTCACAAAAAAAAAAAATTCAGATCAGAGGCAGCTATGTGGTGCAGTGGATAGAGCACCAGCCCTGACGTCAGGAGGACCTGAATTCAAATCTAGTCTCAGACACTTAACACATCCTAGCTGTGACCCTGGGCAAGTCACTTACCCCAATTGCCTCATCAAAAAGAAAAAAGAAAAAGAAAAATCAGATCAAAAAAGGAAAAAAAGAGAAGTAAAACAAAATACAAGCGAACAGCAACAAAAAAGATGAAAATACTATGTTGTAAACCATACTCACTTCCCATAGTCCTCTCTCTGGGTGCAGGTGGCTCTCTCCATCACAAGACCATTGGAATTGGCTAGAATCATCTCATTGTTGAGAAGAGCCACATCCATCAGAATTGATCATCTATTAATCTTCTTGTTGCCATGTACAAAGTTCTGGTTCTACTCACTTCACTCAGTAGCAGTTCCTGTAAGTCTCTCCAAGCCTTTTTGAAATCATCCTGTTGATTGTTTCTTACAGAACAATAATATTCCATAATATTCATTCATTCATTAACAGTCATATACCATAATTTATTCAGCCATTCTCCAACTGATGGGCATCTACTCAGTTTCCAGTTCCTTGCCACTATGAAAAGAGCTGCTACAAACATTTTTGCACATATGGGTCCCTTTCCCTCCCTTTCCTTTCCAAGATTTCTTTGGGAAAAAAAAACTGCTGGATCAAAGAATATGCACAGTTTGATAACTCTTTGGGCATATTTCCAAATTACTCTCCAAAATAGTTGAATCTGTTCACAATTCCACCAACAATGTATTAGTGTCCCAGTTTTCCCATATCCCCTACAACATTCATCATTATCTTTTCCTGTGATTTTAGCCAATTTGAGAGTGTGTAGTGGTATCTCAGAGTTGTTTTAATTTGAATTTTTCTAAACAATAGTGATTTGGAGCATCTTTTTATATGACTAGAAATAGTTACAATTTTTTCATCTGAAAATTGTCTGTTCATATCCTTTGACCATTTATCAATTGAAGAATGGCTTGAATTCTTATAAATTTGATTCAATTCTCTATATATTTTAGAAATGCGGCCTTTATCACAACTCTTGAATATAAAAGTTTTCTCAGTTTATTGCTTTCCTTCTAACCTTGTCTGCATTAGTTTTATTTGTACAAAAACTTTTTAAGTTAATATAATCAAAATTATCTATTTTGTTAATAATGATTTCCAATTTTCCTTTGGTCACAAATTCCTTCCTCCTTCACAGATCTGAGGGGTAAACTATCCTATGTTCTTCTAATTTATTTATAATATCACTCTTTATGACTAGATCATAAATCCATTTCAACCTTATCTTGGCATATGGTATTAGGTGTGGGTCAATGCCTAATTTCTGCCATACTAGTTTCCAATTTTCCCAGCAGTTTTTGTCAAATAGTGAGTTCTTATCCCAAAAGCTGGGATCTTCTGATTTATCAAACATTAGATTAGTATAATCATTGACTATTTTGCCCTATGAAACTAATCTATCTATTCCACTGATCAACTACTATTTCTTAGCCAGTATCAAATGGTTTTGATGACTGCTGCTTTATAATATAGTTTTAGATCTGGTACAGCTAGACTACCTTCATTTGCATTTTTTTTCATTAATTCCCTTGAAATTCTTGACCTTTTGTTCTTCCAGATGAATTTTGTTATAATTTTTTTCTAAATCTGTAAAATAATTTCTTGCAAGTTTGATTGGTATAGCACTAAATAAGTAGATTAATTTAGGTAGTATTGTCATTTTTATTATATTCGCTCAGCCTACCCAAGAATACTTGATATTTTCCCAATTGTTTAGACCTGACTTTATTTGTGTAGAAAGTTGTGTTCATATAGTTCCTGATTTGCCAAATATTTTATATTATCAACAGCTATTTTAAATGGAATTTCTCTTTGTACCCCTTACTGCCGGACTTTGTTGGTAATATATAAAATTCCTGATGATTTATGTGGGTTTATTTTGTATCCTGCAACTTTGCTAAAGTTGTGGATTGTTTCTAATAGTTTTTAAGTTGATTCTCTAGGGTTCTCTAATACCATCATATTATCTGCAAAGAGTGATAATTTGATTTCCTCATTTTCTACTCTAATTTCTTTTTCTTCTTGTATTACTAAAGCTAATAAGTCTAAAACAATATCGAATAGTACTGGTGATAATGGGCAACCTTGTTTTGCCCCTGATATTATTGAGAATGGTTCTAGTTTTCCCCATTATATAGGATGCTTGCTGATAATTTTAAATAAATGCTACTGATCATATTAAGGAAAACTCCATTTATCTGTAAACTCTGAAGTACATTATTTACAGACATTTAATAAGGCATGTCTTTCTTTCCTTATCAAGATACCTGTTTCAGTTTTGAGGAAGGGAGGAGGGAGAGAGGAAGGGCAAAAGGGAAAGAAAGAGAAAGGGAGGGAGAGAAAGGGGGAAAAGGAAGGAGAAAGGGAAAGATACAAGTTGGCAGCAAGGGGAAACTGAAAAGCATTTGAGTTAAATGAATGGAGTTAACTATAGCATTGATGTAGAAGAAAAAACTATTAAAAGGGAAAATAAGCTACGGAAAATAAGGGGAAAAGAGTTAAAGATTAAGACAAAAAGTAATAATTTAATCAACTTTGAAGGGAGATTTTTCTGGTTGAGCCTTTCAAATAAAATTTCAAAATATCTCTTTTAATAGCAAAATAATTTTTTATTTTAACTATTTTTTAGATAAATATTTATGGATTCTATTATATTTTTCTGCTTTTTAAAATAAAAGTTATTTAATATAATTTAACCATTTTTTAATAACTCTAAGTCATCATGAACTCATTCTTTGCTTTGTGCAACATAGATATATTCTAAGGTGTTACTAAGATTTAGAGATATGTTTAACCCTGTACTAAATGATCCCATACTATTAAAATCTATAAAGTTTTGCATTTTTTGTGGCTTTCCAGTATAATTTTGTATCCTTAAGCCAATCAACTCTCACTTCTGATACTCTACAGCCAATACATTAACCTATGTTGGAAGATTTCTATTTCCAATTTGTTGGATGATAGTGATGATGTTAGTATTTGCAAATTGATTTAAAAACATTATTTTCTTTTACCCTTAGAATAACCTAAATGGTAGGTATATTATTGTCATTTTTGCTGATGAGGAAATTGAGACAGGGAGAGATTTGAAACTGAGTTAGAGCTCTTTGTCGAAGAGATCCACGTTGTTGAGGTATATAATGATCTCCTGGTTCTGCTCAGTTCACTTAGCATCAGTTCATGTAAGTCTCGCCAATCCTCACTGTATTCATCCTGCTGATCATTTCTTACAGAACAATAATATTCCATAACATTCATATACCACAATTTACTCAACAATTCTCCAATTGGTGGGCATCCATTCATTTTCCAGCTTCTAGCCACTACAAACAGGGCTGCCACAAACATTTTGGCACATACAGGTCCCTTTCTCTTCTTTAGTATCTCTTTGGGGTATAAACCCAGTAGAAACACTGCTGGATCAAAGGGAATGCACAGTTTGATAACTTTTTGAGCATAGTTCCGAATTGCTCTCCAGGATGGTTGGATGTGTTCACAATTCCACCAACAATATATCAGTGTCCCTGTTTTCCCACATCCCCTCCAACATTCCGCATTATCTTTCCCTGTCATTCTAGCCAATCTGACAGGTGTGTAGTGGTATCTCAGAGTTGTCTTAATTTGCATTTCTCTGATTAATAATGATTTGGAGCATATTTTCATATGGCTAGAAATATCAACTTTAACTTACAATGATAAATACAAGGCATCACATCTTATAATATATCTCTAATTTCTGGTTTGAATGGCTCTCCTCAATATTCCATTGCAATTCTTACATAATAAATTCCCATATGTGATGACTTTTCATATAGAAAATAGAATGCTTTCTCTCTCTCTCTAAATTTCCTATGATATTGGAGTACAAAAATGGGGTATATGACTAAAAGAATGGTCAGTACTTTGCCTATAATAACAAATTAATATTTTCCCATTAACTTTGTGTTATAGATACTTGATAAAATTTAGTCAAAAATCATTGGCTACTTAGTTTTTTTGTTCATTCTTTTATTGTTAAGATCAACAATTTTGCAGCATTTTCTTTTTTTCATATAAAGTTAACATTGAATGAAACATCAAACACTGGTTTAGAATAAACCATAAAAATAAAATAATTCAAAATTCAAAAATTAAAGATAATAGTAGTACTTTAATCCTTCAAATAACTGAATATCAGGTAACAGCAATAATAATAACAAACTAGCTTACTACTCTATAGACTTATTAAGTATCTACTATGTGCCAGCTACTATGCTAAGTGCTAGGAAATAGTCCTGGCCCTCAAGGGACTTACATTATATCAAGGAATACAACATGTACATATATAAGTATATGAAAATAAATACATTTTGAAAGAGGGGAGACAGGAACTTTCTGAGGGGCTCAGGAAGAGCTTTATCTAGAAGGTAGGTAGCACTTGAGCAGAACTTTGAAGGAAATTTACAATTTCCTCTAGTGGAAGTAAGAACAAGGTGCCATCTAGGCATAAGGGACAACCTGTACAAAGGTGCAGATTGGAGCTGGAGTGTGTGTGAGGAAAAATAAGAACGGCAGTTTGACTAAAACACAGACTGAAAACAGTTTAGGGCCAAGTTGTAAAAAATTTTAAATGACAAACATTTAATGAACACATAAATTCTCTATCTATAAATACAACATAAAAGAAAATGTCAGGCTTATATAAAATGCTTAAAAAAGCAAAACTATGATGCAATATGAATCAACTTCACTGATTGGATAGATCCAATGATAGCTAAATTAGATTGATGGTTAGCACACACAGATGTGCAAGTAGAAGTTCCAACCTAGTTTAGGTTCTTCGGTTCTTCAGTCTTTTGCCAGTTCCATTTCAATTTGACTTTGACATCTTCTTGTTTCTGGCTCTATTTTTAAAAGAGAGAGAAATTCATACTTAGTGAAGCAATTAGATGGGCGATTGCTAACAATCACAGCCGTGCCTGTCCATCAATGAAGCTTTATTTTTATGAGTCACAAATCCTCTTTCCCTTGATCAACTAACCAGATACTCAAATAATTACCAGCTCGATATCATGTCTATGAAAAAGGGTTCATAAAGGATCCTATTTGTGATCATCTGTGGAGCATAGCAGGGAGAATTCTAGGATTATGATTGTCTTCTTAATGGAGAAGGGAAGGGAAGTTTCTAAGGTATAATATTAAAAATAAATTAAAACAAGTTACATTTAGGTCAATTTAAAAGTGATGTTTTGTTCTCCTAGGGATGGGGAGGTGGGAATAAGACAGAAAGATCTCAGGAGCATTTTCAAAGTTAGGGCTCTAGAATCAGGAGATCATTATACATGGCAACAGCAAGATTATATGATGATCAATCCTGATGGATTTGGCTCTCTTCAATCATGAGTTGATTCAGGTCAATTCCAGTGGTCTTGTGATCAAAAGAGCCATCTACATCCAGAGATAGGACTGTGGGAACTGAGTGGGGATCAAAACATAGTATTTTCACTCTTTTTGTTTTTGCTTGCTTGCTTGCATTTTGTTTTCTTTCTCATTTTTTCCATTTTTGATATGATTTTGGGGGGACAGCATGATATTTGTGGAAATATATATAGAAGAATTGCATACATTTAGCCTATATTGGATTACTTGCCATCTAGAGGAGGGAGTGGGGAGAAAGGAGGGGGAAAAATTAGAACATAGGGTTTTGTAAGGATGAATGTTGAAAATTATCTATGTATATATTTTGAAAGGAAATTTAAAAAAAAATAGGACTCTAAGTAGTGGACTGAAGAACCCCCGAAGACCAAAATGTCAACAAAGAAATACTCCCCACTCATTCATATGCAATGTGAGACAGAATCATAAACTGTACATCTCAGTACCTTAAAACTTTAAGGTTCTGTTTCACCCATCCTTCCTTTGGATCAGCACACACAATGAATCGTCTGGTATAAAAACTAGAGAGGAAAAAAAAGATTTTATTTTATATTTTGAACACCTTCTAATTTTCTTATTGTATTTTCAAGAGTAACTGCTTATTTAATGTATTTAAAACATTCAATTGTTTTCAAATCAAAATGAAAGTAACCATTAACTAAACATGTTGGTGGTGAGAAGAGAACCACGCCTATATTTGCATATTAAAAAATACACTGAATCCCAAGTTCAAGAAGAGCATTCTCTGTCTCCTCCCATTCTAGTACTCATGATGAGAAACAAAGTATTGTCACATTATTTGTTAGCCCAGTGGAACGGGAAGGACCCTGGATTCAGAGTCAGAAGATCTGAGCTGCAGCCATTGAGCAAATCAGTTCATTCCCCTGTCTTCAGGCAGAATTAAAACAACCGTTTGTCAGGTATGTTCTAGACAAATATAAACTATATCAACAATAAATTGGATTAGATGTCCTCTAAGGTCTCTTCCACTATGGATTTCTGAGACCACTCCAAGCTCAGTTTTCAACTCTTAAGTTGAAGATATTACTATTTACATGACATACTTCACAAAGGTGTTTGAGTAATATGTAAAAGCATATATAAATATGTGAACATATTAATAAATACATAATATAAATGTATTTTTGTGTTTTGTGATTCTGTGATATTTTATGATTGTGATGATTGTATGTAATATATTTTATAGAATGCATTATATATCAGTCTTAGGTTATTAAAATTTGAAGCTATTAAAAATATTTGAACAGTTTTATAAATGTTTTTTAATATAGCATTACTTCCAATTAATACACATTATGAAGTAGCATTATCATTGTAATTTAAAACTCATAAAGTATCATAACACAACTGTGCCTTGATATTCACCAATTTCCTGACACACATTATTCGTCTAGGGGAAGCCCCAAATAATAATTTTATCTTTAGCTTCCCTGGCCATGACAATATAATAACCTCTATGTTAAAACACTAAGATTCATTGGTAGGGATTGCTACACAGAGGAAGACCACAAACTATAACAGTCTGAGATTTGTCTGAAGCTCAGATAGGTTACATGTTAGAAGTGGAATTAGAATACAAGTCATCCTGATCATATAAATAAAGCCTCCTATTCAGAATGCTACATCATTTCTCTGGTCAATATGACCTGCTATTTTAAAAAGAGAGGGCTGTTTGCTACACATTGTATAGATAATATATCCAGACATGTGGGGATTTCACCAGCTGTTTTTCAGACCTGGAATGCTCTCACTCCTCATCTCTGTCTCTTCTCTTCCTTGACTTCCTTCTTGTCCCAACCAAAACCACATAGTGAACCTCTCCCAATTCTTAAGTCCAGTGTCTTCCTTCTATTAATTGTGTCCCATTGATTCTGTGTGTAACTTATTTGTACATATTTGTTTACTTAATCTATTTTGACCTACTGGAGGGCCTTTCTTTGTATCCCTAGCACTTAGCACAGAACCTGGCACATTATAGACACTTAAATGCATATTGACCAGTTGAGATTATATTTGTTTACAGAGTTGCTTACATGAAGTTTATTACTAAGCTGAAATTCTAAAATGTAAAGTCAAGGTTGACCTTCACAGTGTTTCTGTTTTAGCCACAGAGATTTCCAAATTCAGCACTTACATGATGGCATCAATGTCACAGGCTTCATAGGACCACTGTTCTCCATAACTTTTGATCAATTTAACATGCACAGGACGTTCTGTATATTGAAGACAGCAATCAAAGCTGCTAGCTGCTGAAAAGCAAGAAGAGGAATCAATCATTAGGAATAACATCATCTTATGATAGACATGCTAAGAACAGTGAAAGCTAGGGTATCTAATGAGATGGACTCATTCAATACATCTACCACTAATTAGCTGCATTAACTTTTTAAGTTAATAAGAGTTATGTTGCTTTCATTCCCTACTGGTGAGGGCTAGTTTCCATGTTGGTAGAACTTAAATCAGTTATTTCTATATGAAATCTTAGGGAAACAATTATAAAGTGCCATTTGATATCAGTTATAAGGATCTCATCAAAGAGGACTGGGAAATTTTGATGGGGAGCTTTCAGCTGAGGAGTTCAAGGAAGACTTCCTGGAAGTGATGGTATCTAAACCGAATCTTGAACCAAAAAAAAGTCAGATAAATCTGATTCTATTTGCCTATCTCCAAGTTTTATCTTGTTGATCTCCAAACCTGTTGTCCCTGCTTCTCTTCCTATTTTTGAATTATATACCCAGTAAAAACCCTTCTCCCTATCATCCCATTTCAAGGATGCCATGGTCTTGGTCTTTCAGTATGAACTATTTGCAAAAAAAAAAAAGAAAGAAAGAAAGAAAGAAAGAAAGAAAAAGAGTCCCAGCATTTTGCAGTCCCTTGTAAAATGAGCATCACTCACCTTGAGACTTGTCAAAGTGGCAGAGCAACAGCACAATAATCAAAGGTGCCAACATCAGGATCTTGCTCCCCAGTTGGTTCATTTTTCCACTCTGTGCACTAATCCGTTGGGGCCTGTGGATCATGTAAGTGCACTGGAAGACAAGCTAATTTAATCTGACAACTGTAGCAAGCTTACTTGCTTATATAGAGCTAGTGAGCTAGCTGGGAATGTCCACAGAAGGCGTGTTCTTCCATGGGACTTTCCCTCACACATGAACCTGCTCCCCAATGTCGTCATAATAAAAGCAATTAGAGAAAGCTTCCTTCTTTTCCCAAGGAAATAAAATTATATGGTATAGAAAGGAAGGAAGGAAGGAAAGAAAGAAAGAAAGAAAGAAAGAAAGAAAGAAGAAAGAAAGAAAGAAAGAAAGAAAGAAAGAAAGAAAGAAAGAAAGAAAGAAAGAAAGGAAGGAAGGAAGGAAGGAAGGAAGGAAGGAAGGAAGGAAGGAAGGAAGAAACAAAGAAACAAAGAAAGAAAAAGGAGGGAAAAGAAAGAAGCAACATTTTAAATCCTTTATCTAAAGTAAGACTTTTCTGAGATGATTTTCAAAGAGAGTAAGAAGCCATGCCTCATGCCAGAGAAAAACACTAGCTCAGCTCTCAAGAGAATCTGTTCTATGACAAAATCAAGGTCAACCCCACTCAGTGACATTCCAACATTCCAAGACCAACCTAATATTATTTTACTGTATTTGCTTTCTATAAGCTTTCAAGGAGGGGGAGGATAAGGTGGGATGCACAGTGAGCTCTTGCATAATGTTCTATATCTAGTGCCAGGTATTGAATTCCAACCAAAGGACCCTGAAGTCCTATTCTGCAATCTAGAAAAATATTGAAATATTATTGGAATGATTCCTAATATCCTTGTGGGCGGGTAGAGGAAACCTTGGAAACTGAACTGGCCCTAAAGTAGCAGAACTTTGAGATCACAGCAGGACTAATGTTACAGGAGTCCAAAGATCAAATTCCTGGCTGGTTTAATTTCACTTCAAATGTACAAAATATCCTGAAAAATCTTCTAGTTCTCCAGTCCAGAGAATTGTTCTTGTTACATTCCTTTCCTAGGCTTCTTGGCTATGATTTTGATAAAATAATCTCTTTAGGTTTAATTTAAAATTTTTTGAACAATATGATCTATCTTGATAGAATGCAAGTTCTTGGAGGGGAGGGACTTTTCATTTTATCTTTGTGTTTTCCCAACACTTAGCTTGGTGTGTGGTACATAATCGGGAGTTAATAAATACTTGGTGATTGAACAGTGCTTAGCATGTAATATTTAATAGTATAAAGCATAATACATATAACAATATATGTGGCATATTGTATAATGCCATAACATTTAAAAATATATAAAATTAAAGTTTCAAGGAATAGTAACAAGAGGTGATTTGCTGGGAAGAAGAGCAATTCATCCTATAAGAGTGGTCACCTCTTGGGCAAGTTTGAGTCTCTTTTCCTTGCCATTCCTCTGGGTCAGTTTTCCCTTTTTCATGTGTTTCTCAGTTTCCCTGCATCTATCTGTTCTATGTTTTTTCCTCTCCACAGTATAGAATCATAGATTTAAAACAGGGACCTCCTAGTCCCTTTTGCTTTATATATGAGGAAATTGAAACTCAGGGAGGAAAAGTCAGACAACTAGCATTTATTAAGTACTATTATGTGCCAGGCTCAGTGCTTTTAAATGCTGGGCATCTAGAGAAAGCAGACAATCCTTGCTTTCAAGGGGCTAATAGTCAAAGGAGGGGAGACGAGAGGCAAACAACCACATATGAATAAGAGGATTATTGAGGATAGTATCAGAAAGAAGACTTGAAGATATAGGAAGACTAGGAAAGGCTTTTCATAGAAGGTAAGAATTTAACCAAGAATTGAAGGAAGCCAAGGGGGAGAGGGAATGACTTGTCCAAGATCATACAGATGGTGCCAGAGAGGTGGGATTTTTAATCCAGATCCTCTGACTCCAGAGACAGTTATCTTTCCACTTTAACATATTGGTCTCTATCTTCATCCACTCTCATCTTCGTATCTTTTCCTCTGTGTAGGGAACAGAAAAGGGGATGGTGGTGGTGACTGGATTTGTACTTTTTTTCCCTCCAAAACTTTTATTTTATAGTTGGGAAAAAAAGAAGAGAAATAGCAGAGGAAGGACTAGATTTGGACAGAGAGAAGTCAGATTCAAATCCTGGTTTTGTGTGACTTTAACCAATCATTCTCTAGGTCTTAGCCTTCCCTTCTGTCCTCTCAGGATGCTGACTTAGATAGTTTCTAATGTTTCCCTGGCTATAAATTTCATAATTTCAGGTAAAAAGTATTTACCCAATATAAGTTGTCTTGAAAACAACTTGAGGACAAAATCAGGAAAAGTACCCAGGTCTCCTTATTCCCAATTTGGCATGTTTTCACTATTAATACTTGTTGATTGAACAGTAGTAAATACATAGTATTTGTATGTATTATAGTTCTCTATCATAGATTCCTAAGTATGAGAAGCTTTAGAGTTAGGAGGGAATTTAGAGATCCCTTACTCCAACTGCTTCATTTTAGAGATGACAAAACTGAGTCAAAAAGAAACTAAGTAATATAGACAGAATTCATTACTCAGTCTGCTGAATTCAAAGAGGCTCATTCCATGGCACTGAATTGATTCTTTCCATCAATGAAAGTAAAGATGGAGTGCTCTTCTGAGCACAAAATCCATTTTCAGTATTCAAATATGTGATTCAATTTGATTTCACCATCAAGTCTTGACTTTCAGTGTGGGTGGTAAAGTTTGGTTTTCTTTTGTAACTCTTGCACTGGTCGATGCAATTGTATCTCCCATTTCACCACCAGCCAGGTTTCTGTATAGATATATTTTTTTAAAAAAAGGAAAAGGAAAAGGAAAGAAAGTGTTGAAAATTTAATGGAACTATTTTCTTAACATTTTAAAACAGTTTGTGAATTTCCAGACTTACTAAAATGTTCATTTTGGTTAAGTGATTGCTTAATTTTCACAGAAAATGTCCTAAATTAAGCCAATTCTATAAGGAATGAAAACCACAAAAAGCCAGTTGAAAAACCAAGCTAATTTTGGGAGAAAAGCACTTGCCTCAAGCTTGAATGTCTACTACCTATTGTATCAAGCAACCAGCATTTGCTAAGTGACTGCTATGTGCCAGGCTCTATGCTAGACACTACAAAGAGAAAAATTATAACTGTTTTTGCTTTCAATAAACTTACATGGGGGTGGGAAGAGAGGACCTCTGGAAGACTTGAATATCAATAACAATTTACAAAATTAATAAAGATTCTTGTTTGTTTTGTGGAGAAGGTACCAGTAATTGAGGGGGTCAGGAAGAGAAAGAAGATGCTATTTGAGCTGAGCTTGTAGCAACCTTCCTACGTGAAAAAACTTCTATATCATCTGGGTCCTTTTTTTCCACATGCTTCTTCCCTCGTTCCCATTTCATAACCTTACATAATTGGAGTTTTTTTCTAATCAAGAAACTCTTTTGGGGGATAAATGATATGCTAAATTTTAACAAGGTCTTTTTCTACCTTTTTCTTTAGAAATCTCTGCTTAGACTCCTTGCAAAAGATTATTAACTAAGCCTCTTTGACAGATTAACATGCAAGATCTTTCCAAATGGTAAAGCCTTAGAGCTTTTTTATTTTATTTTTTTTTTTTGCTGAGGCAATTGAGGTCAAGTGACTTGCTCAGGGTCGCACAACTAGGAAGTGTTCAGTGTCTAAGTCCAGATTTGAACTCAGCTCCTCCGGACTTCAGGGCTGGTGCTCTAGCCATTGCACCACCTAGCTGTCCCTAGAGCCTTCTTGATGTCACAAAAGCACCCTCCCCCCCTTCCAGAGTGAAAGGATTTAGTAGGGATTTCCCACAACTTAAGCAGAGAACGGATTTCTTTTCCTACTTTTGTGAATAATACTTCATTTAACTTCCATACTAAGGGATAGTATTTCTTTACTGTCTATCTTCAAATGACCACAATACTTTCCTCTGCAGACTTTTGTAACACCTTTAATCTAGTATAATTCTCTTTAGTCAATCAGCCTCATTCTCACTAGAAGATCCCCCGACCAGAACGTGCTCTCTAAAAGATCACGTGGAGGCTGCCTCGAGTAAATGCCAATAAGCTCTCTGTCATGGGAGAAGTATTCTGGGTCAGTGATCATTGTTCTTATTTTCCTTTCACTGAGTTCTAGGGGATTTTTACAAAGCTTTGATTTCGCTGGTGCCACCCGTCCCGAGAACAGCAACTTTGAGGATTCCAACTCATTTCAGCTGCGACGGGGGTTTTACTGCGTGATTGCTGATTCCACTAAAATAATAGGTAGCATTTGTTAGTCTGGATCTGAAATGAGTAACACAGAATTTGAGTTGGAAGGGGAATCTGAAGCCATCTATACCAGACCAAGTTTCCCCTTTCCACTGACAATAATAGGTTAGGTGTCCTTTGCTTAAAGATCCCCAGTGAAGAGGAACTTATTACTTTTCACACAAGCTTTTTGGACAAATTTAATTCTTAGTTTTTCCCCATTATTGAACTTCAATTTTCTCCATTGCAACTTCTACCTTTTCTCCCTTGTCAGTTACAATTATCCCATTCCAAATAACTTATCCCTTCCTAGAATCCAATTTAGAGTAAAGGAACCTTAAAGATCATTTATTTTTATTCCTTAATTTTATTGAGGAGGAAAAGGAGGAAAGTGTGGACCCAGACTAACTCACTTGTTTTAGCTCACACAAAGAATATACAACAAAGCCAGGATCAACTCTCACTCCCCACGTGAATACATACTATATAAACTCACTGAAAGGCTCAGATGAAGAATGGCTCAGACTAACTCCAAGAGTAGATGACTCAATGAAGGCCACTCAAGTTCAATACTGGATGGAGAAAGAGGAAAACAATTATACCATATCTTTCATCCTCTTTTCAAATACTCTTTCCACCTACTCCTCTGACCAAATGATCTTTTCACAACAAATAATATATTTTTTACTTAAACTCTCTAGTCTCTTTCTGGCATCTCTCAATATTTCTGCAGAAATGCTCCCCTTGTTGGCTTGTCTAGCAGAAGTCATAGAACTGATTCAAATTTATCTTATCCAGAAATGGTAGCGATTGCATTCTTCTCCACCTCCCATCCTTCAAGCATTCCAAGTTCCCAAACAAAATATTATTTGGGGACTAGACAAATGGGTATAAAGTATACCATTAAATATGACTTTCTTGAAGTTGAGTTCTATCTTAACCTGTCTGAGCAAGGACAATGTTTTGTTTTGATCTACTTTTGTCATGAAGGAAATTCACATCTCTCTGAAGCTTAATACTTGTGTGACCTTGGACATGTTAATTCTCCTACCTGGACCTCAGTTTCTTCATCCATAAAATAAGGCCCTCTGTTTCATCATTCAGAAAATAAAATAAAATATAGTCTCTGAGATCTCTATTAGCTCTAGGTTTAGCTATGGTCCTATAATTGATTCATCAACTTACTTGTCTCAAAGACCACACTCCTAGTATCTTATGGTTCCCCAAATATTTTAAATGAACTCCTTCTAATTTTTCTTGCTAGCTTTGTTCTGCCACACAAATTTTCAAGTAGGATCCATCATATATTTTTTCTAAGATTTTCTTCATCATGTTTTTCCAAAGTTGCCTTCATCTATGAAATACTCTGAGGATTTGGATTCATCAGAATTCACTTCTGAAAACTTGCTCATGATACAAGATGCATGTTCTCAAATAGATTTCAAAATTGATTTCGTGATATTTTAGGCACTCATACTACCCAGTTTTATGAAATTCAATTCAAAAGGAACATGATTGGTGTTTCTACTGCAGGTTAATTTCTCACAAGGGGTACAAAGTCTACAAACTGAAATCAAGAGATCAATATTTATATTTTGTATATTTTCCTCTCCTCAAAGATAGTTGTTGTTTGCTCTGAACAGGTGTAGAAAGGAAAGAGTCCAGAAAAAGAGGAGGAAAGTGAACATTCTTCCTTTTTCTTCCTCCCTTCACATTATCCTTTCTGCCTTTACAATATGTCTTACATGCCTCCTTTTCTTCACTCTCACAGCCACATTGTAGTTCAGGCCTTTGTCGTCTCTTACTAGGACTGATGCAATGTCTTCTAAAAGGTCTTCCTGCCTCAAGATTCTTTCCATTCCTGTGTATCATCTACTCACCTGTCTCACCTTCCCAAGACATAGTTCTCATCATGTAACCTCCCACCCATTTACTCAATCAGGTCAAGTCTCTTTATTATCTCCAGACTGTGTAGCATACCTGAAATACTCTCCTTCCTACCTTTTGCATTTTGATTAGATGCAGCTCAAGTGCCTTCTTTCTGAGTGAGGCTTTTCCTGGTTTCATTAGCTGCTAATATTTTCTCTTCCAAAGTTATTTTGACTCCACTTTGTACAAAACACATTTTGTACATCCCTAAAAGAATGTGTGCGTGTGTGTGTGTGTGTGTATGTGAACATGCATGTGCTAGCATCTCTTCTCCAATAGAATATAAGATTCTGGTGGACAGGGACTGTTTTTAACCTTTCTTTGTCTACCAAGTCCTTAGCACAGTGGCTGGCGTATAGTAAGAGTTTAACAAATGTTTTTTCAATTGATTATCCTTCAGTATGCAGGACTGAAGATATTTCTAGTTCATCAAGGCAGAAGCAACATTAAAGATCCCAACACAGACTCCATTTGTCACCATTTAAAGGATCTCCAAAGAAAGATACAGGAAGGATGTTGTATTTGGCATCAGAGCTTAGATTAAAGCAAAGACCTGGGCTTAAGAATTTATAGGAAATAGGCACTCAGGAAGCTGATACAGATTCTGCTGTATTTTTATGTAAAAAATACACACACGCACACACACACACACACACACACACACACACCCCTAGCAAAATAAATAGATTTATATCCAGAGATATAAGAAACTGACCTAATGCAAAGGGGAGGGAGATGTGTTGGAGAAGAAACATGCTCAATGTTGAGATTCAAGTAGTAAAACTTATATACCTTAGAAATAGTTTTGATTGAGAACAGGTGCCAGATGTGGGTAGTGATATTCCTAATCATACTTAGATGTGGAGAAGAAGAGCTCAGGATCATTTATCAATACTAGCCTTGGCTGAGACTTGAGTAGCAGGAGTTTCTTTATTAGAACCCGAAGCTGGAAGAAGATTGGTTTGACTATCTTGGGCAGCAGAAGAGAAGACTTCAGATCACTAAAGCTGGTCAATAGTTTTATCTAATCTGAAGCCATAAATATTAACTACCTGACATGGGTTGACATATGTCAGAGTAGTGGAAAAGTCACCAACCTTGTCTGTCTTTGCATATGCTCTGTGGGCATTAGGACCACTTAGCTGAAGTGACTCCATATTGTATCTTATTATAAATAGAATATCATACAATATAAAGATTATAATTATCAAAAAGGAATATTTTAAAACACAATAAATTTGCCAGAAAATTATCATTGGTTCATTTCAACTCAACAAAAATGATATTGTGAAGGAACTTTGGTTTTCTGGAAGTCTTCCTAGGCAACAAAAGTTGGCTCAAAAACTGGAAGAAAATCAATCATTAGATCTATACTTCTGAACATCTGGTTTGCCATTCTCTAGGGGTGAGCTCAGACACATTATCTTTATATACCAGAGAAGTAGTATAGGAAATTACATTTATTATCTAATTCTTAGGTAAAGCTGACACATCTAACAAGCCCCCCTCAATACTTGACATAGTATATTCCAAGCAACAGATGATTAATATGCATTTGCTAAATTAAATTGTTGTTGAAGAAGTCAAATGGGAGTGTGCTGAAGGGGTGTTCTTCTGAATCTAGAAAAAGTCTAATGTTCTTTTTTTTTTTTTTTTTTTTTTTTTTTTGAGGCAATTAGGGTTAAGTGACTTGCCCAGGATCACACAGCTAGGAAGTGTTAAGTGTCTGAGCTGCACTTGAACTCAGGTCCTCCTAACTTCAGGGCTAGTGCTCTATCCACTGTGCCATCTAGCTGCCCCCTAATGTTCTTTCAAGGGAATTTAAAAGAGGCAGCTGGATGGTGCAGTGGAGAGAGCACTGGCCTTCAAGTCAGGAAGAACTAAGTTCAAATCTTGCCTCAGACATTGCTGACCCTGGGCGAGGCACAGCATTTAACCCCAATTTCCTCACAAACAAATAAAATAATTTAGAGTCAAATTTTCTCCAAACCCTAATAGGACTCCAAGTGTGTGCTAAACATTATTTCCTATAGAATAACACAGATATAGCTGTTCTGACTCAGAGCACCGCACTTGAAAATTCAGGCAGCCCTGAACGAGAGGAGAAAATATTTAGAGAGAGGGGTTCTAGTCTTAGCTCTTTTCTGTGTTATAACTTTGGGCATATTATGTTTTCTCATATCCCATTTTTTTCCTTTGTAAAATGTGAGAAGGCATAGAGGATTTCTAAATTCCCTTCCAGCTGTAACAATATGTGACTCTATTAAATGTTCTCTTGTGTGTGAATAAAAAGCTCGATATGGCAAACATTGAAACTTTTAAAAGTAGTTTAAAAGCTACAATGATATCTACTTTGCCTTGGAATATTTCCAGATTTTCTTCTATCACAAAAAGTACAAAATCAGTAGTTCCTAATCATCAGATTATTTCCATAAATGCTTTGAGCTCTTAAAGATTTGTGCTAGGGAGATCGAAGAACAAGAAAGGGAGGACCAGGAGGAAGTTGGAAGGGCACTATCTATAAACCCTGTACTTTCCAAATGAGCCTCCAGGTACTTCGTACATTTATTCTAGAGAGCAGAGTTTTAAATATTTAACTATAGACTAAACAAATTGCTCTGTTGGTGAAATCTGGGTAGAGCCCCATCGTAAACTTGAAAATTCCCCTTCATTCTTTCTTAAAGAACCTGACCAAGCCAGATATAATTATCATTTGATTGATAAGGAAAAGATTTTTTTAATCATTAAGCCAAGGTAATTAGGAAATGCTGCACACAAAGTGTGTACCCTGCCTAAAACCCCAGAACACATAGCTTCACTTTGAATCCAGAGATTTCCATTTCATTATAATGAATGGCAATAGACAAGATTGAACCTTTTTTTTTTCTAAATGCTCTCTCTAGAGAAGGAAGCTTCTCCTAATAAGAGTCATACATGAATATTTGTAGTCAGCAAGTAAACTCCATACCCATCTGTGGGAAAGGAGCTATGCTAATTGTAATATGTAAATAATATTGGTTTGACTCTAATTATTTTAACTCAAGACTTTCTAAATCTTGAAACTTATTTGAATTAAATTCTCTAACAATTGACGTTTGTACAGTACTTCAAAGTATGTGTATTATCTCATCTGAACTTTATGCCAGGTAAGATGAGTACTACAGTTACTCTTATTATGAGATAAGAAAACTGAAGTTGATAGCTGATAAAAATCCTTTCTCATGGACAACCAGTCAGTAATTTTCAGAAATGGAATTTGAACTCAGGACTTTCCGGCTCCAAATATAGTTCTCTTTCTATCTGTCTCCTGGCACGGATATCTGGCCAAACCACTTTTGCAAATGCAACAGAGACAGGAAAATCCATTACAGAGAGCATCAGCATACAGGGCTCATACAGATTCCCTCCATGGAGAAGCTACTTTCCTAAGAGTCACTATAGCTATAAGGAGGTGTTTTGGAGAGACTTGGACATACTTGAACATTCTATAACTGGTTCTGGCCTGCTAACCCAACAGTTGTGAGCAGCATTTTTGATTGACTACATGAACAGAATTGGAGACATCTTTAAAAAAAAAAAAAAAACCTCAACCTAGGCTTTTTTATCCATTTTGCCTTTGGTTGTATTCTTGATGGAGTTTTTGGACTTTTGAATTTACAGTGCCCAACTAGACAATGCTTTAGGGAAAAGGCTTTGAGCCCCGTACTGATGCCACCATGTGACCCTATTAAAAAAAAAAAAGTGGACCTTAGTCCTTGGTCTCTGGATGTGTTCTTTTCTACTTTAGAAGAAGAGAATGTAGAATGGGTCTCTCAGTGTCTGAATTTTGCAGCAAGTTTGGTATCAAAGAACTGAGGAGCAAAGAACATGCCCTGAAATAATGGAGATGAGACCTCTAGACATGAATTTGACAATACCTTTGCTATATAGGAAATCAGCTGAGAGTGAGCCCACTGTCTCCGAAACCAAAATACAATAATGGCAGGCATGTCCTGTGGGGGTGAGGAAGGCTGTTTGTACACTTGGTTTTGGTATATCATTAAAGCAATTATCTCCTTTGTAAAAATGGAATTAATCTTAAGTGGTTAAATGGAATTTGAGGGCTATGGAGGGCCAGTCATAGTTACTTAGTCATATATGAAATACTCTTGGAGGAGGTTTTAGCTGATGAGAATAAAAAAAAAAAAAAAAGAACAGTTAACCCACAAACCCATCAAGATATCTTAAAATAGGCAGGTAGGTGGTACAGTGGATCAAGCACCAACCCTGAAGTCAGGAGGACTTCAGTTCAAATCTGGCCTTAGACATGTAACACTACCTAGCTGTGTGACCCTGGGCAAATCCCTTAATCCCAATTGCCATAGCAAAAACAAAAAACAAACAAACAAAAAAAAAACATTAAAATACTCGGAGGTAGATGTAGTCTCCCTAGTCATGGGAGCATAAGACCAAAATGTACTCAATACATAACAATACATAGCTACAAGAGCAATTTAGATACATCTAAAAAGAGTTTACATTTATCCATACTATGTCTCTTGTACATAACATCTTTCATTAACCAATCACGGTGTGTCTTACACAATTCTTCAAATGTTAGGCTATATACAAAAGGTCCACCTTGCAGAGAACACAATTTTCTAAGCTTGGCGTCAATCACAAAGTCAGGCTAATCAATAAGAGATATAAATATACCTTTGTCTTATCTGTGTTAAATAGCATACTGTATCACCCTGTGAAAAGATAATTCAGAAAAAGATATGTGTGAGTCATTAAACTTTATCAAAGAATTATTTACTAAAATGTATTATGGAGTTGGAAAAGAAGTCCATAATCACAATAATGTAAAGAAAAACAACACTAATAGATACCTGAATTCAGGTTACCATTTCTGACTCAACAGGAAAGATGATGAAACATACCTTCTTCCTTTTGGAGAGAGGCTGTGAACTATGAATATAGAATGATCTATATTCTAGCATACATGGTCAATATGTCAGTTTATTTTGCTTAATGGTGATTCCTTATTACACAAACCAATAGCTGAGGGTAAGTGAGGTAGTAGAAGTGAGTGTTGAGAAGTGACATTGATAAAAATAAAATTAAAATAAAGAAGTTAGGAAACCCAGGGATGGGAGGAATCTTGGATATTTTCTAGTCTTCATTTTACAAAAGAGGTGACATGATTTGACAAACATCATGGGTATCATAGCTCTTGTACTTAGAAATGGAAAAGACTTCCAGAGGTTGAGTTCAACTCCCTTATTTTACATATGGGAAAGCTGAGGCCTAGAAGAGTTTCTATGAATTGCCCAATATTAACACACAATCAAACTGAGGTAGACATTCCAATATTCAAATAGCAGGCCTTCTAACACTTAATCTAGCTCCCTTTGCACTGTGGTACACTAACTCAAATTTTATGTTGTAAAAGTTAAATTCAACTTCATATTTAACTCCATCTCATGGGAATAACACATTTCTATAATGCATGAAGTTACCACACCAGAGTTCCTCAGCTAAACTCTTTGGCAAGGCCTCTGACACCTCACCACCTCATACTGTGTATATTATTATGTTTCTCAATACTTCACAGGTGCCCATTGGGCATGAAACCAAAAATAATATCAGATAGCTTCTGCAGTGATATAACATGCCTTCCAGCTTTGGCTAGAAGCTGCACTCCTCTCCATCATCTATCTATCAGTTTATATCTCCCTATAGCTTGCAGGGAAACTGAGAGATTCATTTTCTTGGTTCTAAACATGCTTCTAAACATTGAAACTCAGTGGTGATTCAGAGCCTCACTGTGATAGGTGGGTTCTACTGGTCAAAGCTTGACACCAATCGTAGATTTATAGATTTAGAAGTCATCTGATCCAACTGTCTAACTTGAGAATGAAGAAACAAGGCAAAGAAAGCTGATTTGCCCACAGTCATCTACATAATAAAGAGCAAAGCCAGGCTAATAATAATAATAATTGAAAAATAATAGGGTATAGTAGTTAGAGGTCCATCCTTGGAATCAAGAAGGTATGGATTTAAGTTCCTTTTCTGTACTATATTAGGCATGTTAAGTCTGATTAACAACTCACCTAAATTTTCAGTATTCCTCCTCTTTTTCTTCCCCCAACTAACTCCAAACTCTCTAAAACTATGTTGAGTTGCTTATTACATTGATAAGTGGAATCTCTACATCAGGACTTCCTTACACAAGGAATTAACTCCCTAGACTGATAAAAATCACATATTTCTAACCCAAATCACACATTTATCATTGAAATAGCACAAGAAAATACTTTTTGTAAGGCATACAGTACAAATAATGTCTCCATTTTATAAATGGGGAGACTGATTTTCAGGTAAAATAATTTGTCCATATTGCCCTAACTGATAAGTGTAAGCACTGTGGTATAAATCAAGATCTCCTGACTTTTAGATCCAATACTTTCCATTATACCATATAGCTAAAGTTACAATGTCATTCCAGAGCAGATAAAGCTTTCCTTTGTCCAATAGACTTAGGTTGTACCTCCAATTCAGGCCAGACATCCTACAGCCCACTTATCATCAGAGTCCTAGATGAGTTAGCAGAACTTTCAACACAAATCTAATGATGAGTAAAAAGACTCATTGCTATATAGAAAAAAAAAAATACTGCAATATTTTGCCTTAGCCTTCTGAGAAAAGTAGGCCACAGAATGGACCCTTTATTATTAAATAGCTTGGAAAGCTTTCTACCCTATCCACCCTTTGGTCAGAGAAAAAGTGTTGTTTTTATTTGGACAGTTCCATATGCATATAAATTCATGTCACATAATAGAGAAAATCTCTTCTTTAGAGTTCAAGAATACAATTGACAATGAAGTTGAGGAATAAGCACTAATAGAGATGAAGAGAATGCAACATGAATTTGAACAAATAGATAACTCATCCAGAGAGCCTTTGGAATACTTTCATTAGAAGTATGTTCACTGACAGAAACTTGGAAGCCTGATACAAAGGACTATGAGAGGGAAGGCCCAACACCATTGGCGAGAAGGTGAAGATATTTCTGGGTATCTATTCCACTACCTCATGAATCAAGCTTTCTTCTTTTCTCTTACTCATGAATTCTTTCTCTTTCCTTCTTCTTTTCTTCTGTGCTTTAATGTTTAACTTTGCTCTCTCTTTCTATAATGGATATGCAATATTATGATTGACATCTGCATACTCTTTGAAAATCTTATGACCTTATGTGCTTAATTTGATCTGATTAGCAGAGTGACACAGAAGATAGAGTTCTGGGTCTATAGTCAAGAAAACATGACTTCAGAAACTTACTAACTACTTGACCCTGGACTTAATCTTAGTTTACCTCAGTTACCTCAACTCTAAAATAGGAATAATAACAACATCTACCTCACAGAGTTGCTGTAAGGATCAAATGAGATGGTAATTATAAAGCATTTAGCACAGTGTCTGGAACATATTAAACACTATATAAATACTAATTATTGTTATTGTTATTATTAGCTCTGTGGCAAAGTTTAAATATATATACTTATATATAAACATTATTTTCTACAAAATAGTGATGATATCTGTAGGACCAACCTAAAAGAGTTGTTGGGGTTTTTTTAAGATTCAAGGAAAAATGACTCACGTAAAGTATTTCTCTCAGTTACAGAGGAGAGTGATGAGGTCACTGAAGATCAGAGAGATTAATTTACCCTTTGCATCTCACTATTAAAGATCCAGAATAGAATTTGCACTTTAGACTCTCCTGACTTAGATCCAGCCTGTTCTTCTATAAAATTAGGGCATTAGATTAGATGGCTTTTAAGGTCTTTTTTGGATCTAGATTTATGATCCTATGACCATGCTGCTTTTTATTTGTGTAATTCAGATTGTCCAGTCTTTTTTTCCCCCTCTTTTGTTGTTGTTTCCTCTCTTCCGTGACATGTCAATTAGTGACAACTACCTAGGAAAATTATTAGTGTGAAAAAAAAAACCCACCAATCTTCCACATTCCTGTCACATCCCTTATATTAGTTGATTTCTTTTGCATTTCTGAGCTTGAGAATAGACTACATGATGAGAGTCACCATCACAAAGGAGGAAAGCTATCATGTAGGCATACAGCCAAAAGGTCATAGATTTAGAATTGAAAGAGAACTTAGAGGTCAATGAGAATAGATGCCTCACATTTACACATGAGGAAACTGAGGAACAAATGATGTCCCCAAGCATCTGAGTCAGGACTTAAACTCAAACCTTATTGTCTAAAATCTTGTGCTTTATCTATCATGACACCATAACATCATTGAAGTGGAAGTAGCTTCATTTCCTTGAATCCAAGATGAATTGTATCTTATTGACAGAATGAGGGTAAAGGAATGAAAGGAGACTGGGAAACATAAAAGAAGAACTATTATTAAAAATTTTAAATAGATTTATCCATGAGCATTTATGAATTTACCACTCTAAGTAATATGAGGTCTACAGAACAAGAGGAAGGCATTCATTCAGACATCCATTCAACAAACATAATTAAGTGTCTATATTATGGCTTCCTCCTGACATGATGGACCTTGGTCACTTTGGAAGCCTCTCATTTCTTGGTTTATTTCACTGTATCCAAGATGGTACCAGGAAGGTCAATATATGGCATTTTCCCAGCTCCTTTTTCAAGCATTTAAGATCATAAAGCATCAAACATTTTAATAAGCCTTATTTATACAGTTTTTATTTTATTTATAAATGTTTTGTTTATAATATTTATTACATTATAAATAATTTACAAATAAATAAATAAAATTTATTTTATTTATATAGTAAAGAACAACAACAACAAAAAAAGGACCTTGTACCCAAGTTCACATAAAGGTGAAAGTCCTTTTCATCCTTTTGATGGTCCTGGCAATTCCCTTATCCTAATAGAAACCTACCAATGTTTCTGTGATTTAATAGTCTTGACCAGACTCAGGATTTTATCAAAGGAGAAGGTCAGGATTTGTTTTTTCTTGCTGCTCATTTCCTAGTCACTTTTGATGCCTACCATGCTGTGCTTACCTTCTAGTCAATCAGTGCAATGATTCATAATTGTCTCTAAGATAAAAAAAGAAAGAAAGAAAATAAAACTCCTCCACTTGACATTTAAAACCCTTTGCAATCGAGTTCAGGACTGTTTTTCCAAGCCTAATACATATTACACCCCTTCCCACACTCAATAGACCTGCCAAAATGGCCTCCTTTCTCTTATTCACATATGATATTTTATCTTAAATCTCCAAACTTTTGCTGTCTTTCATGCCTATCATGCATTTCCCTCCTCATCTCTTCCCCTTAAACTCAACTTTCTTCAAATCTTACTTCAAATGCTGTTATATGAGCCCTTTCAAGACCATCCAGCTGCTGTCAACCTCCCTTTTTTGTTTTTACTTTGTGTCTACTTTGCATATAATTTGGATGTATTTATGTTTGGATTTTGTCTCACTGACAGAATACAAGCTGCTTAGAGAGAGGAACTTGGGGGTTTTTTAGTACTTAATGTTTGATTGATTGATCATGGACTCTACCTCCTGTCAGAAATATTCTCCATGCAGTTGGGCTCAAGTACTATTCAGCAGTTGCTTCCTCTTCCCGGGGAAATAATTCTAGTTCAAGAGTAATTGGATCAAGGGAGAGGCTGATAATATTATAACTAGTTCAGAAACCCAGGCAAAATGACTCCAGGCTATTTACTCTTCCTGTTCCTTTAGACTCATCTCATAGCTCTGCTCTAAAAACAAAGAGCCTCTTCAGGTAATACCTGAACTGATTATCCTGTTTTTTGTCTCCATTTTACACTCCCAGTCTTTTTAGAGGGAATCTGTCCAAGGTAGCTCTAGCTCTCCTTAGGGGAGATGTCTCCTCTTCACTCAACATTTCATGAATGTGCATGAATCAGAGAGACTCATCCTCTCTCTCTCTCTCTCTCTCTCTCTCTCTCTCTCTCTCTCTCTCTCTCTCCTCACCTCTCTCTCTCTCTCTCTTCTCTCTCTCTCTCTCTCTCTCTCTCTCTCCTCACCTCTCTCTCTCTCTCTCTCTCTCTCTCTCTCTCTCTCTCTCTCTCTCTCTCTCTTCCCTTAGTTTTCTTATTCCTTTTTTTTTTTTTTTTTTTTTTTGCTACGGCAATTGGGATTAAGGGACTTGCCCAGGGTCACACAGCTAGGTAGTGTTACATGTCTAGGGCCAGATTTGAACTCAGGTCCTCCTGACTTCAGGGCTGGTAATCTATCCACTGTATCACTCAGCTGCTCCCATTCCTCATCTTCTTCCAGGGTGGCTGAGCATGAACTCTAGTTTGGAACTGCTTCGAAGAAAGAATTAGGAAAGAGAGATAAGATTTGTATTCTTAGACAAGGCCAATGAGTTGATTTGGGGGTTTGGGGGATTAACTATATACATAATTGTTATGAGATGAACTCTCCTGAAAGGCTGGTGATAGATTAATAGCTAGAGATAGTTATGTTAAAGAGAAAGAGAGAGAGAGAGAGAGAGAGAGAGAGAGAGAGAGAGAGAGAGCAACAATAAATTTTCTTAAATTCACAGAAGAAAACAAAAAAAAATATGAATAGAAATGTCACATCAGCTTTGCTCTTACTTTGATATAGATATATGTACATATATGTGTATGTATATATAGGTTGTATATATACATACACATATACACATTTTATGCATATTACATATCTTTATATAAACATGTGAATATGTATGTGTATTCAGTAGACACTTTAAAGCACAAAGTGCAACATAACTTCAATTTCTTTCTTGTTCTTTGTATAATGAAATATTCATATATGTTGGTGATTGTTAAGTTATATATACATATATATATTTAAATTTAGGGTTAGAGCAGCTAAGTAACACAATGGATAGAGCTATACACACATACACATTTTATACATATTACATATCTTTATATAAACATGTGAATATGTGTGTGTATTAAGTAAACACTTTAAAGCACCAAGTGTAACATAACTTCAATTTCTTTCTTGTTCTTTGTATAATGAAATGTTCATATATGTTGGTGATTGTTAAGTTCAACATATATATATATATATATATATATTTTTTTTTTTTTTTAATTTAGGGTTAGAGCAACTAAGTAACACAGTGGATAGAGCACCAGCCCTGGAGTCAAAAAGACCGGAATTCAAAATCAACCTCAGATACTTACTGGGCAAGTCATTTAACTCAATTCCTCCAAAAGGAATAAGTACCTGAAATTTAAGGTGGAGGCGTAGAGCCTGCAGCTCCTGTAACATATTGGCTAGGGCAACAGGGACAATCCCTCAGAATAGCTGTTATGCTCAATGTATTATAGAGGTTTTAAAGGAGATACAAAAAAAGTCTCTTTTTTATAGTCTTACTAGGAAGAAGACAGACACAGAGAATAATAGTGCAATACTAGAAGGCATCATGGTATAGCTAGCTGAAAATCTTCTGAAAATATGATGAGTTTGGCATGGAAGGATCTGGATTTTGATCCTGCCTTTGTCACTTAATACTCAGGTAACTTTAAACAAGTCTCTCAATTTCACAAGGTCTCAGTTTCCTCATCTCTAAAAGAAGAAGATTAAATGAGATTAATCTCAAAAGTTATTTCCAAATATCAATCAATGTTTCTATAATCCCATGCTTGTTGAAGTGCTTTATGGTATGACTTCATCTCTAACATTCTGATTAAATATTTTTTACATAATATTTCTCATAAGAGCCCTGGTAGGTTCATTTGTGACTTCATTATTACCTGGATAATAGCCTAGGTAAGTCAGCTTCTACTTTTCAAACACGTGTGAAACTCCTCTGTGATTCATGATGAGTAGGATAGCGTAGGGGGAGGAAGGGATAGAAGAATGACAGATGAAAAGAAATGTTGCAAAGCTTCCCTTGATCTTAATTTTTAAAAATGTGAAAGTTCCAATATGTGCTAATCTCACCCCCTGGCACTCATTGCCTTTTAGCTCCCTAGGGAAGTCACACCTTACTTCACTGTCTCTGGCACTCTACAAACATTTATCCTGCACGCACAATATGTCTACATGCAGCATCCTCAGAGGGCCCACTCCAAAGGGCTCACTTTAAAAATACTTTTGCTACTCATTGGAATGGTACACAAAGGGCCAGGATGGGTTTCCCTGATGACTTCAGCTCCTCCCCAGGACTCCCTGGTGGCTTTGGTACTATTTTTAGTGACACTTTTCTGTTGACCTATTTAATCCTTCCTGTAAGCACCCAAGTTTAACTTGGTTAGAAAGTAGATTGTCAGCATCAAGTCATGGAAAATATTTCAAAAGGGGAATTAGATGTGTCCCCATCTAAGATTCAGAATTACTTCATATGATTCTGCATGAAAATGCCCAATGTTTTTCTCTGTGGTTATGAGAATCATGCTCATGGGGAAAGCAATGAAGGAGATGAAGAAGACAAGCTTTAAGTCAGTCCTTTTCAACTATTCTTTTTTTTTAATTTTTAAAAATTATTTATTTTTAGTAATTATTTCCCAATTACATGTAAAAGTTTAGACATTTAAAATTTTGTGTTCCTCTGCCCAAATGGCTGTAAAACTGTGTGGACATTTTGTTCCATCGGTGTCTTTCCAGTGTTCTTTTTTGGACAGAGCAGGTACCCAATAAAGGATGCCAAAATATCCGTGGTTAAAAACGAAAGTTTACAGAAGAGAGGATGCTTTGAAAGTTGTGTGCCAAGAATGCAAGGGCTCTAGATTGTGTTAAAAGAAGGTTGGGAATACCATGGGTGTAGATAGGTGCTCCTTCCACCATCTATCAGTATCCCAACAAGATATGAACAAAATCCATCTGACTAGATGTAGCGCTGTAGCAGAGCTCAGAACCAATAGCATGATGTATGAAGAGCCCCTCCACCACTTATTACTTCAGGGATGACAAAAATCAGATCCATATACCTACAGAGCAAGAGAATCTCCACCACCTTCAACTCTCCAAACGATGGAGAGGATCTTACCATTCTCTTCCTGCCAAATGTAGAGAAGATCTAAGAACCATGTGAAGTTATATTTAATTTTTCAATTTTCTTTACCCTGTTGTGACCAATTATCCTCCAAGTTTCATCAAAATTTTCCTTTTAAAATTGTCTCAGAATCTCCTTCATCACCATCATTATGAAAGTTAAACTTAAATTTTTCAAATCATTTTACAAATATTCTCTTTTATCCTCACAACAACCCAGGCAGGTGCTATTATTCCATTTGTACAATATAGAAACTAAGGCTGAATTAAGTGAAATAACTTGCTCAAAGTCACATACCGAATAAGTGTCTGAAGTAGGGCTCAAATTCAGGGCTTCGTGACTCCCAAGTTCAACATTTTATCCATTAAGCCACATAACTGTCTTCTCTATCTTAGTCCAAGCCCTTTGTACTGCAATCCTATTATTGTTGTTATTTGTCCTTTGTTTTCCAAGGGGACCATGACATCATCCTATATTAATTTCCTTCTCCAGCTCATATTATAGATGAGGAAATTGAGACAGGTTTAAGTGACTTGTCCACAGTCACATTTAAGTATCAGAGGCCAGATTTGAATTCGGGAAGATGAATCTTCTGAGGCTTGGTATTCTATTCACTGCACCACTTAGTTGCCAATCTAACTCACACAGCAAAGGAAGTCCCACTATTGATTGAGTGATGGACTAATTTCTGCTTGAAGACCTCCAAAGAGAAAGAATCCATTCTGTCTTGAGGCAGCCCATTCTACTTTTGAATAGCTCTAATTGTTAGCTAGTTTTTCCTAAACTGGAGCCTCCATTTGCCCACCCTCACTAACTTCTCTGGGGACAAAGAGAACAAAACGAATCCCTGCTCTAAATGATAGACCTTAACAAAAACTTGAAGAAACACAATCCCCTTAAGTTTTGTCTAGACCAATAAAACCACATATAACTAACTCTAATTCTGTGATTCCGTGATTCATATCCTGAGAGGTTAAATAGTACACAGCAAAAGAGAGTGCTAGACTTGAAGTTAATAGAGATGGGGATTCAAAGCCACTCTCTGACATTCAGAAACTAGGTGATATTATGTAAATAAATCACTTAAACTTTCTGTTACTGTTTCTCCACATGCTAAAAGGGGATGATACCAATCATAGTACCTAACTCAAAGTGTTTCAAGGACCAAAGAAACAATGTATAGGCTGTACAACAAAAGCTGGACACAACCAAATAACGGACCAACAAAAACAACACCAAAATTCTTTGTACAGTTTTAAGCTTTGATAGTTTAACTTCTGAAAAGCTTTAAGTTACACTAAAACTTTTGGGACACCCTATATATAAAATGTTGTATGAAATTGAAAGCATTATGTAAAAGGCAACTCTGAAGTATTCCAACTGTTGCAGTCCCAGATCAATAAAATATGATTATAAAGTGCTCTATTTGAAAGGGAGCCTGAAGGTTTAGTCTAATTATCTCATTTTTTCAAATTAGGAAACAACCTTAGAGAGGAAGCTGAACTTGATGAATATCAAGGGAAAAATTCATCACCTTGTGGCCAACCTATTGATGAAGAACTTCAGTAAGGGTTAGGGTGTCATTTCTGACATACTCAAGTCCTTTCTAGGTTGAAAGGACGTACTCTTCATGGTAAAGGATTATCTCCACATACAGTGAAGTGACAAGGTAGTATTTAAATGAATTTATTTCCTAGAACTATCATTTCTTTTCCTTAATGTTATTCAGATAAAAATGCCACGATATTTCTATGCCAACTTATCTCCTTCTTTTTCAGAATATCTTACAGATCTCCTGTTCCCATACTTTTTATCTTAAACTCTACCTACTGGGCCTGATTAGGCTGAGAACACTCCTTGTGCTGGGGATACTGCCAAAAGATTGTCTATTTTAGAGAATTCCCCACAGGGAAAACCCAGCTTGATTAAGAAATACTGAGAACACAAACATAGTGGAGTCTTGCCCCTTGTCTTTCTTGGGGGAGGTTTTGTTTTGTTTTGTTTTTCTTTCTTCCATTTTGTTATGATTAAAAGTTGCTGACTGATAACATAAAAGTGAGTTGAGACTGAAACCTTAGAGTAATATATTATAATCTGGATGGACCTTAGAGTTCCACTAGTTCAACTCTCTCATTTTATAGGTGAGGAAATGAAGATCCAATAAAATGAATAATAAAACCATAGATTTTGAAATGTGGACCTTTGAAAATGTTATAGCTGAATGACTCATCTTACAGATGACAAAACTGAGGCACACAATAGTTAAATGAATTGGCAAGGAACACACAGAAAGTAAGGCAGCATTTGAACCCAGTTCTTTTGACTTCCCACCCAGAACTCCCTCTGCTATTGTAGAGATTTCCCTGAAAATCACGCAATCTAGATAGGGCAAAGTTAAGACTAGAATTGGGGTCTCAAATTCCACTTTTGTGTCACACTGTGCAGGCCTCCTACTATACTTGGAGTGCTCATTTCTCAGTTTGTTCAATCTGCTTTTCACTCAATGAACACAGTCTCCATAGTTATTGGAAGAGGAACATTTAGACATAAATAGTTTAAGATAAAATGTATTTCTGTCAAAATACCTAAACAAACAAGTTGGATTCCTGGAACTCAATTTTCTTTACATGATGCTTCACCATTGTTTTTGGAATAGCCTGAAAATACCTGGGCTCCATTAATAAAATATAAACAATCAAAATTAAATGCACATTCTAGGCATATTTAACCAAAGTGAAGATGTATTAAAATAGGCTCCACTAGGATAAAGAATTATAGTAAGTAGCTTGTGTAACATTTTCCATCAAGGGGTTGAATCTGACAAAAATGCCCCCTGATATCTGGTTAATTCCAGGCCCTATGGCTCCCATTTGTCTAACTGCCAGCAGATACTCAGTGATCTTTTAAGATAACATAAGTTCAATTAATTAATTAATAACTGTACTCTACTGTAATATAATAACTTTTCTTCAGTTTCCTGATCTGTAGTGTAATGTGGATAACCGATATCTCAGATGTAAAACACATGATTAAACAGTTCCATTTAAGAGTTTCCAAACACATTCTTTATTAAAATAACAATTTATATTCATTGCACTTTTCAATACTTCTAACACTTTTATTTTGTTGGTATAACTCATCCTTCCAAGACACACAAACTGTAATCCTTTTATATCTTAGTAGAAAGATGTGCTAAACTCTTTCAGATTATAAACACTTTTGTGTGTATGTTTGATAGGGGTAATTTTTTTGTGTGTGAATGGGTGTGTAATTTTCTCAGGGAAGGGAATTTTCTTCACCAATGAAGTCTGATTGCTCCTTTTAATTTAAGGAGCTACTTCGGGAAATAGGTTAACTGACTTCTCTATAGTACATGGTTTGTATGTGTCAAAGCTGGACTTGAATCCAGGTTTTTTCCAATTGAAAACTAGTTTATTCCTGTTGTGATCTCAGTTCATAAATTCTATATCAAGGAAACACAAGTATTATCAGGTACCAAAAAGTAGATGTAATAGCTAAGTAGTTACTGTCTTTAAATAGGGAGAAAATGAGAATTTAATGGATTGAAGAAGGGAAATTTTGAATTTGCTAATAAAAGGAAGAGAGTGATATGTATAAACTACAGGCTAATAAGATTATCCTGCATTCCAGCAAAAATTTTAGAAAGTATTGTTAAAAGGCTAGATAGGGAGGTGACACAGTGGATAGAATGCTGGGCCTGGAGTCAAGAAGACCTGAATTCACATCCAGCCTGAAATACTTACTAGCTGTGTGACTCTGGGTAAGTAACTTGATTCTGTTTGCTTCAGTTTCCTTATCTGTCAAATGAGATGAAAAAAGAAATGGTAAAATCTAGTAAATATAAAAAATAACAAAACCTAGAAAGGCTTGTCACTGGGTTGACCTGAGGATTATGAACTGTTTTGCCTTCGAAAACTATCTACTGCTGTGGAGGGAAAGAAATGAGCAATTTTATAATGCCTACTATGTGCTAGACATTTAACAAATCTGTCTCATAGGTACGACAACCCTGGAAGGTAGATGTTATTATTATACCCATTTTACAAACAGGGACTAAGTGACTTACTAAGGAGCACAGAGCTAATAAGTATCTGACACCAGACTCAAATTCAGGTTTTTCTGACTCTTGGCTCAATGCTTTACCCACTGAATCACTCATCCAGCTGATTGGCAACTGAATTAATGGAAGAATGATCTATATAGATAAAATTACAGATACTTAAGGAATTACAGTGCTAAAAACAATAATGGTTTCAGATTTGTTTTGTGTTAAAAGCCTACCTTAAAAAAGTAAAGCCTTAGCACAATTCCATGCAATTTATAAATAATAATATTTTTAAAGTATTGATTTAAAAAAATAAAACTATTTCAAGAACATTTTGAAAAAAATGGGGACAACTTTTTAAAAGTAAGATTATGTATTGACTTTTCATAACTTGATTTATATACTCACATATTGTTAAAATAAGACCTTGGAAATCATCTGATTAAACTGCTTCATTTTACTGATGAGGAAACTGAGGCACATGGAGGACTTTCACTTCACTGAAGCTAGATGAGACTTTAAAAGTTGTTTTCTCCAACCTCTTCAATTTATAATAAGGAAACAGAACTGGGAGAGGCCAAGTGACTTTATGGATGGGCCCTATGGGTTTTGAATTCCAATTTACTGACTCCAAATTTAGAACTTTTTATTGTGCTGTGTTGTATCTATGTCTGCTCTTTAAAGAAAATAGATTTACTCTTTAAAGCCTGATGTTCATGAAATAAACAGTAAATTATTTGCTTATTATTGTTTAGCTAAAATCACCATAAACATTGAGACTTAAGTAAGCCTGGGGAAGAAGGAGAATGACCTTGAAAATAAAACAGGTTTAGGTAGAGTGATGATTCAAATAGAGATCTGAATACAAAGACAAAGGATCAGGTTCATTTATATTCCATACATCAGCAGAAATCAATGAGTACTTTTAAGTATAAGAAGGGGAGGAAATAGCCTGGACTTATTGAAGAGTGATGTTTTCCTTTTTCATTCTAAGAAATAAAGGCCTTTCTGGGTAATGTCACTACTCATACCTGTTCTCAGTGTGTGGGAGTGGAGAGAAGGTTTCCAGCTTCCCATGGGGTATATAAAGCATCAAAATGTTTTAGAGCTACTGTGACAAAATCCCTTAGAATCCACCACTATTTTAAAATAGTGCAAACCTCCAGCCTCAAGACTTAAAACATACACCAATATTTTAAGAATAATATGGGCTGTAATGGAAAACACTCAAACTTCACATAAAAGTTACTTGGGTCATGATCTATAGACTAAATGCTTATTAGATTGTATTGGAGCAAGCAGCAGCTGTTTAAATATATCCTTCCCTATCTCCTCTTTTGTCCTACTTTCAAGAGTAGCATAATGTCAAAAAAATGGATTCCAGAGTTAGCATATAGGTCTTACAGAAAAGTGGGATATTTTTTGTTTGTTCCAACCTATTTTTGCTTACGTGATTTATTATTTAGCTTTACCAGAAATAGAAGTTGTCCCCATTAGTCAAAGAACAGGGGAATTGTTAAGAGTATAATTATCTTTTAGATTCATATCAATTCCATAGACCTTAGAAATTAGTCTGAATATATTTTAGAGATGAAGAAACTGAGGTTTTGCATGATTCATTGACTTACAACATCCATTCAGTAGCAAAGCTGAGAGTAGAACCTGAGCTCTTAGATTAAGAATACTAGAATTTTACCTGTTTGACATTTTTTGACAAAGAATTGATAATCTTTGACAATTCACTTCACTTTTCCCTGAATCTCAATTTCCATATCTCTTAAAGAGTTAGGGCTAAACCAAATGAGCTTTAAAAGTCCTTCTGAAACAAAGGGTCCTAGAATAGCAGTTCTAGGATGGAAACAGTTAAGTTGCAGTCTTTTGAAAGCATGTGAATGGTTTTGCCTATTCCCCATTTGCTAAATTACCTTTCCAAGAACATTAATGACCTGAGGAAGGTAAAGACCTTCAAAAATCAAGGTTTTTAACCATCCTGATTTGGCCCAAGAGAAATAAAAACTCCTTAAAGATTCATGGTCTGATAATTGTGGAAATATGTACAGGAGAACTGTACATGTTTCACATATATTGAATTACTTGCTGTCTAGGGGAAAGGGTGAGAGGAAGGGAGGGAGAAAAAGTTTGGAACACAAGGTTTTGCAAGGGTGCATGTTGAAAATTATCTATGCACTTGAAAATAAAAAGCTTAAAAAAAAAATTCATGCTCAATGGAGAAGCCCTAGTCCAGATAAAACAGGATAGTAACCAACCTCCAACATGGATTCTTTAGAGTTCCGTTGACCAATGAAGGCAAAAGCAATTACAGGAATTAGGAAGCTCCAGAGACTACACCCTTGTTTTAATGTTCTAAAAACTTCAGACTGGCAAAGTTTAGGCCAAATTTGCGTGCCAATATTAATTGTAGCTATGAAGTAAAAAGAGATGTGATCCACAGTAATAGGCTACTACCCAAAGAAAATGAGTGTTTTAGCAAACAAATGTTTTATTTGCAAGTCTCTGGACTATCCTGGCATGAATGGCAAAAGAAAATATTTGCTTTGGCCAGAGAACACTTCCTAAGGAAAATGAACTTGTCAAACACTGAAGTATCATGTTTGCTTTGAGGGTAGTTTAGTAAGCCTATCATTTTGCCAACATTCCCATAGACTGTTGGGACTTCCCACTGGCCAAGAACATCTACGAGCCTCTTAAATGAAAACACCAATAAAAAATTTTATTACAGCATGGTGCTTCTTGAAAACATTCATTAATGCTTCTCCATATTTCTATTTCTAGAATAGATATTGCCACAGTATCAGAAGACCTCTCTCTGCCTAATAATAATTGGTTGCATTTACATTAGGCTTTAAGATTTGCAAAGTTCTTTATATATGTTAACACATCTAATTCTCACAACGACCTGGGAGGAAGGAGCTATTATTTCTCATTTTGATGATAAGTAAACTGAGACACAGATAAATTAAATAATATAGATAGTAAGTGCCTAAGGCAAGATTTGAACTCACTGTTCTGACCTCAAGACAAGCACTCTATCCATTGTGCCAGTCTTGAGTCTTCTAGTCTTGAGTTTCTATCTTCATGACCCATAATGAAATATCCCTTGGAAGACAGAAAGAATGGTTCTTTTTATAGGAAAAGTTACCAATGTAGCCTAAATGTGGTGATAATTTTTGTCTATTAGGGGTATTAGCTGTAATGAAGTGGTAAGAAAATTGGATTGGAGTCAGAAAGTGCAGGATCATATGCTTGTCTGCTACTTGCTTCCTAGGGATCTTGGGAAAGATTGTTTTACCCATTCTAGGTCTCCGTTTATGTAGAGAAGCGAAGAAGCTGTGTTTAATGAGAAAACCCTTGATCAGGGAGAAAGAAGACTGGGTTCTAGGTTTAGTTATGTTAGATCACAGTTTCAGAGGTGAAAAGGAACCTACAGATCATATGGAAGCTTCATGGAAGAACTGGGATTCAAACCAAGATTCATAGGTTCCTAACCCAACAACCTTTCTACTATACTGTGTTACAGCTCCAGTCTTTTGGACATTCGCCTCTTTTTATACTGACTAATCAGTTTTCTCTGTAGACCTCATCTGTTAAATAAGGAAATTAGACTAAATGGTCTCTAAGTTCCTGCAAATTCTAATAGTTTATTATCCTTTCTTTTTTATAATCAATAAAATGATAAAGCTCATTAAGAGTTCTCAAGATCCTCTGTGAGTTGCTGATGATCACTGAAAGACCAAAAGAAAGGAAATAAGCATTTACTAAGCATGTACTGGGTAAAATAAGCATTTTACAAATATTATCTCATTTGATTTCCACTACACTCCTAAGAGGTAAGTGCTATTATTAATTATCCTCATTTTACAGTTGAGAAAGTTAAGGCAGACCAAAGTTAAGTGACTTGCCTAAGATAACACACTTGGTAAATACCTAAAATTAAATCCATCCTGATTTCAAGTTCACTGTTTTATCCTTTGTACCAATTAGCTGCCTATAAATAGCTTGAAGATTGTATGTCAAAATTTTATAATCAACTCAGGACTTAACTCTTTTTTTTCCCTCTAAGGCAATTGGGATTAAGCAGTGGATGCACAGTTACACTTGCTCATTATTCATGATCTATTTCCATTTTTCTCTCTAACTACCCTGACCAAAGAATTATAGGAGGAATTTTCAGTCTTTCCAAAAGCAGCTTCTTTTTCAATGGTAGCTGAATTATTTGGGAGAAATATTAAATTGGAACATCACTAAAATACCTTTCCAATGCATCATTTTAGTGTGACTCTTAAGTTCTTGAAAATTATGCTAACAGGACACTAGCTCCAGAAAGTCCTGCCAAGCTGAAGAGCTTCAAGCATGGACCTAATGATGGAATGAATCAATGACCAATCAAAATAAATTTCGAAAGGCTCATCACCAAAAGCTGTTTACCAGGAGATGAATGCTTTGGGTCACATCAACTCATAAAGAAGTCTATTATGGAATATTTAGATTGTTATCTGCACAGGAGGAGGTATTGTTCACTCTCTTAGAAACACATATTTTTGGGAGCTTTGAAATAATATTGGAGCTCGTTGCCATAAAACTAATTTTTCAACTCACCATTATGAGAACAATGGATGGATTGCCCATCAGACACAAAGACAAATTAAGGTTAATGGCCAATAATGGAAGTAATGAGAAATTTGTCCTATTATTAAGAAAATAGATAAGAAAAAATGTATTGATGTTGACAAAAAGTAGTAGTTGGCTAATATTTGATGATGGAGAACTCTTTCCAACAACACAGACTACGACCTACTTATGGCTTAGTAGATAAATCCCACCTTTGACTCATACTACACCTATAAGTATCAAGAAACCTTCCCAGTTTTCTTACATTTATTTTGTACCTCCTCACCAGCCCACCAAGTAACACTGGCCTCCTGACTGGTCAGCAGATAAAAACTTCCATTTCTCATCTCTGACATTTTTCTTTGGATATTCCCCATGCTTGGAATGTTTTTTTCTTCATATCTACCTCCCAGCTTTTCAGTCTTCCTCCAAGTACCAACTAAAATCCCACCTTCTAGAGGAAGACTTTTCCAGCTCCTTTTAATTCCAGAATGTTCCTTCTATGGGTTATTTTCAAATTATCCTACATAGGATTTATTTGTTTTCCCTCTCATTAACCTGTGAGCTCCTTGAGGACAGGAATTGTCTTTCGCTTTTCTTTTCTTTTTTTTTTCACACTTAGAATAGTGCTGGCACAGAGTAGACACTTAAAATTTTTTTTTGATTTACTATATGTACTTTAAAAACTTGTTAACCTTCCTGTGCATCAGTTTACTCCCCTGTAAAATGAGTGAGTTGGACTAAATGACATCTAAGATCACTTCAAATTCTAATCTATACTTGTGTGACCCCAGGAAGGAGCCCAAGACTTAAGGAATTTGAGTCTTGTCCAGAGTCACGGGTTAGAATATCAGGTACATTTCTGAAATAGCTAGTGAACTGAGTGAAATTTATAAAAATAATTGCCATTCTTTAATTGATAAAAGATCAAAGGATATGAAAAGACAGTTCTCAAAGATTCAAAGCTATCTATAGTTATATGAAAAAAATTCTCTAAATCACTATCGATTGCAAAAATGCAAATTAAAACATCTCAGAGTTATTGGCTCTCAGATTGGCTAATATCTGGAAAAGGATACTATTCAGAAAAGGGAAAGGAATGGCAAATGCTAGAGGGGATATGGAAAAATAAGAATACGAATATACTATTGGTGGAACTGTGAATTGAGGCAACCATTCTGTTTTGTTGAGAGGCAATATGGTTAAGTGACTTGCCAAGGTAGAAAGTGTCTGAGACTGGATTAGACAATTCTGACCTCAGGACCCAATGCTCTATCCACTGTGCCACTTAACTACTTCTGGTTTAACCATTCTGGAGAAAAAATTGGAACTCATCCCAAAGGGCTATAAAACCATGGCCCTTTGACTTAGCATTATAAGTACTAGGTCTGGAACTCAAAGAGATCAAAGGAAAAGGAAAGGGACCTATATTTACAAAACTATTTATAGCAGCTCTTTTTGTAGTGGCAAAAAATTAGACATTAAAGGAATACCCATCAATTGAGGAAGGATTAAACAAGTTGTGGTATATGATTGTGGCAGTAAAATACTATTGTGCTAAGAAATGTGGAGCAGTATGGTCAAAAAAAAAATAAAACAAAACTGGAAAGTATAAATTGATATAGTGTGACGTAAGAAGAATCAGATCACTGAATACAGTAATAACAATATTGTAATAATGATCAATTGTAAATTACTTAACTTTGATCAATACAATGATCCAAGACAATTGCAGAGGACTCATGATGAAAAACACCATTCACCTCCAGAATGAGAATTGATGAACTCTGAATGCAAATTGAAAAAAAAAATTTTCACATTATTTTTCTCACATTTTTTGCAGTATGGCTACTATTGAAATATGTTTTCCATGACTGCATATATATAATTGATATCATGTTGCTTGCCTTTTCAATGGATGGGGGAAAGGGAAAGAGGAAAAAGAGAATTTGAAGCTCAAAATGTTGTATTTTTTTATTATTTAAAAATAAGTAAATAAATTGGGGGGGGGGAGTATTATAGGCAGCTGAGTGGTACAGTAGTTAGAGTGCTGGGTTCTAAATTCAAAAAAAGCCTGAGTTCAAATCCAGCCTCTAATACTTATTAACCTATGTGACCTGGGCTTATGTGACCTCTCTTGGCCTCAGTTTCCTTAACTATAAGATGGGAATAATAGCAGCACTCAGGATTGTTATGAGAATCAAATGCTATAAAAACTGTAAGGTACCTGGTACATAAAAGACACTATATAATTGTTAACCATATTATTATTATTGCTCAGTGTCAGATACTATGTTAAGTACCAGGAATACAACCATAATCATGTAAAACATTAAGGCTTATAAAATCATAATAGTCCAAGAGGAGGGGAAAGAAATTTTATAGATAGTTTTTTCAGATAAAGCTCATATCTCAAATAACAAAAAATAAATAAATAATTTTGACAGTTCTATAAGAATGAGTCATTCCCTAATTGATAAATGATCAAAAGTTATGAACAGGCAGTTTTCCAGTGAAGAAATAAAAACAATTTGTAGTCATATGAAATGCAAATTAAAATAACCTTGAGATATCATTTTGCATCTAGTTATTTTTTAATGATGTTTCTATCATTTGATATCTGGTAATGTAAGTAGGATCTGGAGCATACTTAGATTTTATCAGCTTTCTTGGATGATGGAACTCTCCATTTGGAGGGGTTGGGAGCCCAATCCCTGGAAAATTGTGATAAGATTTAAAGGAAGTGTCTTGGGGGATCTATAGATATCCTGGTTCTAGTTTAATTACATGGTAAATAGAATTTTTTTGTGTGTGGCTTTCACACAAGGCTTAGCTGGTTTCCATCATTGTTTTCATGTCTCCATCCTTTCAACAGTTCCATGATGTCTAAAAATACACCATAATCTGTGGGGAGAGACCTTGGAAACTTCTGCCCTTGGGGGCCCATGTGACCCCCAAGAAGCAGACCTTAGTCTTTGGCTTCTGTATTTGTTCTTTTCCATTCTGGGTAAAAGGAGTAACAGCTCTATAATCTTGTGATTTTCAAAAGGTTATGAGGGAGTTTCAGCATCCTGGTGCCCAAGAGTCTGGGTTCCAGAACCATAAAAGCACTGATTACATGAGGAATAGGTGTGACTTCTGGGAATGATCTCTGGGACCCCAGCCTACCTCTAACTGAGAAAAGGATTCAGTTAACAATTAGACTGCATCTACATGTGAACTTGGTGAGAGGAATGTAGGTAGGAACTCAGCTAAGTTAGCCCTTTCCTCTCCCAGAGACTGAAGTTATATATGATAGATTGTGCCCCTCCAGCATTGGGGAAAATGTTTGTAATCTTCTTCTTGATATAACTTGAAATAAATATGTCTTTGTAAAACTTTCCCAATATTTGGTGAATAAATTGACTTGGGGACTAATCATTGGCCTCTACCTATGAACAGCAGAAGCAGGAACAAAGTTGTAGGGCTCAAATCAATGGTATCAAGGAAGATACATCCTCAACTCCTGAGAGTTGCCCATTGGAACACAAAGAGGCAGATATAGTAAGCTGAGACACTACCAGACAACCAGAGAATACTTACTACTTTGAGCATAATATCCCCTACTAATTGGTAAACATGTCTAATTTTGTACAATTCTCATTTCCTCTCACATGAATTATTCCAGTAGCTTTCTGATTGGTCTCTCTTCCTCAAGAATCTCTCTGCTCTCCTCCATTCTCCACTCAGCTACTAAAATGATTTTCCTAAAACACAGGTCAGATCATGTCATCCTCTACCCATAAGTCCAGTGGCTCCCTATGACCTCAGGGATCAATTATCAAATCCTCTGATTGATATTCAAAGTCCTTTACGGTCTGGCCCCTTCCTTCCTTTCCAGTCTTCTTATGCTTTATTCCCCTCTATAAATTCTGAAATCCAACTATACTGACACCTGTACTCCATCTACCAATGTCATGAATTTGCAATATGTACTCCTAAGTCTAAAATTTTCTCTCTTTACTTTTTACCTCTTGGCTTTCCTGACTTCATTCAAGACTTCAGTTCAAATTCTCCTTTCCCAATTCTCATCAAGACAACTATGTATTTTGTTCCCTCCCTTTCTCTCTGTATCTCAAGTATGTACATCGTTATTTGCATTTTTGGTTTTCAGCCAAATTGTAACTAAGAATATTAAACCAGATGGACCTGTAGATCAGATCAGTTGCAAGTCATGAGACCTCTCTAATTAATTAACAGTTAATTAATATAAACTCTGGCTTTAAGTGAAAAATTGGAACACTTGCATTTTATTTTAGAGGAGAACAGGAACCACTAAAAACCCTTGATGGGGAAATGAACTGATCAAAGCTATACTCTTTGGAAAATTCTGAGTTATCTGTGCAGAGGAGAAATCAGATCTAAAAGACCCAAAGACTGGATAAAACCTGTAACATACTTGTTTGTATTAGTCACTTCAAATATACAGATTATGGGTAGAGAAGAGATTCCTAAGGATTCAATTTATTTATTGTTATCATTACAACAGTCTGTCTGGTTTTGAATTATTTACCTTTGTCAAGTACTTGATTTTAAACTTTTCAGAAAATACTTTTCAACAGTCATTTTACTTTCTATTATTGGATCACATTCTTAAGCAATCTCAGGATTTAGGGAAGTTTGGCTTATCTTTGTGGGGGAACATGGTTTTTTTAATGACTTAAATTACTAGGCTTCCTTTAAAGAAACTTTTAGAGTGAAAATACCAGTTCTTTATTCTGTTTATTGTTGACAGTTTTGCTCTGCATAAATGATACTAGGTAGGGGGACAATTGACTTCTATGGCCCCTAAGTGTTGATTTTATGAGATATTAAGTCAGATGTGTCATGATGAAATCTTATTAGCTCCAGGGGATGGCAACATATAGTAAACCTTATTTATAGATATACCATTATTCATTGTTTACCTCTGCAACCTATCTCACCTGATTCTGTCCTACCTTTGCATGGTACAGTAATCCAACCTGAAAAGCTTTGAAAAAAAATACAAACACCCTCCAGCCCTCTTTATGATTCTATTATTCAAGCTAGAATTAAGATGACAGGACACCAAGAGAGAGGAAATAGATAAGAAATTTGGAAAACAAATCCCAGCTTGGTTGACATGATGGAGTAGTAATAAGGGACTTTTAAATATCTGGTTATCTGCTGGAAATCTAGCACCTAGCTAGAGAATCTAGTCATTTCTTGAATTACAACAATAATCATTTTATCTTTCAAAAGATAGGGGATCAAGAAGGCTGAGTCTGACTTTCACTAACAAGGAAGTAATGGAAGGTCAGAGTGTAACATGGAAGAAAGCTGGAAAGGGAGAGAGGGATAGTAAGTAGTCTTGAACACCAAAAAGATCTTATATTTGTTCAGATGAGAAATATGGGAGATTATATGACTGGCCCAGAGTTGCATAGTTAAATAAGAGAAGAATCAGAGCTGGGAATATTCATCTAAATTTGAGAAGAGCAAATTTCAAAGGATTCTGAGAAAGGAAACCCATAGGATTATTAAATTTTTTGTGTCATAGACACTTTTGGCAACCTGGTGAAGCTTATGACCCCCTTCCTAAAATAATGCTCTTAAAATGAAATACATAGGATTGCAAAAGAAATCATTTATGTTGAAATAGTTATCAAAACTCTTTTTTAAACAACTACTACGTGCCTATTAACACTTTTGTGTTATATATTATGTGTTAATTTTAATATGTGCCTATTAACAATCTTTGTGTTATATGTTATATATTAATTTTAATGTGTGCCTATTAACAATTTTGTATTATCTTAATTTTTAAGGCATACATATGCCTATTAAAAATTTTTGTTTTATAAAAATAAATAAATAAATAAACAACTACTACTATTTAGATTTAAACATCTGTTTCAGCTTCTTTCTCTTGGTATGAATATCCACCCTTGCCATCCTTACTCTATGGCATTTGGCAGCATTTCTAGCCTTATGACTTGTTTAAAGTAACATAGCAATTGCCCCCCCTTCCTATAAGTCATATGGTAAAATAAGAAACTTAAGAAAAGAAAAAAATGAAAATAATAAAATGAAAATAATGTACTTCAATCTGCATTTAGACTCAATCAGTTTTTTCTCAGGAGGAGAGACTTTTATTGGTGGTGGTTGGTTGAACAGCTTTGTTTTCTTAATGAAGCTACTTAGAGATGTTTAGACAACAGCTCTCTTTTTTATTCTTATCTGAAAATAACCAGCAATATTTTTCTTAACTAGTCTCAAAACTTTTAAAACTCTAGATGAATTTGATCTATCTTTTCTTTTTTTTTTAATAATAGCTTTTTATTTTTCCTAATATATGTAAAGATAGTTTTCAACATTCATCTTTACAAAACCTTGTGTTTCAAATTTTTCTCCCTTCCTTCTCCCCATCCCCTCTCATACATAGCAAGAAATCCAATAAATATAAATTATACATGTTCAATTCTTCTAAACATATTTCCATATTCGCATTCTGCATCAGATAAAAAGTGAAAGAAAAAAAAAAAACAAGTGAAAAAAAAAGCAAACAAATAACAAAAAAGGAGGGTGAAAATATTATGCTTTGGATCCATCTTTTCAATACCAGAAAAATATTCATTCAAATGATGAAATGCTTCTCCCAACTGTTTTGATGGGAATCTTTTTGTTTCGACCATGGATTCTGAAGTTTCCTTTTCTTCTTCTTCAACCTTTGAAGCTAGAAGCTCAATCAGAGCCTCATTTGACAGATCTTATTCTTAACTCTTTCACATCATTATCAACTACTAGTTCCCATTCCTGTGCTAATTTTACAATTTTATTATTTACTTCTTTGAATAGTTCATCTTTGTCAAATCCATAAAATTCTGGAGTGAACTACAGGCATTTTTTTCCCCCGAACTCTTTCCCCAAGTATTCCTCTTATATCTTCTCATACCTTTCAGAATTCTTTACTTAATCTTATCCTTGAGACCTAATTAACTCTTTCATATCACTATCAACTAATAGCTGATATATAACATAGAATATGTAGCAATTACCATAATTGGCCTTGATATCAAAGACATGGATTAATATTCTTCCTCTAACACCAATTGGCTGTGTGATACTGAGCAAAGCACTTGACAACTCAAGAAGGAAGGAAACAAGTATTTATTAAGCACACTTCTTAAGTATAGATTATAAACTATGGATAATTTAAAATTGATCATTTCCATTCCTGTGCTAATTTTACAATTTTATTATTCACTTTGTAATGCCTCAGTTTCCCTAAATCATTATGCCCTGAGTAGAATTGTTGTAGCCACCCCCCTTCCTTGCCCCATTGGGCCGGAGAGAAATGGGGCCTCGAAGCTCTAGCAACTCTCACATTCTAGTGAGAGTCATAAAAGTCCAGATGGCTTATCTCAAATGCCTGAGTATTGCTCACTATCACTAAGTATACTGTCTCCTGCTCCTGATCTTCTTGACCCCTAATCTGTCAGAACTGAATTATTATCCTTTTCTGAAATTATGTCTCTTCACCCAGTGTTCTGCTCCCCACCCCCTTGCCTTTTTTCCCTTATAGCTGGAGCCCTATAAAAGTCTCTGGAATTAATTGCTCTCAGCTGGAGGCTTTGAGACCATAGTCCCATTCAGTCGCCTAGGGATTGGACATATTTTGGACATGAGTCCTGTTTGATCACTAGCCCAAATTCTCCACTAAAAAATATTAAAAATTAATCTCTGTCTTGCCTCAGTTTCTCTGTCATTACATTTTCTTTGAATTGTCAATCTTTGTCAAATCCACAAAAATCTGGAATGAACTACAAGCATTTTTTCCCAAAAAACTCTTTTCACACATATTTCTTTTACATCTTCCCATATCTTTCAGAATTCTTAAAGCTGAATTTGTGTGATGAGCATTTATACAAAGTGAGAAATCCTAGATAAGGGAAATCCCTTTACTAATACATAATGGCATGGTATCTAAAACTTACAGGTGGCAGCCAGATAGAGTATGGGGCTTGGATCCAGAAAGACTTGAATTCAAACCTTGCCCTAAATATTTGCTAGCTGTGTAACCCTGAGCAAGTCACTTTGATATGAATATCTTCTCCTGTCAGTAAGAAATCCATCTGGCAATTATAAAATATAACCAATTCCAATAACAGCATCCTATAGATATAGAATGATTATGAGGATAGAACTCTTTTGTCTGTCCCTCAAACCTCTGTGCATCTTTAAACAACCTTTGAGATAATTGATTAACATATCTTTATGTTGGAATCCTTACTAACTGCTAAGTAATTAGAGTTGATCTAATCTTACAAGAAGTTGTTTTGGCCAGAACCTGAAACAAGGTACTAAGTAGAACTAATCAAGACAAGGCTTGTGTTCCCACCTTTACTCATTGGACTCCACAAGTATGCTAGCTTCAAAAAGTACACTTTCTACACCACACCTTAAAGCTCTTTGGGCCAGAGAGCACTATGGGAGAAAACCCATAATCCCATTCTCTCAGAAGGTTCACATATAAGGCGAGACAGCCATTCCAGAATACACTTTTTTCCTCTTGGCTGGCTGATCGCGCTGGACTCGAGAGGAACGACTCTGCTGCAGAGAACACTTTTGACGGACTTCAGTGGAGCTACGCCAGAAGCCCTCTCTCCGCGGCAAGTTGGTGACTGGGCTCCCCAGAAGGAGTCAAGAGAGACATTCCATCTCTGTGTTGGTTGGAGGCAGAAGAAAGCAGAGGCAGAGGCTGAAGGACAGAACCTTTGGATTTGGAGACATCCGAAGGGCTCTAAGCCTCTAAACCGGCTGTGCCCTGAGAAGAACAAACTCCAACATTTGAACTCTTAACATTTGGCGCCCAACGTGGGGCTGTTCTTCATACCCTGTGGCAAAACCGTCCATTCATATCTTTTATAAGGCTCAGCTAAATTGACACTGGGCACCGAAAAGGCAAATCTCTTCATATCCTCCTTATCCAGAGGAATGGAATAGAAACAATCCTTGATGTCTATAACCCAAAGAGGCCATTCTCTAGGAAGCTGAGTAGGAGATGGAAGTCCAGGCTGAAGAGTTCCCATAGTTTCCATCTGTTCGTTCACTTTTCTTAAATCAGTGAGCATCCTCCATTTTCCCGATTTCTTTTTTACAACAAACACTGGTGAATTCCAAGGACTTAGAGAAGGTTGTAAATGCCCTTGTTCAAGCTGTTCCTGTACTATATCTAATAAGGCCTGAATTTTATCGCTACTTAAGGGCCACTGTTCTATCCACACTGGTGTATCAGTTTTCCATTGGATAGGAATAGGTGAAAGTGTTGGCAGGCCTTCAACAGCAGCCCTGCTTAAAAAACCGAAGTACTCATTTTTAACCCCAATTGTTGTAAAACATCTCTTCCCCACAGATTGATGGGGATTTTTTCAACTATAAAAGGAGTAAAAACTCCTGTTTTGCCTTCAAAAGTCCATCTCATAGGGGCAGCACTAACTTCAGCTGCTATTGATCCTCCTACTCCAGACATATAGGTATCTGCTTTAATCTTTGGCCAGTGACTGGGCCAACTGGCACCTCTAATAACTGTACGATCCGCACCTGTGTCTACCAATCCTTCCAATGGTAGGCCATTTATATAGATAGTGAGCATAGGTCGGTCAGCCGTTACTGCTGCTGTCCAGTATATTCCTGGTTTTTGTGGTCTGGAGTCAGAACCTGGGTGACTATCACGAGGCTGCTTATTAGGATTCTGTATGTGTAAACCTGATGCTACTACGTCTCCTGGGTGATAAGTCACACACCAGTGCTTGTGGCTAGAATTCTATTAAAGGCCATTAAGCGAGCAGTACAATTATCTGGGACAAGACCTGACAAGATATATACCTTCTATACAAATGCACAAATTAATGTATGCTGTGAAACCATCCCAGAGTGGCAGATTTTATTGGCCATGGCTCCAAATTTTGCACATGGATCTCCATTAAAGATAACCAGACTACTGCATAATTGGCAATGGATTTTTGAGGAGAAGGTTTCTAAGGTTCCTCTTAAAGGACCAACCATTTTTACAGACGCAGCCAAACAAAATATTTGTGCTGTATACTCTCATGATCTAACCGTAAAAAGAGTAGTCAGAACTCCTTTTCAGTCCACTCAGCAGAACGAATTATATGCGATCATGCTAGCTCTCACTTATTACCCAGGCGACATAAATATAATATCTGATTCAGCCTATTCAGTAGGTGTGGTACAAAGAATTGCCACAGCCCAAATAAAATTTGCAGCTTCTAATATATATCAGCTCTTTAAGGAACTTCAAGAGCAAGTGAGAAAGCATCCAGGAAAGATTTATATCCTGCATGTCCATTCACATAGTGGACTTCCAGGTCCTATTTTTGATGGAAATTCAAAGGCAGATAGCCTTTTAACTATGTTGGCCAGTACGCCTTTATTTCAGGAGGCCCAGGAATCCCATTCTAAATACCATCAGGCTGCTCGAGCTTTGCGTTTACAGTTTGGGATTACAAGAGAAGAAGCTAGGAGCATAGTAAAAAGCTGTACAGCTTGCCTTCCCTTCCACGCTCCTACACTGCCTCCAGGGAAGAACCCTCGTGGTTTGAGACCCAATGAAATCTGGCAAATGGATGTGACTCATTATAAATCTTTTGGTCGTCTGTCTTTTATCCACGTTGTGGTAGACACCTTTTCAGGATTCACTTTTGCCATACCAGCAGCAAAAGAGACAGCCCGAGTGGTCACTGAATTCCTCATTCAAGCATTCGCAATTATGGGTGTGCCACAAGAAATAAAAACAGATAATGGACCGGCATATACCTCCAAACATTTTGAACACTTTTGTGCACAGTATAAGATTTTACACACTACTGGCATACCCTTCAATCCTCAAGGTCAAGCAATAGTAGAAAGAAGAAACAGAGACATTAAGACACTCCTCCAAAAACAAAAGAAAGGGGGAGCCACGGGTAACCCTAGAGAACTTCTAAATTTAGTTCTCTATACCATTAATTTTTTAATCTTTGATAAAGATGCACTGGCTCCAGCAGACAGGTTTTATAACCCACCAGAAGAGCAGTGTCCAGTGCGAGCAGCTCCACTATCTTTAGATAATCGCCAGGTGATGTGGAGAGACCCAGAAAGTGGTGAATGGAAGGGACCAGATAGGCTAACTGCTTGGGGGAGAGGATTTGCTTGCATCTCTACAGGTGGAGAAGGAATCAGATGGGTGCCTACGAGCCGCATTCGCCTTGTCCATCGCAGAAAGATGGAGCAGACCCTTGAAACAAAGGAGAAGACCCAAGAAATATCGGGTGGTTCTGTTGCTTATTGTGCTCACAAGAATTATTAGATTCCTGACACATGAACTAATGGACAATGGAATCCTATTGGACTGTTTCTAGGACTTATGGACATGTGTAAATTTTCAGATTGATTCTTGTTATTTGTTACATTACTACTAGCCTGTGTTATATTGCTATGTGCTCATGTAAATTATGTATAATGCCTCCCATATTGATGGATTTATGTATACCATGTATATCTGTTACAAAGTTCTGGCCCATATTGATGGATTTATGTGTACCCCCTCAGAAACCCCCTATGTTTTAAAACAAAAGAAAGGGGGAGATGTTGGAATCCTTACTAACTGCTAAGTAATTAGAGTTGATCTAATCTTACAAGAAGTTGTTTTGGCCAGAACCTGAAACAAGGTACTAAGTAGAACTAATCAAGACAAGGCTTGTGTTCCCACCTTTACTCATTGGACTCCACAAGTATGCTAGCTTCAAAAAGTACACTTTCTACACCACACCTTAAAGCTCTTTGGGCCAGAGAGCACTATGGGAGAAAACCCATAATCCCATTCTCTCAGAAGGTTCACATATAAGGCGAGACAGCCATTCCAGAATACACTTTTTTCCTCTTGGCTGGCTGATCGCGCTGGACTCGAGAGGAACGACTCTGCTGCAGAGAACACTTTTGACGGACTTCAGTGGAGCTACGCCAGAAGCCCTCTCTCCGCGGCAAGTTGGTGACTGGGCTCCCCAGAAGGAGTCAAGAGAGACATTCCATCTCTGTGTTGGTTGGAGGCAGAAGAAAGCAGAGGCAGAGGCTGAAGGACAGAACCTTTGGATTTGGAGACATCCGAAGGGCTCTAAGCCTCTAAACCGGCTGTGCCCTGAGAAGAACAAACTCCAACATTTGAACTCTTAACATCTTTAGACAGGTCTGGGACCTGGTCTGCCAGATGCATTCCATCTGGCTCCTTAATTCCCCCAGTTTTGAGCTCTCTGGCACTTCCTCTCTTTTTAACCCTACCTCGGAGTTCCCATCTTTACTTCTTTGTCTACCTGAAAAACTCCCAGGTTTGAATTTCCCCAATAAAAGATCTGCTTATGATCAAGTTCTTTGCTAAGTTTTCTTCAGGACTAGGTCTACTGTGAGGTACTCTCTCTCTTTCATAGTGCCCTTCCTTTAATGGCATCTTTCTGCTTACCTATAGTCAACTCTGATTAGTCTAAAAAACTCCTCTACAGATCTAACCTGCCAGTCAATGGCTTTCTCCCACCTCATGGTCAATTGTGAATTTCCAAGGGGAACTTGTCTTTTTCCTTGCTAACTATATGCTTTTCCCAACTTTATTTCATATTTGCCACTCCTGGTGCCTATTTTACCTCCTGTTTTTGTCTATAACCTCTTCTCCTTTTTTTTTTTTTTCTTTATTATAGCTTTTTATTTACAAGATATATGCAGGAGTAATTTTTCAGCACTGACAATTGCAAAATCTTTTGTTCCAATTTTTCCTCTCCTTCCCCCTACCCCTTCCCCAAGATGACAGGTTGACCAATACATGTTAAATATGTTAAAAATATATATATATATATAACCTCTTTTCCTAAATAAAGCTTTCTTTTGGCAAAGAGAAATTCCATTGTGAATATGTCATGCATTTATTTCAAATTAAATATTGCTATCAGCTTAACCTCTGCCTCATTTTGCTTAAACTATAAAAGGAAGGTCATAATTGCATCTACTTCCTATGGTTCTTATGAGAATGAATTGAGATAAAAGCTGTAAAGCATGTAGCACAATTTAGTACATTTCAATTCAATTCAATTCAGTAAATACTTATTAAATGTCTATTATATGCCAGACATCTTAATTCTGCCAATCCTGTTATGCCATGAATAAAACTACTATGGCCACCTCCCCCTTCCTTGCCATTAGGACTGGAAATTGAGTTTTAGAAAATAAAACAATTATATTGTTTATTTAATTATTATATTTATTTTTATTTATTATATATATTCATTAATTCATTAATATTATTTATTATATCTATACTATATAATATAAATATTATATTTATTATATTGTTTTTATATCCAAATGCCCACTACTCTGCATCCATCCTTGTCCAAAACTACACTGGAATAGAATTGTTATCTCACCTCCTGACTAAAAACCTAAGTTGTAGCCTCTGTCTATCCAAGAATGGTCCTATTCCCTTGTCTGACAAGAACTGAACTACAATCCAACACTGTAAATACCAGGTTAACTCCACTCTCTCTCTGAAGTAAAGATAACAATAGCTGCAAAATGGTAGACAAAATTCCTTCTCAGATTCTTTATCCTGCTTGCAAGTGCTAATTAGCTCAAATTCCTACATAAGTTCCCTGCCTCAGTTCCTCCCAGCAGAATGATTTTGAACATGAGTTCCATTTGGTGGGCTGGTCTAAACACTCCATGTTAAAAGATTAAAAATCAATTAAAATTTGTCTCAGTTTCTCTGGCATTACAATACAAAAGAAGCAAAAGATATTCCTGACTTTAAGGAGTTTATAATCTAATGGAGATACTAATGGAGATACTTCCTTCCTTCTTTCTAAATGGTTAAACAGATCCCTGAGCTGTCAAGGGCCTTGCTCAGGATCACACAGCCAATAGGTGTTAGAGGAAGAACGTTAATCCATGTGTGACTTCAAGTCCATCTATATGCTATACTCCAGGTATTAAACATAGTACTACAGCTTCATGGTATTCTTCAACAATCTCAAAGAAAACAAGAATCAGATTAAAGTGTGATTAGAAAATATTTAATAAAACAAATAAAAATATAATAATGCATCCATAAATGCTGATTGGTGGGGTTTTTAGTCAATGTGCAGTTTCCCACATTGTAAGGTTTATTGGTCCTCATATTTATTTATGTAAGTTGACATTCCTATGATATGTCATAGGCAAATCAATTGAAGAAATTGGGGTTTTTAATCTAGAGCAGCCTTAAAGGGGTCATGATAACTCCTTCACCAGAGCACATCACGACATCTCCATAATTCAGCAAATAATCTTTGAGAGTTGCTATTGCCAAGAAATGCATCAGCTTGTAGCCAGCCTAAGGAAAAATCTCTCCAAATTTAATTAAGCAGATCTTCAAACAATAGACACAGTTCATTCAACTTCAGCCCTTAGTCAGAGCACTTCCAGTTTAGTAGGACCTGTTAAAGCTTGTGCTCAATTAGTGTAGCTTTTGAGATCCCAGGGTTACCTCAAGGCCACAATGTAATGTCAGGGCAGGACTATGGTGGATGTAGAAAGAACAATTATTCTTTGGATATCAAAGATATCCTTCCTTTATATTTGTCTTTCCCTTCTGAATGATATACCAAAATGATTGACATGAATAACATAATTAAAAATATCCTGACTGATATTAACTAATTAATGGCAGGCCTGTGTTTTAAAATATATATTTAATATTAATATATTAATATTAATATAGCTAATAATAATAAAATAATATTTAATAATAATTGTATGGCATTCATATAAGGCTTCTGAAAATTTTGGTATATGAGTATTATAATCCATTTTTTGTCCATTTCAAGGCATAACATACTTAGCAATTTATCTCATGTTTTGGGGTTTACAAAGTCTTTATGAAAAACAAATTACCTTTTGATTTTGATAATAATCTTGAGAAGTAATTAAGTAATGATCCTCATTTTACGAGGAAACTGAGTCTGAATCTGACTATCTGGATCACACGGTTACAAAGAGTGAGATGAAACTATGAAAGCATTTTTTTTTTATATTTTATTCTACTTTTTATTGAAGTTTTTTTTTTATTTTCAAGACATATGAAAGGATAATTTTTCAACACTGACCTTTGAAAAACCTTGTGTTCCAATTTCCCCCATTTCCCCCACCCTTTCCTCCAGATAGCATGTAATCCATTATACATTAAACATGTTAAATCCAATATGGGCATACATATTTATGCAATTATCTTGCTGCACAAGAAAAATCAGATCAAAAAGTTAAAAAAAAAAAAAGGAAAGAAAAGAAAATTAAAGCAAACCACAACAAAAAGAGTGAAAATGCTATGTTGTAATCCACCCTCAGTTCCCACAGTCCTCTCTATGGATGTAAATGGTTCTCATCATCACAAGATCATTGAAACTGACCTGAATCATCTCACTGTTGAAGAGAGCCATGTCCATTAGAATTGATCATTGTATAATCTTGCTGTTGCCATGTATAATGATCACCTGGTTCTGCTTATTTCACTCAGCATCAGTTCATATAAGTCTCTCCAGGTCTCTCTGAAATTATCCCGTTAGTCATTTTTTATAGAACAATAATATTCCATAATCTTCATATAACATAATTTATTCAGCCCTTCTCCACCTGATAGACATCCATTCAGTTTCCAGTTTCTAGTCACTACAAAAAGGGCTCCACAAACATTTTTGCACATGTGGGTCCCTTTCCCTTCTTTAAGATCTCTTTAGGATATAAACCTAGTAGTAACACTGCTGGATCAAAGGGTGTGTACAGTTTGATAACTCTTTGGGAATAGTTCCAAATTGCTCTCCAGAATGGTTGGATACCTTCACAATTCCACCAACAATGTATTAGCAGCCTAGTTTTAGGAAAGCATTTTTATCATTCATTTGTATACAGTCAGTCAGTCAAAAAGCTTTTAAGTACCTACTGTTAGACTCTTTGCTAAGTGCTAAAGATACAAAAAAAAAAAAAAAAACTTTATGGAATAATTTAATGAATGTGGAACTGAGACAGTTAATGATTTTACCTTGATTTGCTCCAGGTCAGACTGCGACTCAGCATCAGCCAAGCAGGAGACAAACTAAGCATTCCTTAAACTGGATGTTTCTGAAATTCTTTGCAGTATTCACTTGCTATACTCTCATACTCTGCTACAGAACCAAATCAGACTGCCTCAAATTGTCCCCAGCCCAATGACCAAACCTGCTATACCTCCTGAAAAACAGCTTAGTCCGGGAATAACCTGATGTGATTCTCTCTCCTCCTTGTGAATTTTGTCTTTATAATCCCTGCTATCTATGTCCACTAGTCAATTCTAACTGTGCTCCCATGTATATATAACTACGTGTCTGCCTTTCTAGGAGGAATAAATCCATGGATACAAGCCAACTTTGTATTTCTTGGATCAAATTCTGAAAAAGGTTGACATGAGGGAAACAACAAGTAAACAAATATCTACAAACAAGCTCTGTGCAGGAGAAATAGGAAATAATTAACAAGGCAAGGACACTGGAATTAGAAGGGATTGGGAAAGGCTTCCCAGAAAAGCTCAGAATTTAGTCAGGATTTTAAGAAAGCCAGGGAAATAAGCAGATAGGGATAAAGAGGGACATAGATAGGTGGAGAACCAGGAGAGCATGATACCCCAAAACTTAAACCAAAATGAACATTGTCAAAGACGGCAGGAGAATCAAGAAGAATAAGATTTAAGAAAAGGCCACTGGATTTGTCAATTAAGAGAGAAATGGGCATGATTTGGTGTGTTGTTTTTCCTTTTAGTCTGTGTCTTCTTTCACAATGTGACTAATATGGGAATATGTTTTGCATGATTGTACATATGTTACCTATGTCAAATTGCTTATAACCACAGGGTAAGGAGATAAGGGAAGGTGGAAGAAAATTTGGAACTCAAATTTTTTAAAAAATGAATGGTAAATTGTCTTAACATGTAATTGGGAAAAATAAAATTTTATTTTAAAAGAGAGAGAACTGGTAACTTTGGAGGGAGTAATTATGGTGGAAAGATGAGGTCAGAAGCCAAATTGTAGGAGGTGAAGATAAGAATGGGAGGAGAGGTCATGGTGATATCTGTTGTAAATTCCCTTCTCCAATAAATTAGTCACAAACCAAGGCAGAAGAGATAGACTACAGTAGTAATCTCATGGTCCTTGGTTTGCAATGGCAAAGAAGATGTGATGTCCTTCTTTAATGTCACTTTTGCTGATGAAATATTAATTTCTGATTATCAGTTTCATTTGAACCATGGTTGCCAAGAACTTTGGTGCCAAGGATTTTTTCCTAAGTCTTCAGTAATTCTGATTATAGCCCGGGGAGAAGATACCAGGTTATAGCTCCACAGAGGTGACTTCCCAGGATGATTACTACAGATACCAGTCTGAAAGTATTGTTATTCTTAAAGCTCTTGTATGGGCGGTCTCCATCAAGATCGGAGAGAAGATGGTGATCAAGTTGGTTTGACTTGCCTTGCAAACAAGCTCTTTCCCATCTTTCCATCAAGTTGCCTTAGGCTTGGCTTGCCTACTTCATGTGTGGCAGTTGGTAGAGATGATGGGTCCCTTTTTCAAAGGGGTGGTTCCTTGTAATGATGGTTGGAGGGATGGAGTAGAAGTCTAGAAGATGTTGACACTCCCAGGGTTCCTTCACCTATCTGATTTTTGCTGATTGTTGGTGACAGCTGGTCAGCAGTGTTACTGGTGATGATGAGAAAAGAGGGTTTTTTCTCTACGATGATTTCTCCTGGGGGGTCAGAAGCAGATATGGTGGTTTGAGGGGGATACAGGAAGAGGGGCATACAGGAAGAGGGGCATTGTCCCAAAGCTTTTGGGCTCAGGATCCCAGGCTGTTTCCATTGGAGTCTGAGGGCAAATGGCAGTCAAGATGATGTTGGTGGTTTTTTAACTTCTCTGGTACATGCTGCCCCATCTTTTCTTTAGGACATCCTGAGACATAAGAATTTGCAGGTCAAACATAGAAGAATCTTGTGAGAATGAAGGACAATTTATCAATTGCTAGTGAAACATAATGCCAGCCCCTAAGATCAAAGTTGTTTGTGAACAGATAAGGGTGGGCAGACAGACTGGAAGAATAAGCATGGGTCAAGGAACTGAAGGTCACGCTAAGAGTGAAGAGTAGATTTGTTCACAGTAGTGGGAAAGAGAGGGAGGAAGAAAGGATAGGAGGTCAGGAACAAGAAGGATAAGAACTGGGTAAGAGCCAGAGAAAACACAGTGTCACCAGGAATAATAGATTGAGAGACAGAAGTGAGCCTAGAGATGACCTACCAATATCCCCATTTTATAAATGACAAAACAGACCCACTATTCTAAGTCTTGCTCAAGATCACATAAGTAGTCACTGATAAGGGCAGAATGTGAACCCAAATCCTCTGACTTCAGATACTGCCTGCTCTCCACTTCCCTCCACGGTGTTATAGATTCCACCTGGACCTTAAACTCCCAGCAAAAAGAACTGGGATAAATGTGCTTAACTGTAAACCAAGACAAAGTTTCAAAGGGGAATTTATATGTTTTCTTTTAAACTGAAGAACCAAAGCAAAATTCAAACATGGAAATATCCTTAAATCAGGGATTTAGCAAATAAAAAGCTGGATTTGGAATCAAGAAAACTCATTAAAATCCAGCCTTGAGCAGTCTGTGTGAGACTCTGAGCAAGTCACTTAATCTCTGTATCAGTCCCTCTTCTATAAAATGGGGGTTAAAATAGCACTTATTTCCAAGAGTTGTTGTGAAAATAAAATATATTTGTAAAGTACTTTGCATATTTTAAAGTACTATACAAATATTACTGATGATGATGATGATGATGTGTCATATACCCATTAGGCAAAAGCAACCAGGTGATATAGTGGATAAAGTGCCAAGCTCGGAGGCAGGAGTCTTCCTGAGTTCAATTTTGGTTTCAGACACCTACCAGCTGTGTGATCCTGGGTAAGTCGCTTTGCAATACCAGAGAAACTGAGGAAAGAGAGATTAATATGCAGAGTTTTAGGCTAGCCAGCTGTCATGGGACTCTTGTCCAAAACATTCAGCCCTGAGGAACTGAGGTAGGGAATTTATATAGGGTTTTAACTAGGGTTTGCAAACAGAATATATAATCTAAGAATACAATCTTTTTTTTCCCCCTGCTGAGGCAATTGGGATTAAGTAACTTGTCCAGGATCACATAGCTAGGAAGTGTTAAGTATCTGAGGTCAGATTTGAATTCAGGTCCTTCTGACTTCAGGATTGGTGCTCTATCCACTACACTACCTAGCTGCCCTGAGAATACAATCTTATAGGCAAATCAAAGGCAGATAACGGGGGCAAGGACACTGGGTTGGCAGACAAGCCATAATTCCAGGAAAGGATTATAACTTAATCCTGACAGGATAAGGGTTAAGATAAGAAGGTCAATTTCTTATTTTAGGGCAGGAGTCAGTAAGGTGAGGGGCAATACTCAAATGGAGGGGGAATTATCTTAGCAAGGATCAATATAATGCAGCTGGATTTTATGACTCAAAGGTAGGTAACGGTAGGATCAGAGCTCCAAGGTTTTTCCTGACTCAGTTCTCCCAATCCTAATGGCAAGGAAGGATGGGGTGGCCATAATAATTTTATTCAGGGCATAACAACTTAACCCATCTGCCTCAGTTTCCTCATCTGTAAAATGAACTGGAGAAGGAAATGGCAAACTGTTCTAGTGTCTTTGCCACGAAAATCCCAAATGGGATCGGGAAGAATTAGACACCACTGAAAATCCACTGAACATTTTCCTTAGATAGTCTGATAAAATCTATTCTCAGAATAATATTTTTAGATAATTGAAAGAAATGCCAAATTTCAAGTAGAGGTTAGGGAAAATAAGGATGTAATTTTTTTGCCCTGTGCAGGTTTACAGATCTCCAAAAGTCCTAAGGTTTCAGCTGAAGAACCTTTGCTTTAAACTCAACCTAAATTGAACTGACATTTCCTTTGATTAGAGGTAGCAGAACAGGATCATTACATCAAAACATTTCCATTGGCTCTAGGGTACAATCCAGGCATAGTTAGCCAAGAGGGCACAATAGAAACTGAAAACAAAGGACAGCTTTGCCTTTGGAATGCCTAGCTCCCAGCAAAGCCCCAGGCACCCCTACAGCTGACATAATATGTCCTAAAACTCATGAGGAAGCTCCAATTAGTCATCTGTACATGCTTCCATCTTTGAATCTCCTTCTTAGGCTCTGTGGGATAAATCCCTGCTCCTTCTGCTTCTGCAGTCAGAAAGAGTTCTGGGTAATTTCAGATGATTTAGCATTTTCTGTAATTTGTAAAGTTTCAGATGATTTAGATTTGTAAAGTTTTGTGCTCCTTGGGGAAAGAGTATCCTTCCTGGAGCTAAACAGTGCTGGTCTTTAACTAAACGCCAAAATCCATTTGTTTGTTTATTTCCAGTAATATGTTTTAGCAGCTACATTTCCAATGATGACTTGCTAACATTATACACAAAGTTATAGATACTAAACAGTTGGCTGACTAAGGGCTAATAAATTATTGGATGAAGGCCAATGATTTATTAATAACAACCCATAATTAAATGGAAAATAAAGGATGAAGGCCAATAATTTATTAATAAAATAAATTTTATTATTTTTTTAAGTGCAGTGGATAGAACAATGGACTTGTAATCAGGAAGATGCATCTTCATGAGTTCAAATCCAGCCTCAGCAACTAATGAGTAGCTGTTATCCTGGGTAAATTACTTAATCCTGTTTGCCTCAATTCCTCATCTCTTCAATGACCTGAAGAAGGAAAGCACAAACTGATGAGGTAAAGGGATTCCAGCAAAAAGACTGTGTCCCTCAGGCCAGTTCCAATGATCTTGTAATGAAGAGAGTCATCTACATCCAGAGAGAAGACTGTGGGAATTGAGACTGGATCACAACATAGCATTCTCACTCTTTTTGTTGTGGTTTGCTTGAATTTTATTTTCAAATAAGGAGGAAAAAGAGGAGGAAAAGGAAAAGGAGGAGGAAGACGAGGAGGAGGAGGAGGAGGGGGAGAAGGAAGAAAAAAAGGAGGGGGAGGAGGGAGAGGTTATGTCCCTGCTAATGCATTGTTGGTGGAGTTGTGAAATGATCCAACTATTCTGTGGAGTAATTTGGAGCTATACTCACTCCAGTGACCCTGGGCAAGTCACTTAACCCCAATTACCTCAAAATCAAAATAAAACAAAACAAAAAAAGACTATGTCCCTGGCAGCAACCCAGTATTTGAGTGGACCCCAGAGAGGAGCAAGCTGACCCTGTGGAGTTATCTTGTATCTATCAGAACTATACTGTATTGACATCCACAGTTACTCTACACAATCTAGAGGTTAAGCTACAGAAGTCAATTCCTGAGGCTATCTTGTATAAACAGATCAGAACCACCAAGTTGATTTACTGATGGACATAATTTGCATAGTTAGTACACCTTGTTTTGGCTCCTTTCCCCTGAAAGGTCCCATCTTCAGCCTTGTTAATTGTGAGTTCAGTAGGAATTTTGCCCACCTCATGACATCACAATAAAGCTTTGCCCTTTTACCTGGTGAAGATTTGAACTTGTGAATTCATCTGGACAACTCTCCATCTTCCTGACTTCTTGTATTTCATCATGACTTGATAGACTTCTTGAAAACCCCCCCAATATATTTGCCAAGAAAATCCCAAATGAGATCATGAAGAGTCAGACATAACTGAAATCAATCAAGAACAACAAAACATTCATTTTTTTTTTTAATTTTGAGTTCTAAATTCTCTCATTCCCTCCAACTCTTCCCTATGGGCTAATTTTTTTTTTTAAAGCAAGGCATACACAACTTATATAACCCATAATAAAATGGAAAACAAAGGATGAAGCTCAATAATTGTTTATGTTCTCTTTGTCTTTTGAGGAATTATTAATAATAGTGGTTTTTAATAGCTCTTTAAGGTTTTACAAGTAATTTATATCTCTTATCTCATTTAATCTTCACTGAGAGGTAGGTATCATTATTATCCTCATTTTACAGATGAAGAGACTAAGGCTGAGAAATTTAAGTGATTTGCCCAGTTTTAACATAAAAGTAACTCTCTGAGGCAGAATTCCAACTTAGATCTTGCTGACTCCAAATTCTGACATTCTATGATTTTTTCCACAATGTTTTATCTCTGACACAGATCTTCTATGTGTACCTTTGGTTTAATATTGCTGTTTTTCTCACCCTTTTCTTTGTTCTTTTAATGACCTCTCTACATGCTCTATTAACAATATCCATAATGTGATGGTAGAATCCTAGTATAAAGGCTTTCAATCTTCGCATTTGATCTTCAATTGTTCATCACATTAGTGAATACAAGATGGTTCAACAAGATGTTGAAAATCACATAAATTCACTGATGACCAATTTTAAAATTCTGCAAAGTTTTTGTATTTGTAAGCTAACACTTAAGTAGAGAAGTATTTTCTTATTTTAATAACACTTACTTTGATATTTGAGAAAAATCCATTATTTAGTCAGGATGGATTCTCTCTTTTATGAAGAGGGAGTAGTATGTGTAGATCATGGCACTTTCATACCTTAGCAGACAATAATCACAAGTACCTGGTTAGGATAAATATAATCATTATTTAGTGATCAATTTTCTAGTGATGAGCTTCTTTGAAATTAACTAGAGTAATCCTCAAATGACAGAATACAAATAATAAATCACTCAGATTGTTCATCTAGTAAGAGCCTGCTAGAGTTTTTTAGCGGGGTAAGGTTTGGATATAGTCTTCAAGGACCTCTACACATCATGATAATATTCAAGAAAAACTTTTGTGGAGAGAGGGAATACCAAAACTAATAGTGATAGTAGAGTAGATTAGATAGCATATTTCTTAAGCTTTTACTAAGAGCCAGTGTATTAAGCACTGGAAATTCCTGCCCTCAAGAAAGATACATTCTAATGGGAAAAGCAGCAATCAATAAGCACACATTAAGTGCCCATCCCTGCCTTTCTTAATGGAGGATGAAGTTGATTGGAGAGAGACTTAAGGAAGGCTGACTCATTAGTAAACTATTGCAATGATCCACTTACGATATAATGAAGGTCTGCACTAGAATGCTGGCAAGGTCAGAGAAGAAAAGGAAAGAAAGGAGTTGAGAAAGTGGAAACATAATCCAGAGAATCATGAGCTGAGCTGGGTTCCACATGAGCATGGTTGGCGTAGATACATCCTCAAAAGATTTGTAAAAAAGGGGAATTCACCGATCTCATTTGGAAAAAGAGTAAAGGAGTAGAGGAACAGCAGGAGCTGGAGTTTATTCTGTTTTTAGTGGGCAGGGAGAACTTTTGGACAGTTATAAAATCAGGGTAATGCATCAGGAATATTATTTTGACAGTGTGTGAATGACAGGTAAGAAGGCAGTTACAAAGCTATTATGATAGTCCAAAAAGAGATGAAATGGCCTTCTAGTTTTACTATTGCTTGGAAAGACTTTAGGAGCATATTTCTTCCCAAAGCTTCCAAGAAAAAATATGATGTTACTAGATGGAACAAAGAAGAAAATACCAGTAAAATCCATCTAGTCCAACACTACACAAGAAAAGTGGGCATTGGATGGAAAGGAAAGAAGAGTCTGGAAGGGACCCAATAAATGAGGTCCAAATTCTGTAGATATTCTCAGTAAAGTGGATGGAAATTAGATTGCTCGTCAGAAATACATCCATGGGATGTAAAAGCCAGAACTAACTCCTAAAAATAGGGGCTAAATCCAGCAGAATTTTGATTCTGGTCTGTTAAAAAAGCAGCAGCAGATGATATACCCATCCAGGGCTTCCCCTGCTCCCCACCATTTTTTACCTTCTTTTTACAAACTGTTAAGGACCATGACTAAGTGAAGGGGGCAGGTCAATTCTCTAAGAGCCTCCACAGCTGTGAATTATAACACTTGAAGGAGTTGCAAAGCAGCCTTTACTAATGCAGATGTTCTTTGTGGATTGGAAATGAAATAAATGGGAGGTCAGAGGACGCCACTGCCTTCAGTCTCCTTGTTTCACCATCATCCTCTCACATGAAGAGATCCATTCTACAGGTCTGAGTTAAACCTCCAGCAGCCACCGGCTCCCGTATCACAATAACAAACTAACTTCCTCCATTAGATTATGAGAAGTGGTAGTTAAAAAGATTTTCGGAGACATTTCTAGTGAGTTGATCATTTTATTAATAATGTCAGCATGTTAATAAAAGGATGTTCATTTGGCCATCTCTTTCTTATACTCAAGACCTTCAAAGTGGAAGTCTCTCAAATGATATACACTTTGAAAAGTGTTTCCCAGGTAGGAATCAACTCTGATTGGTTAACAATTAATAAGAGACTAAATATTACAATGAGGGATTGAGAGTCATGTCATCCTTGGACAGAGACTCTATTTCTAATTACTCCCAGTCTTGGACAATTTGGACAAAAGGGTCTATCTCCAAACAAGCTTACTTGAATGGAGTTCACCTAAGACTAGAGTGTCTTTGTAAGATTGGACGAGGTCAGATAGAGAAGAAGGTTAACTCAACTTTCAGAGACTGAGGTATTGAAAATTGGAAAAAGTGGGAACTTTGAATCTCTCCAAATCATTATTTATTAGTAATCATTTCTCTCTCAAAGTTCCTTAAGGCAGAATTTGTATTTTATCTTTCTTTGTATCTCTCACCTATTAGATAGATGCTTTTAGATAGATACTTAATAGTTTATTGAATACTGATTGACATTAATATTACTTTATTTTTATATTTCTTAATTAATAAGTGCTTCTTGATTAGCATCACTAGATGCAGACTGTATTCTTCATCATACTTAATTTTATTTATATAATTTATTAATTATAATTTGAATGAACTCAAAATAATCTTTAAAACAAAATAACCCACCACCTTGAAGTCAGGAGAACCTGAGTTCAAATCTGGCCTTAGACAACATACCCTAGCTGTGTGAACCTGGGCAAGTCACTTAACCCTAATTGCCTCAGCCAAAAAAAAAAAAAGTTTTTGCTAGGGCAAGAGCCAATGCCTATTATTAACATTAATCATTTCAGAAGCTATTTTCATGGTTACAAAATACATAAACTCTATCTGATGGAAGTATCATAAAGATAATTACAACTAAACTTTGTCCCTTATTAGATCTGGTGCCCTTTATTCTTTCCTGTTGCCAAAGCACTTAGTCCTTAAATGTTAAAGAACCATCTGCTAAGTGATTAACTCCTGCATATAGATAGATATAATTATTATTAAATCAAATTTCAACCTTTCTCTCAGAAGATTGGGTCACAATAAAGGGCAAGATTCAGCAATGAGAGGAGAAAAAGGAAGAGACAAAAAATAACTAAGAGCTTTTTTCCTATAGATCTTCTCCTAATGTTTACATTAGGGTGTTGACAAGAATCTGTTCATTGATGATTAAAACATATCTAGATAAGCAATGCTACATAATAAAAGGTGGGGGAAATCCAGCTATGCAAAACTCTGCCTTAGGATCCCTCAACTAAGCTTTCCTCAGCTATTTTCTGGGATTTGTCACCATAAGCAGACCCAGCAGAAAGAGGAAAGAAGAGGAAGAAAGAGACTAAAAGGTCATGAAAGTTGGGTTTCTTTAGATCTCACAAATAATAGTCGAATATACCTATTCTTACAGAGCCAGAAAATGTTAGAAAAGTCAGGAATGCCATAATACACACACACACACACACACACACACACACACACACACACACACATAGAATTCCATTTATAGATAACACACATGTATATAATATATTGAGCAACTTGGTGCCACAACGGATAGAGTGCTGGGCCTGGAGTCAAGAAGACTTATTTTCCTGAGATCAAATGTGGCCTCAGATATCCACTAGCTGTGTGATCCTGGGCAAGTCACTTTACCCTGTTTGCCTCAGTTTCCTCATCTGTAAAATAAACTGGAGAAGTAAATGGCAAACCACTCTACAATCTTGGCCAAGTAAACCCTAAATGGGATTGTGAAGAGTTGAACACAAGTGAAAAATGACTGAACAATACACACACACACACACATACACACACACACACACATATATATATATATCGCATACATGTATGTGTTTAAAGATTCTTTTGGGAAGATTAAGTGACAAAACACATCTCTACTGCCACCCCCAATAAAAAGGTACAATAAAGAACAATAGTAAATAAGATCAGTTAGCAATAAGAACCACCAAAAGAAAAAATCAACAGTTTTCACAAATATGGAAGTCAAGAAAAATGTTTTACCTTAAGAACTTGAATTATATTTGTATTTCTTCCAGATCCAATAATAACTAAAGTGTACACGTAGAACCCACATTGGGCTACTTTCCCAATTTTTATTTACACTTCAGGTAGTTGACTACTCTTAGTTTTAGAGTGGATACTCTGTAGTTACCCATTCCCAAAATTATGATTCACAAGCCCCCACTGGTGTGTTCCTTAACCATCAGCTAGTAGATTCAATCATTTTGTAGCAGAGGCATAGCATATTTTTTTATATATCCCACAAATATACATTGTATGGGAATATTGGACATAAACTAAAAATTGGAATGTTAGTGAGTTCCTCTTTGGGAATGCATCTATGCCAAGACAACTCCCAATTCCAGAACTGAAAAGTCCAGAAGTCCTGTCTTGAAGTAATCTTCTCAAAGATTCCTTTTCAGTGTAACAGTTCTGCTGATCACTCCTTGTGTCCAAAAGTCAGAGTTATCTCTAACTAAACTCTAACAAGTTTTAACACCTTGTTACTATATCAGGATCTCATAATTTGTGATGTAACTACATTGCCTGAGTTGTGAGGTAAGGAAAAGAATCACATTCCCTTTCCAATTTATTGGAAGAACCATTAAATTAATTAATTTAAAAATTTATGAAAGAGCTGTTAAAAAGAATGGGGAATTGGTTCTCTAATCTCTAATCTTTAATTTATGCAGATGAAATGTTCCATGAAAGAAAGGAAAAAACAAATATTGATATGAATGGGGTGAGACATGGAGGTAGGAGAAGTATAGAAGAAAATTAATTTCCCTTAAAACCATGAAGACCCACCAGTGCTAGTGAGAATAATTGTCTCTCTGTGTGTGTATTCTTCTGAATGAATATCTGTGAGCTAGAAGGAATGCTTAGAATGGAAAAAATTTTGGTAATGAACAATGGAAATAGGAATAGAAAAGATGCTGTGGGTGTATAAAACAGATTGCATGATGAGCTCTAGAAGCAGATCTCAAAACGACATGGAGTTGGGGCTGTAGTCATTATGTAGCTCTTGAAATATTTAGACATCTGCTAAAAAACAGTTGCTATTGTATTAAAAAGCAGAGCAGCTCAGTTTCTTAACTTGTCTTAATAATACCATTTGCAGAAGGTGAAGAGCCCCCTAGGAAACTGAAATTGTAGACTTGGCATTGACCAGTCAGGAGAAGTTGGATAAACAAGTGGAGACAACTGAAACCTTGAGAGGAAGCAACTCCAGGGGATCAGATTTCAGAGGAAAAAATAGTTAGGATCCTATGGTCTGGCATTCTTCAGAAGAAGCTAGCTCATGAGCAATGCATGCAAGGACTTCCGATAAAATGGTAGAATAGTAAGAAATCAGGGGATCCCAAATTCCTTCAATAATGTATAAGTGTTACTTCACTTAATATGCTTCAAGTCAGAGGATATTTTTAAAAAGAAAAAATCAAAAAATTATTTGGACAAGAGTTGCTATAACAACTATAAATAGAAATGTGCTGTAAGCTTCCTGGGCAAGGCCTTCAATGACCCTGATATGACTGATTCTAGAACATTATGCATTTAGCAGCCCAAATAGGAACCATATATTACCTTCCATCTCACTCTCACAATGAGTTGAGAAAGCACAAGTTACTCAATGTTTCTGCCACAACTCCTGTCCCTATATATTTGTCCTTGGACAGTCAAGATCTAATCTAACTCAAAGTTGATCACTAGTTATAGTAATAGAGTCTCTAACACTACAACCAAAATCCCCAAAGCCCTTCAAGCTCATAAACTCACTCAGCACCTACTTTCTCTTCCTTTACCTAATAAGGAACCTAGGATCTAATCAAATACTCAGGGAGCCTTCTGGCATCTTCTACTACTGCTATGATTATTACTCCTGCTGCTGCTGCTCCTTCTATTACTATTGCTACTATTACTCCTACTCCTACTCCTACTATTGCTACTACTGCTACTACTACTATTACTACTACTGCTGTTGCTGCTGCTGCTATTACTCCTACTACTACTATTGCTACTACTGCTATTACTACTCCTACTCCTCCTGCTGCTCCTGCTGCTACTCCTACTCCTACTTCTACTATTGCTGCTGCTACTATTACTACTACTGCTGTTACTGCTGCTTCTCCTGATGCTGCTGCTACTACTACTATTATTACTACTACAACTACTGCTGTGCTGCTGTTACTGTTACTACTATTACTACTATTATTGCTGCTGTTGCTGCTGCTACTACTGCTACTATTAATACTACTATTACAACTACTACTCACAACTACTACTACTGCTATTACTACTGCTATTGTTGTTACTGCTACTACTACTACAACTACTACTACTATTCTACTGCTGTTACTGCTGCTTCTCCTGATGCTGCTGCTACTATTACTATAACTACTATTACTACTGCTATACTGCTGTTACTGCTACTACTATTACTACTGCTATACTGCTGTTACTGTTACTACTATTACTACTACTAACACAACTACTATTACTACTATTTTTGCTGCTGTTGCTGCTGCTACTACTACTACTATTAATACTACTACTACAACTACTACTACTGCTATTACTAGTGCTATTGTTGTTGCTGCTGCTACTACTACAACTACTACTACTTACTATTACTATTGCTGTGCTGCTATCACTGCTACTACTATTATTACTACCACTATTATCATTGCTGCTATTGCTGCTGTTGCTGCTGCTGCTACTACTACTACTACTATTACTACTGCTATTGTTGCTGCTGCTGCTGCTGCTATTACTACTATTGTTTCTGCTGCTACTGTTGCTACTGTTATCACTGTTGTTGATATTATTACTTACTAGCCAGCCTGCTAACCTTTAGATAGTACTTTAAGGTTTGCAAAGCACTCTACAATTTGATCATTACAATAGCTTAGGAAGTAGGTGCTATTTTTATGTATTATATAATATATGGATATGTGTATCATACGTATTATAGGTATGTGTATGTGACATATTATGTGTATGTTATACATATGATATATTGTATATATAATAATTATTGTTATTCTTATTATCCACCATGAGACCAGAACAATGGTATCTGGTCAAAGTTGAATTAAAAATATATAACATTGAGAGGCAAGGGCATGATTTAATGGTGAAAGGAAAAATGAATAGCACATCTATATATAGACTCATTTTATAAGCATCAAATTTTGACAATTAAGTACATAAAAGAAATATTAATTATAAGAAAAGAAAATACAAATATAATAATTGTAGGAGAGAGCAACTCTCCATTACCTGAATATGAAAATCTAATGAAAATAATTAACATTAAATATGACTAAATATGCAGGTCTTAATTGCATTAATTATTAATTTATTAGCAATAAAATTAATTTATCTTTGAAAAGAATTAAATTAGAAGCAAGGAGCATACAAATTAATTTTAAGTAAACATGGAATGTGCATAGGGATTAATCATGTACTAGATTATAGGGAAGCCTTACAAAGACTAAAAAAAATACAAATGAGAATACTGTACTATTGTGCCACAACACAATCTTACAATAGAATTAATATTCTTCCAGTGATTTTGAATGACTATGAGTCACAGATCATTATAGTATCTGAAGAATTAAAGTTGAAGGGTATATAAAGGCTCATGTTGAAGAGCATGCACAGTTCTGTTGGAATATTAACACATAGTATTAGCAATAGTTATAAAACTGTATGGAAACTAAAAATCAACTTACTGAACCATGAAGTTAAAAAGTTAAAAAAAAATAAGAAGAGACTATTTAAAAGATAATAACAACCATAATATAAGTCAAAAGCTGTGGGATATATTCAAAGAAATTCTTAGAAGCAAATTTCTCTCTTTGAGTGCTTATGTTTTAATAAGAAAGAAAAAAGGAAACAGTAAATTAGAACCAACTAATTAAAAGTGTTTGAAAGAAATAAAACAATAATCCACAGGAAAATTTTAAAAGATTGTGCACCTAAAAACTTAAATCAGTAGAAAATAAAAACATAATTCTATAACATGTAATTATTTAATGTACTTCAAGTAATATATTATAATAAATTATATTGTATAATCAAATACAAATATATTGTTTATATAATTAAAACTTATACTTGCATGCTATATAATAACATAATAGGCATTATGCACTTCTATATTATATTTAATTGTATAATAAACATACCAATGATTATATCTAGTATCTATTATATAATTATATTTCATATAATCATAATTAAATTATTTGTTATCATAGATATATTAAGCAATACAGATAAAGCCTCTGATAAACTTGAAAATAAGTACTGAGGATAAGTATTTTTAATCAGCTTAAATAAAAACACCTATCTTAAAAGGCAGTACAATTCTAATAACTGGTATTTATATAGGATTCTAAGACTTTAAAAACTACTATTATTTTAATTTTACAAATAAAGAAACCATGGTTCAATGAAATTTACTCATGATCACACAGCTAGTAAATGCCAAAGGTAGAATTGGAATTCATGTCTCTCTTGATTTCAAGTCTAGTGCTTTCCCCACTATACTATAATGCCTCTTTATAATATATTCCAAACAAATTTTTTGAAAAAATAGAAAAATGCAGTGGAGAAGCATCAATTACATTTAGATAGGAAAAAAAAAAAGAAGGTGGAAAAAGAAAGAGGCAAAATAACATTTTAGTATATCTAGAAAATTCAATTATTAATCAAAAGAAGAACAGGATACAAGAATAATCCACAAAATAGTTCTCCTTAGTAATTAATTACAATGGTCAAGAAAACATGATAAAAAGCTATTTATAATAATCATAAAAACTATCTTAACACTCCTATGACCTGTACAAAAACAACAATAACTTATTGGACCAATCCCCATTCCTGTTTTAATGCAATAATAACTAAATTATAAGGATGATTTAGCATAGAATCAGATGAAATTTATGTGGAAAAAACAAGTGGGCAAAAATTTCAAGGGATTACACATTTGAAGAGAGAGGTTGATGAAGATTGTTTTAGCTTTCCAGGTTTTACAAACCAATTATAATAAAAACTTTTTGGTCTAGACTTCTAAAATTAAAGTGGATCATTGAACTAGCATTAAAATACTGATAAATTTATAAAGAATTAAAACTGGAGAATAGTGTTAGCAAATGTATTTAGGAAAATTTTTTAGGAATTTGACTTAGATTTTCATCTCAGTATACAATCGTCTGTGAATTCATGCTACATAGTTAAACATATTCAAACAGAAACTAGGTATAAAAGAAAACAAAAATGGAACAATAAATTTATCTCATTTCTTTAGCAGAAATGGCTTATTCTTCTTAAGTAAGTAGAAAGAATTATTAAAGACAAGATGGCTGCCTAAATTATTTTTTAAATTCTATCTTAATTGTAGAATACAAAGAAAAATGATAGATTATGAAAAATTACTAATGGTAAGTATAGAAGATTTTTAAATAACATTTAAAATATATAAGGAATGGTCAAAGTGTTACAAAGATCACTATTAGATCAATGACTTACTGCTCAAATGATAGGAAGTCAATTTTCAAAAAAGAAGCAAACACATGGTAATAATCACCTGATAAACTATGTTGTATCATTAACAGTCAAAAAAATAACACATTAAAATATCTATCAAATTGACAAAAAAATTAAAAGCAATAAAATCCAATGTTGATAGGGTTCTGAAGATGTGCATCTATTCAGTCATGGAAAGAAATACAAACTGCTGGAATTTACCTGGTGAGCAATCTGATAGTACAAAATATATTTTTCAAGAAACCACATTCTTTTACCCACCAAGTTCATAGTTTAGATTGTACTTTGAAAATGTTATCAAAATTAATAAACAAAAAAAATTTTCACAACCACATTATTTATAATTTCCTGGATTCTCTGTCTTCCCCACATTCAAGTAGCATCCAGCTCTTTTCCCTCTATTGTAAATTCTTTCTCCTTCAACCTAATTCACATAATTCCTAGTTTTGGTTCTGAGGGTCATGATATTTCAATCTTGAAATTTATTTATTTAATGTAAATGTTGCAAAGCAAATTTGGTTGCACTGATGCTTACTATTAATTCTATAATGAATGGAAAATGGGAAAAAAAAGATAAAACTACCCAATTCCAACTTTGGTTTGTTGTTGTTTCTACAAAGGAGAATGATCTTCAAATTGGTAAGTATATGGAACAAAGATATATAAGAGGAAATTCAAATCCAAAGTAAGTGAAGGGAGAGTAAGAGAACTTAACAGGCTTCAACTTACTGGATTTAAAAAATAAACAAACAGAACTGCCAGGATAGTAAAGTAATAACTCAGTGTAATTAATGAACAGTTACTCTAGGAAAGTGAAAGAGAATGGGAAGAGGTTCAATATGACTGGGAACAGATATTGTCTTGGTTTGCAAGAACAGGTTACAAGATGGATTCTTCATGCCATAGATTGTTGAGTTTGACTTTGATCTTTAGTAAAATTATAAGGGTATATAGGTGGTACAATGGTCAGAGTATTGGGCCTAAAGTCAGGAAGTCTCATCTTGTTATGTTCAAATTTTGTCTTAGGCACTTAGATAAGACACTTAATCCTATCTTCCTTAGTTTCTTATTTATAAAATAATTTGGAGAAAGAAATAGCAAACCATTTAAGTCAAGAAAATCCCAAACAGGGTCACAAAGAGCTGGACATAACTGAAAAACAACTAAACAACAATAAAAATTACAATCCCCCACTCCCCCCAAAAAAATAGTATTAAGAGAATTGTTTGTAAGCATTCATAAAGTGAACCAATAGGAAACACACTTGAAACAGAGACACAAAGAGTTAAAATATAGGAGCAAAATTTATCATTTTTAAGCTGAGATTTAAAAAAAAAAATGACAGGGATAGCAATAATGATCTCAGAAAAAGCAAAAGCAAAACTAGACCTAATTTAAACAAATAAATGGGAAACTACATCTTGCTACAGCATTCCACAGACAATGAATTAATACAAATTCTTAATATAAATGCAACAAATGAAATGCCATTTAATTTCTCAAATGAAAAATCTTGTGAATTTAAAAAATAGACAGTAAAACTATAACAGTGGGGTATCTCAACTTAGCCCTCTGAGACTTAGAGAAATCTCATCATAAAATAAAAAAGAAAAAGAAGGTGAATAAAGAATATATAAAGAAGATGTAAAAGAATGAGTAAGATGAATAAAATTTTATGAAAAATGGGTTTACTAAATCTGGAAAATATTGAAGAATACTTCTCAACTTTATTAGGCACTTAAAAAACAGGCACATTAAGATATAAAATTCTCATAAGTAAATGCAAAAAAGTATACATTTTCAAGGCATTTTCTAAATATAATACAATAAGAAATATGTTTACTAAAGGACCTTTGGAGAACAGATTAAAAATTAGGAAATATAAAACAATCTTAAAGAATGGGTCAAATAACAAATAGAAATAATTAATAATTTCATTAAAGATAATGACAACAATTAGACAACATACTGAATTTGTGAAATATGAGGAAATTATATATCTGAACATTTTCATCAATAAAAGAAAGCAGATCAACAAATCAGGCATGGAAACAAAAAAATAAAAAAAACCTAAAGAATTCCAAGAAATTAAAACCCACAATTAAACATCAAAATAGAAATACTAAAAATAAAAGAAGAGATTAACAAAATTAAAATTAAAAAATTAAAGTAAATTGAACTAATAAAAGAAACTGGGAGCTTTTAAAAAAAACTTAATAATAGATAAATTATTGGCTAATGATTTTCAAAAAGAAGAAAATCAAATTATTCATATCAAAAATTTGAACTTAAGACCAATGTAGAAGAAATAAAAGCAATTTTATTGAACTATATACCAATAAAACTAACAATGTAGATGATATAGATGGATATTTACAAAAATATAAATTGCCCAGATTAAAAAAACAGGAAATAGAATGCTTAAATAATTCTATAGAAAGAAAAAATTGAACCAATCATAAATGAACTCTGAAAGGGAAAACAATCTTAGTATAGATGGATTTATAAGCAAATTCTATCAGACTTTTAAGATCAGAAGTAAAGCAAGATCTGTGTTGTCACTATTACTATTCAGTGTTTGTGACACAGTGGATAGAGCACAAGTTTGAAAGTAAGAAAGAAAGAAAGAAAGAAAGAAAGAAAGAAAGAAAGAAAGAAAGAAAGAAAGAAAGAAAGAAAGAAAGAAAATAAGATTCATTTTCCTGAGTTTTTATCTGGCCTCAGAGATTTACTAGCTGTGTAATCCTGGGCAAATCATTTGCCCTATTTGCCTTAGTTACCTCATCTATAAAATAAGCTAGAGCACGAAATGGCAAATCATGCCAGGATCTTTGCCAAGGAAAACTTAAATGGGGCCAGATAGGACTGAAACAACTGAATAACAACTATATATAATGTGTGTACATATATATGATATAATATATATACCATATATATGATATAACACATATACCATATATATGAAATATGGTGTATATATTATATATAATATACTATATATAATGTGTGCATACAGATGTATAGATATATGTAATGTATATTCAGCTGACTGTTTGGACCTGGGACCTTTTGTTACCTGGAACCCAATGGCCCTTCAGTTTCTGTGAATTGTAATCACAGTGGTGGTAGCTGGCTCTTGCTGCTAGTTACCAGCTATCTAGCTGCCCATTTAAGCCAATGTGAAGCCATGAATCCATGGTTATGCTGTGGCTTCCATTCCTGATGTGTCTATTTTTTTCCTACCTTAGGTAAAGGAGATAAAACGGATAACACTATGACCTTAAAAGTGTCAAAAAGTTAAGAAAACCAAAGTAGGAATTTGGACAAGAAACCCAGTCTTTATAAAGGCTAGATATAACATGATTGTTTTCTTTTTTATAAAACATAATTGAGAAACAATAACTTCATCTACTTTTTAAAAGGTTATTGTTTTTATTGTCTATATTTCATTGTATTATTATTGTTATTATGTATTTACTTATGTTACAAGCAGATATCAACTTGCTATACTTTGTCATCTTATGCAGATGCTTGATTTTGTTTTATTTTTGAAATTAGCCATGTGCAGAGTGACACAAATTTAACTGAAGGGCCAAATTTATTGTGATATTTAAGATGATTGTTTGTAGCACTGATTGAATAAAATCAAAACATCCCTAAAAACTGAATAACATGTCACTCTGGACATTGGCAGGGGTATCTCAGAATGAGAAAGAATGGATGGTCTACAATCTGCACATTGGAAGGAATATCCAATTTCTTATTATCATATACTACTAGAATGCTGCATGTTTCACTAATCACCAATATGTTTTTTCTTTCTCTCGCAAAGAAATCACATTTTAAAGATGTAACCTATATTCAAGAGCAAACTGTATTTGCATCAATATTGCAAATGCAAAATAAATTTGAAATTATTTCCTATTTGAGAGGAGAAAATAACATGTTATTTTATAATTTATCTTCCAGTTTTCTGTGTACATCATCTATAATATTTCAAAACTCTAATTTTATAGTTGAAAGGAACCTCTATGGTCATCTCATACAAGATATATCACCTCTTCAGAAGAATCATGCAATAGGGAGGCTTGCTAATTGCTGAGAGTAAGACAAATCAGCAGCATCTAAATATTCAGATAAGAAAATTCTGAACTTACTAGGAAATGGGGGAGAATGAGGAGGAATATATTGAATTAGAAAATGTTTTCTTCTAGGTTAGGAAGGAGCAAGATGGTTCATGAATAAAAAGAAATTGTTGATCAAGTTAGGTCCAGGGAAATAGTAGCTGGATCAAACAAAGAACTCTCTTAGAAATTAATAACATCTAGCCCAAAGTGGAGTAGTTTTATTTTATTTTTTAACTATCTTCCTCTGGCATGCTATTTTTTAAATTCCACAGTCTCTTTTCCCCTTGAAAATAAGCCCTAGAAAACCTAGTTTTCTGATCTGTGGTATCTAGCAGACAAAAATAAAAAGTGAAAAAGGGAAATCAAACTTGATTGGAAGTTGCAGATGGAGAATTAGAAAGAAAATTAACCTGAGTGTCTGAGACATCTTAACCCAGAGATGCACTCAGTCTTAGGGACCTCCAAATGTCAGAGGATTTGGTATCTGGAACTGGAATTCAGGGAAAAGTAAAAATTTAGAAAATATTGAAAGTCCCACAACCAGAGGACAAAGGTCTTCTGAACCAGTCCCAAGGATAACCTGGAATTCCCAGGGAAGCTGATCTAAGTCAGTAACTATAGCCTATGGCTGCATCCTTTACATTTCCTGGTACAGGAACTAAATTTTGCTTCTTCTCTGTCCTTTCCCAATGCTACTTTAGTGCTGGGAACAGACTGTGCTCAATAAATAATCATTGAATAAATAAAGAAAGCTGTCTTTCCAAATGGGGAACTGACTCACCCAACTTCCCAGGGCTTTGTAAGGTTCTTTTATTATTAACTCTACACCTAGTTTTTAAATGAACTGACATGAAATAGAGGTGAAACCTTCTCTTTGTGAAGTTCATATCATCAAGAGGACAGGAGGTGAAAAAGAGAAATATTCAACAATGGCAAGAGCTAAATGGAAATTCATACCTTAAAACCTTCAAAGAGTTGGCGTTTCTTCTCCAAATCTCAAAAATAGCAACCAGCTCTTCTACTCAGGCTCCTGAGTTCATAGATTAAGGGGTAGAAAGGATCTTAGAAGCTAACTAGTGTAATCCCTTCATTTTGCAGATGAGAAAACTAAGACCCAGACAGCTGAAGTCATTTGCCTAAGGTATGGAGGCAATACCCATTGGATTTGATCCTGATTCTTTAGACTTCATTATCTCACTGTTCCATACCACCACACCTCAGATACCAGGTGCATCATCAAATAGACCACTTTATTGTTCTTTTCATTTTCACAATGAAAATTCACACTTTTCCTAGTGTAGCTAAATTTCTGCAAGGAATCTGATCTTGTTCATCCAAAGACTAGATAAAGGGATGTAGATTGAATGGGAATACAGTTGGGTGGACTTGAATGACAAAGACAGAGATTGATGAAGAAATGTCAACCTAAAATACCACAGGATTCCTTCTTTAGCCCCATTCTTTTGATCAATATTCAGATAAAGGAAAAGATGGTATCCTTAACAAAACTGTTAATGACAATCCTCAGTAGGATAGTTACTATATTAGATGATAGGATCTGGATCTAAGAGGATCCCCAACAGCCAAAATAAAAGATTGAATCTAATACATTGACATTTAAAAGGGAAAAATGTAAAAATCCCATAATGAAAATTTTAAAATCAACTGTAATACACCAAGGATAGAACAGTATAGCTGCATAAACAAATGTTTATGCATTTCCTAGTTCCAAAAACTTAAAAGTATAACATGGTGACTTTAAAAGTTAATATGAATATATGTTGAATCAATAGAAATACAGTCTTCTGTCTTTGTGATACCACAGCTGGAATATTATATTCAATTCTGAAAGCCATATTTTTATGTAGGGAAACCTAAGAAAAATGAAGCTTGGATGTATCACTAGAGAGAAGTGAGACAAAGTTCACCGGTCTTTTTAGTTTTCTCTAGATAGCCCACATATTTTTGTCTGTATGGGAGATGAACTGATATTTCCACACTCAAATGATCTACAGCCCTCTCCTATTTTAGTTTTCTTTTAATTCTTACTTATACTGAATTTCAATTAGAGTTATTATAACTTGTTAATTAAAGTCATTATAACTTGTATAAAATCTCTACCAAATCTATTGGTGAAGAGGACTTTAACAATACACATTATCAATTGTTTTGCAAGTGATTGCCTTGGTGCTGAAGCAGTGAAAGGTAATGTGGGGGGGGGGGGGGGAAGGGAATAAACGTTTTATATGGCATCTACCATGTGTTGGGCCCTATGGTAAGCACTTTGTACAAATATTATCTTCAATTTCCATAAGTGGCTCTGCTTGGTTTTTTCTCTAGGGAACATACGCCTCCCCCAACATAATCTTATTACCTGAAATCTCAACATCATACAGATTGATTCTGATGTCTTGTTTTTGTTTTGTTTTCTTCAGTTCCCTCATTTGCCTTTCTCCCCTAATTGGGGATCCAATTTGAAATCCTTCCAAAACCTTCCTTTATACAAGGCTTAAAACTTTCTAAAAAATTCTTTTTCCCTTAGTAGTTTTTCTTAGTTTCTACTTCAGGAATATCAAATTTTTCTGCTGAGTACCTGTTTTTTGTGTCTCCCCACCTTTTCTTTTCCAAGTCCGTGTGTATATATATATATATGTATTGTCTTCCCTCATTAGATTGTAAATTCCTTGAAATCAGAGTCTTTCTTTTTCTTATTTGTAGGTCCAGTACTTACTATGAAGTTAAATGACTTTTCTAAGATTATAGAATCAGTATCCGTGTTAAATGCAGGAAGAACTTGGATGCAAGTTGTCCTGACTCTGAAGCTAGCCTTTTCATCCATTACATCATAGTATTTCTCATAATCAGAACATCAGAAATTAGAGTTTAACTTCATTGAATCACACACACACACACACAGAGAGTTCTCTTAAGTTGGACCCAACTAGCCCAGAATTTTGTTTCTAATCTGTTGCTCCTAGCAGAAAACTGAAAAGTGTATATATTTCCAGAGATTTTCACTGATGACCAAACCTTGTTGATTGTATCCAGCTTGTAGATGTGATACGGGACCTTGGAGCTCTCTGCTGAGCTCCTCAAAAAAAAAAAAAAAAAATCCACAGACTATTGCAAAGGCAGAACATAGTCAGAATGGACTTTCTATGTAGGTGCACTGCTTCTGTTCCCCAATTCCCAAGCACATGAATTTCATTTACATCTTTGTCCCTTGCAGAATCCAAGGAATTTCCCCAGTATAGGAATGGGGAAACCACCTGGCTCTCATCATCTCACCAAGGTAGCTGGAGGGAGAGAAGGGATTGGCTCCTTTAAACAAGTTGCCATTTGCTTGATTCCATTCAAGAGAGACATAAGATACAGGAAAAACAAAGATGAATATGGAGCCTGAGAACCTGGATTTAAATCTAGACTTCTACTATGTACCTGGCTAGTTTGAACAGGTCACTGAGGGTTTCAATTTATTTTTCTATAAAAATATAAATAATTTATTAAATAAAATATATAATATAAATAAAATGTAAAAAAAAAATAGTTTTCTATTTCTAGATGGATCAGAAGACCTTTAGGGTTTCTTCTACCTTTAAATTTAAGATGCTTTGTAATCCTATGTATTATATTCTATTCTTTTAAAAATATTTTCTAAGAAAGGGTCTACAGATTTTATCAGACCAGCTGCCAAAGGGAACCATGACATAAACAGATTAAAAACCTCTGCTCTAAAGGAATAAATAGAATTATGAATATAAATAGCCAAGAAATTATTGTGGACAATTAAAGTTTGCCTACAATTCTGTATTCTTGATCCAGTATGTCTAAAGTTATAAATAATCAAAAATAATTATGGTCATAAATGCTTTAAAATAGAATTTATTAATAAACATATGCCACTGTAATATTACCAATTAATTGTTCTGGGAACACACATCAGTCTTTTATAATATTAAGTAGTGATACTAAGTGGAAATCAGAGGCTGTCCGTTTTGCCTCAATGATTTTAGTTACCCTATTTTTCATCTCTCCCACATTTACTTTGAATTTCCTATTTCCAAACTTCAACTGTCTTGACATGAGTCCTTTATTTTGAACAAATCCATCAGCTGCCAGATTTTTCCCCCATTCAATTTGATTTTCAAGTTTATAGAATTTTGCACTTAATTGTTTTCTCTCCTGATGAATAGTCCTTTTGGTTAGAATGAGATAACTTGATCTTTAATCATTTGTTCAATAAGTATTTGTTCAGTGCCCACATTCTAAAAGGAATTCTGCTAGAAGTATACTAATTCTCAGTGAGAATCTGTAACTATGAAAAGAAATTAGAATTTAAGAATCAGAAAACCTGGGGTTTGTGTCTCAGTACTAGTGTTATGACATTTTGGGTGGGTCTCCTAAAATCTCTGAAGTTTACTTTCCCTATCTGTAAAAATATAATGAATTTACTTATTTTTGCTTTCATAGCATAATGAATGTCACTTAACTTCTCTTCCTCTACCCAACTTCTTCCTTGTTCTAGTCCAAGAAATGTTCATGATCTAAACTTATTCTAACCCTTCTCCAGAAGATCTACAGTACTTTTAAATATATTTGTATGTATACATACACACACACATATACATACAATTATATCTATACCTATATCTGTAGATATATAATCATGGTAGAATTTTCACATTGATAAGAAGGGAAAAGACAATGTTCCCCAATGGATAGAGAACTGGCATCAAAGTCAGGAAGAACAGTGGTCAGGTCCTACATTTAACATATGACAGTTATGTGACTCTGAGCAAATCATTTCATTTCTCACTGACTCCCAAGAAAAATTCTAAAACTATAAATTGGAGAAAAAATACTAATCTGAGTTTCTACATAGGTAGAAGTTCTCTATATTGGTCCAATCTAAGGGAGGAAAGACTTTCTATTATTTTTTATTTTTATTTTTATTTCTAGATTTTAAAATATGTATAGTTCTAATTTATTTAAATTATTTTTATATAAATTTAAGAAATAATTTCTTGGCATAGGAAGGAAAAAATGCTAGTGGGTAGAATCTGACTTGTTTTAGACTGAGAATGAGATGAAGTGTCATGAATATGGTGGCTAAAAGAACCATGATGAAAAAAAATTCCAGGTACTAGAAACGTGAGTGAAAATGGCCTCAGTTGGGAGATAGAGTGCCATATAGAACAACATATCACTGGATCATGGAATATATAGATGGTTGGAGGATGTAAGAAGACTGGAAAGGTAAGAAGGGACCATGTTATTGTTGTGGTTCCTTGTGCTTTGTTTTTTTTTAAAGCACCATGATATCAGGAAGTTCATACCATGACATACAAGCAAATAGATTTAAATGAGGGAGGGTTGTACAAGATCATCTGCCTCCCTTTCCCTTCCAGAGCCATCTGGCTCATGTGGCCAGATAGAAATTGGAATGATTGGAGATGGCCTTGCATGAAGTGGGAGACCTTGGGTTTTTTAAGCTATGGTCTTTAGCAGATCTCGGTTTGACTGAGGCAAAAACTGAGGCAAAGAATCGTCTGTTGAAGTTGTAAAAAAGACTAGAAAAGTAAGACGGGATCAGATTAGGAGGACTTTAAAAGCCAAATGAAATTTTATATTTAATTCTGGAGGTAACAGTGAGTCACTTGAGTTTACTGAGTGAAAGGAGGCAGAAAGGAAAGCAGCATTGTCAAACCTGCCTGTACTTAGGGAGATCATATCAACAACTAAGTTGTAGGTCAGGGAGAGGAGTCACTTGAAAGATTGATACTCTTGCTCCGTAATTATATCAGACCACACAGAAATTATTGTATATGTTTATGTCTTGGGCATGTGTGCTTATGTTTATTTTGTCTTCCCATCAAATGGTTGTTGACTTCCTTCTTAACCACTCATGTCTATCCACGGCACGGACTCAAATTATGTTGACTGACTAGATATAAACATTTTTACAAAGTAATAAACCAGATTTATATCATTTTAATAATAAAATCTTGGGTACATGCTAAAAGTTTAGATTAAGTATACTAAGACTTAGAATAAGGTAGGACAGAAAAGAAACTAAATTGGATTTATATCCCAGGAAATTACATATAATGATGGATTAGTGGTCTCTGAATCTAAATGAGAAGAATTGGAGCAGAATGATGGGGAGGAGTAAAGTATATATATATACACACACACAGGAATATATATATATATTCAGTGGTACTATAAAGTTTCCAAATAAGTTTCTCTTTCTCTGTCTCCCTGTCTCTGTTTCTCTCCCTTTTTCTTTCTTCCTTCCTTCCTTCCTTCCTTCCTTCCTTCCTTCCTTTCTTTCTTCTTCTTCTTCTTCTTCTTCCTTCCTTCCTTCCTTCCTTTTTTTCTTCTTCTTCTTTTTCTTTTTCTTCTTCTTCTTCTTCTTCTCTTCTTCTTCTTCTTCTTCTTCTCTTCTTCTTCTTCTTCTCTTCTTCTTCTCCTTCTTCTTCTCCTTCTTCTCCTTCTTCTCCTTCTTCTCCTTCTTCTTCTCCTTCTTCTCTCCTTCTCCTCTTCTCCTCCTCCTCCTCCTCCTCTCTCCTCCTTCTTCTCCTTCTTCTTCTTCTCCTTCTTCTCCTTCTTCTTCTTTTCTTCTTCTTCTTCTTCTTCTTCTTCTTCTTCTTCTTCTTCTTCTTCTTCTTCTTCTTCTTCTTCTTCTTCTTCTTCTCCTCCTTCTCCTTTTCCTCCTCCTCCTTTTCCTCCTCTCCTCCTCCTCCTTTTCCTCCTCCTCCTCCTCCTCCTCCTCCTCCTCTCTTCTTCTTCTCCTCCTCTTCCTTCTCCTCCTCCTCCTTTTCCTCCTCCTCCTCCTCCTTTTCCTCCTCCTCCTCCTCCTTCTCCTCCTCCTCCTCCTCCTTTTCTCCTCCTCCTCCTTCTCCTCCTCCTCCTTCTCCTTTTCCTCCTCCTCCTCCTCCTTTCCTCCTCCTCCTCTCCTTTTCCTCCTCCTCCTCTTCCTCCTCCTCCTCTTCTTTTTCCTCCTCCTCCTCCTCCTTCTCCTCCTCCTCCTTCTCCTCCTCCTCCTCCTCTTCCTCTCCTCCTCTTCTCCTCCTCCTCTTCTTCTTCTTCCTCCTCCTCCTCCTCCTCCTCCTTCTTCTTCTTCTTCTTCTCCTCCTCCTCCTCCTCTTCTCTTCTTCTCCTTCTTCTCCTCCTCCTCCTCCTCCTCCTCCTCTCTTCTTCTTCCTCCTCTCCTCCTCCTCCTCCTCCTCCTCCTCCTCCTCCTCCTCTTTCTCCTCTTCTTTTCTCTCTCTCCCTTTCTCTCTCTCTCTCTCTCTCCTCCCCTCTCCCCCCTCTCTGTCTCTCTCTCTCTCCATCTTTATCTCTCTCTCTGTCTCTGTGTCTCTGTCTCACTCTCTGTGTCTCTGTCTCTCTCCATCTCTCTCTGTCTCTCTCTCTCTCTCTCTCTCTCTCTCTTTCTCTGTGTGTGTGTGTGTCTCTCTCTCCCTCTTCCTCCCTCCTCCCCCCCACTCTATTTCTCTCTGCCTCTAACTCACTCAACATGCCCTATAAGGAATCTTCTTTCTACTGCTGGTTAGGATGTTTATGAAAATAACATGCTATTCTCAGTGAATGACACATTTGTAAACAAACAGTTTAAAAGCTTTTGCTGGTTAGTCATGTTGTTAAGTATAGCTGAGCTGGGAAGTAAACACCAACAAAATTTTTCTGCAGTTGTAAGACATTAATTTCTGCCTTAGTTCCCTACCACATTCTTATTCTAACACTTCTGTGATTCCCTAGCTACTAGAGAAAAATAAGAACTTTTCTGTTTCACTTTTAAAACCCTTTAAGGGCAGCTAGTGGCACACTGGCCCTGAAGACCAAAGGACCTGAGTTCAAATTCAATTTCAGACACTTATTAGCTATTACCCTGACAAGTCACTTACTCCAATCACCTCCAAAAACTCCGAACCTTCATAATTTTCTGCTAACCTACCATTCCAGGTTTATTGGTTATTGCTCTTTTTCATGCATTTCATGTTCTAGCCAAATTGGCTAACTTACTTTATCCTCAAGCCCAACTTTCCATCTCCCCGTTCTGTTTTTTGGATACCTACATGCTTGGAAGGCACTCTCACTTCACCTCTGCAGAGAGTCCCCAACTGATTTTAAGCTCAGTTCCTATGTTGCTTGCTACATGGCATCTTTAATGATCCTCCTCCCCCACCCCAACTCCACCAGATTTTTATATTCCACACTACTTCAAAATTGCTTTGCATTAATATTATATTTATTTGTATATATGCATGTTGTTCTCTGAAAATATGAACTACAGGAACTATTTCATTCTGGTTTATGTATCCCTAGTGCCTAGTACAGAGCTTGGTACAACTATATACACTAGATGAATTCTACTTAAATTGAATTGAGTGTCCTCTGGTTTCAGGACAATTAGTCTAACCAGAATAAAATTGATATATATACTTGGTATTTTAACCAAATTAATTGAATGATTTTCCAACAGATTACAAGTGTCAATACCAAATATCTTCCCAAAGTCCATATTTACATACTGAGATCTGGGTGATGACTTGAAGAGAAAAATAGAAAATCATGTTCAATTTAAAGTATACTTACCAATAGTTAACTAATCAGTCAATAGACATTTATAAAGCAACTGTTATATGCCAGATATTGTGCTAAGAGCTGGATTACAAAAATGATAAAGAAAAATATCCCTTGTCCTCAAGATGCTTACACTCTAAAAGGGGAAGATAACATACAAAAGAAAGTTGAAAAGGGGGAAGTAGAGAAGAATATATCTGGTGTGGGGGTCATGATGGAGAAAGCAAATAAGTTCAAAAAGAGTGGGAAATGAAGTGATGGTTATGTTGGGCTTCCTTCTTTTGGGGAGGGGGAGAGATTTTAGAGTTGTGGCTCTAATCATTAGAGGTACAGATAGATTAATGAAATATGAATATAAAGGCTGATTAAATCTTAAAGAATGAGATTTTGCAATCATGAGGTTTGTGGGAGCATAATGAAGTGAAAGAAACCCAAAAGGAGTGCAGCTGGGTGGAAAAATGTATCTGACAATATCTATCATTTAATCTCTGAAAATAAAGATGATGGAATAAGACAAATACCAGTGTGGATCTGTGAATTCATCAGAATAAGGAAATCTCATTGTGAATTTTTTTTCCACCAAATAACATTATGATTTAATAGATAAATCATGGGTAATTGTCTGAGGTATAGAGAGTGTAAATGATTTCATCTCCAACTTAGCCTGACTATATCTTGTTTGCACATTGTTGCTTGCATGTGAATCCCCTGTGACTAAGTTCTTTGAGGGATTGTCTTTTGACTTTCTCTGTATCCCTAGCATTTGGCCCAGTGTCTAGCATACAGTAGATGCTTAAAAAGTGCTTGTTGACTGATTAATAAACATAAAAGACTGAATTTTGAACTCAGATCTTCCTGGGTCCAAACTGAGCACTCTCCATTATGTTTGGCTGCCTAAATATCAGCTATTATATTTGCCTATTTCTAACATACCTCACACAATGATACTGTATAGAATTTAGTTCTCACCAGATTGCAATATGTATTAAATCAGTAGTCACATCCTCATTATCTTTATAATAATATAACCATAAAAATTGTCATGTGACCTATTGACCACCTTTCAAATATAGGCTACAAAACAAACTTTAAATGCAATCTCTTCTCTATCAACTCTCCAACTTAACACACACTTCAAAAAGATTGTACATACAATACTTTATGGAGTGAATTAATCTGTCTCCATTTGAATTGAATTGGTTAATGCATGAATTCTGTCTGTGGAATTTTTTTTTATTTTTTAATTTTCAAAATATATTCATGGATAATTTTCAAAATTCACCTTTACAAAATATTGTGTTCTAAATTTTTACCTCCCTTCCCTCCACCCCTTCCCCTAGATAGCAAGTAATCCAATATATGTTAAACATGTGCAATTCTCCTATACATATTATACATACATGCACTCCTATACATATACATGTAATATTTTTAAAATTAGTTCCTTGAGGAGAAAGATCAGATGATGTTTGTCTTCACATTTTAAGTGTTTACCTAGTACAGGGCTTTGTATGCAGTAAAGGCTCATTAAGTGTTTGTCCATAGTATAATAGAGGACTCATTATCCAATAAGACCATTCCTTATAAGCCTGTACAGAGTGCTCAAGGGATGGAAACTTCATGGGAAATTTGAAGCATGCATGTTATGTTTCTGTAGCTCTGTAACTGCTCCTGGTATGGAACTGATGGGACCTCTATGTTTGATTGCATAGCCAGAATGGGGAGCATTGAAAAAAGGCTAGCCAAGTAGAACTTGGTCCTTTTCTAAATGATATATCTTCCTGTATGATGGCATTCCAGTGAAGGATATTGAAGATGGACGTCCAGGAGTGGTGGCCAGGACAAATTATCAACCAGCTCAGCATCGCTGTCTTAAGGACCAGCCTGTGAGATCTAATATATCAGTAGTTAAAAGAGGAATTCATCCAGTACAAATGTCACATTTGAAACTGAACTTGTTGGGGCCAATTCTATGCAGAAATGTCTTTAAATCTGAGTTCATTTTTTCCCAAACCAAGGCAGTATGTGATTGTACTTTAAGATGTTAAAGGAGGTACTGTTTACATTTCTGTAGTTTCTATATCCTTTTGTAAAAGCTAGTTGATATAGGTTGGTTAAAAATGGAGCCAGGTCACTAATGGAAACTGATAGTAGGGGTAATATACCAGAATGGGATATCCAGCTGATAGAAACAGAGGAAGACATTCTCAGTCCATTGGGATATACCTAACACTTGAGAGAGTGTGAGAGGTAGCTAATCTCCTTCTAGAAGATTGAGGAAAGAGCTGTTTGCTACAGTGGATTCATAAGATCATACATCTTGAGGTGGTAGTGACTTCAAAGGCCATCTATTCCAATCCCTTCATTTTATAGATGAAAAAACTCATCTATCGTATATCTGTAGTATAATTATGAGATTAATTCATTTGCCCATAATCAAAGAGATAGTATGGAATTTCAATTTAATATTGTTTTTCACAAATATAATATAAAAATTCCAAATCTTAAATCTGGATTTTTCTATCATAAATTAATTTAAAGGTCTAGTTTATGTTGAAGGGGGGGAAAAAGACCTTCAAATCTATTCCTCATAGGTCAACCCAGTATATTTAATCAAGCTGATTCATGTATTTTTTAAAGTAACCACTTAAACCAACATATAAAATCCTGAGAGAGTTGGAAGATAATTTAAACTCTTACTACCCTAGTGTTATTTTAATGTAATACTATCCAGGGTGGAATTCAGAAGTCTTTGCCATTATAGAAAGCAGAATAAGATATATGACTTCCAAGGCCAAGATTTGTACTTATGTGGACCACTATTCAATTTGAGAGGCTAGCATATGTTAAATCCAACTCAATGTAATTTTGAATTAAATTCCAAGGATCAATAAACTGTAAGTGACAGATAAGGTCAGTAAAAACTAAATCTAAGTTAACTCCTCCATGGAAATAACCCTGCATATACCTACAAGAATAAAGAACTAGAATTCCTCCACAGCACCAGCAGGCATCCATGCATAATTAAAAAATACTTTTTAAAGTCTATTTGCTAAATTATAAAAGTCATTTGCAATATAATCAAGATAATGGAACAGACAAGGAGAAGGAGAAGGTTTTGTTTGTTGCTTTTTATTTTGGATTTTGTTAAAACATTTGACAATAGTTTTCTTTGTAAGCTTAAAAGCAATAGGAAAAAAAAACATGAAATTTACAGGCTATGGAAAAAAAGATTAAATATAGAAAGGAATATATCAGAAAAATAAAAGTTACATATTAGAATTCTATATAATTAATGTATCTCATTTGGCCTGAGTTTTTTGCCTTTGTTTTGAGTACTTTGTTAATAGCAACATTCTTCAATCACAGAAGTCCCAGAGTGTGAGGGACCCACAGCCCATGGGAAAAACAGAGAGAAGTGAAAGAGATAAGCAGAGACAGAAGAAAATCTTACCTTCATAATGTACATGTGCCCCTAGTTAGTCATTCCTGGAGGCCTGGCTCTGATCACTCCTTTTTAGCAGCAGCATTGCTTCTTACAGCAACATTTCTGCTGGCAGCAGCATTTCTGTTGGCAGCAGCCCTTGCCACAGCCACAGCCCTTGCCACAGCCACAGCCACAGCCACAGGAGCCACAGCCACCACAGCAGCAGGTGCGGCGGCAGCAGACCACTGTAGGGCTGCAGCAGCCCCCACAGCAGCCGCAGCAGCAGGGGCAGCAGCCAGAGCAGCAGCCTACACGGCGGCAGGTACAGGTGGTACAGCAACAATTGCCACAGCCACCGCAGCCGCAGCCACCACAGCCGCCACAGCCACCACAGCCGCAGCCTCCGCAGCCGCCGCAGCCACAGCCACCACAGCCGCAGCCACCGCAGCCGCCACAGCCGCCACAACCTCCACAGCCACAGCAACCCATAGTGTCAGTACAGAGGTATAAGCAAGGTCAGGGGAAAGATCTCGGGAGTGATGAGTGAAGTCTGATGCTCTCCTTCTCTAAGATGAGCCTTATATACCTTGTTGGGGATTGGCACAATATGTCACAAGATACTTTCTTCTTGTTATTTTTTCTAGTTTTCCTTCAATTTTTCTTATTTTTGTCTGTTTACTTCCTCCTCTGAAATATTTTTACTATAATTAAATGGCTTATTTTAGCTTTTGCTAATTTACTACTTTGTTATATTATGATTCAAACACACATGCACACACACACACACACACACACACAGGGGAGCTGACTTTGTTTTCCATCAAGCTGCCTGTCAAGTTTTTTCCATGTGATTATGGCCCAAGACCCTTTAACAGCAGGATATTTCTTTCATTGCTTACCAGGGTTATCCAGAACAAAGTTATTGCTCACAAATTCCAAAGGAAAGTCTTTAAATATAGTTAGCATCCCTGTTGGACAAAGAAAAATGTGTAAATCTAAAACATGGGCACATTTTCTGTTGTTTGAAATGCCCCATGTCCAATCTAGAACCTGAAAAGGAAGAGATCATGGTCATTCTCCATTATTTTCAGGTCCATTTATGATCCTGATTCACTCAACATAACAAAAAGAATCTAGAGACAGCTTTTGAAAATATCTCTTTGGGAGTTTTTAATCAGTCAATCAGTCAACATGTATTTATTAAATATTTTCTAAGTTCCAGGTATTATGCTAGGAGCTGAAAATGCAAATTGGAAAACTAAAATTGTCTTTGTCTTAAGGAATATGCCTTCCATTATAAACTACATATATACTTATAAATAAAAAAAAATCAAAGTAATTAAACCAAATATTTCCACTATTTTTTTAATTTTGTAGTTTCTCTCAATATACTAAAATCACGTCAAGGTATAAACTAAGTTTCACTGACTCCAATTCCACTTTCCCATTGCTTTGTTCAGTCCAATGCATAAATGTATAATGTATACATTTGTATGTATAAATCTGCTCCCAAACAAAACACACACACACACACATACATATACACAAAACACTTTCCACAAATCATTGCTATGTTAGTTTATAATAGTAAGTCATTATTACACCATAAACTAGTCAGTTCTATTTCTGGGCAGTCTCTGGGAAACTGAATCTAAACATTAAGTGCATCTCCACAGATCAGAGCTGAGACAGTCAGAATCAGCGAAATGCTGAAAGAAAAAGATAAAATTGACTCCAAATATACCAGGGACTGAACACAATAAATTCCAGTGACTCCTTGGGCAGGTAGTTGGTACCATGGATAGAGAACTGGACCTGCTGTCAGGTAGAACTGAATTCAAATTCAAGACTTAAAATTTCTCCATTATGAACACATACTTCCATCTTTTTTTTGTATTCTGATCTTCCTTTCCCTCCTAGACTATAAATTTTTTGAGTGTCCAGTTAAGCTTTACATCTACCTTATTGTCTTGAACATAATAGTTACCTCTTCCTTTGGTAGATGCTGAAGATATGTGAATCTTACCTTCATAATGTACATGTGCCCCTAGTTGGTTATAAAGATTGTATGATTTCAGAAGCAGCTAGGTGGCACAGTAGATAGAGGACTAGTGCTCTATCAGGAGAATCTGAGTTCAAATCTGGTCTCAGACACTTAACACTTCTTAGCTGTGTGAGCCTGGGCAAGTCACTTTTTCCCAAATTGCCTTGGGGGAGGGGGAGCGGTGAGGAATATGTTATGTCATCGATGTATGGGAACTCTTGGTATGGAAATTTCCTCCATCAATCCATAGCTTCTCTGAGTTAGTAGATGAGTCTTTTGGAATAACCATCGTTCACTGGATTATGGAGAAAGCAAGAGAGTTCCAAAACAAAACAAAACAAAACCCTTCTATTTCTGCTTCATTAACTACACTAAAGTCTTTGTATGGATCACAATAAAATGTGAAAAGTCCTCAAAGATATGGAAGTAGCAGATGATCTTTTTTTTTTTTCCTGAGGAACCTGTATGTAGGTCAAGAAGCTCCAGATAAAATTAAACATGGAACAAAGTGACTGCTTTCAGAGTGTAAAAGGAATACACAAAGACCGCATAATGTTACCTGATTTATTTAGCTTAAATACAGAGTACATAATGCAGGCTGATTGAATCAAAAAACAGAATTAAGGTTACTGGGAGAAATCAATAATCTCAAATATATAGACAATACTACTCTGATGGCAAAAAGAGAAGAAGGAGAAAATTAAGAATTCTCTTGATGAGGGTGAAAGAGGAGAATATAAAGACTGACTTCAAGTTTAACATCAAAAAAAAAAAATCCTAACTTCATGGCAAGTGATCCTATCACTTTTTGGTAGATAAAGGAAGAAAAACTGGAAACTGTCAAATTTTTTTATCCTTGGACTCAAAAATCACTTATAGCTATAGAATTAAGAGATACTTGCTTTAAAAAATTTTTTTAAGATATTTGCTCCTTGGAAGGAAAGCTATTGAATATTTAGACAAAGTACTAAAAAATTGATATTCCCCACTGACAAATCAAATCTATGCTTCACCATATGGATGTATGGATATAAGGATTGGACTATAGGGAAACCAGAGTGTCGCAGACTTGACATTTTCAAATTGTGGTGCTGGAAAAGACTTTTGAAAGTCCTTGGACAGCAAGGAGAGCAAATCAGTCAATAATTAAAGATATTAATTCAGACTTTTTATTGGAGAGATAAATACTGAAACTGAAACTTAAATCCTTTAATCACATAATGAGAAGACAGGACTCATTAGAAAGGACTGATCTTGTAGGAGCAAAAGGAGAAGGGAATGGCAGAGGATGAGATAGATTGATAGTTATGGAAGTAATGAACATAAGCTTGGACAGAGTTCAGAAGAGAGTAGAAGCAGTGGAGGATGGAAGGGTCTGGCATACTAAAGGCCATGAGTTCATAAAGAGTCTAATAGGGTTGAACAAATGAATAAATAAACTTTGCAATTGCTTAAGGGACATAGAAACTAAACAACTTGAGCCACCACATCACATAGTTATCACGAGTTACACAGTTAAGTGTCAATAGTGAGTGCAAAGGTGGAATTTGAATCTTGGTCTTCCTAACTATAATATTAGTACTTTATCCACATACTAGTATGTTTCTAGTTTTTTTTTTTAATATAAAGAAGAAAATTTAGAATACCCTACCTTCAAGGAACATATATATAAACCAAATAATATACACATGCATGCATATTCAAATTCATTATCTACCTACCTGTAGGTATATATACATCATGTGGTTTGTGAATTTAAATCAATTCCTTGAAGGCAGGAACTTTTTTATGTCTATTGTCCTGGTACTGTAGATTTCATCCCTCTTCAAATCTTCCTCCCATCATTCTCTGAGCTGAGTACTTTTGCCTTACTTATGTTTTAAAGAGAAAAATAAGGTCATAGACTAAGAAATCCCTCTTCTACCTTCTTTCTCATCTCCTAACATTCATCTGTCTTTTGCCACTTTCTCTTCACCCATGTCTCACAAGATGAGATGGCCTTTTTCCTTACCAAAGCTAATCCCTCTACTTACACAAGTGATCTCCATTTGGTTTCCTCAAACATGTCTCCTATTTTTCTCTATTCTTTTACTTATTTTCAATTTCTTTCTGTCCACTGACTCATTTCCTACTACCTACAAACCTGACTCTGTCTCCCCAACCTGAAATAAAACCTCACTTGATCCTTCCATCCCTGATAATTAGCATCCTATATCTCTTTTGTCTTTTGAAGCTTAATTTCTCAAAAAGACTGTCACAATAGTTGTCCACACTTTGTCTTCTATCACTCTTAATCCCTTACAATTGGCTTCCTACCATAACATTCCACTGAAAACGCTGTCTCCAAAATCACCAATCATCTCTCAGTTGACAAATCTAAGGCCTTTTTCTCAATCCTCATTCTCCATGATCTCTCTGCAGACTTTGAAACTATTGTTTCATCTCTCTTATTTGCTCTCTTCTCTTGAGCTTTTGGGACACAATGCTCTCCTGGTTTACCTATCAGACTATTCCTTCTCTGTCTCCTTTGCTAGCTCCTCCTCCAGATCCTCTATCCACAGGTGTCCCTAAGCATTCTATCCTGAGCCTTTTTCTCTTCTCATCAGCTTGGAGAAGTCAGGAAAGATAATTGTATAAAGAAAGGTTTACATAATAAGAGGTTTTATCTGTTTTTCCTTTTTATTCCTTTAAATGTTTGAGGATGTGGTAGATTTCCCAGAAATGTGCCAGACACAGGGAATAGAAAATGCAATAGCCCTGTGCTAGTCAGGTTGGGTTTCAAGGAATAGTCATACCTAGTTGATAGAAAATTAGAGTCACATTAGTATAATTACGGCATACTTTCCTGCTGTCAGCTGAGTCTCTCTGTTTTCTGTGTGACTTCTCCCAGGAAGTGGGGTCTATCCAAACACAAATCAGCCATGGGATGGTTGAAAAGTGTTAGTTGTTGTGTAGTTTTCTACTATGTTAGACAAAGCAAGTGGGAGTCTTTTAAAAATATAAAAGTCTGAAGGAAAACATAAGGTATCTCTTAATACTTCAATCATGAGTAATTCTGTTATGGCTAACCACAGAGGTTGGGGGAATTTCATCAGCTCCTATGGATTTAGGTATCATCTCTATGCTGATGATTCTCAAATCTGTCCCAATCTCACATCTCCAAAGATGCCTTTCAAATATCTTGAATTGGATTCCAGTAGACATATTAAATTCGGTATATCCAAAATAGGACTAACTACTTTTCCTTTAAATGTTCCTCCCTCTTCCCATGCCTATTACTTAGTAGGGGACAACTACTGTCTCAGTTCTCTAGGGTCTCAATCTAAATATTATCCTTAATTCCTCTTTCTCTCACAACCCTTATATCCAATCTGTTGCCAATCTTTCAACATCTCTCAAAATATCCCCTTCTCTCACTGAACAATGCTATCACTCTATTACAGACCCTCATCATCCCAAACCTGGATTATTACAATAGCCTGCTAGTGGGTCTGACGGACTCAAATCCCTCTCTGCTCCAATCCATTCTCCTTTCAGCCAACAGTGTTTTTTTCCTAAAGTGCAGTGTGTTGCACACACACACACACACGTACACACACACACACACACACACACACGCACTCAGAGACACACACAGACTCACACACACACACTCCCTAAGTAAACTCCAGTGTCTCATTCTTCTTGCCTTTTGAGAGACTACCAGCTTGCTTTATATTCTGAAAAGATTAAGCCAGCCAGTAGCTGGAACCAGAATAATACATTAAAAGAATCTTGAATCCTCTTTTTCATTTAATTTTAGAGGCCTTTTTAAACTCTCATCACAATCTACAACTTTTAACATTAAAAACAACTTGCAAATATTAGTAAGATGAAACAGGAAATTACATATAGGACAGAGCAAAAATGAATCATTTTTTCCCTTGTTCTACAAAAGTCAGGGATTAAATATTTCACATATATCTCTATTCATCCTTAGCTCTGCTGGCTACCCATGCTCTCAACAGGGTTGTTCTGCTGTTAACCTGTGATCATCTCACAAAGAGCTGGTATTTCTATGTTTTGCTCAAGAACTCAAAGTTATGAACTGACCACCTTCCATTTCACAGGCATTTAGAGACAGCTTCAGAAGGAGTCTGCTTCTCATATATTTATAGCCTTAAGAGCCAAGTACTATATCAAACTAGTTTTTCTAGGAAGTTATATGACAAGAGCCAGATTAAGCCATCAAGAAGACTGGTTAGATTGGGATCCTTATCCAAAGAGGAGGAAAGGGAACCTATAAACAGAGATGGTTAAAATGACTGATGAGCATCCATGAGTATTGCCTTTGACTCCAAAAAAATTTCCCCAATTTTTGTGGTTAGACATAACTGAACTACTCATGATTGAAGTATTCAGAGATGCTTTCTGTCTTCTTCCTTCAGACTGCTGTATTTGTAAAAGGCTTTGTCTTCCCTAGTAGGAAACTACACAACTCCTAACTCCTTTCAACCATCCTGTGGCTGATATGTGAGTGGATAGACCCCACTTCCTGGGAGAAGTATTAAGAATAGTTTCTTTCCCCTGAAACACACAAAAGGCAGGGACCCAGCTGATAGCAGAGAAATAGGCCATGCTTTTTTTATACTTTTTCACTAATGTGATTTGAATGGTTCTCATTAACTCTATTTTTCTATCAGCTAAATCTGACTGTTCCCTGAAACTCAACCTGATTTGTACAGGGGAATTGGGTTTCCCCCCCTGTATCTGACATGTCTCTGGGCAATCTATCTCCTCCTCAAACATTTAAGAAAAAAAAGGAAAAAAGGTAAAACCTCTTATTATTTAAACCTTTCTTTATATAAATATCTTTCCTGAGTTCTTCAAACTGTTGACAAATGTCCCATCACTTAATTAAAGGTCTAAGAAGATAACCAAGCTGGTGGCCTGCAATAAAGGGCATTTTCAAACATACTCTACTTATTACTTAATGAGTACCTACATATTATAGCCAACAACAACAACAACCAAAAGAAAGAAAGAAAGCCTTCATATTTCTATTGTGTTTTCAGGCTTACAAAATACTTCTACAACAACTGTACACAGTCATTGTTATTATCTCTATATTAGAAATCAGAAAACTAGGTCTCAGGTTTGCAAGGTGACTTGTTTACATCATGCAATTAGTTTCTTTTAATGTCTATTTTACCTTCTGATTCTAGACTATCAGGACAGATTTTCTTGATAATTTTTTGAAAGATAATGTCCAGGCTCTTTTTTTGATCATGACTTAAGGTAGACCAATAATTTTTAAATTACCCTCCTGGATCTATTTTCCAGGTCAATTGTTTTTCCAGTGAGATATTTCACATTTTTTCTATTTTTTGGATTTTGCTTTATTGTATCTTAATTTCTCATGAAGTCATTAGCTTCCATTTGCTCAATTCTAATTTTTAAGGAGTTATTTTCCTCAGTGAGCTTTGGTACCTCCTTTGGCCAATTTTGCTTTTTAAGCTATTCTCCTCATTAGCTTTTTGTAGTTTCTTTTGCACTACTCTCAGAATAATTTTTCCTCTATGTTTCTTATTTGATTTTCAAAATCCCTTTTGAGTTCTTCCATGAGATCAATTCTTTTTTTTTTTTTCTTGGAGGCATTAGATGTAGGAGCTTTGACTTTTTTTCATCATCTTTTGAGTATGTGTTTCAATCTTCCTTGTCACCATAATAACTTTCAATTGTTAGAAACTTTTTTTGTTGTCTGCTCATTTTCCTAGTCTGTTACTTGACTTTTAATTCTTTGTTCAAGTAGGGCTCTATCACCAGGGTAGAGTGTGTATTATCCTAAGCTTCAGGGGTTTTGTGCAGCTATTTTCAGAAATCCTTAAAGGAATCTAAACACAAGTGCTCTTTTGTGGATCTGTTAGGTATGTCCCTGCCCCATTATAGCTGTAAGATCTAGTATTATGCAACTAATTTCAAAGATATTATTTAGGCTCCAATCCTGACTGCAGGTCTGGTGTCCTCAGCATAATACGTTGCTTTTGTATGGAGGAATCCCCAGAAAGTGAGGAAAGCCCCATACCTCTCAGGTGGAGAGTTAGCCTTCCTAGTAAAGGGTCACTGGACTCCTTAAACTTTTTATATTATATTCCCTTTTGTCAATCTGATAAAGTTTTTGGACCCTTCTCAAAAGAATATTTTTAAATGCATAAAATAAAACAACAGAATGACAAAGAAATCCAATCATACTGAAATTGATATTGATTATATTGAAAGTCATCAATCTATTTAAAGAAAAACAATTTGGTGGACAACAAGTTAAGAAACTCTGTTAGAGGAAAGGAAGAGTAAGATATGGAAAAAAATCATTCAGGGAAAGGGTATTTCTAATTCAGGAGGTTTGCATGAACAGGTAAGTGGGGCAAGGGATACTCACTAGACCTGGAGACAGAAAGATTTGAGTTCAAATAAAGTTTCAAACAAGAGGGGACCTAAGATAGATATCTCCTCATTTCTCCATTTGGCTTTATTTCTTTGACTTCTTTAAAATAGCCCCAATCTTACCCCATAAAATGCCCCACTCTTCCTCAGCTTTCTTTTTCTTATTGTCTTTCCATATTAAATTGTAAGCTCCATAAAAGTAGGAGCTATCATTATTTTTCATGTGTGCCTCTCAGATCTTAATTCAGTGCCTACTATTCAGGAGGTGCTTAATAAACACTTAGCGGCTGATTGATTATTTTAGTAACTCAGTCAATTCACTTAACCTCTCTGTGCTTCAGTTACCTCATTTGTAATGAAGGAATAACAATACCACTTACATATTAGAGTTCTGGTAAGGACAAAATGAGATTGTAGTTGTAAAGCACTTTGCAACTCTTACAGCATAAAAATGCTAGGTTGATTATGATTATGATTATTGTTATTATTAGACTGCTGATTTAGTCTCAACAAATATATATCAAATGTCTGTTATGTGAAAGATGTCCTAGACACTGAGGGAAGTAAAAAGATAAATAAACTCAGGGAGAGTAGAATCCAAATGATTAAATTTATATAACTTAGGAAGCCTAAAATATTAACTTACAGCAAAACAAAATGTTCATAAAAATATAGAAATCTCTTTTAATTTATTTATAATTTTATAATATAGTTTTTCTAATTTACAATATATTTGAAAGCTTGAGATTTACAACACTTCACTTTTTGGCTGCTTCCTCTCTTCCTTCTCTGGCCCTGTATCCCTCACATTTATGCAACATTCTCCATTTTGGTCAGATTGGCCTGTTAGCTAGTCTTCATTCATGACATTCCTGATCAACCCACTTATTGGCTACTCTCAGAATTACTTTGTCTTATGTTGCATGCACTTGGAATGCTTTTACTGGTATGCATATTATATCACCTTAGAACAATGTAAGCTTCTTAATGACTGGGACTTTTTTTTTCTTTTTATTTCTAGCACCAAGAGAGTGCCTCATATACAGTTGTTCAATTGTTTTTCAGTCATGTCCAACATCTTTGTAATCCTGTTTGGAGTTTTCCTTGCAAAGACACCAGAATAATTTGTCATTTCCTTCTTCAGCTCATTTTATAGATAAGAAACTGAGATAAACAGGGTTAAGTAATTTGTCCAGAGTCACACAGCTAGAAAGTATCTAAACCCAAATTTAAATTCAAGTCCTCCTGACTCCAGGACTGACACTCTATCTACTGTACCACCTAACTGCCTTTGCATATAATAGGCACTGGATAAATAAATACAGATATCTATCTATTTATCATTTCAACAATTAATATTCCTTTTAATTTGCAGGACTTCATCTATGCTTTTGTCTAATCTATCACTACTACACCTTTTCTTAGCAGAGATGTATCTCCTGTACATTTCAACCCCTCTGCCATTGTTCACCTAAAACACAGGATCACATTTCAGTGAATTCAATGGCTGTGTTTGCAATGTCAAATAACAATAAAGCAATAATTCAAAATTGAAAAGAATAGGATAAAGCATATGACTTGATACATGTTTCTCCTTGGAGTCTATAATGCCAAAAGAAAGCAAAAATTATCTCATTTCTCTAATAAAAGCACTTGGTGATCTTGGAATCTAATTAAAAAGTTTTGCTAACATAAGAAGTGAGCAATTAAGTTCAGTGCCATTTTTATATCTCTCGTCTTCTTTCATAAAAGGGGCTCTTGGGACCAGGTACACCCTGGGAAGCCTAATTACAGGCTCCCCAGATAAGGCTTTTTCTGGTCATACTCTCGCTTTATTGCATCTATCTAAATGTAGTCTTAGGAATGCTCCCAATATAGCCAAGGTATAGCTCAAGTCTAGGGTCTCTCTGAAAGAGATTAACAGGGTCCCTTATTAAGGGTCCCCTTAATTGAGGGATACCTCAATTAGCAAACATTATTCTAGGCTTATTATGCACAAGATATTGTGCCAACTGCTGGAGATACAAAGAGAAAAAACAAAAAAGGCTCTCCTGTCTCCTCTCTAAGGACTTTACATTCTAATTGAGAAAATTAGAAATATAAAATAAAAGAGTATTTATGTAAGCATATATAACATACATATAGATTATATACATTTATGTATTCAATAAGTGTATATACATATATAAGATATATACAATTATATATACAATAAGTGTATGTAAAATATATATAAATTATATATAATTATACATACAGTAAGTACATATAAGATATGTATAAATATGGAAGGAATTCTTAGAGGCAAAAGTTTTATCAGCTGAGTTAGCTCAGGAAAGACATCTTAGAGAAGGAAGCACAATTAGAGAATTGTTAGATAACAGCTGTTCTAAAAGAGCCATAGTAAATAAATTGACTGACTGATTACTTACTAGTAATGTGATCTGGACTATTTACTCAAACTCTTCAAATATAAAATAATGGTAATAATAGCACCACATCCTAGGGTTCTTGTGAGAATAAAATGAGATGAGGATGGAAATGAGGGGGAGGTTCAATATGAGTTAGTAGTGTGATATAACAGCAAACCTCCAGAAAAGAGGAGCTAATAGTTCCACTACTCTGTCCTTGTGAAAACACATATGGAATACTATGTTCAGTTTGGGGCACCACAGTTAAGAAGTGCATTATTAAGGAGCAGCTAGATGGTACAGTGGATAGAACACTGGCTCTGGAATCAGGAGGATCTGAGTTCAAATCTGATCCCAGAAATTTACTAGCTGTGTGACTCTAGGCAAGTCATTTAACCATGAGGAAGAAGAGAAAGAAAAAGAGAAGAAAGACAAAAAGAAGGAAAATGAGAAGAAAAAGGACGAAGAGAAGGAGAAGGATAATTCAGCAAGTATTGGAAGGCCACCTATCTTCAAATGTTGAAAGAGCCACTCAATCGATAGATTAGGCATCTTCTATTTGGCCCTAGAAGGTAGAACCAGAAATAAGAGATAGAAGTTGATAATTTAGGCTTGATGTAAGGAAAGACTTGCTAACAGCCACCGTTCTTCAACAGTGGAACCAGGTGCTAACAATTAAGGAAATACCTTTCCTTGGAAATTTTCAAGCAAACATTGGATGATCACTTATCCAACATGCTACAGTTGAAGTTCCCTTCATGAAAGTGGTAAACCACATGATCTCTAGGGCTGCCCCCCAACTCTCAAATTCTATGATTCTAAAATAGGGGTAAATTTAAAGTCTTATACTTGGATGGAAAAAAATCACTTCAACATGTATATGATGTAGAAGTCACAGAAAGAACTCTCTTTTTTTCCCTGAAAAATATCTGGTGATTTTAATGGATTGAGAATTCAATATATAACAACAGTTTGCTATAGCAAGCAGAAAAGGTAATGTAATATTAGACTTCATTAAGAAAGGTTTGGCTTCTGGAAATCCAAACACTCCTATTTTGCCCTTATGGGAACATGACTGAAGAATTATGTTCAAATCTAGACAACAACAAAAAATAATGCCTACTATTTATGTAATGCTCAAAGGTTTACAAGGGGGGACCTCTACATATATTATCTCTCTCTTTTTTTATATAAGTTATATGAGAGAGAAAGAGAGAGACAGAGACAGAGAGAGAGAGAGAGAGAGACAAACAGAGAGAGACAGAGACAGAGAGACAGAGACAGAGACAGAGAAAAAAAAGAGAGAGAGAGAGACAGAGACAGAGAGAGAGAGAAGTAGAGGGAGGGAGCGAGGGAGAGAAGAAAAGAGGAAGGGAGGGAAGGAGGGAGGGCTGAAAAAGACAGAAACAAAAAAAAGACAGAAACAGAGACAGAGACTGACAGAGAAATTTAATGGGGAACATAACAGTTTTGGAAAAGAGATCAGGCTTTTCTTTTTGTTCCCAGAACACAAAGTTAGGAATAATTCATGAAAAAGGCAAGAAGGCAAATTTAGGATTGATATAAAGGAAAATTTCTTAATAATTAAAGCTACACAAAGGGGGCTACCTCCTAGAGTACCCCTCTCTAGAGATCTTCCAACAAAAATGAGGCATCTACTTATTGGATATTTTGTAATGTCTCTCTTTTTATTCTGGCTGTTCATTGTCTTGGTTGTTAGTCTATATTGTATTGTGTTTTTATTTGTTTTGTTAAATATTTCCCAATTATATTTTAATCTGGTTTGAGCTGCACTTGGGTATTCTGTTTGACAAATCTGGCCACTGAGATGTCAAGTGATTTTTTTTTCCACTTCTCCACAATCAAGGGGGCATTGAGGTGGTACAGTAAATAGTAGATAGGTCTGGAGCCAGAAAGATCTAAGTTCAAATATGACCTTAGACACTTACATGCTGTAAAATTTTGGACAAATCATCTCACCTTTTTTTTGCTTCAGTTTCCTTATCTGCAAAATGAGCCAGAAAAGGAAATGGCCAAATCCCACCAGTATCTTTTCCAAGAAATCTAAATGGCATTGCAATCATACACAACTGAAAAATGACTTAACAAATGGGCTAAAAATAATATTGCATTATTCTTCAACTTTTGTATTATTCTTTTTACTATGTCTCACTTATGATCAAGTTTTAAACTATTTGAGGTGGAAGATCATGAGTTGAGGTCTGCAGAAAGATTTCCTCAAAAGCTCTTTTCAATTCAACAAGAACTTCTGGGAAAAGTAGATCACAATTTGGTGGAAAATAGGTTTATATTAGCATCTTATACAATATATCATATTAAATTTCAAATAAATAACTGATCTAATTTAAAATCACATCTTGAAAAATTAGGAGAGATGGAAAGTTACATCACAACTTTGAGTTAAAGGTGGATTTTTAGCAGCAAAATAGAGAAAATTAAATATAGAAAATAATTATGTATATTTAAAATTTTTAAATTATAATAATGTATAACATACATTTATAACCCATAATACAATTAGTTGCTATAAATTATTAACATATAATCATATTGCATATGTTGGATATTATTTTATACTATGTGATTATTTAATTAGTATAATTATACATTCTTGTTTAGTCATGTCTGACTTTTTGTGACCTTATTTGGGGTTTTCTTGGCAAAGATACTGGAGTGCTTTGCCATTTCTTTCTCTAGTTCTTTTTGCAGTTGAAGAAAATGAGGCAAAAAGGGTTAAGTGACTTGCTCAGGGTCACACAGTTAGGAAGTGCCTGAGACCAGATTTAAACTCAGGAAGTCTTTATGATTCCAAGTTTAGCACTCTATCCACTGAATTATCCTGACATCTTAATTAACATTGATTACATTATTATTATATGTATTTGTATAAGTCTGTGTGTGTGCACGACAGAGGTATTGTGGCATAGAATATACAGAGGTGGCTTCAAAGCCAGAAAGACTGCTTTAAGACCCATATTGACTATGTGACTGTTCTTTGCCCTCTCAGAGTTGTCAAGTAACCCACAAAACTCCCGAACCAGATGCAAACATAAAAACATGTACATCTGGAGAAGTATATAGAAGTCTCCTGGAAGTGTAGAGAGTGAAAGAGAGAAAAGTTAAATTTTTATTGATTACAAAAAATAAAATTTAATTTGAAAATGTTTAAATTATTTAATAAAATAAAAATATAATATAGAAAACAGTTAAAATGTTTCTTTTTGATTTTAGCACCCATTGCTCTGGGTAGCTCTGTAAGATGCTAAGATGCATCAAAGATGTCAATTTTGGGGGGGTATGAGTGATTTTCTCCCAGGGAGAAAATTTGAAAAACATTTGAAGTTCCATTATAGCACTGAATTTATTAGGAATAGGGACTATTCCTCTGATTTAATTGTTTTACCTCCCAACAATTGAATCAGAGGAATAGTCCCTAATCCTAATAAATTCAGTGCTATAATGGAACTTCAAAATTTTTTAACCTTCTTGGGAAATTGTGCAAGCAAAATTACCAGAATATTCCTAACCTTTAACTCTGGAGGTTTATATCCCAAGGAGGTTCCCAAGTAAGAAAAGACAACATACAAAATTACTCCCAGCAGTATGATTTGCAATGGCAAGAAGTTGGAAATGGCAGAACAAACCATGATTTATATCTGTAATGGAATGTAATTGTTCTATGATGAATATGAAGATTTTTTTAAATGGGGTAAATGACATGGATCAAAGAGAACAGGATCCATGTATATACTCACTGATTCCAATTATAACAAAGAAAATTATTTTAAAGGGCAACAAAACTCAGATAAGAAACATTGGACAATGTTGATTCTTTGATTAACTTATCAAGTTATAGCACACACCCTTCATTTCTTTTCACAAATAGCAAACCCTCAAATAAGAAGATGTATATACTGGAATCATATTTCTTTTTTGATATTCTACTTCATTATTTTCAGTGAAAGTAGGAGAATGAATGTTTCTGAAACAAAATATCAATAAAACAAAAACACAAAATCTTTCCCTTCCCCCAAATATTTTCCCACTGATTTGCCTAAAATTCTTAGCATCAGATATTCATTCCTTTGGCTGTGGGTTGGGTATGTCCATTGGTTGTTTGTTTAGAGTAGATAGAAATGTTCCTGGGAGGGATTATACCTTCAGTCATACTATATTCAGAAGATAAGTGTATCAGATCCTCCAACCAGAGAGCAAGGTCAATGAAAATAAAGCATAGGAGATATCATTTTCATAGGCCTGTTGGAGGGATGGGTCCAGAGCATAAGACAAGATCCAGAATTGGTAAGGGAGGGAGGGGAGGGAGGGGACTAAAAGGATTCTCTACAAGAAGAAAAAAAACAAACTTCTTTCAAAGTTATTTCCTGCATGAAGTTTTTTGTTATTATTATTTTTAAACTCTAGATCCCCAGTATGAACACTTTCGCCACAGACTAATTCTCTCTGGTCTATTTCTCTGTGTATGTATTGTAACCTCAAGTAGAAGATACTTGGGGTAAGGGAGGTTAGAGAGGCTGTCTTTTGTTTTATATTCGTATCCCAAATCTAGTACAGCATTTTAACCACAATAAGTACTTTTTGGGGAAGTTGATTTCAATTGGATTAGGTAGAAGTATCTAGATTATAGGATTGGGAGCAGGGAAGCTTGATTTTTAAATTTACATTATAGTTGTTATACATAGTTCCATCCAATTAGCTAGACCCATTTCCCTCTACATTTCATGTAACTTTCTAATATTTCTCCATATCCCTTCTTATTTGTCTGTGGGGGGGAGAGAGAGGGCAGATGGAGTGGGAAATCATATTTGTGACCAAAGGAATTGATAGTAAGGAAACCCTCTCTATCAAGAAAGACATCCCCTTCTTCTATAACTTACAGTTTTAAAATAAGGGTTCATGGGGCAGGTAGATGGTACAGTGGATAGAGCACCAGCAGTGAAGTCAGGAGAACCTGACAGATACTTACCACTACCTGGCTATGTGACCCTGGGCAAGTCACTTAACCCCAATTGCCTCAGCAAAAATAATAAATAAGGGTTCATGACCTTTTAAAAAAGCATTTTCAAAATTATATTCCAATATAATTGATTTCCTTTTAATCTTATATATTTGATTTTGTGCATTTAAGATAATGCATTTAACAATAATGTAACAATATATTGCATATATTATATAAATAATGATTTAACAACAACAAAAAATATACATTAAAATACATTCTTTTGGGAAGGGATCCATAGGCTCTTCCAGTGAGATTCATGATAGTCTAAAGGCTAAGGATTTTTGTATTAGAGGATTGCCGTGGGCATTAAGAGGTTGTGATTGGTCCAGGTTCATGTCACCAGTATGTTTCATAAGTGAAACTTCATTGCAGGTCTGGACTTCAGGGACAGCTCCCTTTCTATTATACTACACTACTATTTCATACTGTACAATAACATTTTGTTGCATTCACATATTGTTTTTTTTTTTTTTTCAGGTGTTTCTCAATGGATGATGTCAAAGAGATCCAGTTAGACAGCATGCCAAAGCATTGTGTTGTAGTTCAAGCATTCAGTCAAAGAACCCCAAGTCCCTCAAGAGCCCCAGAAATATCAATCCCAAAGTATCAGCACTGGCAATTTTATAAGAGAGGAGAAAAAAATGAATAGTCAGGTAAAGGGTTTCATCACCCCCTGGTGCTTCTGAGAGGGTAAGTAGTTAAAAAAGCTACCAGAGTTAACAGGAAGGAAATAATGCTTCCTAAATCTTTAAATGATTGCACAACCCATTCGGTTACAGTCTTATTCACTGGGAAAGTTCCTCAGTTACACAATGATCTGTAGGCACTCCCAAACTCAAGCATGTTCAGGTCATTTTCATGCAGAAATTCTTCGAGTCATAAAAGAAGTTACAAAAGGACCAAAATGAACTGGAGAGTAACCAAGTAATCTTGGGCAAAATGGGAGTCAGCAACCTTTTGCAATTAAATGCAGTTGTTAAGGGTTTTTTTAAAACCTGGAGAAAAAACTGGAGACAGACAAGCTAAAAATCAAAGTTTCTTAAGTTAAAAAGTGTGTCTATGAAATTTATGTCAATGAAGATTCAGTCCTGGAAGCAGTCTCACCAAAATGTCTCTATGGTATTCTAAATGGCCAACTCCTCTTACATATTCATGTTCATATTAAAAACTTTCAGGCTATAGAGCTCTTGTTTTGCTCAGTTGGGCTTGAATGAATGATATATAGTTATAAATGCAAGTTATTAGCTAATTTTCCTCTATCCCTAGTAGGAATGCAAAGGAAGGCTCCATTACTGGATTATGAATTGTCGTTATCAGAAGTATTCAAACACATTAGCCTTACTTAATTTCTATTTTTTATCTCAGAAAAACTTAATCTCAGTGTTCTTTTTTGAGAATGAGAGAATTGAAAGATTATCATGTGACTATAGAATTAGAACTGAAAAAGATCTTAGAAATCAATCCCTTGATGAATGAATGAGAAAACTGAACCTCAGAGAAAGTAACAAACTAGTCCAAACTCAGGTATTAGATGGAAAAATCCAGATTTGAATCTAACTCCCAAGCCAATATTCAACCTATCTCTGCTCAATCCAATTCAAATCAATTCAAAAAAGCATTTAATAAGTGATTATTGTGGTCAAACAAAACAAAAGTTAGTTCTCATCCTCAGGATACTTACTTTCTAGTGGGTGTTACAATTGATACACAAAGAAATAGATCCAGGATCATTAGATCATGACTAAACTTCTCACACTGGAGATCAAGATGTTAAAAAACATAATAAAACTTCATGTAGGAAATAACTTTCAAAGAAGACAGGGATCCTGAAAAGTTAAGAATGAATGAGGATAGACCATATTCTAGGCATGAGAAACAGCTTGTACAAAGACTCTCAGAGAGAAATCTAGACTGTTAAGTTGAAGAGACAGTATGTAGGCTAGAACATGAGGAACATAAAGAAATATATTTTAAAAAGTAACTTGAAATCAAATTATTGAGGGATTTAAATGTCAGGCTCAAATATTTGCATTTATTCTAGAAGCATTTATGCAACCAATGAATATTTTATTTTATTGTTGAAAATATTTCTAAAATATATGTAACAAAATTATATATATTCTGTGATTAAGAATGCTCCTCTCCTAAGAGCTAGTTGGTACAATAGATACAAGATTGGACTTATAGTCAGTAAGAACTGAATTCTATCTATCTAGCTTTAGATACTTATTAGCTATGTGACCCTGAATAAGGCATTTAACTTCTGCTGCCTCAATTTTCTCATCTGTATAATGGTGCTAATAAGAGAACCTAACTCCTAAAGTTGTTATGAAGATAAAAATGAGATAAAGATTGACAAAGTACTTAATATAGTATACGGCACATGTTATTGCTGTTGTCATTGTTGTTCAGTCATTTCAGTTGTTTTGAATTATTGAGATGTTTGGGGTAAGGCAAGAAAGAGGGGAAAAGAAGAGACAGACAGACAGAAAGGAGAATAAGAGAGGGGGAGGGGAGAGGCAGAGAAAGAGAAAGAAAAAGAGAGAGAAAAAGAGAGTCTCTGAGACTAGATAGGAATATAGTTCAGCTGATGCTGAGCGAAATGAGCAGGACTAGGAGATCATTATATACTTCAACAACAATACTATATATTGATCAATTCTGATGGATGTGATCATCTTCAACAATGAGATGAACCAAATCAGTTCCAATGGAGCAGTAATGAATTGAACCAGCTATACCCAGCGAAAGAACTCTGGGAGATGACTATGAACCACTACATAGAATTCCCAATCCCTATATTTTTGTCCATCTGCATTTTTTATTTTTTCACAGGTTAATTGTACACTATTTCAAAGTCTGATTCTTTTTGTACAGCAAAATAACTATATGGACATGTATACATATATTGTATTTAAACTTTAAAATATTTAACATGTATTGGTAAAACTGCCATCTGGGGGTGGGGGTGGGGGGAAAGAGGGGAAAAGTTGGAACAAAAAGTCTTGCAATTGTCAATGCTGTAAAATTACCCATGCATAAATCTTGTAAATGAAAAGCTATATATAAAAAAAAAAAGAATACATAGTATGGTCTTTATTCCTTTTTCCATTTCCTTCCTCCTGGTAGAGAATTGATGGATTATACATATAAAATGAAGCATATATTGCCAGACATAGATATTATATTGCTTTGTTTTACCAAACTCTACTATGTTTAAGTGTGTCATAAGTGAAAGTGATTTTTTAAAAAAAATCAATAAAATGCCTTTCAAAAAATAAAATAAAACATTTTATCTATTTCCCTGTCTTGGCAATGAGATCATGTAAAGATCATGTAACTTTTTTGAATGACAGAATTCTTTTTAATGATTAATGTAAATTTTTGTAAATTTTTGCAAATATTTTTGTAAATATCATTTCTCACTGGACAGAACAGCATGGAAAAGTAGTTCACATATATAGTGTCTGTCAGAGAATGGTGAAAGAAATGGAGAAAGAGTTCCATTTAACATCAAAGAGTAAGGAGACAGGTGTGTGGGGGGGGGGGGAGGGAGACAAAACAAGAAGTAGTTCACTTTGGCTGTCCTATATTTATTTGGAAGTAAATTCTAACCTCTATCCCTCTATTAAAGCTTGTGTCATTTGAGGGGGAAAGGAGGAGTTCCCCAGAGTTTCTGGTGTAGCAAGCTAGAGATAAGTACAGGAACAGAGGCTAACACACCATCTCGTGTTGATTTCTCCTCAGAGGTTTTTTCTCCCTTCAGCAATCTAAAGAGAGATTGGAATGGCCATCTTCTCGAAACCGTAAGTCAGAAGAGCTTGAAAAGACTGACGAGAGCAAATCCCGCCCCTCCTGCAGATATCAGGGATAGATATTTACTGATGAGTAGAATCTCATGTCATGGGCTCAATGAACATTGAGGTTCTGATTGTAGATGTTGATTGCAACCCATTCCCTTTTTGCCCAGTCTTTGTGACTCTTGCCCATACCTTCCTCTATACTAGAAATGAGAAGTCCACCTAACAAGTAAGAGGCTTTTCTTGATCTCTCCTAACATCCCAGAAGATGTTATGGGGAACTCTGGTTGCCCCCCTATCAGCCCTCACCCTCATCCCTCAACCAGTATGTTTTTTCTTCCTAACAAAGAATCAGATAAATATCTAAACCTTAATCCTAAATTACTCTCACCATTTAACTCCTTCACTCCTACTCACATACTGTTAAATGGAACTGGAGAAATTTACTGTGCTGATTGGGTCCACTTATAAAATTTATATTAGTTAATCCCAACTGGGTCCTCACTACAGCAAATAAATCTTCCCATTACTCCTTTACTAGTCCCCTGTCCCACTCACAGCCGGTAGTTAGGTGGTACAATGTAGAGAACTCCCAGGAAGCTAGAAACTTTGGTAACTGGAATGTTCCCCTCCTCCTAAGATTAATCAAGAGTGCATTTAAGCTTGAACTCATGGGAAAACATAAGGTCCTGGCACAATTACTGGGGCACTGTGAACTTTAAATAAGATGGAATGCCTAAAAACTAAGAACACGCTTCAGAAAGTTACATCATAGAAAACAGAAACCAGGATTGGTTGCAGAACAATGCCTTTCATTGCCACATATGGTTTTAAGATAAGCAACATGATTTCTCTTAAGAAATGGTTCTATTGAATTACCAGCAACCCCATCTCCCTATTTTCACTCACCACCAGACCATTTATGTTGCTCTGGTCACAACAGTACAGAGTCCTAGTCTTAAAGTCAAAATACCCTGAATTCAAATTTGGCCTCAAATACTTATTAGTTATGGGACCTTGAGCAAATCACTATTTGCTTAATTTCCCCATCTGTAAAATGGGAATAATAATGCCTACTTCCCAAGGTTAGTTTGAGAATCAATTGAAATGATATTAGTAAAGCACTTAGTGCCTGGCAAATAGTAGGTGCTTAATAAATGCTTGTTCCCTTTTCCTGTTCTAAACCTTTTCCTCTCTCCCATCACATTCCTGAATCTCCAACATTTCTGCTAAGAACTTCACCTCATCTTTCTGTGGAAACAATTGAGGCCATTCTTTTCCTCTCTTCCTTATCTCACCTCCTTCTGATATCATCCATCATTATCATCTTCTCCTTCACTCTAGTATCTCATAAAGAGGCTTTTGCTCCAAAAGCTATTCCTTTCCCATCTTTTCCCATTGAATATCTCAGTCCCTACTCTCTCTCTCTAATCATCAGTCTCTCCTACTCACTCTTTTTCTAAGGCTATGAAAATATTGAGGCTCCTTCAAATTTGGAAAAAACTTTCAATAGATCCTAGTTATCACTAGTTATCTAGTAATATTTTTCCTTTACTTTTCAGTTAATCATTAAAAGCCATATATATTAATGTCCCTACTTTCTTTTTCTGCTAAATTCTGCAATTTGACTTCTGATCTTGTCAGTCAACCAAAAGTTACCAATGATATCTTACCAGCCAAATCTATGATCTCTTTTTAATCCTCATCCTGGTTGACCTTTCTACAATCTTTGATTATTTTTTGTCTCTTTTTCTTCCTGTATCCTTTCCTTTCTGGGTGTTATAACTCTGCTCTCTGTAGGTTCTCCTCTTGTCTTATTTCTTCTCAAACCTTTTTTATGGGAATTATATCCATGTCATGGTGGGTAACCCATAAGACCCTCTTGTTTACTCCCCCTTTTCTTTTCTTTGCACAATTTCTCCATTGATGCCTTCATTCATTCACATGGTTTTTATTATCATTTCCCTGTAGGTGTTTCTCATAATATACATTCCTTCTTGGATTCTCTCCTGAGTACCATTCTGATATCTCTAATTTTCAATTGGATATTCAAACTAGATGTCCTATAAAATATCTCAAATTCAAGTTATTTACAATAGAACTTATTACAGGTACTTCAAATTCTTTTCTTCTTGCTCCAGCTTCTACCCTCCTTGATTTCAAGGTTACCTTCCATGTTGTCTATTTATCTACACTTTTGATTTCTATACATTGTCTCCCTAAATGGAATGTATGTTCTTAGTAGCAAAACGTGTATTAATTTGTTTTTTTTTCCCCTTAGAATTAAACATCCTTACTGTTTAATAGAATTTTGAAAGTATTTAGTTAGTGACAGCCACCTCATAAACTTTAATAAATGCTTGTTGTTGATTGAATTCCATCATAAAATCTTTTCCTTCTCTTCCTAGAAATTCCTCCTTGATTATAAGTTACAGCTTGGTCAAAAATACCCTTTCCTATTATGTCCTTAGTATGATGTTAATTTTCAGTAATTCAGAAATTATTATATTCCACGTCTCAGAGACTTTCAGCATTAATAGAAGAATGGTACTTTTTAAAAAATAGATCTTTATTTCAAGGAGAAATTTGAAGCCATTAAAGGAGCTGTGTGATTTCCAGATGGCAATCCGACCCTCTTTTCTCTTCCAGAAACAAAGAGAAAAAAAGAGTCCTAATCTTAAAAAAAAAAAAAAAAATCCAAGACTAATCCTACCTTCTATGACCCCTATTAAGTACCACTTAATTTGGAGGCAAAAGTTAAATCCTAACTGCTATTTATTACAAGGCATTTTTCTACTCTAAATGCCAGGTTCCTTATTTGTAAAATTAAAAGCTTGGATTAGATCATCTCTCTGTCCTAGATAGCTCTAAATTTTATGATCTTATTGATCTTAAGTTGTGCAACAAACCTTCATTAGAAATCAAACCATTTTCTCTTCAAAGTTAGGGATTCTGTAGAAATTTTAAAAGTACAATAGTAAACATCAGAAAGAAAACTTTCTGATTTTAGAGGGAAATGGATTGACAAACTAAAAGAATATGATGACTTAGGTAACTTTTTGGGTCTTTTCTCTGTGGGTCATGTTTCTCTATCTCTACCTCTGACTCTTTCTCCCCCTCCTCTTTTTCCTTCTCCCCTCCCTCCTTCCTTCCCTTTCCCTCTCCTTTTTTTCTCCTTCTTCCATGTCTGTATTTCTGTATATCTGTCTGTCTGACTGTCTTTCTCTCTCTCCCTCTGTCTCTCTCCCAACACTCTCTCCTTCCTTTTCCCATGGCTATCTGTCTCTCTCTGTGTATGTCTCTTTCTATCTCTGCTTTGTGTCAGTTTATCTCTATTTGCCTGCTTGCCTACCTATCTGTCTGTCTTTCTGTCTGTCTTCCCCAACTTTCTCTCCCCCCGACCTTTGCCTCAGCCCTCTCACTATTGAGTGACCCAAAGTCAGCTTAAAAAGACAGCTAGCCAGGTTGCTTTGAGGGCTTTCCACCCAGTCCCACAGTAAATGGTAGTTGTCTGATATTTCTTAATTAAGCTCAGTTGAAGTTCACAGATAGCAAGATGCTATCATACTTGCCCATCTCAGACTGGCCTGTCATCTGTTTTCTATCTCTCAAAGACACTCATTAACACATGTAAAACTTTTATTTGGAAAGAGGGTGGGGTATGAAAGAGACAGATCTCTTAAAATTTTAGAGCTGGAAAGGACTTCAGAATCAATCCATCAAAAGTCATCATTTTCCAAATAAGAAATCTGAAATCCTGAGAGTTATAAGACTTGTCCCACATCGTGGGATCATAGATTTTGAGCTGATAGGGATCTTAGAGGTATTCTATTTCTAGTTAATTGCTTCCATTTGAATTATCTTAGGAAGATTCTGAAGATCACCTGGCAGGATAAAGTACCAGACACTGAGGTCCTTTCTCAAACTAAACTGCCAAGCATTCCAACTCTACTGCAGAGAGCACAACTCCATTGGGCTGGCCACATTGTACAAATGCCAAATGTACGCTTGCAAAAAGACTATTTTACGGAGAATTTAATACAAGTCAAGCACTCACAAGGTGGTCAGAAAAAGCAATACAAGGATGCTCTAAAGGGCATTCTTAAGGACTTTAGAACTGATTGCATGACATAGGAGACACTGGCACAAGACCACCCAGGATGTTTTTGCCTCATCCAAGAAGGTGCTGTGCTCTATTAGCAAAACAGAATTGAAATAGCTCAGAAGAAACACAAGATGCACAAAGTTAGAGAAGCCCCCCAAATGTTCATATGGACAATATGTGCCTGAACAGTGGCGTAACTTAACTCTAACAGTGACATCGTTTTGTTCCTCTTTGAGAATGGAGGACAACAATAACAACAGATGAAGAAAGGAGAGCTAAGAAAGCTAACATGACTAAAGCCACATGTAGCAACTAAATAACAGCCATGATTCAAGCCTAAGTGTTGATTCCAAAGCTAATGTTCTTTCCTTGTACCATTTCCCTGGAAAGTAGCACTGGCTTTGGACAATGCACTGACTTTGTAGTCAATTTAATCCTGACTTTGTCATTTACCCATCGTGTGGATGACTTTGATTGTGTCACTTGACCTTTTTGAGGCTGTTTCCTCATCTGTGAAAGGAAGGGGTTGGTGGTCTCCAAGATTACTTTTTGCCCCAAATCTTCCATCCTATGACTATAATTTGGGGTGCTTGACTCTTCAGGATCCTACAGGCGCTAGTGATTTCTGCCTTGAACTTCAGGCTTATCAAGTTACTCTTTCTTTCTTTCTTTCTTTCTTTCTTTCTTTTTCCTGAGGCAATTGAGGTTAAGTGACTTGCCCAGGATCACACAGCCAAAAAGTGTTGTATCTGAAATCAGATTTGAACTCAGGTCCTCCTGACTTCAGGGATGGTCCTCTATCCATTGCACCACCTAGCTGCCCCTCAAGTTAATCTTTCTAAGAAAACAGAATGGAAAGAGTTAGAGAAAAATTCAGACTAACTCAATCACATTTACAAATGAGAAAATTGGAAGTTTTCTTCCAGATGGAAATGACTTGCTCAGAATCACTCAGAGCAAAGATGGCATTCAAACACAGATTCTCTACTTCTAAATCCAGTCTTCACTTAATCACACCAAGATGTCTTTGGAATTACTTAATGACTCTAGCTAACCTAAGAGCTGCTTAGCTTAGACTTGACTTTGGTAGTTGGGTCCAGAGCCCTATTGAAAAGGTAAAATAACACTTAAAGATAAAATAAGATGGAAGAAAGGTATTAAGCCATTGCAACACAGTTCTGTAATTCTTCATCCCTTCGGCTCATAGATCTGTCCTGAATGGGTTTATGCAATAAGGTTACACCCAGGGCCAACCAGTTCAGACATGTTGGAGTTTCAGGGAAGGAAGAATGTCAAGTGGGTGGGGCCATGCTCAGGATACTCCTGAAAAGAATCAGTGTAGTTCTTCAGGTCTGGAACTGAATGCCAAGACTGGGGTGAAATGTGTATGTGTGGGGATCTCTCTATTCTCTTCACACGCTACAGTCCTGAAGCATAATTTGGAACGAGCAGGTGTGTTCTGGTTTTCCTTTCTTTTCTTTCCCATGTAGACTTTGATTTTAGTCCCCAGCAAAAAGATTGAATCTACTCTGGTACCCTGGGTTCATTGAATTGAGAAAATGTGTCTATACTAATCCTGGCTACTATCCTTGGGAAGGAAAAGATTGTCTTCAAGGAAAAGAGAAAATTCTTCCTCCATGTCTATAGATCAATGATCATGGAAGACAAAAAAAAAAAAAAAAAAAAAAAGTTGTTTTTAAGATTAAGGGTGTTTCCATTCAAAACTTATTTTAAAAGATCATATTTTAAAATAGCCATGCTGGAAAATTCACTTGATTCCTCATATAACAATACAGTAAGAAGTGAATTTTGCAAGGTAAATTTGCTCCTGGAAGTTTGCCCAACTCTCTGGCTGATTTATATGATCAGGTGTGAACTTGTGATAGCTTACAAAATAAAAAGAAAATCCCCTTTCAATTAACGAAAGGTAAAAAGGAATGGGGAAATGACATAGAATTAATATTATTATCTAGCCAAAAAGAAAGGGCATTATTTTGCTTTTGTTGAGTATCTGGAAATTTTGGGAACTTTTATAAGGAAATTTGTCAGCTCTTCAATTGAATTCTACAAGGACTTTTTGAGTGCTCAAAATGTGCTAGACACTGGGCTTTCAGATTTTTGAAAAAACTATAATCACAAATTGACCAACAAAAGGTGATTTTCACATGATAGAATGCATTTGAGACAAATTATTTTCTATCAACTGGCCAAAAAGATTGGTGTCAAACTGATGTAGTTGAAACTGATAATTATACTAATTAAATTAATAGATATAATGACTGATCAACAGAGGTTTCTCAAGTATAGATACTTTTAACTTTGGTTTTCCCACTTGTAAAATAGGATGATGATGTTTGGACTGTTTACCACATAGAGTTCCTGTTAGCAAAAGTAATAAAATAGTATGCTTTGGGGAGTTTTATTTTTAGAGCTGAAAGTGCCAAATAATTATGAACAAATATTATTTTTATGTAAAAATTCTTCTGATCTTTTTAATGAAGTTCAGGTAGAAACATCCTAGTCAAACAACTAGAAAGTATTTTACTATTATTCTTTTAAGTGTATTGTTCAACAAACTATTGTACCAGGTAGGTGCCATAAATGTCTTTTGTAGTTTAATAAAAGCGCTAGGAGAGAGGCTCATCTTTTGCAAATTTATTCATTCATTCAGAGCTTCTTTGTAGCAGCAGACAGGATGAGAAGAATATCATTATGATTACTGTTATCCAAGTATTTCATGGAAATGATACATCTGTCAGTCAGTAAGTATTTATTAGGCACCTGCTATGTACCAAGAACTGTGCTGAATTAGATCCAACTGTCTGATCTACTGTTCTTGCTTGTTTGGAATACTGGAAATAGTTAGATACCTAACAATGACTTCTTCTGGGAGACAATTTTGTTTCTGATTTCTCTGGGTATGTTCATTCCGGTTGACTAGAGAGTATATATAATTCCAGGCATATAAATGAATATTAAGGTGGTATGGAGACAAAAGGGAAGCCGTGGTGGGCAGGGTAGACTGGGATTCAGGAGAAATGAATTTAATTTCAGCTCTCTGATATTCAATATGTGACCTATGTACATTATCTCTCCTTTCTGAGACTCCTTTTTATCATTTATAAAACTGATATTCTTGTAATGATTCTTCTCCTTTTTTTTTTGGTTTTCACTCTTTATCTCTGTTTCTCTGTGTTTCTCTGTGTATGTCTATCTCTGTTCCTCTCTGTGTCTCTGTGTCTCTGTCTCTCTGTCTCTTAATTTGAGTCTCTAGCTCTCCCTCTCCCTCTCCTTTTCCCTCCCCCCTCTCTCTCTCCTTTTTTTCTCCTTTCTCCCCCCTCTCTCCCCCCTCTCTCTCATGAAGTCCCAAAGAGACAATATCAATCTCATTTTCCTCATCTATAAAATAGATATTAAATTAAACATTTTCTAAGGTCTTTTTCAGCTCTAAATCTATAACCTTATGATCCTGGCAATTCTATTTCCATAATTCCCTTTCTTAGTGTAACCACCCTGTTTAACTCATTTTTTTTGCTTGTTTCTAATACTTGTTTCTTGTCCACCTCCTTAACATTAATTTATTGATTGCTTTTCTGAATACCTGACTTAAAATTCCTATTACCTGTAGGTGATTAATAAACCTACAATGAGAAAACCCATCCAGAGGGAAAGAAAATGGCTCAAGCTATCACCAGCAGTGCTGTTACACTGAAATCTAATCTAAGAGTTCAAATAAGAAAGATGAGCACAGGTCATGAAATGAACATCAACACACCAGCCCAAGTTGGATGTTGGTCATTGTAGAATAGATCACATCTTCCACATATGGAGGGAAGGCCACAACATACTCCTGATAATAGTTTGATTCACGTTACTTTTATACTCAAAAATCTTCACTGGATCTTCATTGGCCATCAACTAAAATATAAACTTCCAATCCTGACATTCAGAATTAGAAGTTCTTCTAATTCCATCCTTCTGACTCCAACTTACCTTTCTAAACTTATCTCATACTACTTTCTTTCATGTACTAAATACTGCAGACTCAATGAGTTACTTTATGTACCAAAGGCTCATTCTGTCTTCTCCTATTTCCATACTTTTTCTTAAACTATTGATCAAGACTAGAATTAATATGTACACACCCATCTCTGCTATTTGAAACCTTCTCTCTTTCAAGTTCTATTCAAGTGCCATTTAGAAGGAACCTTCAAAGTCACTTTAGAGATCATGAAATTGTTTTTGTTTTTTTTCTGATTTACACACACACACACACACACATACACACACACATTCTTCCTCTTCCAATTCATCCTAGCCATTCTATATTTCCCCTTTGTATGCATCTCTCTCTTGTGTTATTTTAGCATGCTTCTCTCTACCCTCTCCATTACAACATAAACTCCTCCATCTAGCTTTGTATCCCCTACATATAAACCCAATGTCTTAAACATGAAAACTTAATTGTGTTCAATTGAATTAAATTGAAATTAAATGTTATAAGTGAATGCCACAATGAAATATATTAGCAGATAGACCAATTTACATAGATAGATAGATGTGAATAGATGATAGATAGACATGAATTGATGATAGACAGACATACAAAGAATAGATAAACAGAGAGACACATGGATAGTTGATAGAGAGGACATTTAAGTGCTCACTAGTCCATAAAACTATGGATTCCTTCATTAGACTATGAGACAGAGATTGTCTTTTGCCACTTTCTACATTTCTACCCCTTAGTAATAGGCCTAATGAATACTTTTCCTATCCACCTATATTTATCTGCTAATATACTTAATTGAAGCATCTATATTATAACATTTAATTTTGAAATAATTCACTTCAACACAATTTATGAGTCCTCATTTTTAAGACATTACAGTTTGTGTCTTGGGGATCGAAAGATAGATGGAGGAGTTTATAGTATAACAGAGAAGGTAGAGGCAGAAAACCCAAACAGGAGATACTTAATAATCGCTTTTTGACTATCAACTATGTGTCAGGCATTGCACTAAGTGTTAAGAAGCCAAAAAAAGATCTCCCAATCTTTATCCTAATGGAGGAAGATAAGGGTTTGAAGAGGTTGAAAAATCTGGAGACTAAGGCGTGAAATGAGCATGTCTTGACAACTTCATGAAATGATAGTGCAAAGTAGGGATTTACTAATCAGAAAAGAGGGTCAAAGCAAGATGGCACCACCAAATCAAGAAGCCCTCTTGAGAAGAGGTGGCAAAGTCTGGAGAATCAAGAGTGAAACCAGGAGTGAAGTATATATAATAAATATATGCTGCAGAAAACATTTAAATTAATAGAAACAGATTGATTTGGGGGAATAGTGGGGTTTTCCTTCATTAGAAATTTTTGAATGAAGGTAGGAAAATCATTTCCTGGAGTTATTTTAGATGGAATTACTGTTAAGGTGCCATTTGGATTAAATGGTCTTTGAGATCTCTTCCAACTCCAAAATTCTGATTCTTGAGGTGGACATGTTAGATGGGCTACTGACCATGAAGGCTCCCATACTTTATGAAATCTTTAGATAGAATTCATCTATTCTTCCTGGGAAAGTACATTATTTCTTTTCTTTCTTTCTTTCTTTCTTTTTTTTTTTTTTTGATTACTCATTTGACTTTCCAGAAATATTTCTATCTGAGAATCCTGTTTGCTTGACAGTTTGGCCCAAGGAAATGGAGAGTCTCAATCGGAGGCCAAAAAAGAAAGCTCTTTCAAGCTGATGAGGAAGTTTGTAATGGGGAGGAGCAAAAGTTGGAACAGGAATCAGGAAGTTGGGGCTCTGTACCAGAAAGAAATAAGCTAGGCAAAACAAAAGAGAGGAGAGGTACTTAATCTAGATATTTTCCTGATTCCCAGAAGCCAAAAACTCAGTCAGGGAAAAATATATATAGCCAGAAAGACATAGAGACAGACACAGAGAGAAAGACTCAGAGAAACTGAAACAAAAATAGAGACAGATCCACTCATTGTCATTTGATAGAACTAAAATCAAGAGACTGATTTTGTGGTTTTTAACTTACAGGAAAAAGAGATAAAGGAGAAGACTAGAAGTAGCTTTGAGATTATGAGATGTTGTGCCACAGGTGTTCATTAGGTAATTAGATATGAGAGCTTTGAGGGATCATAGAGATCATTCTATTCCAACCCTGTCATTTTACAAATCAGGACAGTAAGGCCTTAAGAGGACCTATGATTTGCCCAAGAATTTACAGGTTGAAATACCAGAGCTCTATTGATAAAATTCTATTGAATTCAGGCCCTATGCTGTCAATGTGTACAATGGAACCATGGAAGTATTCATAGAGCATGTAAAAATGGAGGCAAGCAAATACTTGTAGCAAGGGCTTAAATATCTCACATTGGAAAGATACTTCTACTTTACTGAAATTTTATAAAGCATCACTTTTAAAGTTCTTATTTCTCAAGTATTTTAACTCCTGTGAGATGTCAACTCCCAATTTTCCAGAATCAAACTGATATTTTTTTTTCCTTTGTAGAAAAAAAGACTTTTTCCTGGTGAAATGTGTCCAAATTCAAAGTCAGTATTTGTTAAACAATAAATATAACTATGCAAGACATTGTGCTGAGCTAAACTGACAAAGATGAAAGCAGTCTAGTGTCTCAGCTTTCAGGAAACTCACTTGACAATCTAGTAAGGCTTGCATGCAAATAACTCCTTTGCAAATTAGACAGAAATTGCAAAGGGGAGGCCCAGACAAAGTGCTATGAGAAATATTAGGAGAACACGAAGCACTTTGATGAATTAGGTCAAATGCAGAAAGCTGTGATTAGTGCGCTCTTAAGAAAATACAGTAGACCATGCTAACTGCAAATCCTGAATAAAGAGATATTTGTAGCCAACTCCAACTCCACACAAGCCATCTGTCTCTCACCCCACTCCCCAGTTTGGATACTTCAATGCAAAATTCAACTCCTATAGAACTTAGTAAATGATCTTCAAGACTTACCACAGGCCCCAAATCCATTGCCTTGTGATTAGTTCTATTATTACTGATTAGTTTTACTAAATTTAGCTAGTTCATCATTCTGCAAAAGATTGAAGGATATGAATAGGCAGTTTTCAAAGGAAGAAATCTGATCTATCAAGAAACATATGGAAAACTCCAAATCACTAATAATTGGAAAAGTGTGAATCAAATATAATTACCTCATATCTCTCAGATCAGGATAACTGACAAAAAAAAGGAAAATAATAAATGTTGGAGGAGCTAGAGGAAAATAGGTATATTAAGCATATTTTAGCTCTGTTGATAGAACTCTAATTTATTCTAACCATTCTGGAAAGCAATTTGGAACTGTGCACAAAAAGTTATAAAACGTGTACATACTTTTGGTCCAGCGATAACTCTATTAGTCAAAGAGAGAAAATAGGACCCATATGCATATTTTTAGTAGCCCTATTTATAGTGGGAAAGAACTGAAAACTAAGAGAGTACCTATCAATTTAAAAATCGCAGAAGAAATTAGAGTTAAATAATGTAATAAAATATTGTTGTGCTTCAAGAAATTTTGTTCCAGAGTTCCAAAGAACTCTGGGAAGACTTTTAGGAAATGATGTAGAATGAAGTAAGCAGAAATAGAAGGATAATTTATATAGTAAAAAAACATTATAAACACAAACAATACTGAAAATCTTTAGAATTCAGATTTATACCATGACCAAACATGATTTCTGAACACCAATAATAAAGCATAATAGAAAGTTGATAGATTCAGAATGCAAATGTAGATAGAGAGGGGTGTGTGTGTGTGTGTGTGTGTGTGTGTGTGTAAAATGGCCAATGCAGGAATTTTTTTGGCTTGACTATAATTATTTTTTACAAGGACCCTCTCACTTTCCAGAAAGGAAAATAAAAGGGAGAGAAAATGGGAGAGGAGATTTTTTAACTTTTTTAATTAATTAAACTTCAAAAAGAAATGTTATCTCTTAACCACAGGAAAAAAAATCTATCTGATAAGATTCTCTTCACATTTTTAATATATAAACAATAAAATGGGAAGGAGAGAAAATAAGTATTTCTTAAATTAATTTCTTTTTAACTCAACAAAAAATATATATAATAATTTAGCTAGGCTGTGTTAGGCCTCTTCTCAAAGACTTTCTAGCTTGATAGAACCTGTGAGACCTTGTGTTCTGTTGGCACAATCTTTGAGAGACCTGGGGCAATTCCATGCCATGGCCAGGTAGGGGAATAGAAATTCAAAAGATTTGTAGTAGATAGTAATAAATCTTTTGTAAACTTCCTTCTTTTTTTTTCTTTTTTTTCCCCTTCCTTTCTTTTTTCTCTTTTCTCTCCTTTTTTTTTCTTTTTTCTCTCTATCCTTGTCTCTTTCTTCCTCCTTCCCTTCCCTTCCTTCCTTTCCTTTTCTCTGATTTGAAAGTTCATGTTCTTTGCAATGTGAAGGCGAGAAAGATGTGCAAGGAAATTTATGTGTTTACACCTTTAGAATATAGATTTATTCTTCCTGAAAATATCTTGCTTCATCCCCCCCACCACCAACAACAATACCAAAAAGCAATGTCAGGTATGTTGTTGAGGGAAATATAATTTGAAAATATAGACATATTGTCATCATTATTGTGAATTCAGGACTTCTGTTTGATGAACATGAATGAATGAAAAAGCATTTGTTACATATTTTGACATGTTTAACATATATTGGATTACTTGTCATCTAGGAGAAGAGGTGGAGGGAAGGAGGAAAGGTTTTGCAGGAGTCAATGTTGAAAAATTATTCATGCATATATTTTGAAAATAAAAAGCTTTAACAACAACAAAAAAAGAGAAAGTATTTGTTAGTTACTTACTGTATGCTAAAGTACTTTGCTAAAAGAGTTCCCTTAGAGTGAAAGCCCTAGATATTTCTTTAAATCAGAGCCCTCTACTTATGTTTAAAGTATGATACTGAGTTAATTGTAATCTCTAAATCATAGAAGGGAGACTGCAAGTGTTTACTCCTCTAGAGGCTCCATTCTGTCATCCTCCAGTTGCTATGGAAAACTCCTTTCAAAACAAAGTTCAAAAGACATAATGGGTGTAGAAAGAGCAGAATTCTCTCTAGCCTTAAGGGGCCACCCAGGGCTCCAAAATGTGGCATCAGAAGCTGGGATTCCTCACAATCACATCATACTTTAGACTGACAAGGAGAAATACAAAAAGCATTTAGTCCTTTTATGGCTAGGGATACAGAGAAAAGTCCCCTTAGGCTCATTAGATCATACATATAGATCTGGAAGGAAATTTAGAAAGCATCTAGTACAACCATTTTATTTTACTGATAAGAAAGATGAGGCCCAGAGGAATAGTCTTCCTGTGTGCAAAGTCATACAGGGAGTGAGGGAAAGAATAAAGAATTCAACCAACTCCTCTAACATCCAATTCAGCATTTGCCCACTGTGCCATCTTATTCTCAAGTTACTAACACTCAGAAATGTTACCTTGGAACAAATTATCAGGAAATCAGCAGACTGATGTGCCCTATCATTATGAAAACTTGCCTGTGAAATATTAGCATCTTATCTCTTTCAATAGTTTCTCATATTCAGGAAGTAGCAAGGATGTTTTTTGGACATTTCAGGATGCATTTCAGAAATGTAGTTCTCCTTGATGGACAATATTTATTTTTGTTTTTCTTTTGTTTTTGTTGAGCCCATCTCTTCAGTCTAGATGCTATGGGTAAGGTAATAAGACTACCCAAAACTTACCAGACATCAATTTCTGAATTTGAACCTTTTGCATGTGCTAAAAATATGCAAGGTGAACATATTGGATATTAGACACAACTCCTATTCATATATGACTACCTTGTTATTCAAAACTAAAGGATGACGAGATAGTTCAATGCAATGTTTTCTGGGCAAGAAAATCAAGAAGGTAATTTCAGTCATACCTTTGCCAATTCACTAGAGACAGAGACGTAAGTAAGGCTTTCAGTGCCGAAGGAAAATTCATTTGGAGAGGCACAGAAGGCATTCTCCTCCAATTATATATGTGTTGTTAATGTCCTACAGAAAATTTGACTGCAGCCCCATCCCCAACCCATTGGAGAAAGTCAGGGAGAGGGGGGATGAGACAATAAGCAAGAAGAATCTAGTGAGGGGAAGATGAACCCAGTGGTCAGAAGGGGCCCACTGAAACTAGAACTGCATGTCAAGGAGTCAATAAAGAGTCACTATGGAGAGAAAACCAGTGCTGTAGAGAAAAATTTCAGTCATCCTGTCCTATATATATAAGCAGGGACAAAATATTCACTTGGCTTCCTACTAAAATATTTTCTTCTTTCCTCTCTGGTGTCTTTTGCTCTCAGATTACCTTCTATGACTCCTGTGTAAATCTTTTATGTATATAATTCTTTACTGTTATTTCCTCCATTGGAATGTAAGTTTCTGGATGGCAGGGGCAAATTTTGTCTTTCTTTGTATCCCAGTGAGGCTGATGTCTTTGGTTAGACCACTCTCTCTTAAATCCAACTCACTTGTATGTCATGGTATCACATCTCTGCTGTAAGAGAACAAAGGATAAATAACAACCATCCTAATATTAATGCAATAGTCCACAGTAAGTAGTTAATAAATGCTCATTAACTATTTCAAAGGGACTTTATAAAAACAAATAAGTTTATCTAGGAACTAATTGTAAGAGTAGAAATCAACTTTGAATATATTTCAAATGTATCATATATCTGTATACATGTGTATGTATGTAAATTCAAGTCCACATTGCTATTTCTTGGGGACCAGACCATTCACACTGGCTCACTCTTAAGGAAAATGAAAAACATTGGCCAGGAGCCATCTGGAAAGCATTCTGGGCAATATTTCAAAAAAAAAAAAAAAGTTGAAAGCCAAGTACCAGGAAAAAACAGACATGTTAATAATTGGATGAAAGAGGAGGACAAAGTTTGAACTCCAATACCAAGAGTAAGACATTGGTGAAGTCAGGGAAAAGAGAACCAAGGAAGGGAAGAGATCAGGAAAAATTTCAAGGGCCCCAGTCCTTAAAGTTAACTGTGGTAGAAGTACAGACATTTGACGTTTCAGACAAAAAGAAAGCTTGGGACCACTACAAAGCAATCACCTCATAACTGCTGGCTGGAGAGTTCCTATGTCAAGGAAGAGATCAGAAAAGATTACTGTGAGATGAAGGAGAACAAGCAGCAAAGCCTGTGGCCAGATGCGTTGAGGAAACATGAGAAAAATTAATGCTGGACCATGTCGGAGTACAAAAGAAGCCCTGATGTAAATACGGGAATTTTTTTTATGAGAAGAAAAGTAATTTTCCAAAAGAAAAGGTAGGAGATTTGTTTCCAAGAGATGTCAGTTATATTTGAATTGTGCACTTCAAACTGGGCAGGGTTTTCCTTATCTACAAAGCTTCCTTCTATATTCACACTGTTCCAAAGAGAAGACAATCTAAAAACTTTTCAAACTCTCTTAATACCTGTGATCATAAATCACATCAGTGACACTTGTATATTGTTTTTGGGGTGTGTGTGTGTGTGTGTGTGTGTGTGTGTGTGTGTGTGTGTGTGTGTGTTTCAAGGAAATAAGACATTTGTGCCCCAGGCAATGATTTGCTCAGATAACTTAGGAGGCAGATATTGGGTTTAGTTTATAGATAGAAAAGTGAAACCCATGTCTAACATAATGGTGCCATCTTTGTGGCTAGGCAGAGGCGGGGGGGGGGGGGGGGGGGGAGGGGGGGAGGGGGCAGAACTTAGCATACTGGCTAGTGAATTTTTTTTTTTGGTCTCTCAGCACACACCCTGCAAAGGTTGCCTCAAAGTTCATAAGTTGAACAGTATTGAAACTTTAGCTGACACATTGGCATTTATGCTTCCATTGACTCCATTCAATATCAAGCTTGATATTGTCTTTATCCTTGACTCCCAAAGTTGGGACTAGCAATTTTCATTCGGAGGGCAAGAAACAGATATGGAAATACATGGAAAATCATAAAAGAAACCAAAATACAGAAAATAATAAAACTACAATATGGAAATATGTGGAAAATAATAAAAGCAACTGCAATATGGAAAATAATTTTTAAAAATCAGAGGAAAGGGGAGAGAATTAATTACAATAAAAGTTTATAGAAGAATATATATGGCAGTTGACTAATTATTCTTAAAACTAGTCACAAAAAATAATTTTGCTAGTAAATACATATATTACATCCTCACTATTTTATATTTCACTATCTTTGGCCCGAGCCCAAATCACCCCAACCTAGTTACAATCGACATCACTAAGTTTCTTCTCTTTTGGTCAATGAGAATCTAGTCCCCACCATGTTAATTTTTCCTTGAAAACCCATCCATAGATAGAGCTAAGTGCTAGATTGACAGAAATCTTCCTACAACAGGGATCAGAAGGCTCTGAAGGGGAAACTGAGGCAGGTGACCTTGCACAGTCCTCTGTCATTTAAATGTAATTCACTTGCATGCCATAGATCACCTCCCTGAAGTCATGGTTTCTTTTGAGAACAAAGGACAAACAACTACAACAATAGCTTATCTCTGCAGTAAAGAAAAACTACTTAAATGAAAAGTAGTGATTTCATCTTTGTTAACCCTCCTCTCATGCCAAAGCTTTATTCAAATGAAGGCAATGAAGCAGATGGCAAGGAAGAAAAAAGGAACTTTCAATAGTAGGCAGGAACCCAGTTCACCTCTTTTCTGGGTCTCAGTTTCCTCATAATGTGAATTGAAGGTGTTCGATTGACTAGAAAATCCTTAAGATTTCTTCTAGCTCTTTAATCCTACAAGAAAATAGACAGAAACAACAGCATACAATCAATAAACAACAGAATCAGCTTTTACTTGTAGCCAGAGTGCTCACAATAAATACACAGAGAAGCTGAATGCTCTGAATTTATATGTTTAGTGAGCAGCTATTAGGAGCATGATACTGCTGCAAGTGCCCGTTTCCAGAATGAGGGATAACACCAGATATGCAAATGAGCATCATCAGTAAGGAAGTTCTTCCATTCTTCAGGGGCTTTTAATGGGAGCATCTGAACATACAAAGCCAAAAGAGAGGAGGCAGCAACTCTTCAGAATTGGCAAGTACTGGATACTGAACACTGCAGAGTCCCCAAAGCAACTTTGAAACAGTGTACAAGCTGCTCCTCCCACAGACTTCATGTCAGAAGAATGAACAGCCGCTACTTAATGTTTACAAAAGTATCCTTGGCAGGAAGATAGTTATTCTGCATTTGTTAGGGATAATAGCAAGAGAAGAACTATTTGCACAGTAGGACATCTTAGAAGCTAGAAAGAGGGATATCAGTAACAAAAGATGAGAAAATTTTCTTTTATAATATATATGCTTTATGTTGTATTATGGGGCAGCTAGTGGATAGACCATTAAAGTCAGGAAGACTTATCTACCTGAGTTCAAATTTGACCTCAGACACTTATCAAGTTGTGTGATCCTGGGCAAGGCACTTCACCCTGTTTGCCTCGGTTTCCTCATTTGTAAAATGAGAAAGAAATGGCAAAGCACTCCAGCATCTTTGCCAAGAAAATCTCAAATCGGGGTTGAGAAGAGTTAGACATGACTAAAAAAATGACTGAATAACAAAAAAATATATGTTATATAAATAGATGTATGTAATATATATGCAGGGATGTGAAGTCAATGTAATATAAACTGGGAGAGGGGGGTCAATAAATAGCTGGATTTGAAATCAGGAAATATGAAATCAGATACTAGTTCTATGACCACTGGCAAATCATTTATGATCTAACAGAATCTCAAATTTCTCAAAAAGTGATACTCAGAAAATTTACCTCACAAAGCTATTGCAAGTTCTGAACAAGATAATCTGTATACATTTTTAAAAATTGTTTTCATTTATATAATGCTTTACTAAAGCTAGGAAAATACTTTATACATGTTAACTCATTTGATCTTCAGAACAATACTAGGAAGTAAGTACTAGTATTAACCCCATTTTACAAATAAAGAAACTAAAAGTTAGGTGATTTGCTTAGTGTCTATTTTGTTGGGTTTTTTTTCATAAAATCAAATCTTAGTTTTATTTATTAGTTCAATAATTTTCTTAGTTTCAATTTTATTAATTTCTCCTTTGAGTTTCAGAATTTCTGATTTGTTATTTAATTGGGGGGTTTTAATTTGTTCTTTTTCTAGCTTTTTTAGCTGCATGTCCAATTCATTTATCTCCTCTTTCTCTATTTTAATCATGTAGCTATTTAGAGATATAAAACTTCCCTTGAGAACTGTATCCCATAGGTTTTGGTATGCTGTCTCATAACTGTCATTCTCTTGGATGAAATTATGGATTGTTTCTGTGATTTGTTGTTTGACTCACTCAACTTTTAGAATTAAATTTCCAATTGATTTTTAGTCTATCTTTTCCTGCTCCTTTATTGAATATAACTTTTATTGCATTGTGGTCTAAAAAGAAAACATTTACTATTTCTGCATTTCTGCATTTGATTGTGAGGTTTTTATATACTAAAACATGATCACTTTTTGTGTAGATGCCATGTACTGCCAAAAAAAAAAAAAGGTGTATTTTTTTCTGTCCTTATTCAGTTTTCTTTAGAGGTCTATCATATCTAGGTTTTCTAGGATTCTATTAGCCTCCCTAGTTTCTTTCCTGTTTATTTTGTGATTAATTTGTCTGATTATGAGAGGGGAAAGTTGAGATTCCCCATTGTTGCTTAGTGTCTAACAAGTATCTGAGATAGGATTTGAATTCACATCTTTTTAACTACAGGTTCAGCATTATTTATCTCCTCCATCACTTAGTGCTCTTAAAGCATTCATTGTCAGTTGTTATCAGTCACAGTATAGAGACATAATGGAAGAGTGAATAAAGAACTGATTATCAAAATTTTACTAACATTTTCAGATGTGTGTGTGTGTATGTGTGTGTGCAAAAGAAAGAGAGAGAAAAAGAATGTACACATATGTGCACACACATCTAGATAGATGGATAGATATACATTTATTTACAGAGTATATACACTTATGTGTGCATATGAGTGATTACATGTAAACAAGCATATATATGTATATATCTATACTTTATTTATTGACAGGTGGGCATATTTTAGGTGGCTAGACCAGAAAAATTTGACAGGTATTGGTAAGATTATTGCAGATTAAAAGAACCAGATGCTCATCTCATACTACCAGCCAACAGACAAGTAACAAAGGGAACTTACCATCTGCTCAAACTAGATGGTAGAAATCCACATAGGATGAAATTAAAATTTGTTGTTGTTGTGTCCAACTCTTTATTACCCCATTTGAGGTATTTGGGGCAAAAGTGGAGAGGCTTCCCAGTTCCTTTTCCACCTCATTTTATAAATGAAAAACTGAGGCAAACAGGATGAGGTGACTTGCCCACGGTCACACAGCTAGTAAGCAGACCTGATTTGAGTTCAAGTCTTCCTCATTTCGGGCCTGGCATTCTATCCATTGTACCACCTAGCTGCCCCATTGAAGTCAAAATGAACTTCATTAAAATGGAAATAATCTGTCATAAAGGACTATAGTTTTTATTTCGATACCTATGTGTCTTAGGAGTTAGGGGAGAGGGAGAAGGTACTGGGGGGAAGACACATCCTGGGAATCTTCCTTGAAAGAATTAGCCCGATACTTTTGTTGTCACTATTGGGATGAGCAACCCAACCAGCTAACTACATGACAATTTAGAATAAATAGTTACAAAGAGTTAAGAACAAAGAGATGAAGCAGACTTGTTTGACTGGGTCAGTCACTGGATCTGTAACATGAAACTAGGAAGTAGAAGGGCTACAAATGGACAACACAGAAATCAGAAAGTCCATCTGAGTAGGGCCTGAGAAGTCAACATTCTGAAAGATTAAAAGTCAAATGGTTGAAGGTGCAAAATTCTCTAAAATTTGCAATAACAAAGCAAGAATGCAAAGAATCCAGGAGCTTCTGATGTCTTTTAAACCTAGAAATTTGGACCTATCAGTTCAACTCTGGCCATGCAGATTTCAGTGAACCAATTCAATTCAACAAAGATTTATTAAGTCACAGTGGTAGACAGAATATAGGACACTACAAAGTTTAAATTTAAAATGGTCCCTGAAGATATTTGATAAAGTCATTTCTACTATTTTTATGGATTACATAAATATGTAGATCTCAGAAGTGGTTAAATAATCAGACCCAAGGGTAGTTATTAAAGGCTTACTGTCTACTTAGGGTGAAGTAAGTTTCTGCTTCAGGGCTCTCTCTTAATTATTTTTATCAAAGGTTTTGATGAAGACCTTGATAGCATGCTTAACAAATTTAAAGATAACAACTAACTGGGAGGGCAACAGACCTGCTGAATGTCAGTCAGCATGGGGAAAAAACCTGTCTCCCCAGCGTAGAACAAACAGACAAATGTAATTAATTGAGATTTAGTAGGAAAAAATGAAAAAATGCCATACTTGTTAAGACAAAAAAATTAAATTAACAAGTGCAAGATTAGGGAAGGCATTCTGAGGCAAAAGTTCATATGAAAAATAAAATATCTGGTCATTTTTAGTTTAAAAATATACATATATATACACACATACACATAAACACAGAGAGAGATAGATATATATATACAAACATATACATACATACATAGAGAGAGAGAAAAAGAGAGAGAGAGAGAGAGAGAGAGAGAGAGAGAAAGAGAGAAAGAAAAGGAGAGAGGAAGAAAGAAAGGGAAGGAGGGAGAGAAAGAGAGTATTATGGATTAGAATAGGGCTTCTTAAATTTTTTCCACTCATGACCCTTTTTTGTCTGAGAAATTTTTATATGATCTGAAGTTTGTAAGTATGAAAAATGGATATACAAGTCAAATATTTATTGATAACAAATAATTATTTTGTGACCCTCATGTTCAGTTATACAATCCCAGATGGGATTATGACCCACAATTTAAGAAGCTTTGGGTTACCTTTTAGTGTAATTTAGTGGATTAATAGTAAAAATATATGATACTCTGTGGCTTATGATGGATTATGGTTTAATAGCCAGATCCAAAGAGAAATAATTGGAATTCTCTGTTGTGAATAGCTTGATATAGTATAGTATATAGTATATATAGTATAGACTAAATCAGAGGATTAGGATTCAAATCCCACTTCTGATGCTGGGTTGCCTCCTTTTTAAATTCAGGAATTGGACTAGATGAATCTGAGGTACCATTCAATTCTAAATCCAATTCTATTAATGAACATCTCCACTAAAGCATCCACCAAGTACTGTTCTGTTTTTTTTTTAAGTTATCTTGAAAAAAAAGCATAGATATCAAAATTATCAAATTTGTAAATGGCACAAAGATGGGGAAGAGTCCAAGATACCAAATCCAAAAGAATCTTAGATAAGAACATTGGGTAAATGAAAGATGATTTTCAATAAGTTTAATTATAATGTTTTATTCTTGGATTCAAAACCAGGCTCACAGGCATGGGGAGGGTGGTTAGATATCAATTTGTCTTTAAAAGGCCTAATGGGATTATTGGATTGAATGATCCATTTGAGCTAATAATGTGATGCAGTGGTCAAAAAAGTTAATAAGATCTTGAACTGCATTGAGAAAAACATAATTATCAGGAATAGGGAGACAATAGGCTTGCTGTATTCAGGTCTGGCTAGAGAGAGAGAGAGAGAGAGAGAGAGAGAGAGAGAGAGAGAGAGAGAGAGAGAGAGTGAGTTAACAGAGAAATGAATAAAAGAATGAATGAACAAATAAATAAATATTTATTTATATTTAGTTTTGAGTGACATACTTTAAGAAGGATATTGATGAACTAGAGAACATATAAAGAAGACTGACCTAGAACAATACAGTTCAAGCCAAATATGGATTAGTTCAAAGAACTCGGGTTATTTTGCCTAGAAAAGAAAATTATTTTATTTTAAGGGACATAGAAGCTATCTTCAGTCACTGAAAAGGCTATCTATCATATGGAAGGAAGATTACATCTAGTCTATTTGTCCCAGAGTATCTATCTACATTGGAAGGAAGTTACAAAGCTCCCTGAAAATCCTCCCTAGACAGAAACAGAATGAGCCAGAAACAGAATCTCATTTGGATTCCTTTGAAAAAAGGCTGTATTATCACTTGTAATCTTGAACATTCTCGTTCAGGTATGGATTGGGTAAGACAGCTGTTAACCTCCTTTCCAATTATGATATTCTGCAATATCATGGCTATAAGTCAATGGTGCAACATACTAAATTTGGATCTTATAAATTTGGAAGGTCACTCCAATGATACAGACTGCAACTAATCCCTTGTCTTCCCATCTATGTGGTGCTTATGTCCTTGCCTGAGTTCACCAAAGGACATCTGCCCACTGTGCTAAATGTTCTAAGAATCACACAGCTTTTAGAAGATATATAATCTTCTAATATATAGGAGGACCAATATAATATATATATATATTATATATAAGGACCAAAATAGCAAGTGAATTTTAGGCTATATAAAGGCACAGCACCTAGAAGCCAAAAGTGCTAGTACCACTGTACTCTTCTCTAATCATATCATTACTGAAATATTGTGTTCGATCCTGGCGATGATATTTTTGAGGAAAGCTGGAGAATATTAGAAGGATGGTGACCAAAATGATGGTGAAGGGAACTTGTCACACCAGGAGTGTAGCTATAAGAACTAGAGATATTTAGCTTGTAAAAGAAAATAAGGGAAATGTGATAATCATCCTCAAGCATTTGAAGAGGATTATTTGAGAGGATTAGATTTCTTTTGATTAGTCCTATTCCATTGGTCCCAACTATTACCAATGAATGGAAGATTCTGAGAAGTCAATTTAGGCTTAAAAGAAGGAAAAGCTGCCTAACAATGAGACCTATCCCCAAGCAGAATGAACTACATAGGAAGAGTGGGTCCCCCCCTTATTACACAGACAATTCTTTAAACAAAATGGTCTAGATGACCATTTGCTGGGGAATTGTAGATAGAATTCTTTTTCAAGGCATTATGTTGAATTGTTCTTTCTGTATAAAGGGCCCTGAGCTTGGAGCAATGGATTTATAGTAACAAAAATCTAAGTTTGACTCCTAAAGGTGCCAATCACTGGCTGTGTATGCTTTCTTGTCCTACAATCTCTTATTTGTGAAATAAAAGGATTAAACAAATGACCTCTGAGGTCCCTTCCAATTTGGAGATTTTGATTTGAAGAGCTTACTAATTAATAATAATAATAGCATTTATATAATACTTCATGGTTAGCAAACTACATGTTATTTCATTTGATTCTCACAATAAGATCAAATGATCAGACACAAATATACATAACTATGATATGTAATATTATATGATAAATCTCTTTGTGAGGTAGATGAAGGAGGTACTAAAAAATAATTTTTGTTTTAATAACAAACTCCAGGGAGTGGGTGGGGAGAAGCATGAAGAATATATTTTAAGTTTAATTAATTAATTTAATTTTTAAAATTAATTAATTAAAATTAAGTTTAAGTTTAATCTACATTATTAACATTTTATCCATCATTTTCCTAAGTTTAGGCAATCAACAAAAGAATAAATCAAGTCCTAATGTATTGTCTTCAATGATTTCTGAGGTATTAATGATCACACTGAATTTAATCATTTGTTCTCTTAAAACCAATACAGGCTGCCTCCAGCTCATCGATTCAATTCAGTAAATACTTAGTATCTTCTATGTCCTAGCATTGTCCTAAGTCCAGGGAAGACAGATAAGAAAAAGAAAGACAGTTGCTGTCCACAAGGAGCTTACAGTCTAGTAAGGGAAGACAATATACAAGATGAAACACTAAAGATGGAAGGGGTGTCAGGGAGTGCTAAGAATCAAAGGGTCAAAACCAAGTAGAGACAATGAAAATTGAAGAGTTAGCTTGGAAAGTTCTGAGCCCTCTTTAAAGGAGGGTTCAGAAAGACTTATTGTTCTGCCCTTCAATCAGGGAGGAGAGGCAAGTGGAGGTCCTGAGGAGGTATTGAATATCAAAACTGATATTGCTGCAGAATGATGAGATTTCAAAAGATCAGCTTCTCCTGTAGGTGGCATGAATTTCAAAGAAGAAACTGAGCAGAGCCACAGATGGAAAATCGACAGAGAATTGGGTAAAGACCAACTGATCTGTGAGATTATGGTGTCTTGGACCACAAGCATTTAAATTTGTTGAATTAAATTGAATTGGATCTGAGGATTTTGTGAAGGGCTTGGTCTAGATACTGACTGGCTTCTGTAGGATCACTTCTTGTGAAGGGGTACTTTCTCTAGAGAGATAAATCTAAAAGACTACCTAAATATGCCTTGATCTTAAAGGTTTCAGTCTCCTCCTAGTTTCTAGAATATCCATCTGCGCTTAATTTTCTCCTCCCCTTTGGTCTGACAATTTGACAACTGAAAAGGTCACAAAAGGGATAGGAAAAAGAGTCTGGGAGGAACTATTTGTCCCCTGCCCCATATCAGCATTAGAGAAACTCACCAGTCTCCTACATTGCCCCAACTGCCTTATTTCATCCAACATGACTGTCAGTTCCTCTCATTTCTTCTTCCTCAGTAAGTCAAACCACAGTGGTATAAGGTGGGTTGCTGCCACCTTATTCTGCCTGTGGCCACTGGTTTCTAAATAAAATCACAGAGAAGTAGCCAAAGGAGAATAGAACAAGGGTGAGGAAGGCAAAAATCTCTAAAGGGCAACATTGGAAATGATTCTCCATTAAGCAGTATGCATGACGGCTGTTAAATAATAAAAATGGCTAAAGTTCTGAAGGTGGAACTAAGATGGCAGAATAAAGCAAGGAAATTGCTCAAGCTTTCCTAGGTTCCCTCAAAAATCCCATGAAACCAAGACTTTGAACAGAGTCTGTCAGAATGGCACCACTCTCCAGCTCAAGATAGATTAGAAGGACTTCAAGAAAGATCAGTCTCACCCAGCTTAGATGGTGTCCAGGAAAGCCAGTGAAAGGGTCTTAATCACAGCAGATCAATAACTAAGATCCTCTGTCCTGCTCAGTAGCAGAGCAGACCAGTGGAGGCAGCTTCTAGTCCCAGCACAAAAGGCAAATTACCACCCCAGGAAACCAAATTGTTGTCCCTAGAAGCAGAGCTTGACTTTAAAAGTTACAAAATAGGGAAAAAGTAAAAAAACAGAAAAGAAAATCTTAACTATGGAAAACTACTATGATGGGGCAGCTAGGTGGATAAAGCATCAGTCCTGAAGTCAGGAGGACTTGAGTTCAAATTTGACTCAGACATTTAACACTTCCTAGCTATGTGACCCTGGGCAAGTCACTTAACTCCAATTGCCTCAGGGGAAAAAATACCTTTTTTTTTTTTTAATGGTTCAAAGTTTGCCTATTATAGGTTTTTGCAGCACTGAGACTGAGAATACATTTCAGCAGAAAACTAACTTAGGTATAAATCAAACTGAGAAGAGAGGAATAACAGGAGTAGAAACATAGCCAATGTCCACCACTCTACAGAGATCACAGTCTCAGATGGCACCATCAATTACCTCCTCAAACATCATGGCCACATAATGAACTTGTAGTGAACAGGAAGAGAGCTACATGAAGCACCCAGACATCAGCAAACATTAAGAACAAGGAAACATTTTCTGAGAATCCCCTGTAGGTCAGGGACCATCACTTCTCAGCTATCCATGGGCAAATTATTGGCATTGCCAGCATAGCTAAGGTCTGCAGTAATATTAGTTTGTGATTCTTAGTGACTCAGTCACCCACTCTGCTAAGTAAGAATGTCATTGACATTCACACAGCTGGTATTTACTCTCACTGGAAAGGGAGGGAAACTTTTTAATTACCAGTAACTCTGGTATCTTTAGATAGGTTTGATCTGCCCAAGAGTAGGAGTGGATGGTGTAGGCAATGGACTATGTGGTGGGATCTACGAAGCTACTCCATTGGATACCTGGAATTCCACTATTAGAATTCATTTCTTTGCGTTTGAGAGTAGGAGTGAAGTTTTAAGTCATTAATACCTTAATGAAAATGACTTTAGCTAATACTTTCTTAGCTGATAAGAAAGAGGCAAACAGTGGAGGAAGGATAGGGAGGAAGGAAAAGAGAGGAAATAAGCATTTATTAAGCATCTGGCTACTTGGTTTGGTGCTAAGTGCTTTACAAATAGACTTACTTAGGAAGATCAATAGGAAGCTGAGATAAGATAATTGATAATAAAAAGGGAGTTATAAGCCTCAAAAGAAAAGCTCTGGGGGATACCAAAGACCACTTCACAATTTAATTCAGTTTGTAGATCATTGGTAATATGCAGGCATTAAATATATATATATATAACTAACATCAAAATATGTATGAGGGGATGAATAGAGGAAGTGTTAAAACTGATTTACTGTGAAAATTTGAATTTATATGAAAAAATTGAAACTTGAATAGTATATTTGTATGTGAAATGAAAGAACATGGTTCATAGGATCTTCTGTCCAGAGAGGCAGAAAGGAACCATAGTGGTTAATCCAATTTTTTCCTTGCTTTAGAAAAGATGTAATGCAGCACACAATTATACTCCTGCCCCAGTAAATGACAAGAACCATCAAATTTCCTGAGAAAAACTAAGATCTGATTCCTTCAATAGTCTTAGAAGTGATACCTTCTCTTCCCAGAATGAAGGGGGCCACAGGAGTGTCAAGATTAAGAAGATGAGCAATTAAACCATTACTGGCTATTTCGGCACTTTTACCTGAAGGAAGCCTCAGAATCTTAAAGAAACTTATATTCAAATGTAAGTAGAGAAAGTCTTACTTTTGGGGGAAAAGGTGTTACTTGCAGTTTGGGATTACTTATGCCATTAACAAGGAAAATTAAGAGCAGGCCGTAATTCTCCTAAAAGCATCGACTGACCTTGCTTTATATACTTCAAATGTTTTGCGAGGCTTCCATGCCTTTAAAATGATATCGATTTCTAGCTGATCTGATAGCGTTTATAATACAATTTCTCAGTCTTATACTTGTCTCATGACAGGAAGCTAGAGCAGCCATTGATTAGCTAGCAAAGGACTCGTGGAAGTGAGAAACACTGGCAGATGATTAACTTAGAGCTAGTTAGCTGGCTTGGTCAAAGCATGATACGTAGGAGCTCAAGCTCCCGGGTCACTTCGCACAGAGGAAGATTCCAAGTTTGATGGCTGTCTTGGTGGGTTCTTCCTCATTGGAGATCCCCAAGTAAAGACTGGAAGATCACATTGATTATGTCATTGAAAGGATTTTTTTTTTTCAGGTAATGATTGAACTATATAGCCATTGAGGTCTTTTCTCACTCTGATTATGTTTTGTTCTTGGCCCTCTATTACCCTATTCCATGCATTTTCATGACTGTTCCCCTTATTCTGTCATTTCTTCCTTCTCATCTGGCTTCCCCAGTTTCCTTCAGGTCCCAAATAAAATCTTATCTTCTATTGAAATGGACAAAGGACTGGCGTCCCCTCCCCTCCCTCAGTTTTAGGTTAAAGGGCCTGGGGGCTCACAGAGAACGGTCTGCTCAACTAGATTAGGGGACTTCTTTTGTACTTCAGGGTAGTCACCTAACCCTGATCCCTAAACTATGTTAAACATCTGCCATCGTATCTTTTGTCCTGTAAAGTCGAGTCACTATTTAATGTCAAAATGTGATAGCAAGGGTGAACAAGAATGCTTATAAGGCTGTCCCTACTTCATTTGGGCATGGAACCATGCCAGAATCCTACTGGAAGTCGGTCCCAGCCACGTAGACCACCTAGGCCAGGCAGAAATAAATTTATTTCTAAATTATGAATTACTATGGCCGTCTTGAATTTTATTGCCTGGGCTATTTCACTATAAGGAAGCACCCCACTCCCCCATGTCTCTTAATTCTATTCCCTTCTCTTTCTCTTGAATATCTCCAATTGAATTTATATATCGCTTTTTTGTGTATAGTTTTTATGTAGTCTTTCCTTGCTAATCTGTCAACTCCCGGAGAAAAGGGAGTTCATTTTTTTTTTTTTTTGCATTTCTTTATATTCCCAGAATTTAGTACAATATCCAGAACACAGCAGCTACTTAACAAATTCTCCTTAACTAGACCATTCATTGTGTTCTTCATCCCAAATGACCATCTTACAAATACATGTCCCACTCGATAGAAGGGTCCAGACTGGAAGAAATTCACCACAATCTGTCACCACAATTGAAAAATAATTCAGAATGTGCGTCTTGTTGTTAATCATAGGCCAAAGACCGCTGTAATTTCTTTCAAATGACAGGACAGAAATTCATCCCCTGAGCAGTCTCCTCTCTGTCACTAACCAGCTGTGGGACTTTGGCCAAGTTCCTTCATCTGGGACAATGAAGGAGTTGTTTAGGCGTGAGGGACTATGTCCCTTCCAACCCTAACATTTTATGATTATAGGGTATAGGGGAAATAATAATGATACTGGAATCAGAGGCCCTAAGTTCAAAAGCTGCCCCTGACTCAACTCTGTGAGCTTGAACAAGTCATTTGTCTTCTCTAAGCCTCAGTTTCCCCTTCTGCAAAAATAAGTATGCTGCTCTAGCTGACTTTCTTAGGTCCTTCTATTACAATTCTGAGATGAAACAGGGCCTGCTTTGTATTATTCTTGGGGTCACGCTGCCCTCTAGTGTTGCTCTTTGAAAGAATCCCTAAAATCTAAATCTAAGAGGTCATTTCAATTTAGGATCAAAGGGGTAGAATAGGAAGGAACTTTAGAAAACATCCAATCCAGCCCTCTTCTTTTCCAAATGAGGAAGCTGAGGTCTAGAGAGATAAAATTAATTTACTTTAAATAGGATATTATATTTAGTTTAGATGCTGAAGAATGAACATTAATTCTAGTCAGAGGCCACCTGTCCCAAAAATCCTTACTAACTGTGTCATCTTGGACAAGTTACTGAATCTCCCATGGACCTCAGTTTACTCATCTGTATAATGGAGACCTTGAACCCTATAACCTCGGCAGTCCCTTTCAGTCCTGAATCTGTGCTCCATTGTGGACAAACTTTCAAGTACTATCCCAATTCTTTTGAAGAATTTTGAATCAATCTGTATCAAAATTTGTGTCAAATATTTGCTGATTTTTTTTTAAATACAGAAAATTCTTTTGTAAATTTAATCATTTTTAACTGTAAGAGAGTGACACATATTAGGTTGGGGAGAGGGGACTCAACTTGGAATCAAGAGAGACCTAAATTCTAACCCTGGCTCTAATATTCACTACTGGCCTGAGTCTGAGCAAGTTAATTTTGAGTCTCAACCTCCTTATCTCCAAGAAGAAGAAAATAATACTTGTAGTCCCTGGAGATAGTCATGGCAAAGGCATGAAGGTAGGAGATGTGTGAGATGGAGCAAGTAGCCCAGTATGGTGTCAGTGTTGGAGGCAGGAGGAGAGAGGGATGGGGAAATCATGTGCAAGTTTCAGTACTGTCTCATTTGGGGTTTTCTTGGCAAAAATATTGGAGAGGTTTCCCATTTTTCTCCAGTTCATTTTACAGATAAGGAAACTGAGGCAAATGTATACAAATAGAAGAGCCAGGAGATGAAGGTCCTTAAATGCCAACGGATTTTATATTTGATACTAGAGACAAGAGGTAACATCTAGAATATCTGGAGCAGGGGCTAACTAGAATCATATTTGGGGTTTAAGAAAAATTATTTTGGCAACTGTATGGAAGATTGGAATGGAAGGAGACTTGAGGCATGAAAACTAAATAAGAGAACAAGGTCTGAAACATAATAGAAGCCCATAGTAGCTAGGAGACATACACAAAAACTACTGTAGACAGAGAAGTGACAGTATCTCTTGTATATGGGGAGATTGAGGGAGAGGACATTGTCAAAGCAGGGTACTAGGACAATGGTGGTATCCTCCATTATAAGAAGGCACTATGAACAAAGGATGAATTGGGGAGAGGGGAAGTAGTAAACTGTCTTAAATCTGTTAAATTTGTTGTGTCTGTAGAACCATGAGATGAGAAGGCAATTAGAGAAAAGAGATTGGACTAGGAAAAAGGGAAAGAAAAGATAAGTAGATCAGAGAGTCATTTGCATGGAAATAGTAATTGAATTTGTGGTGATTAGATGATCAAGCCTGGGAGAGTCTTGGGGGATAGACTTAGTTGAGGGGAGTGACCCAGTTGATAAACTGATAAAATCGATTGAAAAAGGAGTGATCAGCTAGGTTGGAAGGAAAAGCCCGAGAAAACTGTGTCAGAAAACCTCAGAATATCCTGAAAGAGAAGGCCAATTACATCAAAAACTGCGGAGGTCAAGAACCTGGTAAGAATAATTATGGCACACAGGTCATTGATTCAGGTATCATGCACCAATCAGCTTTGCTATTAATCTTCAGAGGTTGCAGCCCTAACCCTACAGAGTCTCCATGTCTATTTTTTATTATACTTTTTAGGGGCGGCTGAGGGGAATAATACTGTAGGGGTCATGAATAACTTTTCTTATGGAGAATATGATGTATGCAAGTGGTTTTCAAAAGGTTTCTGGGAGTCCCCACCTCTTCCAATAGAGGTTTTAAGGGTAAATTAATGAGATGAAGTTGTGTTCTTGTCCACAACGGCAGCAAAGGACAAGATGGTGACAACTTCAGAGAACTGAGGGGGTGATGAGACGGGCTAATGAGGCAACAGAGATTGCTCCCTTCCTCTAGAATGACAAGATGTCCACATCAACCTTACTAAGAACATCTATCTACCTGTTCTACAGGTGGAGGGAAGTTTGATTGTGTGGGGCTTGTGTCTGACCTTCCTAGAGGAGGACGGAAACACTACTGTTTTTCCTTGTTAACAAGCCTCAGACATGAGTCCCTTTTCAGATTTTTGTGTGGCTAAAATAAACCTGTACTATGTTCAAATGATTGCGGGTAGTATGATATATACAGAGAAACTGAATATCCCTTCAGGAGCGAATCTAAACAAATTCAGATATTCATAGGGTTTTCCTGAATGGAGACATGATTATTGACAAGGCTTCCAGATTGACCCTTGTAATGGGCTCCAGAATACATTAAGAGCATCAGTGATATTTATATGGCATCTTAAGGTTTGCAAAATTCTTTATATACCTAAGCCCACTTGGACTTCCCAACAAGCCTGCTATTATTGTCTCAATTTTGCAGAAAAGCGAGATAAAAGTTGGTGATTTATAGTCACATAGCCAGTAAGTGTCTGAGGCAGGAATTCAATGCAGCTCTTCAGATGCTAAGCCTTGATTAATTAATCAAAAAATAAATAAATAAGGAAAAATGAAAAACTCCCCAAAGAGTTTATTTCCAAATCATCACCATGTTAGTTTATAATAGTAAGTCGTTATTGAACGAGATAAGGTGAGATCTTTCAAAACAGTTGTGAAAATTGAGTAAGGCTTCATCTATTTCAAAGTTTGAGTAGGCCTGAAGGACTTTAAACATTAAATCAAGGGCATACTTAAAGTGTCTCCTCCCAGCTATTCTCCTAAGGGCATCCTGAAAGTCTCCTCCCCGATATCCTCTTAAGGGCATACTTAAGTCCCCTTCTTGTTATCCTCCCTATTTCAACCAAATATGGGCAACTATGTATGAACCAAGTTCAATTTCTTGGGTCGTTCCCGTGTTTAGAATGTAAGACCCTCAGCCAATAAGGATGAGGGTCAGTGGTGGGAGGGGAATTTGCGTTAGGGATTAAAAGTGTTGACCCTGCCCCCTAAGGTGCCTCCTCCCGTGGATTGTCTGCTCAATGGGTGGGACGCCCGAGAAACACAGTATATAAAATAAACTTTGCTTTGCTACTAGAGATCTCGCCAGTTTTTTTTTATTAAATGGTTTCTGACCCACAGTCTTGGAGGCTCATTCCGGGATTGCGCTACTTGTGGTGAGTAGGTGAACCCTTGGGGTGGTAGCTGGGTGGCGCCCTGCCCTGATTTAGGTAGCCCACCAGCGTCCAGGGCTTCTCCTTACTCCCCAAGGGAAAGTGGGCTGCAGGAGTAGTTTCAGCTGACCAGAAATACCTTCAGCAGATCCTTTAACAAACATTTCCGCATTTAGGGCAGCTGAGTGGTACAGTGGATGGAACACCAGCACTGACGTCAGGAAGACCCGAGTTCAAATCTGCCCCTAGACACTTAATACTTCTTAGCTGTGTGATCCTGGATAAGTCACTTGACCCCAATTGCCTCAGCCAAAAAAAAAAAAAAAAAGAATAATTTCTCATTTTATCCACATTCCCTGGAAGGGAATTGCTATTATTATTTAAATTTATATATTATATTATTATTTATATTTTCCAAATGAAGAAACTAAGGCAGACAGCAGTTAAGTGACTTGGCCAATCATACATAGTTAGCAAGTATAAAAAATCAAATTTGAACTCAGAGCCTTCCTAATTCCATGTCCAGTTATTTATTCATGATAACATATGTACTCCCTGGCCTCATAGGGTTGTGAAGAAAGCACTCGGTAAACTCAAATCACTAGAAACAGGTGCTATTATTAGCCACCTTGGGAGTAATTAGGGGGCTTTGTGAATAGAAAGATAAATTTGAAGATAAGAAAGACCCAAGTTCAAATCCTGCCTGACACTAGTGAGTGTCTGACAATAAGCAACTCATTTCAATGTCATTTGCCTCTGTTTCCTCAGCTGTAAAATGGAGATAATAATCAAAGCTGTGGTGAGGATCAAATGAAGCAATATAAAGCACTTTGTAAATCTTAAAATGCTATATAAATTTTAGCTGTCATTATTATTCAACTAGAAAGATGAAACACCAATCCAAAACAATATTTGTGGGCAGATCACCAAGAAGAGACATCACGGTGAGTGGAAATGAAGTAGTCAGAACAGACTTCGTAGAGGAGGATTTTTAGGGAGACAGGGTCACACAACTAGAAAATGTTTGGCGTTGAATTTGAACTCGGGTTTTCCTCACTCCAGAGCCAGTGCTCGGTTCACTCCCTCTTTGCTCCAAGAAGGTAAAATTTAGGCAACAAAATGAAGGCATTCTAGCAAGAGAAATGTTGTGGGCAAAGGTCCCAGGTAGAAAACAGCCATCAGGATTTACAGGCAGCAGGAAGCTGACAAGTTGGGAGGGGGGAGCAGCAATGAGGTCACATGTTGGAAAGCTTTGAATGCCAGACCATAGTTTTTAGAATTTCCGTGCTAAGTCACGGGGAGACTTTACAGATTTATGAAGGTAGAAGTAAGGATGTTCTTGGAGGATGGGTTGGAAAGGAGAAAGGGAAAGAGTAGAGGCAGGAAAGTCAGTTAGAAAACTCTTGCATCATCAAAGCTTGAGGTAACCTTGGATCCCACTTCTTTTTTAAATCTTTTTTTTTTTTTTTTCTGCTTAGTTTATATGCCATTTAAGGGGAAATTTTCTTTGTTTTCAGAATAAATTCCTATTAGCCCAAATCATGGCCCCCATCACAGCCTCCCAAGCCCCCGCGGGACTCAGTCCTCCCCAGGGTCATGGACCTCCTCAACATCCCAACAAAATCAAGAGCCTATTTTAGTCTTCACCAGTTTGGCAATAATTGCCTCATGCTGGTCTGGTACAGGTTTGTGGAGGTCAAAGGCTTCTCATTCCTCCCACAGAAGGCAGAGGTTCATTAGCAGACGGACACCAGTTAAAATTGTATGCTATCCCCAACCTGGAAAGAGCAGAAATCCAGAAATATTCACACAGACACAAACTGAAGAACTATAGGCTCTATTTTCTCCACTTGGTTACTAGTCTAAAGCAGGAGAAAATGGAAGCCCTCAGACAGAAAGAATTGCAAAACAGAATTGCACAACTGAACTGGCCTCCAAAATTCTCTGCCCGGTCCTACGATTTGTTTAATGACAATTAGTTGGGGTTCTCCAAATATTAGGCAGTTAGAACTGGAATTGGGAAGCTTCAAATTCAACCTCAGACACTTGCTAGTTGTGTGATCCTGAACAAGTCACTTAAACTATCTCTCAGTTTATTCAGCTGAAAATGGGGATGATAATAGTACCTACCTATACAGTTTTTAGGAGAAGCAGATGAAATAGTATTTGTAAAGTACTTAGCATAGTGCCTCCACATAGTAGATACTTAATATTTCTTCCTTCTTTTCCTTCCTTCTTTTTTTCCTTGTTTCTTTCTTCCCCTTTCATTTTTGATTCATTTTCCCTCCTTTCCTTCCTTCTTTTTTTCCTCCTTTTCATACTTTCCTCCAATCCATACTTCCTTACTTCCTGCTTTTTTCCTTCCTTTTTTCTTCCTCTTTCCCTTCTCTTCTTTCTTTCCTCCCTCCATTTCTTCTTTTCTGTGTTTTATTCCTTCCTTATTCCATTCCTTCCTTTTTTCTTCCTCTTTCCCTTCTCTTCTTTCTTTCCTCCCTCCATTCCTTCTTTTCTGTGTTTTATTCCTTCCTTCTTTCTTTGATTCCTTTCTTCCATCTTTTCCCTTCCCTTAATTCCCTTTCTTGTCTCTTCCCTCTATTCACGTGCACATGAAGCTGAGAAATTAAGCTTCTCCTTGTGGAGGCCAGTTAGCAATAAAAATCATATGAACTGATTCAAAAACTAATAAAAAGAATTTTTTTTTCTGATTACAAAAAAAGACTGAAATGATCTGGGTACAATATCCAAATTTGCTAGTGATTTACAGAGGACAGGGCAGGGTGAATTCAGGGTAAGAAATGTTTTGCTTGGAAAACTGCATTGAAATATTTCAAACATAAAGTCTTTTCACTGCTGAGTCACTCTTGGCTAGCTTTGAGGTATCATTTATTTTTGCTTGGCTTTTCACTTGCAATAAACCTCATCAGTTCAGACAGATTTTGAGGGCAAGCAGTCATAATTAGTGAAAAGTCTGTATTTTAAGACTTAAAAAAAAAACCCATCCTTTTATTGCTTGCAAGTACTTCTGATTAAGTAAATTAACTATGTCTGATAAAAGAAAGGATTTGGCTCAAGAAGGAGTGGATTTAAATGCCAGGATGGCTGGGATTTACTACATTATGACCTTAAATAAATCTATTTCACACCTGTAAAATGAGTGGGCTGAACTATATAATGCCAAACATGACTTTCCATTCTAAACTGATGACTCTGTGACATGTCTTAATGGTCATTTTCCACATTGCTGAGATTCATCTCATTAACTGCCATTCATTAAGGGTTGGATACCATGTGTTTTATTTCTCTCTGTACCTTTATGGCCCTTGGCCATGGTGTTGTGCATAGAATTGGCACTCAATAATTACTTGATGAACAAAGTAATGAACAATTGTAACATTTTCATAGACCGGGACAGCAATACTGCCATATTTCTCTTTATTTCCCTACTAAGCAATAATGGGATGCAAACAGAGAAGATATCTATTTAACCTTCCTATCTTCTTGCACTGGGTTTGTATGGGTAAGGAAACAGAATTAGTTTACTGTAGTGTGTCACACAAAATACACACTTTGTGGCAAAGTTGTTTTGAGCTTCTATAGGTAATTTCTATATGAAAATTACAAACATAGGTAGTAGTACGCAAACTTTTCATTGGAGTTCATAATTTAAAAATAATACTTGAATAAATACTGCTTGAACTAATTAGTAATAATAATTGCAACTAATAATGCTTGAATTAAGATTTTGCTCTACACTATAGAACTTAATGAATTATGTCCATGAGAATTAAGAATCTCTTTTAAGATGGATAATTATTTTGAAACAGTGTAAAAATTTATTTTGGGCTCCTTTCATTTCTTTACTCTGGTTCCCATGGAATAACATTTAACTGAGAAGGAACACTGGGTTTTGATGCCCAAATGACATATAGAGAGCAGCACCATGGATAAGGTATTCGGGCTAGAAAGACCTGAGTTCAAATCCAAGCTCAAATACTAGCTGTGTGACCCTGGACAAGTCACTTAATTTCAATCTGCCTCAGTTTCCTCATCTATAAAATGATGATAATAATATTTACCTCCTGGGATTTTTGTGAAGATGACTGAGATGATATTTATAAAAGCACTTAACATGTTTCCTAGCACACAGTAGGTACTATATAAATGCTTACTCCCTTTTTTCCTTGAAAACACAGCTCTTCATTTTTTGAGATTTTCATACTGAATCTTTAACTCATGTTTATGGAAGTCAATTCCATCACAAGGCCAATCACAATTTTTTACTCTGTGACTTCTCATCATATCCTGGCAAGGTAGATGTGACCTAAGAGATTTATCATCCCAGATTCAATTGTCATTGCAATCTCCTCTCTGCTAAGTCATTTAGCAATGCAACTCAAACAATACTTGGTGCTTGAGCTCCCTAATATCCAAGAGGTGATGTTTGCAACAGTTCAGAAAAACACAATAGAGAAAGAATATTTGTCAGTCAATAAATGTTTACCAAGGTCATTCTATATGTCAGACACTGTGCTAAGTAAGCACTGGGGATTCAAAGCAAGGTAAAACTCTCTCTTGGCAAGACTGTTTTCCAAGAACTCACAACTCACAATAGAGAAGATAATTTGCAGTTTACTGTGTGCAAATAAGCTATAGAAAGGATAAAATGGGGGGGAATGACAGAGGGAAGCCAATAGAATTAAAAAGGATCAGAAAAGGCGTCTGGTAAAAAGTGGGATTTTATCTGGGACTTGGAGGAAGCCATAAAAATTAGAGAGTAGGAACATGAAGGGAGAAAGTGTTCCAGGAATGGAAGACAGACAGTAAAAATATCCAGAATTGGAGGTGGAGTATCATATCTAAGGAAGTGTGTAATGCCAGAGAAATTGAGCAAGACAGAAATTAGAGACCAACTTAATAATTTATTAAATGGAGAGACATACTGGGACCAAATGGATCTTGGTTCCAGGGCTAGATGAGACTATCATCTCAAAGAGTCCAGCCCTTAAGGATCAGAGAGCAAGGTTTTTATAGGATAACAAGAACTGATATTCTAATGACATCTAAAATGGATAAACCTTTATCCTGTTAAATATTAAGAAGGAATTATTATAACCTAAAGATATAAAACCTTTTTCTCACCAACCATTTAAGAGGGAATGATTATAGCCTGAGGTTTGGGGGCAGAGCAATTGAGGTAGACCTTTATCTCATCAACGTTAAGAGGGAAAGTTCATAACCAGAGTAACTAAATAGGACAATGGGGAAACTAGGTCTGGACATCAAAAGGGAATTGTGGTGCAAGAGCAAAGAGACAATTGTTGCTGGATCACAGATCACAGGAACTTGGAAAGGTGGCATGTAATATATAAGAAGAATGGAAAGGTAACTGGATGGGGGTAGGTGAGTAGATGGAACAAAAGATTATATAAAATGCTTTGAATGTCAAGCATGGTTTTATATTTGATCCAGGAAATAATAGAGAACTACTGGAGTTTATCGAGTTGAGTGATCACTCATGTGGTTTAGGAAAATCATTTTGACTGCTGATTGGAGGATATTTTAGACTGGGGAGAGATTTGTGGCAGACAGCCCAACCAGGAGACTATCTCAATAATCCAGGTGTGAAGAGTTTGGGGTCAAACCCAGGATAGGGATAATGTCAGAGAAAGAAAAGAGCATTTGTGAAAAATATTACAAAGATATTATTGATCTGTTGATAACAGATTGTGTGGGGGAGAAGGAATGAGAAGGTGTCCAGGAAAATATCTAAATCAGAACCTGGGGGATTAGGAGAATGGTGGAGCCCTTGTTAGCTGGGGAGAAAGATAATGAATTTACATTTGGGCATAGTGAGTTTAAGATGTTTATAGTATCATTCAGTTGTAGATGTCTAATGGGTAGTTGGAGATGAGAGGATTAAAGATCAGAGGAATAAAGTTAGTAGGATAAGTAGATCTGAGACTAGTAGCAAAGATATAATTGAATCATCTTGAATAAATAAATTGTAACTGATTATCTCAAATGAAACAAAACCTGTAAATTACTTAGACTAGGACCTGATATTTAGTAGATAAATGCTTAGGGGCAGCTAGTTGTTGCAATGGATAGAGTGGACTCCTGGAGTCAAAGACTCTTTTCTGAATTCAAATATGGTCTCAGGTACTACTAGCTAGGTGACTCTGGGCAAGATACTTCACCCTGCCTGCCTCAGCTTCATTTGTAAAATGATTTAGAGAAAGAAATGGTACTCCATTTCCAGTCTCTGCCAAGAAAACCCCAAATGGGGTTAGCAAAAGTTAGACATGACTGAACAACAATAAATGAGAGGGGTTTTTTTTGTTTGCTTGCTTTTTGACAACGAAGATGTGTAGGCTTAAGGTAGCCTAGAGGGAGCCAGGTCTCAGTGAAAGCCAGAAGATCAGAGGGAATAGAGAAGATTTAGATGGAGGCAAATTTGTTGCCTAAGGAAGCACAATGGAAGGGGTAGATTTTTTTAGGGTAGGACTTGGAGGGAAGAAGAGAGGGCAGTAAACTGGGAATTAGAATCACTAAAATGGGGAGAGTATAAAGGAAGTCATGGGAGGCACTTGTTAATCATTAAGGGAAATTTTTAGGTTTTCATTGGTTTCAAAAGAAAGTCCTGTCTGAGCCTTGGGTGGTTCAGGCAGGAAGGAGCTATTTGGGAGGCCGGTGCTTGGACAAGAAGTATTGTCTTTTAACTGATGCTCCAATTTCTTAACTAAAAAGGACCCCTGGAGCTCAGCGTAAAACAGTCAAAATGACAAGCTTAGAGAAAAGGCTCTAAATGAAGGTATTCACCCTAATGAGGAAGTTCTTTACCACATTCACCTTAGTCTCAGCTAAGACCTAGGAAACAGGATTACACTTTAGTCTTTCATGTTTTTCAAATTCATATTCGTAGTTCTTAACTGGCTTTTACTTATTCTTCATGATTCATAAGGATAGTCATTCATTTTAACAGGAAGAGATGGGCAGGAATTGACTAAGTAAGTAAAAATACTGTTCTTCCCAAAGAAAAAAGTGACTACTCCATCTAAATTGGACAAATCGATTCCATAGATTAACTTGGCAGAGATGTATGGAATACTCAGCTGGTGAGTAGTGTAGTACCAGTCTATCACTTTTACTGCTCCACCATTTTGTGAAACACCCACTTCTCCCCTTGGGGCAGGACTTTCTACTTTAGCCGCTTACTTGGCTCAGTCTTCCACTCTGGAGGAGTGAAACCAGACTATATGGTAAAAGTGGAGACCTGCCTCACAATTTGAAATAAGATAGATTTGAAATTAAAAACTGAGATTTCCCTAACTGTGGGTCACTTCAGGTCTGCTAGAAGATGCTGTTTCTCTCCCTTGAATTCCGTCTGCATAGTCGAAGGAGGCATTATTTCTAGCTTCTCAGAAGTTCTCCAAAAACACTTTGAAGACAAAAGGGTTTTTTTTGGTTTTTTTTTTGCTTTTATTTCTAAAAAAAAATTTGCCACTAGGCAGAATGTGAGTAGAACAATGGACCAGGAGTGAGTTGTTCTGTCATTTTAATGAGGGTTTTCTTACAAAGAAAATTCCTTTTCCGTTTCCTTCTCCAGCTCATTTTACAGATTAGGAAACTTTTCACACAACTAGTAAGTACTTGAGGCCAGATTTGAATTTAAGATGAGTTTTTCTTGACCTACTCCAGTGTTGTAGCACCCAGCTGTTTTTGGATTAAGGAAGACTTTTCAAATCTAGCTTCAAACATTAATTAATTTTGTGATCCTTCAAAAGGGGCAAATCACTGAATCTGTTTGCTTCAGTTTCTTCACCTATAGAAATAAGGATAATAACAGCACTTACCCCCTGCCCCCTCCAGGTTATTGTAAGAGTCAAATAAGGTGAGTCGTGCAAAGCACAAACATTTGTTTCTCTTCTTCCTTGCCTCGTCCCATTCCATGTATGACAGGATATAAGACCATATGACAGATCCCAGTCCATATCCATAACCCTTAGCTCTCTACAGAGAAGAGATAAATGCTTTTCTTATAATTCATCAGTTTGTTTGCTCCAGATGTACCTTTGGAAAACAAGGTAAACATAGTTCAGCAAGTTTAAAACTTAGCAAGAAATTATTAAACAACTAAAACCATTTTTAAGACCTTACTCTGATTTTCCTTGACCAGAAATTCAACCAATCTGCAGCTAATTGATAGAAACTTCAGTTTGACCCCGGAAGACTAGTGTAACAAATGCATCCACAAGTGAATGAATTTAGGGCGTGGCCTGTGCTTTAGGAGAATTACTTTGACTGCTAAATGGGGAATAGATTCGAGTAGCGAGACTTGTGGCGGTTGGACCAACTAGACGATATCGGAGGAAAGAAGGGGATACGTGCAAGAGAAATTAGAAAGGTAAAATCAACATGTCTTGGCAACAATTGAAGATGAGAGGAATCTAGGACAATTATAAGCGTAGGTGACTGGGAGGATGGTAGTGCCCTTGATGGTAACAGAGAAGTCAGGAAGAAGGGAGGACTTGGGGGTGGGGGTGTGGGGAGGGCGAGGTAGGAAGATAATGAATTAGGTTTTGGAGATGTTCATTTTAAGATTGTCTATAGAGCATCTGGTTCTAGATGTCTAATAGGCAGTTGGAGAAGGGAAGCTGGAGGTCACTTGAGAAGATAAGGGCTTGACAAATTTGAGAGTCATCTTCATGGAGGTGATAGTTGAATGTATGAGGTAAGATCACTAAGCTAAATAATAGAGAAGAAGAGAGCCGTACATAGTCTTGTGCAGAGTCCTGTGCTTCAGAGAGTAGGAGGGGAACTAGAAAATAGCATCACAAAAACCTAAATTAATGCATGGTATATAGAAACCTGGAGAGAAAAGAATATGGAAAAGAAGGTGATTTCACAAGTGTCAAAGGCTGTGGAGAGCTCAAGAAAGATGAGAACTGAGAAAAAGTCATTGGGTTTGGCAATAAGGAAACAGTAATTTTGAAGAGAGCAATTTCTTGATAAATGATGAGGTCAGAAGCCAGAAAAAAACAGAGTTAAGGGAAATGAAGGGGAGCAATTGTAGACTGTTATATTGAAGGTATTTAGCCTCAAAAAGAGGAGAGAAAAAGATTTTTTTTAAAGGATTAAAAAAAAGTTTGCAAAAATGGGTGAAATGAAAGGTCTTTTTGAGGTTGGGACAGAAATTGGCAAATGTATAGGTGGCTGGGAAGCACTGAGCAGACAAAGGGAGACTGAACATAAAAGAAAATGTAAATAATAGAAGGAGCAATCTACTTCACATAGACGAGTTAGCCTTGGAAATGAGAAGGACCACCTTTTTATGTTGGACAACAATAAAGGAGGAAATAGTGACATAAAATCCTTAGATTAGATAGGAGATGAAGAGAAGCAGAGAAAAGGGAAGGCTCAGAAAAAATGTTTATTTTTAGTAAAATAAAAGGGTGAACTCCAGCTCAGAGGATAGGGAGAAGACCACCCATGGGAGATTTAAGGAGAGATGAGTTTGAAACAGATACTATGGTGAGTGAGATAGTTAATTAGGGAGGTATAGAAGGATTGTTTTGCATTGGTGAGGGTCCAGTAAAGATTATGTAATGATCCATTCCTAGTGGAACTAGTCAACATAGTTTCATGATTTTTCCAGATTCATGTGTAGGACCAAAGACAGTAGATGATGGCAGTAACCTGAAGACTAAGGCTTGGCAGGCAAAATTAATAACGTGGATAAGGGGGGGAAAAGGGACTCGAGAGAGGACAATATTGAAATGAATTAAACTCACCAAGAAGTCAGGGAAAGGAGGAAGGAGTAGTTAAAGCAGGAAAGGTGACCCAGGAGAAAATTAAGGGGTCAGAGAGAAAGCTTACACAGTACACCACATTCCCAGGATTTTGAAATCAAAGGAGTAAGGCTCCAGTTACTGCTGTTTGAGCATTAGCTTATAATCTTTCTTCTACATGAGTTTTCTGCCCTAGAAGCAGTACACACTGAGCATTGCACAAAAGATCTCTATTTACTCCCTGTGTGACCTTGGTGTCCTATCACTTTAACTCTTGTCTGCTTGTTAACTTTTTGAATGAGGAGATTGTATTAGATGGTCTGGGTGGCACCTCCTTTTGCAGGATACTTAGAATTTTATGATGTTATATATAAGGGAATAAAGGGTGCTCAGTATGGTAGTCATCACGCCTCAGAAATGTTTCAACTCTAGCTGAGGAAGCCCTCAATGTTGTAAAATTGCTATTTGTTTCCAAAGAGTGAGAAAGAGTAACCTGTTAATATCCTTTGATCTTGAGTTGATTCCATTATTGAGGCAAAAGGAAGATCACAGATGGACAAGTAATCCCTATTTTTTGCAAACAGTAATTTAGCTTTATCCTTAAGGGAGAAACTTCAAGCATCAATCTCTGTTCCTGGTCTTTGCTTTGTTCCAGCTAACCAACCATGGATTGCTGTAAAACAATGCGTCAGTCCTGGATTTTCCCCACCACCATCCTCTGTGTCTATGGGTTTTTCTCCATGATGAGACCATCAGAACCATTTTTTGTACCTTACTTAACTGGACCAGATAAAAATCTAACCCTCAGTGAGGTAAGTCAAACGACAAGTTAATTCAGAATCAAGAGCATGTTTGTAATATTGGGAGCAGTGGGATTGCATATTTTATATGGACTGAATTTCATTTACTCTCCAGTTGCAACCAGGAATCATGGCCATTTAACTCAACTTGAAGTAACATTAACAAATGAGGTGGAAGGACATTTATTGAGGGTAAAATTTAGCATCTTAGCTCCAAAACTCCTTCCAAAAGAACCATTGTCCAAAGAACTCCAACATTGCCATGCTTCTAGGATTTCTTCCACAGTCCTCCAAAAAATTTACAAGGATAATGTACCAGCTTCCCTTGGATTCTAAAAGTCACCTTCCACTTATCTAACCTGGATTAACAAACACTAGAAAGAATTTTTCTCAAGGAAGATAAATCTGTTAATCATATTCTATCATGTAGAAACAATATGTCAGTTTCTCTACTGTTTTATAAACAGGAAAAGATAAAGAGAAGCATTTCTTTCCTTTAGACCTTAACAACATTTTTAGAAGGAAACAAAGAGAAGTTTAAATTCTTCTCAGGGCCCACAAGAGCTACTGATGATATCTTAACTTCTGCATTGTTTTTAGGTTGCAGAAAATTCCAAAAAAGAAATGCCATGCTTATCTTGTTAGGATGGTGGATCTAGAACTGGGAGGTAGCTTAGAGATAACTTTATCTAGTACAACTCTCTGCCTGTTTTACAGGCGTGGAAATGGAAGCACAGAAAATTTGGTTTGTACAGAGTTGCAGAAATGAAGCCAGGATGCCAACTCTGGATTTCAGCTTTAGTTTAAGCCTTGCAGTGGATTCTAAAATAATAACATAATGATCATGACAATAATGACAATATCTAATATTTCTAAAGTGCCTACTATTTTCTGGGCATTGTCTTAAATGCTTTACAAATATCATTTGTTCCTCACAACAACCCTGAGTGGCAGGTGCTATTATTATCCCCAATTGATAGATGGGAAAACAGAGGCAAATGGTGCTGTTGATTTTTCTAGAATCATATAACTAGTAGATTTCTGGGTCCAAATTTGAATTCAGGTCTTCCTGATTCTAAGTCCACCATTCTATCCACTGTACACTTAGCCACTTCTAGTATATTACCCATTAGGGAGTTACTATTTGGTATTAGGTACTTCAGGTACTTGAAATGATGTCTCTTCTTTATTAACTTTTAAGAGACTCTTAGGACTTGGAAGGAAAAGGAAAAAGTAAACAGACCTGCCACAGGTTTAAACATAGCTAGGACACAAAGTATGTGAACAGATACCACAATGTTAGTAGAAGGAACAAAATGCTCAGAATTGAATGCTGCAAAAAATAGAATGAAGCTTGACACTAAAGGAGAGAAACCTAAAAAGCACAGTCCTTCTGCCCCATCCCCCAAAATGAGGGACTATGGGTATGGAATTTTACAGGTGACTTCCAAACTGTTCACCTTTCTTATTTTCTCTAGAGTAGGAGGAAAACATTGGGAAATGTGCATGAGAGGGAGTAATAGAGATTGAAACTCTGATTTCACATTCTCATTCTCTCTACCAATAATTGCTGTTATTTTCTCTATAATTGAGAGACTTAACTGTGTTGCTTAGAGCACTGAGAAGTTAAGTAATTTGCCCTGGATCACAGTCAATAAATCTGCACTTCACCCCACCTGCTTCTGGATCTATAACTGGATAGCTATCTGTTGGCACAGCTATAATTTCTTATGCAAATCGGGTACCTTAGCTTTTTTTTCATCTCAAGAATCCCTTTGATTGTCTGAAGCCATGGACTGCATCCCAGAATAATATTCTAAATGTATAAAATAAAATACAATACACAGAATTGCAAAGGATCTCAATTTTATAGAAATAGCTATCAATCTATCTATGGCTACATTTTAAAACGTTTACATTCTCCAGGTTAAGAACATTATGCATTTGATATAAAAACCAAAAGGTAACAATGAAAGTTTATCTCTGTATACATATAGCGAGAGAGAGGTATATGTATATATAGATACAGGCACAATTCAATGTAGAAATAGATACATATGTATAGATACATGGATAAATTTCTATATACCTCCAGGTATATATATGTTTATTTGTATATGTATATATATATATATGTGTGTGTGTGTATATCTATGTATGTATATGTATAGATGGATAGATAGATGTATAATGATTAGGGAAAACCAGGATCTATAAAAAGTCTAGAAAATTAGTTTCTACCATAGTAAGTGCAGAAAAGTAAAACTTCCTTCCCACAGAAAACCACATTTATTTTTGTAAAAGATAGCATCTTATTCTTAGAGTGGTACAATCTAAGCTAAGCTGTATCACCATAGGGCAGGTGTTACCCTGCAGGGTGCAGCTTTTACCCTGTGGTTTCCTATTTTTCTATCCTTTGCTCCTAAACAAAGTCTGGATGCTATTTGTCCATTCAAGCAAGATAATTTTGCAGCAATCCAATAAGTACTTATCAAACACCTAGTGTATATTGGGCATAGGGGTAGCTCTGTGTGTAATACAAAAACAAAATTGATATAGTATATGTCCTCAGGAAACTTACATGGGGAGCAGAAGGAACTAATAAGCAGATAATATTTATTGGACAATATGACAGGAAAAACTCCCAGAAAAATCAAGTTTTAAAACATAAAGTTAGCCTCAAAAGAAGTCCTAGTCGATCAAGAAGGCAAAGGTGATGAAGAAATTTCTTCAAAGTATGGGTAACAATGGCCTGTGCAACTAATGCTTTGTTGGTAGATTTGTGAAATGATCCAACCATTCAGGAAAGCAATTTGGAACTATGCCCAAAGGTTGTCAAACTGTGCATACTATTTGATCCACCAGTACTACTATTGGGTCTGTATCCCAAAGAAATCATAAAGGAGGGAAAGAATTAACACATACAAAAATGTTTATAGCAGCTCTTTTTGTGTGGCAAAGAATTGAAAAATGACCATCATTTGGAAGATTGGCTGAATAAGTTATAGTATATGAAAGCAATGGAATATTATTGTTCTATAAAAATGATGAACCAAGATAATTTTAGAAAGATCTGGAAATATTTACATGAACTAATGCTGAATGATATAAGCAGAACTAGGAAAACATTGTATACAGTAACAGTAAGATTATACAATAATCATCTATGACAGTGGTTCAGTGATTCAAGACAATCCCAATAAACTTTGGATGGAAAATGCCATCTGCATCCAGAGAGAGAACTAGAGACTTAATATAAATCAGCACATGTTATTTTCACTTTTTTTTCTTTTTCTTATGTTTTTTTTTTCCTCCCATGGTTTTTTCTTTTTGTTCTGATTTTTCTTTCCCAACATGATTCTTAAGGAAATGTGTTTTTTAAAAAGTCAAGAATTTCAAAAGAACTAATGAAAAAAAGAATCAAATGAAGGTAGCCTACCTATATCAGATCTAAAACTATATTATAAAGCAGCAGTTATCAAAACCATTTGGTACTAGCTAAGAAATAGACTAGTTGATCAGTAGAATACGTTAGGTTCACAGGACAAAATAGTCAATAACGATAGCAATCTTGTGTTTGACAAGCCAAAGACCGCAGCTTTTGGGATAAGAACTCACTATTTGACAAAAACTTCTGGGAAAATTAGAAACCAGTATGGCAGAAACTAGGCATTGATCCACACCTGATGCCATATACCAAGATAAGGTCAAAATTGGTTCATGATCTAGACATAAAGAATGAGATTATAAATAAATTGGAAGAGCATAGTATAGTTTAGCTCTCGGACCTGTGGAGGAGGAAGGAATTTGTGACCAAAGAAGAACTAGAGATCATTATTGATCATAAATAGATACTTTTGATTATATCAAGTTAAAAAGTTTTTGTACAAACAAAACTAATGTAGACAAGATTAGATTGATTTATTGCTTCCCTGGGAAAACATTCAAAGGTTCTGATAAAGGCCTCATTTCCAAATTATATAGAGAATTGACTCAAATTTATAAGAAATCAAGACATTCTCCAAATGGCCAAAGGATATGAACAGACAATTTTCAGATGAAAAAATTGAAATTATTTCTAGTCATATGAAAAGATGCTACAAATCCCTATTGATCAGAGAAATGCAAATTTAAGACAACTCTGAGATACCACTACACACCTCTCAGATTGGCTAGAATGACAGGGAAAGATATTGACAAATGTTGCAGGGGATGTGGGAAAACAGGGACACTGATACATTGTTGGTAGAATTGTGAACAAATCTAACCATTCTGGAGAGCAATTTGGAACTATGCTCAAAAAGTTAACAAACTGTGCATACCCTTTGATCTAGCAGTGTTACTACTGGGCTTATACCCCAAAGAGATCTTAAAGAAGAGAAAGGGACCCACATGTACAAAAATGTTTGTGGCAGCCCTTTTTGTAGTGGCAAGAACCTGAAAACTGAATGGATGGCCCATCAATTGGAGAATGGTTGAATAAATTGTGGTATATAAATGTTATGGAATATTATTGTTCTGTAAGAAATGCCAACAGGATGATTTCAGAGAGGCTTGGAGAGACCTGCATGAACTGATGCTAAGTGAAATGAGTAGAACCAGGAGGTCATTATACACGACAACAACAAAATTATATGATGATCAATTCTGATGGTCGTGGGTCTCTTCAACAATGAGATGAACAAAATAAGTTCCATTTGTTTAGTAATGAAAAGAGTCAGTTACACTCAGAGAGAGAAATATGGGAAATGAGTGTGGACCACAACATAGCATTTCCACTCTTTCAGATGTCGTTTGCTTACATTTTTGTTTTCCTTCTCAGGTTTTTTTCTTTCTAAATCCGATTTTTCTTGTGCAGCAAGATAACTGCATAAATATGTATACACATATTAGATTTAACGTATATTTTAACACTTTTTAAAAAAAGAAATATGCTTTTTTTCCTCTGAGGCAATTATGGTTAAGTGACTTGCCCAGGATCACAAAGCTAGGAAGTGTTAAGTGTCTTGAGCACAGATTTGAACTCAGGTCTTCGCTGCCCTGAAATATGTTTTTTTTTTTTTTTTTTTTAATGAACTAGGGACACCTAAGTGGGTGCAGTGGATAGAGCACCAGGTCCTGAATTCAGAAGGACCTGAGTCCTTCTGGCTTGTAGATGTTTTCAATGTGGAAAAGTTGGATATTTGAGAGCCCAATGTAGATAAGGAGATAGAGTGAAAAAACAGGGTGAGAGAATAAAACCCAAAACCCCATGTCCAAAATGCAACAGAGGCTTTCGCTGGGCCTTGGAATGTAGATTGAGCTAGAGAAATGAGAGGTGGGCCCAGCTCCAAGGTATCAATCAAAAGACAGATGGAGCATGATAGCAGCTGAGGTTACACCCAGAGAGTCTTTTTTTTAAATAACTTTTTATTGACAGACACCCAGAGAATCTTTAGAAATTCAGGACTCTGATGCCATCAACCAACAAAAAAGGAATCAGGATTACCGTTGGGGAGAATACAGGCCTTTTTAACCCAACAGGGCAGTGTCCAGTGCAGATGGCTCCAATGTAATTGTCAGATGATGAGGAAAAATCTCAAAAGTGGTAAATAGAAGGGAATTAGATAGGTTAATCCCAATTGTTTCAGCAAAAAAAAAAAAAAAGTACATGTATAACAAAAAATTATATTGTTTTCACATATAACTGGGGCAAATAAAAAAATGTTTAAATCATAATAATAGCCTGTGCAGAATTACTGAACAGGAAGATGAAAACTATAGGGAACAGAAAACTAGGAAAAAGTCTTTCAATACCAAGAGTTTTCCTTTGATAACCTACCAAATATACCACATATATGGTTACCATGGAAGTCTAACAACTTTTTAAATGGCTCTTGGAAAATCTGTTATCTGCTCCTCTCCTTACTGATAGGGAGAATTCAAAAAATACCAAATCAGATCAGAAATGTTATACTTAGCCAAGTTGTACATTATAGCCTTCAGTGAAGACTAGAACTTTTTTATTTTATTAATTTCAAATAATTTTTCATTTTATTAATCTAAAATAAAACAATATTTGTAAAGTATTTAATATGTTGCTGGCATTTAGTTTATGCATTAAAAATATTTGTTGGTCAGTCATTTCACTTGTAACTAACCCTTGGTGACGCCATTTTGGGGTTTTCCTGGAAAATTACAAAGATGTGTGTACATTTATGTATTTGTATTTGTATATGTCTATATCTATGTCTATGTCTGTACCTATATCTGTGTCTATATCTGTGCCTATGTTTTTGTCAGTCTGCATTTGTGTCTGTCTATATCTGTGTCTATATCTATGTGTTTGTGTCTTTGTGTCTATAGCTATGTCTACATCTATGTCTGTGTTTATATTTTTGTGTGGATAGATCAAAAATATCAGCTAATTATTAGTTCACTGTCTTCCATGTGCTTGAGAACCTTTGAGTTACCTCATTGTCATGTTATGCATTTCTTCTGAATCCCACAGGTCTCCAATCATATGTTTCCAGTTTGGACTTACTCTTATTTGGTGCTGCTATTCCCTGTGTTTGTGCTGACTGATTATCTTCGGTATAAGCCCATCATCATCTTACAAGGAATTAGCTATCTGATTACCTGGTTGTTGCTTTTATTTGCCCAAGGATTATTAGCCATGCAAATTGTGGAATTTTTCTATGGGTTGGTCACAGCCACGGAGGTAGCTTATTACTCCTACATTTACAGTGTGGTCAGTGTGGAACACTACCAGAAAGTAACAAGTTACTGTAGAAGTATCACGCTAGTGGCGTACACTGCCGCTTCTGTGCTGGCACAGCTTTTGGTCTCCCTGGCACACGTATCTTACTTTTATCTCAATGTTATAACCATAGCTTCTGTGTCATTGGCATTTGTTTTCACATTTTTCCTGCCAATGCCCCAGAAAAGCATGTTCTTCCATAAAAAGGTGGAAGAAGGAAGTCCTCAAGAGTCATCAGACAAATATGTCACAGCACTAGAGGTGCCTGATAATGAAAACACATCATTCAGCCAAGAAAACGGCACCACTTCAGAATCATTGGCCAGATCAGAAAGACAGCAACAAAGCCAGTCAACTAACCATCAACAAAGAAACCTGGTGCTGAGAGTATTTCTACAATGCTGGCAAGACTTGAAGGAGTGCTACTTGAGCAAACATCTTCTTATTTGGTCCATTTGGTGGGCTTCTTCCACAGCCGGCTATAACCAAGTATTAAACTATATCCAGCTTCTGTGGGACCACAAGGCACCATCTCAAACCTCTGATGTTTACAATGGAGCCGTAGAAGCTATTTCAACATTTGGAGGTGGGTAGACAAAGCTGAAACTTCCTTTTTTTATACTTACAGTCAATTAACAAACAATAACAATGCCAATCATTGGAGATATAAAGGAATCTAGGTAATCCAGTGGTTAGAATGTTCAACCTGCCCGTTTCCTGAACTGTAAAAAATGGGGATAATAATAGCAGCTACCTCTCAGAGTTGTTGTGAGGATTTGTAAAGTGCTGACACAGTGCCTAGTACCTAGTGGGAATGACATAAACATTAGCTATAAATAGCTACATAAAGACAAAAATTAAATGGCTCCTATATACAATGTGCTATTATTTATACTATATTGACTGTTTCAAGATATTGATGCTTATAAGTTGACCAAAGAAGAAAGGGAGGAAAGGAGGTAGGAAGGAAGGAAAGATGGAAGGAAGGAAGGAAGGAAGGAAGGAAGGAAGGAAGGAAGGAGGGAGGGAGGGAAAAAAGAAAGGAGGGAAAGGAGGAAGAAAAGAGGGAAGGAAGGAAATTGTTACTATTATTATTCCCATATTATAGTTCAAGAAATTGAGGCAGACTGCACCCTGTCCACTGGATCACATAACTACCTAAATAAACAATAAGAGCAATTGTCAGCATGTATTGCTAGAGAATATCCTTATCAGAAGTTTTCTATACCAATGAAATCAGAGGTTTAGGCCCAGATAGATAGATAGATGGATGAATAAAAATAAATAAGCTAACATTCATAATAGAGGTCCAACGTTTACAATGTTTTCTGTGCACCACTTAATTCTGGGGGATAGTGTTAAGAATTATCCTCCTTTTGTAGATAAAAATACTGAAGCTCAGTGAAGTAACAGGGCTTTCCCATAGTTGTATTGCGAAGTGGCAAAATCATGAATTAAACTCAGATTTCCTGATTTCTAATTTCAACTTTTTGGTTTTGTTTGCTGTTTTTCTTATCAACAAGATCTTGAAGGGAAAAAAAAAAGCCTCCTTAACAAAGAGTACTATTTAAAAGACTTGGATGCAGAATGGAGCATAATTCCTAAGGGATATATTAATTTTTCAATGAACTTTTAAGGGAACTAAAAAACTCAAAGAATTGACTCTGCTTCCAAATTCTTATTGAGTCATTAAGGATTTGATTTATATGGCACTTCCTCTTTTGTGATCTCAATGTGCTGGACAACATATTTCCAAAGATATGCCCTTCTTAGCACTTAACTGAGGAGGAAGAGAAAAGGGTATGGATTTGGAAGAGCTTTCATTTCTGACCAAAATTAAATCAGAAAATCTCAGGGATTTTAAGAACCTTGGAGATCTAATCCATATTTGTAAAGAAACGCCTTCTCTAAAACAAGACAGACCCTCAACAAATAATATTTCTTCCTGAGCTTGAATCCCTTTAGTAATGTAGGAAAGTAGAAAGGAGTAAGCATTTATATTTAGCACTTAACTATGTAGTAGGCACTGTGCTAAGTACTTTAGAAATATTACCTCATTTGGCCCTCGCAATAATCCTGCTTGAGAGGTACAAATAGTATTCCTATTTCCTAGAGGAGGATACTGAGGCAGGCAGAGATTTAAGTGGCTTGCCCAGAATTGCACAGCTAGTAAACATCTGAAACTAGGTTTGAATTCAGATCTTTCTGATTCCAAGACCATTTGCTTTGGGTTGAATTTGCTTTTGTTTGTAGGCATCTACATAAATACTCCCTGACTGTTCACTCCCATTTCTATTCCCCCATCTTGATTTTCCCATCACTTAGCTTATTTTTATATACTGAAGCCACATTGCCGATGCTGGTTTTCCTAATGAAGAACTGTCTCCTTCCATGTGTGTATTCTACTTTGGGACATCTTCATTTTCTAGAAATCCTTCCTTATATTAAGCCTAAATTTATTGCCATTTCTGTCCATAATTCTTAGTATTGCTCTCCAGGACCAACTAACATAATAAATCTACTCATCCCCGTGTTTGATCTCCTGGCTTCCTTTAAGACTCCACTCACTGTAGCAGACCTTTCCCAGTCCCTGTCCCCAGCTGCTAATGCCTTACCTTTTCAGATTACCTTCCATCTATTCTGTATATATCTTCAATCAATAAATAAGCATTTATTAAGCACCTACTGTGTGACAAAAATTGTGCTATCTTGTATATACCTAATTATTTACATGTTGTTTCTCCCATAGAAATGAAAGCTTCCTGAGAGTAAGGAATCTTTTTGTTTGTCTTTGTACACTCAGTGTTTAACCCAGTGCCTGGCACACAGTTGTTATTAACTGACTAACTTTTCCTCTTGATAGCCATTCAGATGTTAAAAAAAAAAAATAAGCTTTTAGGGAGTCTGCCAATAAATTCCTGCTGTTTCCTTATACATAATATTCTGAAGATCTCAGACCACAAGTATTTAGAACCCTGAGTTTTGTATTTCCTGCTTGGATGAATATGTTCCTTGAGGAAATAATGCATGGAGCCAGTCGTATCATTATGCATCTGCCCCCCCCCCAAAAAAAAAAAAACACTTTCAATCACAGCACAAAGCATCCTCTGCACCTTGTTCTCTCATCCAAGTGGATGAGAACATTCAGTTGATTTCAAGCCTCCTTCACCTATTGTACCTATCCTTAAACGATAGCTGGTCACACTTATCACATCCTGAAATCTTTGCATATCGGCAAGACTCCACTCCATACCCCCTTCTACCTGAGTCCCATTCCCACCTCCCTCATCCTTCTCACTCCAAAGTTTCATCTTAACTCCACTCAGTTCTTCCACTATGCCCCATGGAATGCTTATTCCAGATCCTCAGGTCAGTCCCCTTCCTTCCTCAATGAGCTTTATATTTATTTACATAAATATATTTATATTTATATCCAACTTACAATTTTTCTCTCCTCCTCAACTTCTGCTTTCATACTTCAACATACATATTGATTCCTCCTCAAATATCCAAATCAGTTTCTCAAACTACTCACCTCCTATGAACTACTCCACTCCACGTCATCTACATACAAAAGTCATACCATTAATGCTGCCCTCATCCACATTGCTGATGCTGGTTTTCCTGATGAAGAACTGCCTATTTCCATATGTATATTCTACTTTTGGACATCTCCTGTTTCTAGAAAGCCCTTTCTTACATCAAGCCTAAATCTGTTGCCATTTCTATCCATAATTCTTTGTACACCTCCATGTTCAAGAATTCTGAAATCCCCTTCTCTGACCATAAATGTTTGGCTCTTCATCTCTACCTCTGCCTTCTATTATAAAACTCTGCTCTTTATCTGCACTGTGACCCCTCAGTTCTCTTCTAGGCTATGTCCCCTATCTTAGAGGCTCCTCTTCTAAATGTCTCGATTCTGTGGTGAACTATTTCAACTCTGTACTGTCCTCCTCTCTAGAATCTCTAGTACTCTTATATTGCCAATTATACTTAGCCAAACCTCATCATTCCCTCAGTTTGTCACCTTTGTGCCTCCACACAAGCTTCTGAAAGAAGATGGAGAAAATCGTGTGACCATTCTGAGTCCATTACAAATTTATGTTACACATCTTTAAATGAGCCTTCACTGCTGCTAGGTAATCCTATAACACCTTTCTTATCAACTCATCAATCCGCTTTCCATAGCTGCCATTCCAGACTTTTGACTTCCTTGTCAAACTTCTCATGGCTTCCCATCCTCCCTCTCTGTGAGCTGAGAACCTTGTCTTATCTTTTATGGGAAAAAAAATTGAGATCGCCCACTGTGAACTGCATCTTCTCCCCTCTTTATCTCCATTCTCAGGTGCCTTCTGCTCTTTCTCCTCCTTCACCCCTGTTTCATATAATGGAGTAGCCTTAACCTTATCGAGGTGATCATCTTTACCTGTTCAAGGATTCCCATTCCATCCTGTTTCCTTCAACAAGTTAACCCCCCTGTCCTTCCCTTATCACTTGTTTTCAATTTCTCTCTTCTGGCTCACTTACTGCTCTCTACAAACATACCCATGTCTCCTCCATCCTGAAAAGTTCTTCATTTGATCTCTCCATCTCAGCAGACTATAGTTTTGTATCTCTTCTGCCCTTTATAGCAAAACCACTGGAAAAAACATCTGCAATGTCCCTCTCTCTTCTTTCTCTTTTCTCACTCCCTTTTTAAAGAGATGTGGCTATCCCCCAGGCCTAGAATCTCCCTCCTCACTTGCCTCTTCTCTTAGGCTTCAAGCTAAAATTCCAGCCTTCTGCAAGAGATCTTTCCCAATTTTCTTAGTACTTTGCCTTCTAGATTACCAGCAATTTGTCCATGTATTTATCTTGTTTGAATATAATTGTTTGTCTCCCTCATTATTTCTGTGAGCTACACATGAGAGTAGGGATTGGTTGTTTCAGGGTTTGGGTTTTGGGGGTTTGGTTTTGTTTTGTTTTTGTTTGGTTCCCTAGATATCAGACCTGGCACATGGGAAGTACTTAATAAATACTAGTTGACTAATCTGACTTTGGAAGTTAACTCAACAATAGAGACGTTTGTTTTCCTAATTGAAAATCAAAGGAGACTTTGAAGATATTTTTCTAGGAAGTCACATGGTTCCACACCCATGTCCTTATTGAAATTTTCAGGAAATCCACTGTCAAGTTCATTTTCTTTCTTCTTGGAGAATCTGGTTTGAGCCTTAGATGTAGAAAACTGTTCTTTCTGGTTGCTTCATTTGAGCCCATTTCCTTTCCTTTTGATTTTCTGTACCTGTTTCTGGACAGAAGCCATATATCCATTTTTCCCCCAGACATTAACCTATGTTTAAACAGGGTCAGAATTTCATATAATCATAAAAACCTGTCGCTAAAGGTTCCCAGTTTCTAAATGTTTTCATTTCTTTGTATAGAAAAGAATTCTATTTTCAATTTTCAAAGCAAACTGTGCAATATGCATATGTATACTTATGGGTGTCTCTGTTTTTAAGAGCATATGCTGGTTTTTCCAGTAGAATGTAAGCTTATTCAGGTCAGGAACTTTCTTCTTTTGCCTTTATCCCTGAGCATTTGGCACCATGACTAGGTACTTAATAAATGCTTTTTGATTGATTGGCAGACCTAAGATAGCATAAAAATTGGAACACATCTATCACCGACCGAGCAGAAGACTAATAATAATTTTATCTAACACCCTAATGATACCCACAGTCCTGGAAAACGGTGTCAGGTGTCAGATGTCAGTAACTGTGGTTACTGAAAATGAAAGGGAGAGAGAAAGTATAGAGGAGATGTTGTACTTGTAAGGAACCTAGGGAGAGGGGAGGGAGGAAATGCTTTGAAGCTTAAGTATAACAAAAGGGCATTTTAGATCCAGCTAGAACTAGCTTGGCAGACCTGATTATTAAATTTTCAGCATGAATGTTTGCATCTCAGAAATCAGCACAGTCTATAAATCGGGGCTTGATTTATTGTTTAATCAATGTCTAGACTTAAGAAAGTGATGAAGAAAATATTAGTAGTACAAATTAAAGTATGAAAATGTGTCCTGTCACATTTTTTTCAGAGCTGCTTGTTAAACATTTACCAGCACATTGTAGACATCCACAGTCTTTGCCGAAAATATAGAAAAATTAAAGTTCTTAATTTTCTCCAAAAAAGGGAAAAAATATGATAAATTCTCCCTGGAAGAAGGAAAGGACTGAATGGAATAATAAAAAGTAGAACAAGCATGTCACCGGGAGAGTAGGTGACCTGAATTTTTTGTTCTCATTTTCGTCATGTGAGCAGTGGCAGTCCTAGACTCAAATAATATCACTTTCCAACCTCAATATACCCTGGAACAAAACTTCAAAAGGAACATTTCATTTTTGACAAGAAAAATATTTAGGAATTTGTCAAACCAAAATCTCAAAGGGATTTTCCCTTTATAACAGTCTGGTTCTACATTCCTAATTTCATAATATGCATTGTATTGTTTTATAATGCTACATTTGATAAATTATACAGTAAGAAGTGTCAATAGTTGATATGAATTCAAAAAAGCAAACTGCTCCAGGATTATGAAAACAGTAACACTTGTAAAAGTAAGCAAGGTTACATGAGATTTCATTTGTGAAAAATAAATCATAATTTTTCCCCAATCTGTGGAATACATAGGGTAGATGTTCCACAAAAAGGGAAAATGGAGAATATCCTGAGCTATACTTGGTATGAGATCAGAAAGACTGCAAACAGTACAAAATGGAATTCACCCACTCAAAGTCCCACATCCCAAACGAATACAAGTGTCTTCCCTTTTCCACTCCTACCCTAGAACTCATCCAGCACCTAATATGGTTTCTAGAGTATAAAACTGACCGTGCTTTAGCGTTCCAAGTCATACCAAGATTTTTTTTCTTTTTGTTTATTTGGTTTTATATATAAAAGAATTGCTAACATTATCTGAACTTGGGTCAATTTGACCAGTAAGGCTATTTTTGGGTCTCTCACATATCTGACCAAAGTACCTTATTGGGAAAGTTAAAATCCAAGAGGAGAAGAGACAAACAAAACAAAAATTTTCTTTTAATAAAAAGGGACATAGCAGGCATCGTTCCATATCTAGAATGTAATCCCTCCTTACCTTCATCTCATAGCATCTCTCTAGACTTTACAAGCATAGCTTAGCTGTCACCTCCTCCAGGAAGCCTTACCTAATTCTCCTCATTGTTAGTATTCTAGGCCATTGGAAAGTGCAGAATTCAGAATCATATTAATTGGCTTTAAATATTACCTCTTCACCTATTATTCTTTGCCTATATGACCTGGGACCTGGGACCAGCCACTCTCTTAACATTCCTTGACTTCATCTATAAATTAAGAATTTACCCAAACTTTCTTTGACCCTTCCAATAGTAGAATTATGATTTTATAATCCATGAATTATTAAACATGATTTCTGATTTTTTTTTTTCAAATAGATGTTCCACAAATAATCTTTTTTTTTTTTTTTTTTTTTGCAGGTGCAGTGGCAGCTTTTGGGGTGGGATATGTGAAAATCAACTGGAATCTTTTGGGAGAGTTGGCTTTAGGAATCTTTTCAGCCATAGATGCTGGATCACTATTCCTCATGCATTTCACCAGCAACATCTGGGTGTGTTATGCTGCCTTTTTGATTTTCAAATCAAGTTACATGCTTCTCATAACCATCACAGTGTAAGTATTACTGTGTATTCCTCTCAAAATTGTTTGTAATTTTAAAAACCACCCTTCTCATCTTCGGATAGCTGCACCATTTTAGCCACTGAGTTTTGAATGCTTCTTTGTTTTCTTGTCAAAAACAAGGTAACAATTTACTTCCTATTTTTTCTAAATTTTGCTGAGGTTGATGAAACTAGGAAAAGGTCATTCGTGCTAAACAATAGGTTTGGTAAGGATGTTATCAGGTTTTGATTTGATTTTGTTTTGTCTTGCAAATTATTATAAGAGGATGTGATTCCATTGTGGGCTCACTGCTAAGGTTTCTTTCCATCTTGATCTCTTGTTGGGCAATCCTAGCATAAATACCTCTCTGTGAAACCAGTTTTAGAAATGTTCCCAGGAAAGTGAAATAAAGATACCCTGTAGAGACCTAGATACAGAGATTATGGAAAGATCAAAATCCCACAGATGTTTTTGAAGGCCCATCCTGAATCATAAAGAAAGTCAAAATATGCTATCAGGAAATCATTAAAAGAGTTACAGAAGATGAATACTCCATAATGTGAGGAAAAAACACCTGAAGGGATGAAGCATTCATTGCTCACAACTTCCTATTTGGTAACTGATTCGAGATAAAATAATAAACTGAGAATGAATAGCATCCTGGCTCTACAACTCATTGATTTGGTAATGTTGGAGGGAGTTGGATACACCCTTCTAGCTCAGAACCTATAATCCAATTACCTTCCCATGATCTTCTCTGGGAAATAAAGTAACATCAGCCCTTGTTCACTTTCTCCAGAACTGCAAGGTCTATTCCAAAGCTATGTGGATGATGGAACCCTCATTTAAGCTTCTGCAGAAAAGACAGAATCAGACTCCCATTTCTGTAAAATCTTTCATAAGCTTTATCTCTGAAACTTGAGGTTTCCTCAGCCTCTAATCCAATAATCACGGAACCCAACTGAAGAATAAAAGAAAGAGAGTATATCCGTGCTTGCTTCTGGCATTATTCAGTTCTTTGAATGAAATTATGAATGGAAATTTATTAAATGCTTACCATGGCTATATGGTAGGAATCTAAATAATTCAGGTGCTTCTTAACTAAAGCTTTAGTGCTGTGGACTTTTCTGGCAGTCTAAATTCTATGAAAAACATCCATTTAGAGCCCAGTTTCTTAAATTGTGGTCACCACCCCATTTTGGGTCTTGTAACTGAATGTGGGGGTCACAGAATTATTATCATCAGTAAATGTTTGATTTGTATACCTGTGTTATATACCTATACACTTGGGATCATGTAAAAATTTCTTAGGCAAAAAGAAATCGCAAGTGGAAAAAGTTTGAGCCCCGATATAAAATATGAGCTCATTCCCCAAACATTATATAGGAGGTAAACTATTATTATAAGATCACAAATTAGAATCACACGCATTCTCAAAGGTCATCTAGTTTCCATATGGTTTCCAAAATGGTTGAACTGATTCATTGCTTGACCAATAGGAGATAAACATGTCAGCCAACTGGGTAGACATGAAATGAAACTGAAAGGGTTGCTTTCACATTTCTCATAGTGTTGATGATTATTGATTGAGGAATTGCTCTTGGTCTCATGGGGCATGTTGGTAGCACAATGGATAGAGCCTGAACTCAAGCCTGAGTTCAAATCTAGTCTTAGTCACTTGCCAAATCCAAATGTGTGATCCTAGCCAAGTCACTTAATTCCTATTTACCTCAGTTACTCATCTGTAAAAATGAGTTAGAGAAGGAAATGACAAATGATTACAGTTTCCTTGCCAAGAAAATCCCAAATAGGGTCATAAGGAGTTGAAAATGAATGAACAACAAAAACATCTTGATCTTATAAATTCAAGAAACATGCCCATCTATTTCGGATGTCTGACTTTTATCAGTGATTTTCCAATAATCAATCTTATACAAAAATTCAAACATGACTTTAGTTTGTAAATTCAAGGTTTCCTTACCCATGCAACTTAGAGCATTGAAAATTATCCAAGTGTTTGTTCCATATTTAGAGTTAACTACTGCACAGAGCCTGTATGTTAGTACAAAAGTTCTGGTCAAGGTTATGGCATTCTTTCCCATTATATTCCTAACACCCCCCCCCCACACACACACATAGGAGGGAGCCAAATTAACAATCCTCCAAGGAACAGTATGATAGTAAGGGATTTCATTTATTTAAAAAGAAAGAGAAAAAAAAAAAAGCTGGTCACTTCAGTGCCTGTCTACTGATTAAGTATTCATAAACCTCTACCTTTATAGATCTTGTCTAAATCTGACAAAGTTTAAATGTCTAAACATTTGTACAATATGAACCAAAATCCACAAGGGACAATATGCAAGCCAAGAGAGTAACTTGTTTGTTTGAACCCCAATCTCTAAAAAGCCATTCTAATAATTGTTAATCAAGTATTAAAAAAACTAGAAAATGTAAGTAGAGTGAACATATCTGATAGAATAGATAGAATACCGGATGTGGAATTCAAAAGATTTGAGTTCAGATCTTAGCTCTGGCACTTAATGCATGATTGAACAAATCACTACAATTCCCTACCTAGCTACAATCTACATCATTGAAGGTGCTTCCACCCTTAAAGCTATTCATGATAACAAATCATAGTTTCTCCTTGTTTGATAGGACATCTGTGAGTGAGACTTCATTTTTGTGTTCTGAATTCTGTGATTTTTCATTGGGATTATGTACTCTGGTTCAATTGTATACTTCCTGTATGGTTTGATTTTTTTGCTGTTTTTGTTAATTTGAGATTACAGTTACTTCAGTCAACAAACATTAATATAGCTCCTTTATTTATCTGAGTAAAAAGCAAAGAAAATATGACATTTTTTTCCCCAAGGAGCTTACAATCTACTAACATTGTTGGACTTAAATATAAATAGAATAAATATTAGAATGGGAAAAATGCTTGTATTATTATCAATAAAAGACTGATATCCAAATACATGGGGAATTAAGATGGATATTCAACACCAAGAGCTATTTCTCACTAGGTAAGTAACAAAAGAATAGGAAAAATTTTCAAAAGAGATTTTGAATATATGAATGATCTTTGTTTTCAGGAAGACTCCTCTGAACAATATATAATCTATAACTTAGTAAATAAGTTGTAAAGTAAAGAGAAATTAAATGACTTGTGTCCTAGAGGGATTTTGAACCACAATATGTCCTGTGTTACTAGTTCTTAGTTTTGAATATTTTTATTTATTTATTTTTTGGGGGGAGGCTGGTTCTCCCTTTCTTGCCCAGGCTTGAAGCACAGTGGCTACTCATAGCCCAAATTCATTACTGAACACAATGGGAACTTTGACGTGCCCTGCTTCTGACTTGGGTTAGTTTGTCCTTCTTTATGCAATTTAATAGACCCCCATTCCCAAGGGTTCTCTCTTGATCACAGAAGAGTAAATAGCTTTAGCACTACTATAGTTCAGAACTTCCAAGCTCAGGAGATCTACTAGAATCGGCTTCCCCAGGAGCTAGGATTTCAGGCATGTGCCACCATATTGGACCAAAGATAAGGATTAAGGCTTTAACAGCTCATCCAATTTCCCCCCTCTTTTCTACTCCCACTCTTAATTTTTCCTTCACCTTACTTTTCATTGTTTCTGGAAAAAGATGACTAAAATTAAGATAGACCTCCCCATTAGGCTAATGATTTATCTCCCCCAAAGGCCATATGTATAAGATCAACAATGAAATCTGGGTCCATTTTTGGCTCTTACCCTTTTTGTATTTTAATAATATATGGACAATGGTATTTTGATAGTAGTGACATTTATTGACCATTTATATTATGTTAGATTTCAGATTGCAATGAACCTCAACATGGAGCGCTATGCTTTAGTTTTTGGAGTCAATACCTTCTTGGCCTTGGTAATTCAGACTATAATGACATTAATTATAGTTGATTCCAGAGGTCTGAATCTATCCATCAGCATTCAGGTAAGTTTCCTTGAACAAGTTCTCCTGGGTACCAATGGCAGATAGAGTGTTGGACTTGGGATTGGGAATGCTGGAGATGGAATCCTGCCTCCTAGCTGTGGGGAGAGTCAAGTGAATTAAAATATTAAAGCCCTTTTGCAGACCTTAGAGAACTTTTAAAATGCTAACTACTCTTAATGATAAACTAAATGGAACAATAGGGTCTTTGCCCCACCACATGAAATCCAGAGGGTACCCACTGCAAAGTCTCAGAGAAAGCTTCCTCCCTGTGATGGCTCCATCTTCAAGCTCTGGTCTCATTCTCTCATCACAGCCATATAGCAAAGTCAGAAAAAATGCAAACTTCCAGGCTTTCTCAGGGTAATTTTCCCCTACTATAGCCACACCTATTTTATCTTCAGTTATTAAAAGGGAATAAAAAGGGGGCAGCTAGCTAGTGTGGTGCGTAGAGCATCAGCCCTGAAGTCAGGAGGACTTCAGACACTTAATACTTCATATCTGTGTGACCCTGGGCAAATCACTTAACCCCAACTGCCTCAGGAAAAAAAGCAAATAAAAATGACTAGTTACAACTCTTACATTTCATAAGAATCCCTTAAAAAGCATACATTTATAGCTTTAGAAATCAAGATCATCATAGAAAGATGGGGAGTATAAAGTCCTTATCCTATTAAATTTTTTTTAACTTATTTTATTTTTAATTTATGGAATAAAACAAGAATTTTCATGTGTGTGTGTGTGTATTTTAAAGAGAGAAAAGCAAGAAGTAATTTAGTGGAGATCTTGAACTCATTAGATCCTTACAGGAATTGTATCTTCACTGAAGGCAGAACAAAAGGAAAAGGTTTTACTTAGGCTTCAATGAATGAATTTTAGTTTATGTATATACAAGGTCTTCCAAAAGAAGCTTTTAGAAAACCTTATACTTATATTTTTTTTATCTTTGTTTGCATGACTCTTTATTGAATGTGATTTTTACTATATTGTGATATGAATTTAATATTTCTGCTTTTTTTTTTTTTTTTTTTTTTACCAAATATCTGGTCGATTTTTGTGAAGGTGCTATGTATAGCTAATAAAAAGTTATGTTCCTTTCTATTAACATTCAATTCAGGAAGTCATTCATCTCCTTAAGTTCTTTCTTGTTTATTTTTTGGTTAAATTTATCTAGTAAATATCTCTGAGAGGAAAAAGTTGAGACTCCTCATGATATAGTTTTGTTATTTTCTCCTGTAGCTCATGTACTTTTCCTTTAAGAATTTGTAGTCTATGCCATTTGGTGCACATATGTTTAGTATTGATATTATATTATTGCTTTTTGTATGTCCAATAGATATTTCATATTCAACACATCCAAAACAGAAGTCATTATCTTTTCTCCCAAAGTCCCCTCTTCCAACCTTCCTATTAATGTCCTTCTAGTCACTCCAGTTTGCAAAACTGATATCATCCTTGACTTGTCATTTTTACTCGTCCTATCAGGGATGGTGATGAATATTTGCTTAATCTTGTTTTTTTTTTTCCCCCTTTTTCCACAAAATGTCTTAGATATTTTCCTTTCTTTCTGCTCTCATGTCCAGTTCAGAACTTCATCACCTTTCACTTGACTAATGCAGTACTCTTCTACTTGGTTTCCATTACTTTCAGAATCAAATATAATTTGGCACAACCTAGTCCTTTGCATATTTTTCCAGCCTTATTCTATTTCATCCATTCCATAAAGTAACCATATGTTCCTCACACAGAATGCTCCATCTCCTCCCCTGCCTCATCCTCTATCTGGAATATTTTCCCCATTTCTGCCTCATATTATTCCTATATCTCTTCAAGACTCAACTCAAATGCTACCTTCAGCAAAAGATCTTTCCTGGTTCTCTTATTTGCTTGTGCCTTCTTCTTTAGAGTTATTTTTCATTTATCTAGTATGTTTCTTTAATACAGCCATTTATGTATTTGTCTCTGCCATTTGAATGCAAGTTCCTTGGAGGCAGGGACTGCTTTTGCTTTTGCTTTTTTATTCTAATTCCAATACTTAGTGCCTAGCAATGTTTATGGACTGAATGGGAGATCCACTGGCATTTGGCAGGCATCTTATTCTCTGTTATCCTATCAGTCTTACCAATACCCCCAGCTCAGATTTCACTCTCAGTACTCTGCTTTTAGCTTTTCTCTCAAAATAAAGTGAGAATTCCAAATTAAAAAATGAAAACAAAAATGAGGTGACAAAAAAAAAATGATAAATTGTGGCAAAGTGTTTCTTTGACATGAGAACAACAGCTGCTCCCAATTTGGATGGTCCTCTGAGGGTAATGTAGACGGGTGCTCTCTGTGACATCCCTAGTCCCACTTGGCATCAAACCTTTTCACTCAGTCTTTAGTAACGAAGCCAAATGAGCCTTGAGTTGCAGAGTCTATTAGATTAGTCATCCAATGATGGATATTTTTGTTTTTATGTTAAACCAGATAAAAGCAAAATGCATGAAAATGAGAAAATAATTCCTAAGAGATGCTATCTATAGAAAGATATAATGTACTCGATGCATGGAATAACAGAATGCTTTTCTTTTTTAAATAAATAATGTGTAATTCAATCATGGATTGGATACTCCATCACACATTTTTCTTTTCTTTTTTTTTTTTAATGGAAACCAGCTCTTTTTATTCTTTATATGATTTTAGCTAATACCTTTACTTGACTGGTCCTGTTTCCTCAAATACAAAATTAGGAATTGTATTGAACCAAGTGACCTTGAAGTCACTGAAATCTTGTCCTAAACTATTAATCACAAACATTGATTTTTTTTTAATGGGATTTAAAAAGTGATGTGCTGGTAAATGTTTAACAGTGAGTTCTCTGGGGGAAAAAATGCACAGCCTTTTAAGTTTAATCTGCACTATTAACATTTTTTCCATCATTAAGTTTAAACAATCTACAAAACAATAAATCATGCCATTATTTGTAGCAGTTGTGGATCTCCAAGATATTAATGTTCTCACTGGAAATTTAACCACTGACTCTCCTGAGCTGCTTTAAATTGGTTCTAGCTCACTCCTAGGTTTAAGGAAATTACTAGAATTCCCTATACTGACAAGGTATTGAATAGCAAACTTGTTAATTTACACATTCAAATATTCACATAAGTATATATTATATACTATAAGTAAGTATCTTCAGTGGGGAATTTATTTTTCCCCTTAATCAAAAAACCAACCTGATAAGCGTTCTCCTATGCCCAAAACTCCATTTTTCTCTGGGCACTTACCCCAGACATGGTAAGAGATCAAATCTAGGAACTGGAAGTATTAGGAGCAACACAGTTCATTTTTATTACTTCAAGTGGTCTATAACCACATAATCTGAGGGTAATCATTCAACTGGGCAAGATTTCAGTTAGTGAAATTAATATTAAAAAACAGTGATGCAGGAGTGGGGAGGCCAGGGAGGATGTTTTGGACAAAAGAAAAAAAAACTACTTTCACTTTCTACATATTTGGCTTGGATTTCAAAGGAGGGGGAAAGTGAGCTTTGGATCTGGAATCAGGCCATCTAGGTTCAAATACACTTCTGCTTTTTTTCCTTTTTGTCTTTAGCTAAATTCCCTCAACTCCAAAAATAGGTATTTGAAATAAATAATTTCCAAGGTTCTTTTCCTCTGTAACTTTCTATTAAATCCAATGAATGCAGATAGGAATTTTATATTCAGTAATATAATGTCCTACCAATGAAAAAACTTACTCTGTGATATTTTTTTCCTCCAGTGTAGTGATAACTTACACTTAGCTCTTTTAGCTGTCAATGTACTCACAGAGCAACAGGTTGAGTTAAGAAACAAAATCATATAGGCTTTGGAGATGGAGGTTCTCATTGGCATTTAAAGTCCTTAACAATCTGTTTCTTTTCTACTTTTCTATTTTTATTACCCTTTATTCACCATCCACATACTCTATGCTGCAGCTAAATCTGGTATTCCTCACACATGAAACTCCATCTCCCAATTTTGGGCTTTTTTCACTGTTATTTATCCTTGGAAGCCCCTCCCACCTCAATTCTATGTCATGGCTCCTTGGCTTTCTTCAAGACTTAGGTTAAATCCTAAATTCTCTAGGTAATTTTCTCTAGTTCCTTTTGCTGCTAATTCTTTTCCAATTGTGCTATCTGTATCTTCTATATACATTATAATTTACATGCTATCTCACTAATAAAATTTGATTTCCTTGAGGTTAGGAACTCTGTTTTTGCCATTTTTTAAATCCCTTATACTTAACATAATGGCTTATAGTAAACATTTAACAGTTGCTTATTGAGTAGCCAAATATATTATTTTAACCGTGCTTTGAAAAAAATCTCATATGTGACCTAACCAAACCATCTAACCAAACCAAAAGCATCATTATGCTTCAGCAGGGTAAAGCACTGGCAATATGTATGTGTGCGACTGACTAAATCTTGTTTGTTTTTCCAGTTCCTAATTTATGGAAGCTACTTCTTAGTCATCGCTGGAATTTTCTTAGTGAGAAGCATTTATATAATCTATTTCGCCAAATGCAAAAAAAGGGAAATAGATACTGTGGCCAATCCAAACTCAAATGAAGCAACACCAGAGGAATGTATCGAATCAACACAGCTTTAGCTCTGCCCACATCGGTCTGTTTTTTTGCAAAAAATTATTTTGACTGAAAATTTTTGAAAACTGGTTGATCACCATGAATCAAAAGATATGAAGTGACTAGATTCTGGTGAGCCTTTTCTAAACTACCATTTGTCTCAGTCCCACTGGACCAGGTCTTTATTTGGCCCCAGATCAAATTGGGTGCTCCTAAGAGATTCAGCTGATTAATCCATCCTTTCTACATGGACTCAGTGAAGAACAGAGATCTCCCAATCCCCAATGCAGCACTCACAAGCTACGGGGTCAGGACAACTAAAGCTTTTTGACAACCTAAGGAGCTGATGTGAGCATTCTTTCTGTCTTCATAAATTTCTAAATGGACCAGCCAGAATTTCCTCCCAACAGATGTCTAATTTTGCCAAAACAAACAACTCCCATGAAAATGTTCATCATTGCCTCATTCTTCCTCCCCGGTAATTAAGCACACTCTTTGCACTACTTGTAATTCTCCTGGAAAATCTATGTCATCTATGTTAGTGTCTAAAGGAGACCCCACTAAACCCTGAAATGTTGCTCAGAAACTATCACTCCAAACAGTTGTTCCTTATCTATCAAATTATGTTGTCAAGAAACTAAAGCACTGGGACAGATTTCAGAAACTCCTCAGGATGCTAGTTCTGGCCCTGATCTCAGCATCCAGTGTGACCTATAAACCTCAGTTACATTCTTTTTCATTTGACAGGGAGTATATTATTATCTCGTTGTTATCATTTTTTAAAAAGAAAGGACCTACTGGAAAAGATTTCTGAAATCTCTTTATTCTGCTCTCTTTCCAGAGAGGGAGATTTCCAAAAATCTTCTTCAGTGGGTCTTTTGACTATTATTTATTAAATGAACTTCATTATCAAATGTCTGTTGGTGTTAAATAAATGTTTTTTTTTATTGTGAAAAAGTTCTGTCTAATCATCTGTGGGTAATTTTTATTGATCATTAGTGCTTATTCCTGAAAAGCCAGCATGACAAATTAAATGGGAAATTTCTAAAACAGCGTGTAACTGTGAAAAGAGAGATTCCAATGGTAACTTTAATGTCGAATTATCCCTCCTGCTCACCCCAAAAATGAACCCAATAGTCAGGATGATGATTAGGCAGTTTGCAAATACAAAAATCTACTATTCTTTAATAAAGGATTTATAAAGTCAAAAGCTATCTACCTCCAGAGAAAGAACTGATTTAAAAAAAAAAAAAAGGAAAAGAAGTACAGCTAGTATGATTTTATATACATTATAAGGCTGCATTAAATTGTGGCCTTGTCTAGTGCAATGTGGTGGGTAGGAGGCAGAAGTAAAATTTTTAATTAAAAATATTTTTGCTTAATTAATTTTTTTTTTAAATTTCAGGTCAAAGTCAGGTTTTCCTGACTTATATCAGGGATGAGAACATTCATTGGGCCTTAGAGGAAAGTGAAAAGGGCTACTTCAAGATGCAGTGGGATTCCCCAAGTTGGAAGTCTTCTTACAAAAGTTGGATTACCCATTGCTGGATACATAGTGGGAATTCTTCTTTTTTCTGTTATGGGTTGGTCCATTACAGGTATCAGACATGCTGCTATAGAACCATTATGCCAAGCCTGAGGGTAACAGAACAAAAATAAACAATGGCAGAGACCTTCATAAGTTACAGTCTAATGGGGGAGATAATATACAACAACAAAACTTAAAAATAAGAGAAAAGGGGAAAGGAAGCTATTCAGGAACATGATGAAGCATGTTGGGATGGAGAAATCCAAAGGAGTGCAAGAGGGTGGGAAAGGAAGAATTGGCTGATCTAGGCAGAGGAGGAGTAGAAGGAGAATAGTTATGATGACAAGCACTGTCTTCTAAGTAGAAAGAAAGGGGTGAGGCAAATTGCAGGAGATAAACAGAAGGGATGAAATAAGGCATGTTAAGAACTTAATTAAGCAGAGAGCTAACAGGAGTCCTTTTCAACCTCTTTACAGACTTTGTCCACTAAAAGTCACTTTTATCCAGTAAATCCTTTATTCTGAGATGTCTCCTCAAATCCCCCTCCAAATTGGAGGGGGGGAGTATAACTATTCACAGTAGTTTATCACATAATACCAAAATACATGAGTCTCATAATGTTGTACTTGGCCCTTATGTGATCCTGGTGAAAATGGATCAATGTCTATGTCTCCATAGACACTCTGGTTGCTGGACTTAGCGGGGAAAGGGAACCTGGGCTGTTTTAGTATGAAATGGGATGTTTCAGGAAGGAAGAAGCTTCCCATTAGCACAATTCTTTGATCAGCAGAGTAACCACCTATCAGTGATGCTATAGAGCAGATGACTGTGTTGTTGAGAACTGAGACCAAGCAGCCTTAAAAGACCTCTCTACCTCAAGATCCCATATTTCTCTTTCATTACGTGATCTCTCAAAGCCCCTTTCAGAATATAATTCTATGAAAAAGAGGCTGGTTACTGCAAACGGGAGGAAAGGTAAAAAAATATATATTTAATTCAGATGCTTTTAAACTAATAGGCTGATTTCACTTTTTCAGAAAGGCTATTGCCTCCTGAGAATACTGTGATATTTTGTCATTTGGGTAAATTAAATCAACGATTATGGAAAGGGTTAAGACATAGTACAGAAAAAAGCAATTTCTTATAGTGAAAGCTAGCAATTTCTTAATCGAACCCTCTCCTGTTTCTGTGTGTAGGCATAAGTCATTTCATACTTTTGGAATGCTTTCTTTCCTTAAATCTTTCTCCTTCAAAACCTAGTACGGGTACTGTTTTCTTCATTGAGCTTTTCCCTACTTCTTTCCTCCATTCACTGTACTCCCACACCCATGTCAGCTAAAAGTGTTTCATCAGATATTTCCAGAGCATTTTGGTTTTTTGTTTGTTTGTTTGTTTTTTGTTTTGAACCTATCACATTCTACTTTGTATGTCAAGGATGTATTAGTAAATATTTAACAATAGCTTTCTGGAAGAAGACATGGAAATATAAGTATGATACACTAGCAGATTTACTCTATATCTTTAGCTTTTTCTTCACTTTCTGAGGTCCAGACAATCAACAAAATAATAAGCCAAATTTCCAAAGAGTAAATAATCACACTGAAATTTTTTTTTTTATTACAGCTTTTTATTTACAAGATATATGCATGGGTAATTTATCAGCATTGATCCTTGCAAAACCTTCTGTTTCAACTTTTCCCCTCCTTGCCCCCATCTCCTCCCCTAGATGGCAGGTAGTCCCATACATGTTAAATATGTTAAAGTATCTGTTAAATACAATACATGTATACATATTTATACAGTTATCTTGCTGCACAAGAAAAAATCGGATTTAGAAATAAGGTAAAAATAACCTGAAAAGGAAAACAAAAATGCAAGCGGACAATAACAGAAGGAGTGGAAATGCTATGTTGTGGTCCACATAACATAGTTCCCATAGTTCTTTCGCTGGATGTAGCTGGTGCTGTTCCTCACTGATTAATTGGTACTGAATTGGATCCTCTCATTACTGAACATAGCCAGGTCTGTCAGAATTGATCCTCATATAGTATTTTTTTTTTTTAGATAACTTTTTATTGATAGAACTCATGCCAGGGTAATTTTTTACAATATTATCCCTTGCATTCACTTCTGTTCCGATTTTTCCCCTCCCTCCTTCCACCCCCTCCTCCAGATGGCAAGCAATCCTTTACATATTGAATAGGTTACAGTATATCCTGGATACAATACACGTGTGCAGAACCGAACAGTTTTCTTGTTGCACAGGGAGAATTCAGAAGGTATAAATAATCCGGGAAGAAAAACACAAATGCAAGCAGTTTATATTTATCTCCCAGTGTTCTTTCTTTTTCCATCAGAATACATCCTCAAACAGTATCATTGTTGAGGTATATAATGATCTCCTGGTTCTGCTCAGTTCACTTAGTATCAGTTCATGTAAGTCTCTCCAGTCCTCTCTGTATTCATCCTGCTGGTCATTCCTTACAGAACAATACTATTCCATAACGTTCATATACCACAATTTACTCAACCATTCTCCAATTGATGGGCATCCATTCATTTTCCAGCTTCTAGCCACTACAAACAGGGCTGCCACAAACATTTTGGCACATACAGGTCCCTTTCCCTTCTTTAGTATCTCTTTGGGATATAAGCCCACTAGAAACACTGCTGGATCAAAGGGTATGCACAGTTTGATAACTTTTTGAGTAGTTCCAAATTGTTCTCCAGAATGGCTGGATGTGTTCACAATTCCACCAACAATGTATCAGTGTCCCTGTTTTCCCACATCCCCTCCAACATTACACATTATCTTTCCCTGTCACTCTAGCCAATCTGACAGATGTGTAGTGGTATCTCAGAGTTGTCTTAATTTGCATTTCTCTGATTAATAATGATTTGGAGTATATTTTCATATGTCTATAAAAAGTTTCAATTTCTTTGTCTGAGAATTGTCTGTTCATATCCTTTGACCGTTTATCAATTGGAGAATGGTTAGTATTGTTGTTGAAGTGTATAATGATCTCCTGGTTCTGCTCATTTCACTCAGCATCAGTTCATGTAAGTTTCTCCAGATCTCTCTGTATTTATCCTGCTAGTCATTTTTTACCGAACAATAATATTCATATACCACAATTTATTCAGCCATTCTCCAATTGATGGGCATCCACTCATTTTCCAGTTTCTAGCCACTACAAACAGGGCTGCCACAAACATTTTTGCACATGTGGATCCCTTTCCCTTTAAGATCTCTATGGGACATAAGCCCAGTAGAAACATTGCTAGATCAAAGGGTATGCACTGTTACATAACTTTTTGAGCATAGATCCAAATTACTCTCCAGAATGGTTGGATCCATTCACAATTCCACCAAAAATGTATCAGTCACACTGAAAACTTGACAACTGCCCAGAGACCAATTTGAGCTGACTCCAGCAGGTCCTATACCAGTAGCTTGTAAATTTGAGGGCAGAGACTGTGATGTAATTCATATGGGCAAGGACAGGGTTTAGGGAGGGGGACATTGTTGGCCATTTGGCTAATGGCCACAGGGCTTAAATGGTGGTATAAAACTTTAGATTATCCTTCTCTAGTCTTTCTTCAAGGCACATTTTGATTCCTTCCAGGAAGAACTGAGAGGTTGGCCACTCTGCTCTCTTCAGAGAGTTTGAGAGAGAGTATTATTCTAAAATCATATCTATGTGCCCCTGATTGTTAGACTAGGAAAAATAACCTAAGTTCAAGCTGAGATCCTTAATTACCGTCCCTTAATAGGAAAGGAATGATCCAAGCTAAATATTCAAGTGTTGACTCCCCACTAAATGGAGGTTCATAAAGAATATGTGTAGCAAATAGCAAATAAAACACATCCAAGCAAATAGAAATAGCAAAAGATATACAGATGAGAATATGTACCAGACAATGTAGAGAATGAATAAGCATTCACACTGGAAATAAATTATTTCTACTCGACCAAAATTAAGAGAAAATACTAGAAGTCACTCAAAGGAAAATGTCCCAAAGTCTTTAATATCTAGAAGTAGGGACATGATTGAAGTGCTGAGTCCTCTACATGATGGCTACAGTCTTTCTCTCCCTTCAGGAACCTGAAGAGAATCTGGAATCCTATATATTTTTCCTCAAAACTGAAACTCAGATAACTAAGATCTTTCTTCTCTCAAATTCTTGCCAACTTTAAGCCTGTAGAACTGAGTAATAAATCTCTACCAAGGATGATGGCCCCATGCGAATAGATTTTGAGTTGTGGGTTACACTTGTTTCTTTAATATGATTGAGTTGAATAAATTAACCCCTTTGTTTTCTTCAATCTCTAGTCTTATATTGTACTTTTGTTATATTCACAATTGCCAACTCATTTTATGTAACTTTCTAGAGTATGTGATGAGGAGAAATGACAAGTTTCTGTCCTCAAGTTTACATTCTCCTAGGACTACACAATATGAATAGAAATTAGAGTTCCACTAATGAATTGTCATTTTTATGGATACCTGGATACCATGGTGAAAATAAATCCAAAATGCCTGCTTTTACTATGTGGTGTTGGGTACAATTCACCAAGGAGACTGGGAGTGGCTCTCTTATTGATGTTAACTGGACAACTATAGCAGAAAAAATGGTGGCCCTCACATCAACTCTACGCAATCCTTTTTTACCCCCTGTGGTTGGTGTTCTTAATCAAAGCATTGATCTAATGTTTTAGGGTTTGGTTTTGGGGGTTTTTTTTTGGTAAAGATGGTAGACATTTTGAAAGAAAAGCACACAACTTTTAATGTAAGTTTAGTTTAGTTTATTGAGTTTATTTATAAAAAGGTGGTCTTGTATCTATTAGTGCATGTTAGCAGTAGGGGAAAATTTATAAAAAGTATAAGGTACATACAAAAAGAACGGAAATACCAGTGTAAGAGTTATAAAGGATTATACATTTCAAAAGAAAAAAATGTTAGAAATCATACCATTTTGTTCAACTCAAATATATATATATATATATATAAAGACACATGTATAAATATATAAAACTTCTCTTATGGCACTTAAAAATCAAAAGATTAATACTATCCTTTTACACATGGAACAAAGCCACAAAATCTGCCATGATACACAACAGTTTAAAGGTCTAAATATATAATTACTGATTGCATGCATGTCATAGAGGAGCAGATTGTATGCAAAAGGAGAAAATCTTACCTTTATGCTATACATAAATCTCCAGAAGTTCCTTCTGGGAAGCCAGTCTCTGCTCACTCCCACCTAGCAGCAGCATTGCTTCTTACAGCAGCACTGCTGGCAGCAACATTTCTGTTGGCAGCAGCCCTTGCAACAGCCACATCCCTTACCACAGCCACAGCCACAGCCACAGCCACCACAGCCACCACAGCAGCAGGTGCGGCGGCAGCAGACCACTGTAGGGCTGCAGCAGCCCCCACAGCAGCCACAGCAGCAGGGGCAGCAGCCAGAGCAACAGCCTACACGGCGGCAGGTACAGGTGGTACAGCAATTGCCACAGCCGCCGCAGCCTCCACAGCCACAGCCGCCACAGCCGCAGCCACCACAGCCGCCACAGCCGCAGCCACCGCAGCTATTGCAGGTGGTACAACTTCCTCTACAGCCACAGCAACCCATAGTGTCAGTCAAAAGGGTTCAGATGAGATGAGGAGAGAGAGGAATCAGGAGAGGTGAGTGAAGTTTGATGCTCTTTTGCTACAGGGCAGCCCTTAAATACTATCCTGGGGGGCTACTGCTCAGGACACATGACACTGCTGTTTATTTCATTTTCTATGGGAAACACGTTTTGTTTACTTCCTTATGTGACTTTTCAGCTTCATTAAATTGCTTATTTTAGTTAGTCCCAAATAATTTGTTATATAAATGTATTCAAAGAATGTTCAAAACAAAATCCTAGAATTCTTCATGGTAAACCATTACTTTTTTTCAGAGATGTTTCTTAAAAGAAAGTCCCAAACTCATATGCGAAATCATCTACCTTGAAATAAAGAGCAGAATGGCAATATCCTTTTCAATGATTACTAGGGTTCTCTCCCAATGTAAAACTATCTTCTCTCAAGACTTTCAAAAGCTATCTCCTAAACTAGGAAAATGTTACTTTCACTAAAGACTGAGTCTAAAATGTAGGCATTTCAAATGTACACTTTTACAAGTGTTTACTCTTCACATTATATTCATGTTATTCTGTAAACCATATTTATTTTACATTCACTCTTACAAATTCCATTTTCTTCCCTAAAAGGATGATTTTTTTTTCTCTTGTCTCCATTTTCAAGCTTCCATATATCCCTGAAAAAAAAAAATGGGATAAAATCCCTGGTAAAGAAAATTTAGGAAATGAATTGTGAAACTGATCCATCATACCATTTTGTTCAGTTCAAATATATATATATGTATGTATGTATGTATGTATGTATACAGACACATATGAATATATATATAAATATAACTTCTCTTATGGCACTTGAAAATCAAAAGATTAATACTATCCTTTTATACATGAAACAAAGCTACAAAATCTGCTATGATATGTACAACCATTTAAAGTTTAAAATTCTCTCTTATTCAAATATAATACTCTAGATGAGCAGTTTTCATACTTTTTTTAACTTCAAGATCCCTTTGTAATTTAAAAAAATTATTGGAGACTCTAAAGATCTTTTGTTCATATGAGTTACAGCTTATATTTATCATAATATAAATTAAAATATTTTAGTGTTATTATGAAAGCAACTTTGACCTCTCGATGCTGTAAAGAGGTCTCAAGTTCAATTCTAAAGCATATATATTTACATACGTATATATGCATGTTTCTTTAATATGTTACATATGTACATATATATATAAATTATAACTGTCTTCTTTTATGGGATTTAAAAATCAAAAGATTAATACTATCTTTTTACACATGAACCAAAAACCACAAAATCTGCTATGATACACAACAGTTTAAAGGTCTATAATCATTGATTGTATGTATGCCAGAGAGGAGCAGATCATCACAAGGCTTTTCCAGACCACACTTTGAGGCCTATTGATCTAAAACTTCTTTTTTTAATAGTATTTTATTTTTCTAAATACATGCAAAGACAGTTTTTCACATTTACCTTTGCAAAACTTTGTTTTCCAATTTTTTCTCCTTTCCTTCCTTACCTCCTTCCTCCCCAAGACAGCAAGCAGTCCAATAAAGGTTAAATGTATGCAATTCTACTAAATATATTTTCATATTCTTTATACTACACAAGAACAAGCAGAACAAAATCACAAGAAAAAAAATACAAGCAAACCAACAACCACCACCAAAAAAAAAAAAAAAAAAAAAAAGGGAAAATACTATGCTTTCTGTAATCCACATTCAGTTTCCATGGTTCTCTCTGGATGCAAATGTCTCTTTCCATTCCAAGACTATTGGAATTGCCTTAAATCACCTCATTTGAAAAAATCCAAGTCTTGTTCTTGTCCATGGTCTCATCAGTGCATTTACTCTCTCCATTATCAGGTCACAAAACACCTATTCCTTATTCTTTGTGATTAATTTCCAATTTCTTCTACAAATCTTTCACTGAGATCTTTAATGTGCTAAAAGTTTTTAAGGCCTATAGTTATTTTTTAACATCTATGAAGAAGAGAGTCCGTGGTTTGTCAATCTCTGGGATTGTCTCCCCCCCAAAAAAAAAGATGTCCCCACAGCCATCAATCTAGCAGTTCTTCTCCTCAAATTTCTTCAGGTCTTTTGTCCAAAATCTATATGAATCCATCCACAAGCGATAAATCTATCAAGTGTCTACCATATATGCCTGGGGCAGCTAGAATGCCAGCCCTGGAGTCAAGAAGATTCATTTTCCTTAGTATAAAACTAACCTCAGATAGTTACTAGCTAGATATGTGACTCTAGGAAAATCACTGAATTTTGTTTGCCTCATTTTCTTCATCTGTAAAATGAGCTGAAAAGAAAATATCAAACCCACTCCCATGTTCTTGCCCAAAAAAACCCTAAAGAGTCAGATACTAATGAAAAATGACTAAACAAAAACAAAATTATATACCTGGCACTGTTAGATATTAGAATTACTGTGACAAAATTTGACAGTCCTTCACTCAAGGAGTTTATATTCTATTGGAACAATCAATAGGTGTATACAAAGTTAGATACCTAGATCTAATTTTAATGGCATAGGGAAATACTCTCAGTGGCAAAAAAATCTCTTTACCAAAACAGGTAGTCAATCTGTCTGGATCTTTTAGACTTAGAAAGCAGTCAGAGGTACTGATCATAGAGCCAGCATGTTTCAGAGGCAGGGATAGAACTCAGATTCTCTTGGTTCTGAGTTAACTCTCTATTGATAAAATCACATCATCTCTTGATAACAAAACATAAGATCACTTCAGGGACAGATTATCATCCAGGAGTGATCAGAAAAGGTTTTATGTAGAAGATCACAATTGAGTTGAGCCTTGAAGAAAGTTAGGGATTCTAAGGAACAGAAATTCAGAAAGGGCATGTCCTACATATGAGGAAGCCAGCTTATGTAAGGACACAGAGGTAGGAGATGCTTATTTGTGTATATGTCTTAACTTTTCTACCAGAAAAAAAGTTCTTAGAGAACAAAAACAGTATTGCCAGTTCACTTTGTATAGGAATCTAGCATGTTATAGATGCATCACAAATGATTGTTCAAACATTTTTAAATAATCACTAAAAAGTACATGTATTACATTATAAATAGCAATAGCATATTTTGAAAGATGTGACAGAAAATAAAATCTATCAGGGTTAATTAAATACAGTTCAACTCAATCAAGTGTTGATATCTAAATATCTTTCAACTGTCACTACAATGAGGTCAGGATTCTGCAAGATTCTGTAACGTGGATGTCACACTAAGACTAATGAGTCATTAAATTAATGCAGAGATTACAAGAAGGAAGTAAATAAGAGTCATCTTAGAAAGATGTATAAACAACAAAGCATCCCATGTCCTAGAACAAGTCTCCTCAGAAAGGTATATAAGGGCTGCCCTGCAGAAGGGGAGCATCAGACTTCATTCACCTCTCCTGAATCCTCTCTCTCCTCATCTCACTTGAACCTTCTATACTAAAACCATGGGTTGCTGTGGTTGTGGAGGCTGTGGTGGCTGTGGTGGCTGTGGTGGCTGTGGCGGCTGCGGTGGCTGCGGCTGTGGAGGCTGTGGCTGTGGTGGCTGCGGGGGCTGCGGCTGTGGAGGCTGTGGTGGCTGCGGCGGCTGTGGCAACTGTTGCTGTACCACCTGTACCTGCCGCCGTGTAGGCTGCTGCTCTGGCTGCTGCCCCTGCTGCTGCGGCTGCTGTGGAGGCTGCTGCAGCCCTACTGTGGTCTGCTGCCGCCGCACCTGCTGCTGTGGTGGCTGTGGTGGATGTGGCTGTGGCTGTGGCTGTGGTAAGGGCTGTGGCTGTGGTAAGGGCTGCTGCCAGCAAAAGTGCTGTTGTCAACAGAAATGCTGCTGCAAAAAGCAATGCTGCTGTTAAAAGGAAGTGATCAGTGCTGAATCTCTGGGAAGGAACTACTGGGGACACATGTACAGCAAGAAGGTAAAACTTTCTTCTCTTACCTTGTCTTCTCTCTACTAAGACCTCTTTGGGTTCCAAAGTGTGGAACACTTAACAGCCCTCAGTATCTCTCAGGTACTTAATTTGGAAAGTGCCCGTTTTTAAAAAGAATGATCTTCCCAACAATGAGATAGGGGCCAAAAACAATTTTCTCAAACTTTATTCATATGATGAGGTCATAGAATCATGAATTTTAGCATTTTTTCTCTCTTGAAATGTCTCTTATAAATGCCTGTATCAGTAAGTCTATTCTTTGGATATTTACTATACATTCACTGCCCTTTCTATAATTTCTGTGTTTTTCAATGAATATTTCTTAATAAAATGGACTAAATTTCATTAAAAAAAAAAAACCACCATGATTTCCTTTTGTTGTTGTTGTTCTCTTGCATCTATACTGTGTACTGATGAAATCTTAAGGAAAGTGATGGTGCTAAACTAATAGTAGAAGCTAAGTGATCCAAAAAAACAAGATCCTGAAGGAATAACTGTAGATATTCAAAAGAGTTTAGATAAAATTCATGAATGATATGTGCATCATAGATTTTTAATGAGGTCACATCTTTAAGATTTTAAGGTAGTTATTATAAAGAGAGGACAGTTGCAAACATCTCTTGTCCCATGTCACTGTCGAAGCCAGAATACTGGCCAAAAAGACCACGGAGCAGAGTTATGTCATAGATTTAGAACTGAAAGCAACCTCAGAGCTTTTCTAGTTCAAACTTCCGATCTTACAGATGAGGCAGAGAGGGATAAATTGATTTACCCAAGGTCTCAAATAGTGATGGGAAGTTCAGAGCTGGGATTCAAACCTAGGTTCTCTGATTTCAAGCCTAAAATACTTTTCACAATATAATATGATCTTTCATGCTTACAGCTTATTCAACTGATCACTTTGCATCTAACTTTTCTAATAGATGTTTACTCTTTGGTCATGCTCTGCTATTACATTGGTCAACAACCACTATAAATGATAACACAAAAGTATACCTCTTTTAGTCCCACAATGAATTTCTAAGTATTATATCCCACTGAATTCAAGGCCAACATGTACAAAGATTAGGATCAGGGAAAAAGTATTCCTATCCAGGACCAAAGAGGAAGTGTCCAAGGTGGGAGACAAGCAAACAAATATGGGAAAAGAAAAAAAAACCAGGCCAAGTTGATACCAAGATATCTCAGGATCATCAGAGCCCAAGGGGTTGAGAAAAATAGGATGAGTGGTTCTTTGGACAAGGACTTAAAACCCAGGAGCATGTCCCAGAGCAATATGCCAAATGACAGGTACCATCCAAGTGGCTGATCATTTGTAGGCCTCAGCCTGATTTCCCAGATCTTCAGTTTTTCAAATGCAGCTGCTTTTACCTTCACATAGTCATGGATTGTGTTGGGTCTCTTTCGAGACATCTCCATAAGGCCATTGGTTAGTCAGTCAATAAGCATTTATGAAATACCTACTATGTGCTGGACTAAACACTTGAGATAAAGAAAGGTAAAAGGTCTCAATGATCTTACGATCTGTTTTGCTGTTTATAGAATTCAAGTGAATTTTTCAGGAAGACACTTATTAAGTGTCTGCTATATCCTAGTTGTCTCTGAAAAAGTATTTAGGATAAAGTAAAGGATACTGTGTTGAACACAACACTGGTCAAGACTTGTCTATGAGCAAAAGCAGTTAATTAAACAAAAGATATGTTTCCTTTCATTCCTTACAATATGCCAGGATTCAAAGGCAAAAAATTCACTCCTTAATTTCAGGTAGTTTATACTCACAAACTATTGGTTTTTTTTTTTTTTTGATTTTAACATACATACACACACACACACACACACACACACACACACACACACACTCACTCACACACACACACTCAACACTCAATGAAGCCAAAATGGATTCATACCTGTTCATCAAAGCTCCCGTATCTGATGTGGACTACACACATGCCTACTTGGTATTCACCATGGACAGCTCATTCCAAACCCCAAAATTCATAGAATTGTGAAGGGATTGACTTTCTTTTACACCCCTGAAAGAGACTTGGAAATCAACTGTCAGTTGTTCAAGTGAGTTACAGAATCAGGACCAAAAAATGTGTGCCCTTATTCTCCCTATATGGTTCTTTCCACTATACCCCATGCAATATATTCTAGAGCCTGCTCAACATGAGGTAGAAAAGATGGAGAAACTACTTATATAGAATAACACAGTAGGTCCAATAGTGAGGAAAATTGTCCACTCTCCTTCTTTGTTCCTCTAAGAGATGAAAAGTTCATGCCCCAGTTTCATCATTACACATTTTGACTAAAGAGGGTCTGTCTAACAGGCCATCTAACTAGAATTCTTGTAGAAAAGAGACCCAGAAGAGGATTCCGTGATCTTGGAATTTTCTAGAGCTTCCTCTAAGTAGTTTCCTACTTTGCCCATGTCCTCTCTTTTTTCAGAGATTTTTTTTTTTTAATTTTGTGTTTCTCAGAGATTTTCTTGTGATCTGAGCTCCTTTAGACTTTTGACCTTCTTGCTCAAGCCGAACAGGAAGTTTAACCAAGGTAAATGAAATTAGAAAAAAAGAGTGCAAAGAGGGAAAAAATGATAGAAAAAGATCTACCAAAAAATTTCAAGAAACTACTTCCCCCTTTGAGGCTATTTAGACCCTAACAATACAGCTCCCAAAGAGCTTATTAAGGCTGGAAAAATGGTATTAAAGAGAGCAAAGATCAGCAAAGTAGCTGGATTGCACCAAGTATAGCTAGAGGAGATACATGCTGGAGGCAATGAAAAAAATGAATGAAGCATCTATGAGCTCTTTCTGTGTGCAAAGCACTGAGTTAAGGGCTTAACACATAGAGAAGACAATACAAGTAATATCTCTCACAACCACCCTGAGAGAAAGATGCTATTATTCTCTGTTTTACAGTTGAATAAATTTGGGAAGAGAGAAATCAAATGACTTGCCTAGGATCACACAACCTCAAGTGTCTGAGACCAGATCTGAATTCAGGTCTTCACAATTCCTTCCTTAGTGACCTATCCATTGTACTACCTATTTGCCGAGAAGAATCACAAAACTTGATTTTATAAAGATTATCTACTATACCATGTCCATTTACTTATGAGGAATCCTGAGGTCCAGAAAGCTCAGGCAAAGCTCACATGGTGAAAAGAATACTGGGTTGGAGTTAGTAGATTTAGAAAGTTCCTTCAATGATAAGATCAAAACCCATCCATACCTATACATGTTGTGTGATTCTTGTCCAAAAGTTCATGTCAGGGGACCTACCCAACATGCTGGAGGTCTTGCTCCCTTTCCCCTGATATTACATCAAGTCAAAGTTCCAGAACACATCATCTACATGATATAGGGCAATTCCCTTCACTTCTCCTAATCTAAATGTTCTCATCTGTAAAATGAGAATAATAATAATAATGACAATAATAATTTTTACTGCCTATTTCAGCGAATTATCTAAGGATCAAATGAAGTGGGATGTATATTTTGTCAACCATTACATGCTTTACAAACTGCAAGCTGTTATAATTCATTGTTGTTAATAGGAGAGCCTCCTAATCCTGGCACTCTATAGCTCACCTTACTTCATTATCAATCTCTATGCACAGAAGGGAGAGAGGTGAGCCTGGAGTTAGGAAAACTCATCTGAATTCAGACACTTATTAGCCATGTGAACTTGGGCAAGTCACTTCACCCTTTGTTTGCCTTAGTTACTCCTCTGTAAAATGAGCTGAAAGAGCAAATGCTAAATGACTCAGTATCTTTGTCAAGAAAGCGCCAAATGGGATCATCAAGAGTCAGGCTGAAACAACAAAACACAATGAAAGTCTTATGCTCATTAGAAATCAACTGCAAAAGTATATGTAGTCTATGGGAGACATAGCAGCCTAGAGTACAGTACCTTCGCACAGCCATCTGACACAACTGAAAAACAACTCAGCTACAACCACCCCCACTAGCCACAACTGCCTAAATATTAACAGAACAGCAGACACCTTAGTGAGACACATGGAGGACCAGTGGAAGTACTACCCCTCAAGTCATGACCCCAAATCTAAACTGTATGCATTCAAAAAGCCAGAAGATATCCAAGGGTAGCACCTGGATCGAGGTTCCATGCTCTGGGCTCAAGAGGTAGTTTGCTTGGGGATCAAGGATTTAGGAGGAATTTGTACTTGGGACTCACTTGCAACTCATTTTATTACCACACAGCCCGAAGCATGAGGAAAACTACAGATGCCAAAAGGAGTTAGGGAAAGGGAGGGAAAGGAAGGGTGCACAAACAGAATCTTGGTCACAGAGGAACACTCAGGTGAAGAGAACACACAAGGTACAGGATGCAGGAGTTAGCTCTTAGCTTGGAGGTCCAGAAGGCAGATTCTTATAAGATCAAGAGGGAGAAGGATGGTGGTCTTATCCAAGCCACCTGAGGATTAGCTTCCTTCCATGTGAAGCTTAATAAGAGCCACCTGCTCCTTTGCGTGAGTCACATGGGAAAGTCAAGGAAAGCAACCCAAGATCCCTTTGTTTACTGTGGCCATTGGGGTCACATACTTAACAACAATGTGATAAACACCTCCCCGTCTTATGTGTAGTCTATTCCAATTCATGTGTCTGTCATGTGCAGATACCTTTTTCATATGTGTCAAGAAAAATAGCTTAATTCTCACTCTTTCTGTTGGTGTTTCCTTGCATTTTGTTTTCTTTCTCAGTTTTTTTTCTTCCTTCTTAATCCAATTTTTCTTGTGCAGCAAGATAACTGTATAAATTTGTATACATATGTTGGATTTAACATGTATTGTTCTACCTGACATCTAGGGGAAGGGTGGGAGGAAGAAGGGGATAATTTGGAACAGAAGGCTTTGCAAGGGTCAATACTGAAAAATTACCCATGCATATGTTTTGTAAATAAAAAGCTTTAATAAATTAAAAAGGAAACAAAGAAAAATAGCTTAATAGTTCCAATATCTTCATCAGGTGATACTCCAAATCCTATCACTCCTATTCTTCCCCATGACCAATGAAGTCTGGAGAGAAACTCTTTTCACTGGACAGATTAATTAATAGAATGCTCCTCTGGTACCCTGTCATCTCTTGATGATGAGAGAAAGGGAAGACTATTTCTAGCCCACTAAGGCATATACTCATATGCAGCAGATAAAACACTGAATGTGGTGTTAAAAAGTTATAACGTCAAATCCTGCTTAAGACACTTATTAGCTATATAACCATGTGGCCCTGGAGAAAATACTTGACCTTTTCTGAGCCTTAGTTTCCTCATCTGTAAAATGGGGATCATCAACATCTACCTTCCAGAGTTGGTGTGAGGATGAAATTTTAAATGTACAAACTGAAAGAGAGAGACAGAGAAACAGAGAGAGAAGGAGATAGAGAGAGAAATAGAAAGACACAGAGACATACACACAGAGAGACAGAGACAGAGAAACAGACAAAGAGGAAGACACAGAGAAAGAGAGAAAAATCTATTTTTTTCTTTTTAAAGCTATTTATTTAGATTAAGAAAAAGTACTTATTGTAGATGTAGCTAATTGGAAGCAGTTGTTCCTCCCCAGACTTCTGTTTTGGAGTATTACCTAATGAAGATATAGGAACTATTAAGCTATTTTTCTTGACACATGACAGACACATGAATTGGAATAGATCACACAGGACAGGGAGGTGTTTATCACAATGTTGTAAATATGTGACCCCAATGGCCACAGTAAACAAAGGAATCTTGGGTTGCTTTCCTTGACTTTCCCATGTGACTCACTCAAAGGAGCAGGTGGCTCTTATTAAGCTTCACATAGAAGTGAACTCATTCTCAGGTGGCTTGGCTAAGATCACCATCCTTTTCCCTCTTGATCTTATAAGAATCTGCCTTCTGGACCTCCAAGCTAAGAGCTAACTCCTGCATCCTGTACCTTGTGTGTTCTCTTCACCTGAGTGTTCCTCTGTGACCAAGATTCTGTTTGTGCACCCTTCCTTTCCCTCCCTTTCCCTAACTCCTTTTGGCATCTGTAGTTTTCCTCATGCTTCGGGCTGTGTGGTAATAAAATGAGTTGCAAGTGAGTCCCAAGTACAAATTCCTCCTAAATCCTTGATCCCCAAGCAAACTGCTTCTTGAGCCCAGAGCATGGAACCTCGATCCAGGTGCTACCCTTGGATATCTTCTGGCTTTTTGAATGCATACAGTTTAGATTTGGGGTCATGACTTGAGGGGTAGTAATTCCACTGGTCCTCCATGTGTCTCACTAAGGTGTCTGCTGTTCTGTTAATATTTAGGCAGTTGTGGCTAGTGGGGGTGGTTGTAGCTGAGTTGTTTTTCAGTTGTGTCAGATGGCTGTGCGAAGGTACTGTACTCTAGGCTGCTATGTCTCCCATAGACTACATATATTTTTGCAGCTGATTTCTTATAAGCATAAGACTTTCATTGTGTTTTGTTGTTGTTCAGTGATTTTCAGCCTGACTCTTGATGATCCCATTTGGCGCTTTCTTGACAAAGATACTGAATCAATTGCCAATTGCTTCTCGAGCTCATTTTACAGATGAGGTAACTAAGGCAAACAAAGGGTGAAGTGACTTGCCCAAGTTCACATGGCTAATAAGTGTCTGAATTCAGATGAGTCTTCCTAACTCCAGACTCAACTCTCTCCCTTCTGTGCATAGAGATTGATAATGAAGTAAGGTGAGCTACAGAGTGCCAGGATCAGGAGGCTCTCCTAGTAACAACAATGAATTATAACAGCTTGCAGTTTGTAGAGCATGTAATGGTTGACAAAATATACATCCCACCTCATTTGATCCTTAGATAATTCGCTGAAATAGGCAGTAAAAATTATTATTGTCATTATTATTATTATTCTCATTTTACAGATGAGAACATTTAGATTAGGAGAAGTGAAGGGAATTGCCCTATATCATGTAGATGATGTGTTCTGGAACTTTGACTTGATGTAATATCAGGGGAAAGGGAGCAAGACCTCCAGCATGTTGGGTAGGTCCCCTGACATGAACTTTTGGACAAGAATCACACAACATGTATAGGTATGGATGGGTTTTGATCTTATCATTGAAGGAACTTTCTAAATCTACTAACTCCAACCCAGTATTCTTTTCACCATGTGAGCTTTGCCTGAGCTTTCTGGACCTCAGGATTCCTCATAAGTAAATGGGTATGGTATAGTAGATAATCTTTATAAAGTCCAAGTTTTGTGATTCTTCTCGGCAAATAGGTAGTACAATGGATAGGTCACTAAGAAAAGAATTGTGAAGACCTGAATTCAGATCTGGTCTCAGACACTTGGGGTTGTGTGATCCTGGGCAAGTCATGTGATTTCTCTCTTCCCAAATTTATTCAACTGTAAAACAGAGAGAATAATAGCATCTTTCAGGGTGGTTGTGAGAGATATTATTTGTATTGTCTTCTCTATGTGTTAAGTCCTTAACTCAGTGCTTTGCACACAGAAAGAGCTCATAGATGCTTCATTCATTTTTTTCATTGCCTCCAGCATGTATCTCCTCTAGCTATACTTGGTGCAATCCAGCTACTTTGCTGATCTTTGCTCTCTTTAATACCATTTTTCCAGCCTTAATAAGCTCTTTGGGAGCTGTATTGTTAGGGTCTAAATAGCCTCAAAGGGGGAAGTAGTTTCTTGAAATTTTTTGGTAGATCTTTTTCTATCATTTTTTCTCCTGTTTGCACTCTTTTTTTCTAATTTCATTTACCTTGGTTAAACTTCCTGTTCGGCTTGAGCAAGAAGGTCAAAAATCTAAAGGAGCTCAGATCACAAAAAAATCTCTGAGAAACACAAAATTAAAAAAAAAATCTCTGAAAAAAGAGAGGAAATGGGCAAAGTAGGAAACTACTTAGAGGAAGCTCTAGAAAATTCCAAGATCACAGAATCCTCTTCTGGGTCTCTTTTCTACAAGAGTTCTAGTTAGATGGCCTGTTAGACAGACCCTCTTTAGTCAAAATGTGTAATGATGAAACTGGGGCATGAACTTTTCATCTCTTAGAGGAACAAAGAAGGAGAATGGACAATCTTCCTCACTATTGGACCTACTGTGTTATTCTATATAAGTAGTTTCTCCATCTTTTCTACCTCATGTTGAGCAGGCTCTAGAATATATTGCATGGGGTATAGTGCAAAGAACCATATAGGGAGAATAAGGGCACACATTTTTTGGTCCTGATTCTGTAACTCACTTGAACAAGTGACAGTTGATTTCCAAGTCTCTTTCAGGGTGTAAAAGAAAGTCAATCCCTTCACAATTCTGTGAATTTTGGGGTTTGGAATGAGCTGTCCATGGTGAATACCAAGTAGGCATGTGTGTAGTCCACATCAGATACGGGAGCTTTGATGAACAGGTATGAATCCATTTTGGCTTCATTGAGTGCTGATTGTGTGTGTCTCTCTCTCTCTCTCTCTGTGTGTGTGTGTGTGTGTGTGTGTGTGTGTGTGTGTGTGTGTATGTATGTTAAAATCAAATTAAAAAAAAAAAAAAAAAACCAATAGTTTGTGAGTATAAGCTACCTGAAATTAAGGAGTGAATTTTTTGCCTTTGAATCCTGGCATATTGTAAGGAATGAAAGGAAATATATCCTTTGTTTAATTAACTGCTTTTGCTCATAGACAAGTCTTGACCAGTGTTGTGTTCAACACAGTATCCTTTACTTTATCCTAAATACTTTTTCAGAGACAACTAGGATATAGCAGACACTTAATAAGTGTAGACTTCCTGAAAAATTCACTTGAATTCTATAAACAGCAGAAGCAAAAGGAGGTACTCAGGGGCCTATTGTGTATAACCATATTGTAAGATCATTGAGACCTTTTACCTTAATTTATCTCAAGTGTTTAGTCCAGCACATAGTAGGTATTTAATAAATGCTTATTGACTGACTGACCAATGGCCTTATGGAGATGTCTCAAAAGAGACCCAACACAATCCATGACTATGTGAAGGTAAAAGCAGCTGCATTTGAAAAACTGAAGATCTGGGAAATCAGGCTGAGGCCTACAAATGATCAGCTCCTTGGACAGTACCTGTCATTTGGCATATTGCTCTGGGACATGCTCCTGGGTTTTAAGTCCTTGTCCAAAGAACCACTCATCCTATTTTTCTCAACTCCTTGGGCTTTGATGATCCTGAGATATCTTGGTATCAACTTGGCCTGTTTTTTTTTTCCATATTTGTTTGCTTGTCTCCCACCTTGGACACTTCCTCTTTGGTCCTGGGTAAGAATACTTTTTCCCTGATCCTAATCTTTGTACATGTTGGCCTTGACTTCAGTGGGATATAATACTTAGAAATTATTGTGGGACTAATAGAGGTATACTTTTGTTTTATCATTTATGGTGGTTGTTGACCAATGTGATAGCAGAGCATGACCAAAGAGTAAACATCTATTAGAAAAGTTAGATTCAAAGTGATCAGTTGAACAAGCTATAAGCATGAAAGATCATATTATATTGTGAAAAATATTTTAGGCTTGAAATCAGAGAATCTAGGTTTGAATCCCAGCTCTGAACTTCCCATCACTATTTGAGACCTTGGGTAAATCAATTTATTCCTCTCTGCCTCATCTGTAAAATGGGAAGGTTGAACTGGAAAAGCTCTGAGGTTGCTTTCAGTTCTAAATCTATGACATAACTCTGCTCCGTGGTCTTTTTGGCCAGTATTCTGGCTTCGACAGTGACATGGGACAAGAGATGTTTGTAACTGTCCTCTCTTTATAATAACTACCTTAAAATCTTAAAGATGTGATCTCGTTAAAAATCTATGATGCACATATCATGCATGAATTTTATGTAAACTCTTTTGAATATCTACAGTTATTCCTTCAGGATCTTGTTTCTTTGGATCACTTAGCTTCTACTATTAGTTTAGCACCATCATTTTCCTTAAGGTTTCATCAGTACACAGTATAGATGCAAGAGAACAACAACAACAAAAGGAAACCATTTTTTTTTAAATGAAATTTAGTCCATTTTATTAAGAAATATTCATTGAAAAACACAGAAATTGTAGAAAGGGCAGTGAATGTATAGTAAATATCCAAAGAATAGACTTATTGATACAGGCATTTATAAGAGACATTTTAAGAGGAAAAAATGCTAAAATTCATGATTCTATTTATTGACCTCATGATATGAATGAAGTTTGGGAAAATTGTACTGAGTCCTTGTTCCAATAATTGGGGAAGTCATTCTTTTTAAAATGGGCACTTTCCAAATTAAGTACTTGAGAGATACTGAGGGCTGTTAAGTGTTCCACACTTTGAAACCCAAAGATGTTTTAGTAGAGAGAAGACAAGCTAAAAGAAGAAAGTCTTACCTTCTTGCTGTATATGTGCCTCCAGTAATTCCTTCCCAGAGGTCCAGCACTGATCATTTACCTTTAGCAGCAGCATTGTTTCTTGCAACAGCATTTCTGTTGGCAACAGCACTTCTGCTGGCAGCAGCCCTTACCACAGCCACAGCCCTTGCCACAGCCACAGCCACAGCCACAGCCACAGCCACCACAGCAGCAGGTGCGGCGGCAGCAGACCACTGTAGGGCTGCAGCAGCCCCCACAGCAGCCACAGCAGCAGGGGCAGCAGCCAGAACAGCAGCCTACACGGCGGCAGGTACAGGTGGTACAGCAACAGTTGCCGCAGCCGCCACAGCCACCACAGCCGCAGCCACCGCAGCCGCCACAGCCACAGCCGCCACAGCCGCAGCCACCACAGCCACCACAGCCACCACAGCCACAGCCGCCACAGCCACCACAGCCGCCACAGCCGCCACAGCCTCCACAACCACAGCAACCCATGGTTTTAGTACAGAAGGTTCAAGTGAGGTGAGGAGAGAGAGGATTCAGGAGAGGTGAACGAAGTTTGATGGTCTCTTCTGCTGGGCAACTTTTATATACCATTCTGGAGGGACTTGACCCAGGATGTCACAAGACAGTTCCTTCTTGTTGTTTATCTTAGTTCCCCATGAAAGCTTCTTATTTTTTGGCTTTTGGATGTTTGTTTGTTTGTTTTTCCTTCAGTGGGCTTCTTTGCCTCAATTTAACTACTAAATTCAACTTTTTCTTGTTTACCTTAAAGTCACAGTTCAACAGAATAACTTAAGTGATTTGTGATAAACTCATTTTTAGAGAGGAAAAATTCTATATTTGCTTCTGAATCAGCTGAGGAATCCTATAGAAGGAATAAACCCTGAACTGAAAAGGTCCTTTCAGATGCCCATCTAATCTGATTCCTCTTTTTATAAATAAGATTGAAACCCATACAGGGAGCTGCCTATGATAAAAGGAAAACTATTCCAAAACATCCTTTAGGGCATGGCTTTTGCAGGCTGAAACACAGATCACATGTGTAACATGCCCAGGTTCATCTACCTATTAGTACAAGATACATCCTTCTCCTATATCTTTTCAGTAACTAAAATAACCAAATCACATTTTCATCAGGTGATTAGACCTCTCTAGTGATAGTTTCTTATGCAAGAACTAGTTGTTAAACTACTTGTTTGTTCATGTAGCATCTATTGCTCAAACCAAGGTACCTACCATATGTAATGCTTTAAGTTCAGCACTGAGGGATGTACAAAAATAGCACAGCAATGTTCCCTATCCTGAAAGGCTTTAGATTTTAGTAGAAAGTACAAGCTACATATCCAAATATACAATAATCATATAAGAAACATAATGACAAATAAAATAAAGACATACATGGTCACTTATCTTGGAGGCAATGGGAAACAGTGGAAAAAACACTGATTCCATTTTCAAATCAATCCCTGGGTTCAAATCCTGTCTCCAATGCTTACCATCTGTATGACCTCAGTCAAATCACTTAACATTTCAATTGCCTCAATTGTGAACTGAGTGGTTAGACTAGATGATTCTTTAGGAGATCAACTTCATTAACAAAATGGCTGGTTCTTTTGTGGTGGCAAGGAATTAGAAATGGAATGGATGCTCATCAATTGGGAAATGGCTCAATAAGTTATGGTATATGAATGTAATGGAATATTATTGTTCTATAAAAAATGATGAGCAGGCTGATTTCAGAAAAGCCTGGAAAGACTTGCATGAACTGATGTTAAGTGAAGGGAAGAGAACAGGAGAACATGATCCACAGTAATAGCAAGATTCTATGATGATCAACTATGATCAACTTAACTCTTCTCAGCAATACAGTCACCCAAGACAATTTCAATGGACTTGGGATACAAAATGCCGTCGTCATCCAGAAAGGGAACAATGGAGATTCAATGCGGATCAAAGCATATTTTCTACCTTTTGTTTATTGGCTTGTTTTTTTTTCTCACAATTTTTCCCTTTTATTCTGATTTTTCTTTCACTAATAACTAATTTGGAAATGTGTTTTAATTGGCTGTACATGTATAATCTAGATCAGATTGCTTGTTCTTTAGGAAAGAAGAGTGATAAGGGAGGAAAGGAGAAAAAAAATGATACTCAAAATCTCATAAAAGTGAATGTTGAAAACTAGCTTTACATGCAATTGGAAAAAAATAAAATATTGTTAAGTCAGGGGAGACTAAAGTGGCTGGTTCTAACTAATGATCTCTATATCACTTACTATTTCTTGATAAAGACATGCAGTTTTTTGTGGGTTGTTGTTTTTTTAATTAACCAAGGGAGTTTGTTGTTATTTTCTTGTCTTGGTGCCCTGTAGAATACGACATCTTTGCAGGGCTTACTCAGTATTCCCAGTTTCTGCAGATAGCACACAGGAGGGATGGTGCCAGATCTCTATTTGGTCACCATAGTGACAGCCAAGGAGGTTTAGCTCATCAACTCTCTACTGCCACATGCTACTGCTTCTGGGTCAGAGATAGACAGCCTAGTCATTGAATCTAACACACTCACTTTACAGCTAAGATATCGGGAGCCAGAAAAGGAATATAGCTGGCCCAAAGTTACATAGCTAATAAATATCTAAGGCAAGACTTGAAGCCTGCTCTTCTTGACTCTCTCTGTCCACCATTCCAGGCTGCCTTTCAATGTGTGTCACTATTGCCAAAATAATAAAGAATTCTGGAATTATTTAAAATTGCCATCTTTCAAAATCTATTTATTTCATGGGGAAAAAATAACAAAATGAATATATTAGCCATATATTTTGGGTTAGATTATATGGTTCCCAAGAAACTTCATGTTACACACATTATTTATAGTCCCATAATGCTCCTGTCGGAAATATTCTAATGAAAATTCAGCCACCACTCATGAACACTTTCCCTTTGGATTATATAACGTGACAGTTTCTTGTGAATGTTGCAATATGCTGTTCTTTCCTTTTCTGGAAGGAAAATTTAAATTGCGGACAGAGGTTTCAACGTTTATGTTGCAAAATACGCTGTAGAATCACCTCCCATCTTTGGCTGGTATGGCATCAGTTTCTAAACAGATTCTGCCTACTTTGTTGTGAAGGGGTTCAAGGACTGCCACATCCATGCCCTCCAATCATGTGGATGTCTTTGTTTCAGGAGCTTCACACTGCTTTCCAAATGGTTTGCTAGCAGCCCAGGCTGGCCGGCCCACTCTGTCATCATGCAGATCTGCCAGCACCAACTGTTTCTGCACAAAGCTGTCTCCATCTGCTTCTGTGTTTTTCATCTCCTAAGGTTGAAAGAACTCAAGTTTCTGCCAACAATAAATACACACAGAATATGGGTAGAAGCCCAAGTGGGAAAAGGATAATGAAGTACTTTCATTTTTATTTGGACTCACTCCTTCAAATCATATATTAAAACTAGGTATGTACAGTGCATTCAGAGGAAGAGGAGCAAGATAGTGGAAATCTTAAGATATATTACAGAAGAATTATTGAAAGGAATCCAGATCATATGTCAATGGAGTTTAAAAGGACCTTCAGAGGTCATTGAGTCATTTTCTATACTCTCATTGAGTCATTCTCTACACTGCCTCCTGCCCATTTTACATGGGCAAACATTTAAATGTCTTAACCATGATCACACAGTTAGTAAGTGTCAGAGGCAGGATTTGAATCCTGGTCTTTCAAACTCTGAGTCCAATATGTTATTACTAAGCCATGTTGCCTCTCGGGGATGTTTAACCTGAAAGCTAGAAGAGGCAAGGATTTGTGGGGATTATGGTTCAAATATACTTCAGACTCTTACTAGCTGTGTGATCTTGGGCATGCCTTAACCTTGGACTTGGACTTAACCTCAGTTTGCCTCAGTTTCCTCAATTGAGCAAGCTACTATACAATTTAAGAAACTGGGCATTAGATGGTGTTGAGAAATCCCTCTCCAGAAGGTACATGTTTGTGCCAATATTATTTATATATATATGCATGTGAAATATATGTACATATAATCAGATTTGACTGGACATTTCATTTCTGTATGACTCTCCTGCAGAGGAACTTCCTGCAGATTAGTACTTTATAACCTATGATTTTAAGGAGTTACTTGGGGGCACTAAGAGATTAACGGACATGCCCAGAATTCATAGCAAATATGTGTCAAAAATGGGATTAAAAATGTTCTATTATGATATGCACACACACATATACACAAGCATACATACATTGGATTTGCAGATATTATCTCTTGTGAGCCATAATTACCCACTCAACTCTGTTTTTCTTTGCCCTAAAACATTCAATTCTTTGTAAATCAGAGAACTGGAATTCTTCATAAGGGATTATTGCAGTTTACAGATGCCAAGGTAGATTTTGATCTCAAGCAAAATGCTTTTTTCTTTTAATGGACTCCAATTCCATTTCAGATTGGTTATCTATTACTTTCTTCTCTGATAAGCCATTTGAGCATTGTCCAATACATCCTTGTAATTTTCTGCACCTGAATTTTCTGATAAGAGATATATTTTCCCCATTGTCCTTCACTTGGATTTGATAATAATCAGGATTAGGAAGGGTTTTCTGACATATTTACAGAATACCATGTTTATTGAATCAAGACACTGTGAATGGCAATTTGAAGTAAATATTTTTCACAGCGTATGAAGAGATTCTTGGTTAGGGCCTTGTCTTAGGTTCAAAGCATGATTTCAAATTCTTATCAGAATAGTTCAGGCAAATAAGTATTTATCTGGAATTAAATGGGTTCATAAAAGTCTTATTTCCAGGAATACATGAAGCATTAGAACATGATCAGTATGCAATAAAGTATTATTAGGAAATCAAGCTTTATTATTGGATAAAACTTATACTTTGAAACTAGTGATCAACCAAACTTGAGGGTGAAAGCTAGTTCAAAATTATGTAAGAATTGTGGACTACCTAAAGAAATTTCCATCAGTTGGAGAATGGATGAACAAATTATACTATGTGGCAAAGGGGTACTATTGTGCTATAAGAAATGACAAAGGGGAAAGTTTCAGAGAAATTTCAGAAGATTTATTTGAACTGAAGCAGAGTGAAGTAAGGGGAACTAGAACAACTTATATTAAAATAGCATTGTAAAAATGAAGATCAACCTCATAATTGACCATGATTCCAGAGAACCAATGACAGAGGCACCATCAACAAAATATGCAGAATGAGACTTTTTTTTTGGGGGGGGGCTGGGTCTATTGTGGGAATTTTTTTTTTAACTGGGCTATAAAATTTGTTATAGAGTTTTGTTTTTCTTTTCTTTTCTTTTTCTCTTGAGAGGATTAGGTGAGAGGGAGAAAAAATTTATGTTTAGTTTTGTTTTTGTTTTTGTTTTTTAAACGTAAGGATGCTACCAACAGCTTGATTGTCAAATACTTGGAAATAAGTATTATGTTTCCCCTAATTTTTACTTTCTCCAGGAAAAAAAAATCCCTAGCTCCTACCAGTGCTCCTTATATAGCAAGAACTCCAAGCCCTTCACTACTCTGCTTGCCCTCTTCTGAAAGTTCTTTGGGTGAATAAAAATGGCACCTAACATAGAACAAAGTTTCAGATACTGTCTTTTCAGAAAAGAAGACAAGATTATCATGTCTCTATATACTCCTCGTTTAACCAATGCAATAAAAGGTCCTTATAAGAGAGATCCCAATAAATGTCTTAACTGCCATCAACTCAAAATTCCCAGATATTTTTCTTACAAATGGCTACCTGATGCCATCTTGTATTTGTTGAGTGAATCTCTTGAACCAAAATGTTGTTGTTGTTCAGTTGTTTTCAACCATGTCTGACTCTTCACATCTCCAATTATGTTTTCTTGGCAGAGATACAGGAGTGGTTTGCCATTTCCTTCTCTAACTCATTTTACAGATGAGGAAACTGAGGCAAATAGTGTCTGAGACCTGATTTGAACTAAAGACCTCCTGAATGCACAGTTGGCACTTTATACACTATGCCATCTTGCTGTCACAACCCAAGTATAAAACTTTATATTTAGTCTTATTAAATATCACCTTTCTAGATCTAGCCTAATGTTCTAAACCTCTGATCTCTTATGTCATTCTCTTATGACACACATTGTCACACTTAATCACTACAGAGCCAGAGGCTGTCTTTATTCAAGAGAAAGTTCACATAGTGAAGGAATATGTGAAAATAACTAATAGAAAAACAAAATAAATCAATAAAATATTTTTAATATGCCAAAAGTCCATTAGTTGGTGCCAAAGACAGATTCAATCACAAAAATCTTGGATTATGTCATGATATTATCCTGTCCTCCATATCTATGCCGGAATATGTTTCCCTTGAAATGTTTTGGGTTTTTGTTTTGTTTTTTGCTGAGGCAATTGGGGTTAAATGACCTGCCCACGGTCACACAGCTAGGAAGTGTTAAGTGTCTAAGGCCGGATTTGAACTACGGGTCCTCCTGACTTCAGGGCTGGTGCTCTATCCACTGTGCCACCTAGCTACCTCTGAAATGTTTTGTCATCTGATTTTAAAATACTGGAGAGGTTGGTGTGAGAAAGTTGGGGAAAATAGAAGAGGAAACTCTATAGCCTTTCTTCTATGGGCTGAAAGATATCACAGCCTAATAGCTGACATAGTGAACCCAGAGTCAGCAAAGCTGGCTCCAAAGACTAGAAATAAATGTTCTGCTATTCACTGATTTGTATGAGTAAAAACCCTTTTAAAATTGAACCTCACTGAGTTCAAAAAAGTCTGGAAAGACTAACTGTAACTGATGGTGAATGAAGTAAGGAGAACCAGGAGAACACTGTACATGGTAATAATGAGATTTTGTGATGATCAAATATGACAGATTTAGGTCTTTTTAGCAATACAGTGATCCAAGACAATTTCATTAAACTTGGGATGGAAAATGCCATCTACAAGTAGAGAGAATACTATGGAGACTGAATGCAATGGAAACATACTATTTTAACCTTTTTTTTTCTCATGATTTTTCCCTTTGTTTTGATTTTTCTTTCACAAAAATGACTAATATGGAAATATGTTTAAAATGATATGTAGCCTATATCAGATTGCTTGCTAACTTGGGGAGGAGAGAAGAAAGGAAGGGAGGGAGAAAAAAATTAGAACTCAAAATGTTACAAAGTGAATATTGAAAGCCATCTTTATATGTAACTGGAAAATTAAAAAAAAAAAAATACTAAGTGGGAGGGAAGGAAACTAAGCCTCAGTCTCTTTAATGATTAAATGGGAATAATAATATAGTCACTGCCAGCTTGCCAGGATTATGAGGAAAACCCATTGTCAATTAGAAAGGAATCTCCAGGGAGTCTCAAAAAGCACTGATGCAGTTTTGATCTCTTAAGGCTTCAAACTGCACTAAGGCTTTGGAGATACTCCGTGTAAATGTGAATTACTGTTGGTAGGGAAAAGGGAATGGCAGAGAACAGTAGATATCATTACCTAGCCAGGGCAAGGGTTGGCTGGTGTATCATGAGAGAACAGTGTGTTGTTTAATCCTCAGCTCCTGAGTCACTGGAACTGAACCCTCTGACCCTAGTTTATGTCTCTGCCTCTGGAAAAAAGTCAATTCTCTTCATCTTTCTATAGATCAAAGGTTTGTACCTTCTCAACTGCCTCTTATCTTAACCTCCTTTTATCTTGACTTTTTGCCAGGAAACCTTGAGCTGATTTGCATGGCCTGGCCCAGCTGCCATAGCCCTTCCAAGGGGGCACCTAAGGTGTGGTGGAAGAAGGATCAATAGTGTCTTGACCCTGCAAGGGTTTGGGGGCAGTGATGCATCCTGGAAGGGATAGGAAAAATGGGGGTGTGACCTGAAGCAGAAAATAGAATAAGAACAGTTCATAATTATAAATATTTAAATTTTTGCAAAGCACTTCATACACATTATCTCAGATAAATTTCACAAAAAATTCTATGAAGCAGGTTCCACATACAGCATCCCAAAAGTCTTAATACAGTTTTAAGCTTTTATAATAATTGGATATTAAAATATATCATATATTAAAGAAGGGAAAGGGACCCGTATGTGCAAAAATGTTTATGGCAGATCTTTCGTAGTGGCTAGAAACTGGAAAATGAATGGATGCCCATCAATTGGAGAATGGCTGAATAAATTGTGGTATATGAATGATATGGAATATTATTGCTCTGTAAGAAATGATCAGCAGGATGAATACAGAGAGGCTTGGGGAGACTTACATTAACTGATGCTGAGTGAAATGAGTAGAACCAGGAGATCATTATATATTTCAACAACAATACTATATGAGGATCAATTCTGACGGAAATGGCTATCTTCAACAATGAAAGGATCCAAATCAATTTCAATTGATCAGTAATGAACAGAACCAGATATACGCAGCAAAAGAACTCTGGGAAATGAGTGCGGATCACAACACAGCATTTACACTCTTTCTATTATTATTTGCTTGCATTTTTGTTTTTCTTCCTAGGTTATTTTTATCTTCTTTCTAAATCCAATTTTTCTTGTGTAGCAAGACAATTGTATAAATATGTACACAAATTTTGTATTTAACATAAACTTTAACACATGTATGGGACTACCTGCCATCTAGGGGAGGGGATGGAGGGAAGGAGAAAAAAAGTTGGAACAGAAGTTTTTGTAAGGGTCAATGTTGAAAAATTACCCACGCATGTGTTTTGTCAATAAAAAACTATAACAATTTTTAATATATATATATTTTTTTTCATTTTTAATAGCTTTTAATTCACAAGTTATATGTATGGGTAATTTTACAGCATTGACAATTGTCGAACCTTTTGTTCCAATTTTTCCCCTCCTTCCCCTCACCCCCTCCCCTAGATGGCAGGATGACTAGATGTTAAATATATTAAAGTATCAATTAGATACACAATAAGTATAGATGACCAAACCGTTATTTTGCTGTACAAAAAGAATCAGACTCTGAAATATTGTACAATTAGCCTGTGAAGGAAATCAGAAATGCAGGCAGGCGAAAATATAGGGATTGGGAATTCTATGTAGTGGTTCATAGTCATCTCCCAGAGTTCTTTCACTGGGCGTAGCTGGTTCAGTTCATTACTGCTCTATTGGAACTGATTTGGTTCATCTCATTGCTGAGGATGGCCAGGTCCATCGGAATTGATCATCATATAGTATTGTTGTTGAAGTATATAATGATCTCCTGGCCCTACTCATTTCACTCAGCATCAGTTCGTGTAAGTCTCTCCAGGCCTTTCTGAAATCGTCCTATTGGTCATTTGTTACCAAATAATAATATTCCATAATATTCATATACCACAATTTATTCAGCCATTTTCCAATTGATGGGCATCCACTCAGTTTCCAGTTTCTGGCCACTACAAAGAGGGCTGCCACAAACATTCGTGCACATACAGTATAACAATTTTTTTTAAAAGAAAGTAAATATATAATAACATAAAGCAGTGTTACATGTTGCAATGTGATGTGATAGAATGTTATTTTACATTATGTTACACAGTCAATCTTCAACATTCTCATGTTTAACTTGCAACTTCAAGCATTCATATGATTTTGTTAGTAACTTTGTTTCACTTTCATGTTGGCAATCTCACTCATTCTTGGATAGTAAAGAAAAAATGACAGGCTGAATATGTTCAAATTTGTGGAGTGGCTAGTGTCCTTCTAGACAATCAGCAGCTGGCTATAGCCATCGAGGCTGCCAATTCCATTATCATCGTAGCCTCGAGGCTACTTGTCAACTCACCTCTGCTGTGCTCTCAATATTCTGAGATCTTTAAGAGTCTCAAATGTACATGAGCAGACATTACTGATGGATTATATCAAGCTGGTGCATCCTTCATGACTTCCAAGGTCATACACCTGAAGAAGAGAGTGTTAGAGATCACCTCCAAAGTTCAGACCTTACCTTTCACTGGATAGCAGTGATAAAGACAGCAACCTCTCTCTTGGTTTTCAGAGGATGACCAAAGTTGAGAGGTCTACAGCAGTATAGCATACAGTAAGACACCCTCACATCGCCAATTGACACTGCAAAAGATAAGATTCAGATTCAAAATTATTTTAGTTTTAAGAATTTTATTTGCTATATATTACTTATGATACTGTAGATTTCATATGTTATTTTTTTTAAAAAGTGACTTGTCTGAAATCAATGTATTGGGGTTTTTTTGTTTTTTGTTTTTTGTTTTATTTTTATTTTTTGAGTTGTTAGCACAAAAGGTCTCAGGATTTGAGGGAATTGCTGGTATTAAAAATATTTTGCATGTTATCAATTTTATTTTGTGTACTGCATTTTATTGGTTATTTCATAGTTACTGTATTAGGAAAAGTACACATTATCAAAATCAATATCTTGTTATAAAGAATTATTTGCAGGAAAGTGTATTTTGAACAATTTCCAGTGAAAGATTATGGTTTTTAGTGGTTGCAAAAACCTAATCCTTTATTTCCCATTAGTTCAATGTACCAACTTTGATCTATTTTTACTTCTGAGTCATTTTCTGGGAACAATACCCCTGTGAAGGTTGAGGGTTGAGTGTGTTATATTAAATAATGTTATATAATTATATTATAATCGCTTTAAAAACTTTAAAGTATGTTAATATTTTTGAGACATTCTATATCCATATTTATATCTACTAGATATACATACTGATAATAATGATAAGGAAAGTTCCTCTCTGGGAAACATACATACAATTGTTTTATGTATAAATATATGTGTATACAAATATACCTATATATGTATGTACATATACATATGTACACATATATCTAGATATATATATGTGTGTGTGTGTAGGCTGGCCTAGAAATTTCATTGCTTTAAGATATTAATATAGAACTAGTAATATTGGTAAAGGAAGTTCCTCTCCAGGAGGCATATATGCAAATATTATGCATATAAATATGTGTATACATATATATCTATGCATATGTGTGTATGTGGACCAGCCTAAAATTTTCATTGCTTTAGGACTTTCAGTGAAGAGCTTCCCATTCCAGTGTGTGTATCACCAGCTATTCTGAAACTTATGATCTTTGAGAATTACTTGGGATACTGAGAAGTAATAGAAATATTCAGCCAGAATCACACATCCTGCATAAGTCCCCCTTTTACAAATGAGAAAATTGAAGATCAGATGGTTAGGGGATCTGCCCATGATCAGTCAGTGGTTAAGAGTCACAGGTGGTATCTGAACCAGGTCACCTTGAATGTTAAATCCAGCTTTCTATCCACTAGTTCCCAATGCCTCTCAAGGATAATGAGTATTTTTTTAGTCATTTTTCAGTCACGCCTGATTCTTTGTGGCCCCATTCAGGATTGTCTTGCTAAAGATACTAAAGTGGTTTGCATTTCCTTCTCTAGCTCATTTTACAGATGAGGAACTGAGACAAACAGGGTTAAATGACTTGCCCAGAGTATCTGAGGCCAGATTTGAAATCAGGAGAGGAATTTTCCTGACTCCAGCCCTGATACTCTGTGCACTATGGCTCCACCTAGCTACCCTATAGCGAGTATATATCAGATTTATTATAAAACCTTTCCCTTACTTTATGCAGATCCCTATGTTCTGGACAATAGGCTTGTCCTGATGTAAAGTCGGTCTTGTGACCTGACATCGGCTAAAGATTACAAAGTTGTCATAGGACAGCTGTCATGAAAGCACTGTCTTGTGGCATTCTATGGAATATAATAACAATTATTATTATAAATAACATTCCTATGGTACTTGAAAATTTGCCAAGTATTTTATATTTGATTGGGTGATGCAGTGAGCTGAAAGTTGGATTTAGAGTGAAGGAGTCTTGAGTTTAAATTTAGCCTCACACACTTACTAGCACTGTCTCCCTCAGTTTCCTCATCTGTAAAATGAAAATAATAGTAGGACCTACCTCCCATGGTTCTTGTGAGGATCAAATGAGAAAACTTTTGTACCAAACTTTGCAAACCTTAAAGTACTATGTAAATATGAACTATTATTACCACCTTATTTGAGCCCCTAGAAACCCTATGAGATATTATTTCCATTTTACAGATAATAAAATTGAGATTCAGAAAGGTTATATGAATTACCTGTGATCACATAGCTAGTAAATTTCAGAAGCAGGAAGTGGAAGATCTGGCGCATCATATGATGAGGTCCCTCCAATGCAAATGTCTGTCATGCTTTTTCACGTCTCACATGAGTATTTTATATTTTTGGCATGTGACTGTCCCTTTTCTGTTTATCCAAGACTTCAAGAATTCAAACAACATATTCCCATTTCTCTTTCATTACCACACCCCTCTTTGTCATTCACAACAGAAACAGGATATTCTGATTGGCTTCTATTTCTTCTTGATAAAAATTAGAATACCTGAAAATAAATGAAATAGAAGGTCTTTGATTGCTCATGTTTTCCATCCTTTAACATCTAAGTATTACTTAATTTCTCTCAAAGAAATGAGGTCCACATTTTAAAAGTCTACAAAAAAAAAGTTTCATATTTTCATTTTGATGAGTGAACAAGATTCACACAGTCAGAAAAATCTTCCTTAAATTTAACTTTTCATCGATTTTGCAGGTTAAACTTATTTCTGTTTGTTCTTTCCTCAATGGAGACAGATGCAATGTTTACTGTCTGTGAACGATAATACTTATGATGTTCAAAGATAATTATTGTCACCTGACAAAGCTCTTTTCTCTTCATTGTGTATTTTAACAACACATCCTTTCTGAGATCTTGTTTCTTACCCTTTAATCATCTTAATGGCTCTCTAGTAAAATCTCTACAAGCTTCTCATATCTTTTTTCAGCTCTCTTTTGTGGCAGCCTTTAAGCAAAGGATACCCAGATCATGAAAATGTATGATCAGAAAAGAAAGTGAAACAAGTAGATGGGCAGACTGAGAGTACCTTTGAGATACCAAAAAATCTAGAGCCCAACTTTTTAAAACTGTAGTTCTCTACCTGAAAGAGGGCCTTATAACTCAATGTGAGGGTCACAAAGTTGTCACATCAGTCACATCAGTAAATGTTTAATTTATAAACCTATTTTATATATTTATATACTTGGGGTCACATAGTTTAAGAAGCTCTGATCTACAGGAAGATAAGCATCATAGTCTATATCCTCCATGAAATATCTATGGGAGAACATTCAAAATCACACAAGAAAGAAAGGCTTAAAGGAAGTGTAATTTATACTGTGGAGGGAGTACTCACCTTAATAAGAGGCTGGAATTGTTGAAATTGGGAAGGGACCCAAAATATTGGGGTCACAGACCAGTATTGTGATGTGTCTCAAAAGAATTTTCAGTCTTGAACCCATTTCCAAGTTAAGGGGCAAAGTTGATTGTAATTGTTATGTCAACTGAAGCAATCTAAATTCCAAGAGAATTTAGCAAAGAAAGAGAATCAAGGAGACGAATTTATCTAGTTTTTCATGTTATAGATGTGCTAATTTTATGGCCTAGAGGTAGACCAAGGTTGGAAGTGGGGGATCTCAGGATCAGATTCCAAAGTCAGAGTACTTTAGACTCCCTGACAGATTATCAGAATAGAAGCCCCCAAAGGTCAAAGAACCTTAAAATTATTGCTGTCTCCCCTAGAAGCTATATATCAGAACCATTGGACAGTTTTTATTAAAAAAAAAAATCTTGATAATGCTAAATCTAATGGAAAGGATTTGGCCCAGAATGGAAAGTCTAAATGTGATCATGCTTCAGGGTCTCAAAAAGAAGAGAATTTATGAAGGAAGAAGTCATAGCAAGGAATTCCAAAATTGAGTCACATAGCTAGTAAGTTTGAGAAAGATTTGGATCTGAGTCTTTCTTTTTTTTTTCTTAACAGTATTTTATTTTTCCAAGTACATGTAAAGATAGTTTTGTTGTTGTTGTTGTTTTTGCTGAGGCAATTGGGGTTAAGTGATTTGCCCAGGGTCACACAGCCAGTAAGTGTTAAGTGTCTGAGATCATATTTGAACTCAGGTCCTCCTGAATTCAGGGCTGGTGTTTCTATCTACAGTGTCACTTAGCTGCCCTAAAGAGAGTTTTCAACATGTATTTTTGTAAGATTTTGAATTCCAATTTTTTTTCTCCCTCCCTTTCTTCCCCCTTTTCCAAGACAGCGAGCAATCTGACATAGGTTAGAAATATACAATAATTTTAAACAAATTTTCATATTTGTCATGTTGCAAAAGAAATCAAGGTCTTTCTATCATCATTTATCATTAAGGGTTAATTAAGCACCTACTATGCACTAGACTCAACACTCTAAGCATTATACTAGGCTTTCACTATATAGTAGAGTTTGTTGCCAGGAAAAAACTGCCCTGGTTTTCAGAGAAGAGGCAAATTAGGCCCTTTCCTGAAAATTCCAGATCAATATTCAGGAATAATTCTAACATGTCAAGGCTAAATAAAAGAAGAGAGAAGAGAACAAGAGGAGATAGGAAAACATGCAAAAAGGTTTGTAGCAATTCTTTTTATGATAGCTACTCATTAGTTGGGAAATGAATGAATGCCCATTAATTGAGAAATGGCTGAATAAGTTATGGTATATGACTGTAATGGAATACTATTGTTCTATGAGAAATGATGAACAGGCTGATTTCAGAAAATGATGAACTGATGCTGAGTGAAGTGAGCAGAACCAGGAGAACATCGTACACAGCAGCAGCAAAATTGTGTAATGATCAGCAATGATAGACTCAATTTTTCTCAGCAATTCAGTGATCCAAGGTAATTCCAATAAATCTTAGATGGAAAATGCTATCCACACCAGAGAAAAAACTATGAAGACTGAATACAGATCAAAGCATATTATTTTCACCTTTTTTTCTTTTCTTTTATCTTTTTCTTTCTATCAGTTTTACCCTTCTGTTCTGATTTTTCTTTCCTAACATGATTCAAATGGAAATATTTTAAAAATGAATTTATATATATAACCTATATCAGATTGCTTGCTAGTATGGGGGAGAAAGGTGATAAGGGAGAGAGGGAGAAAAAAATTCTGCAACTCAAACTCTTACAAAAAATGAATGTTGAAAACCATCTTTACATGTAATTGGAAAGATAATATACTATTAAAATATTTTTAAAAGAAAAGATAGGAAAAAAACAATAATCCAACCGAAAAATTAGTGACATTTTTGTATTTCATCTTCTATTATGCTCCCCACTTTGTACTGAAAACTGACATTGCTAACTCAAGAGTAGTTTGCTAAGTACAAACTAATTGTAAAAATTGGGCTAGTTCTCCAAGCTCAACCTCACAGAACCTAGTTATAAATAGTATAGACGTGCTATCTTTCTGAATTTTCATCTCTTTTCAAATGATTCATATACCTAATTCCACTTCAGCCCAATTCACTCAGTACTTGTGCATTGCATTGTGGTTTTTAGTCACCTTCCCTCCACTTTATTGCAAACAAGCTGCCCTGTATTCTCCAACTTCTAAAACAGAATTGGTTCTGTCTCCTAGATTTAAATATAGCATCCTTTTTTATCTCACTGCCTTCTGCAACTCCCACTCCTTGCCAGCACAGCCTAGCATAGTCCCATGGCCACACACACAGGTGGAGGAAGTAGGAGGAATTTAGGAGCAAGGTCAGCTTAAAACCTGCATTTCCAACTTGTTTGCAAAACAGATGTCCCAGCAAATCTTCACGTTCAGAATGTCTAAGCCTGAACTCACTATGCTTTCTCTAAACTTGTTCTTTCTCTTAAATTCACTAATTCCATCTGTGGCTTCTTCATCTCAACAACTAACTTCCAACCTAAGGTTCTTTTTTCCATCATGCCTCCATTCTCTTTTCTCAGCTTAACTTTTCCATTTTTAATATAGTATCCTGACTATTTCTATTTCTGCCTTCATAATGTTGCTTACACTCATCCTCTCTCCTCTGCTTAACTTTTCTATTTCTAATATAGTATCCTGTCTGGTCTTCCTATTTCTACTTTCTCCTCTAACAATTATCCTTTCCTCTGGAGCTTGAATAAGATTCTTTATGCAAAAATATGTCCAGATCACTCCTCTTCTCTAAAATCTTCCTTGACTTCCCATTGCCTACTGAGAAAAGTTCCAATTCTTTTTCCTGGCATTCAAGTCCCTCCAAAACTTATTTCCTATTACTTTCTTGTACTCAGTCTGTTCCTTAACTAAATCAGACAGTTTACTGTATTCTCTTCCTCCATGCTTTTGTTCAGTTTGCTCCCCAGCCATGGGATTTTTCTCCATCCCCATCTTTACCCACTGAACCCCCTCCCACTCTTTAAAGCTCAACTCACAAATCCTCCCTCCTACCCATCCCCTTAGAAAGTCTCCCTTGATTCTCCTGTTGTTACTGATCTTGTACTTCACATCCCATAATTTGTTCTCTGATGCTCTAACACACTCATCACACAATATTGTTTATTTTAATCGTGTTATGGCCTCCTTCACCTTTTATTAAAATTTTAAATCCTTGAGGGCAGAGACAGACTGTGTGTTATCCAAATGTATCTTCCTTAGCACCTAGGACAGCACTCTGCATACAAGAGACACTTAATAAATATCCATAGATACATTGAGTTATATCATCCCTGGAATTAAGATTATTTTCATACTTTGCTGTTCATTATCAAACTTACAATCTATTTTTCATCTTCCTCCTCTCCTCTTTCCTCTACTATGCATTGCTGAACATCATTCTTCCCGAACTTTCTGATCAGTTTATCTAGATTAATATTAGCTTCCTGCTTCCTGTAGCTGGTCATTGGAGCATTATCTTCTCTGAGAATCCGATGAGCTTATTCTCCTTTACAACTCACAGCTGCTGATGAGAGCTTTGATGAGAGCTGGTGAGAGTCCAAACACTACAAAAAGCATTTGCTTTATTTTGCCCACCTTGACATCTCTTCATCAATAATTCATCTGTGGCTAAGAGCCTCCAACTATTAAGGTGCCCAGCCTTCAGTCTCAGTGATTTGGATTAATGCTTGGAAATTTCTCCACATTGTTTTCATGCCCCCAGAGCACAACCTTGGCTCATGGTTGGTACTGGGCCAACCCATGATGGTATAAATACATTTGGCATACTTTCTATTACCACCCTTTGTTTGAAACAGCTAACAAGATGCCTTGGAAGACCTAGAACCCAGTGAAAACCATGTGCTTATGGTTTTTGAAGAATATCACCCAGAACTGAATCTATAGACTTACTTATTAAAGCAATACATTTCCCCCTTTCTCTTCAACTTAATACACTATTGTTCTACCCTAAGTAGATTTTCCTTGAGAAGATAACAAGATTTGGTTGAAAAGGCATTGGATTTGGAATAAAGGGACCTGTGTTTTTTTTTGTTGTTGTTATTGTTGTTGTTGTTTTGTTTTGTTTTGTTTTGTTTTTTAATTATAGCTTTTTATTTACAAGTTATATGCATGGGTAATTTTACAGCATTGACAATTACCAAAACTTTTGTTCCAATTTTTCCCCTCCTTCCCCCCACCCCCTCCCCCTGATGGCAGGATGACCAGTACATGTTAAATATATTAAAGTATAAATGAAATACAAAATAAGTTTACATGTCCAAACCATTATTTTGCTGTACAAAAAGAATCAGATTCTGAAATATTGTACAATTAGCCTGTGAAGGGAATAAAAAAAAATGCAGGCAGGCAAAAATATAGGGATTGGGAATTCAATATAATGGTTTTAGTCATCTCCCAGAATTCTTTCGCTGGGTGTAGATGATTCAGTTCATTACTGTTCCAATGGAACTGATGTGGTTCATCTCATTGCTGAGGATGGCCAGGTCCATTAGAATTGATCATCATATAGTATTGTTGTTGAAGTATATAATGATCTCCTGAGGAGCTGTGTTTTAATACCAGATCTGACATTTTCTACTTATGTGATATCGATTTAGTTATTTAAGCTTTTCGGGGCCCAATTTTCTCACTTGGAAAATGGAAACAATGAACTTGGAATTCTTGAGTTTAAATTCTGCCTTAAAATGTAAACACTTACAGACAGTGTGACCCTGGATAAGTCACTTTATTGCTGAGACTGTTTCCATATCTCTAAAATAAAGGTGTTGAACTCAATTGTTGGAATACATGGGAGAGCTATTGGAATACATGGGAGCCACTTGACAGTGGCTGCTGGAGGTCTAACCCAGAATGGATCTCCTCTTGTGAGAGGATGATACAAGAAGACTGAGAGGCAGTTGCTGTTCTCTGACCATACTGACGGAGAAGCCATTGTGTTGTCCGACCTCTCTCCTCTCTGCCTCCAATTTATCTCATTCCTAGTCTGCGACCCCTGTATCAGCAAAGGTTGCCTTACAACTCCTTCAGATGTTGTGATCCACAGCTTTGGAGGCTCTCGGAGAATTGACCTGTCCCTTAACACTCAATGGTCTCTCAGATTCCCTGATAATTTGTCTTTGAAACTATATTCTTAAAGATCTTTTTTAACTTCAGATCTATGATTATGCCTCAATTCCACCAACTAATTATGCACTTTGAGTTGCTCTGTCAGCAATTCTGACATATCTCCAATATCTTTCCTCAATCCCCTAGGATGAGTACACTGGCTGGCAAAATATGACATGAAGAGATGGAGATATGTGACTGTCAGCATCAAATCTGTGACTTGGGCCTCAGTATAGGAAGTACTCCTTCCAGCTTAGTTAACTGGTCCATGACAAATCCAGAACTACCTTAGGTAACAGCAAATGTATGAAACCAGCCAGCTTTGGTCTTTTCTCCTCCAAAATCTGAGTTACCTCAGAGAATATCAGAACAATGATTGCTGCCCTTGAAGTGATCCCATCCCATCCCTTGGTATAATCCATTGAGGTAGGAGACAGGACAGGGGGGAATATAAAGAGCTGACTGGGAATATAGAATTTTCATTGAAAAATAATTGATCTGTTTCTTACAAAATGCAAATTATCTCTCAGTTCTACTCAGTTCTACAATTCTGTGATTCAATCAAAAACAGCCAAGTAATTCCATGTGGGATCAGAAGAAGGGAAAAAAGGCAGAGAACAAAGATGCATATATCTCCAAAGTGCTTTTTATTCATCAGGTTAAGTCTTGAGCAATACTCTTTTTTTTTTTTTTTGAGACAATCAGGATTAACTGACTTATTCAGGGTTATACAGCTAGTATGTGAGGTCACATTTGAACTCAGGTTGTAATGCCAGAGAAACTGAGACAAGACAGAGATTGGTTTTTAATCTTTATAAGGTGGAGAGGTTTTTTTTTTTTTTTTTTTTTAGGCTAGCTGGCCTGATGGGACTCATGTTCAAAAATCATATGGCTCTGAGGCAGGGAACTTTTATAGCTAACTAGAGTTTGCAAACAGAAAAACCTGAGTATACAATCTTATAGGGGAAACAAAAGCAGGTAAGGGAAGTGAGGGGGTGAGGACACTGGGTGAGTGGACAAGCCATAATTTCAGAAAAGGATCGTAACTTAGTCCTGACAGGATAAGGGTCAAGATAAGAAAGTCAAGGGCAGGAGACAGCAAGATGAGGGGCAATACTCAAATGGAGGGGGAATTATCCTAGCAAGGACTGAGTTAATGCACCTGGATTTTATGATGCACTGGAATATAAAGTGGCCAGAGCTTCAAGATTTTTCCTGACTCGGTTCTCCCAGTCCTAATAGCAAAGGAAAAAAAAGGGGAGAGCATAACAATTCAGCATGTGACAATTCAGGGCATAACAAGGTCCTCCAGATTCCAAGGCTAGGGCTCTAGCCACTGCATGTCTTGCTATTTTTTGAAGTAATGAGAAAAGAAATTAAAATCACTAGCATTAAATAATGCTGCTTGGACTTAAGTTACAGATAGAGTACTGGCTACATGATAATAACTATGGGAAAGTAATCATCTAGATGAATTACTGGTAGTTTCTTTAATCTGTAAAATGGGATTATAATATTTATATGAACTTTGCCACAAGCTTTTTATGAAAAAATCATGGATTCTTCTCCGGGCTCCATTTCTAGCTCTGTAAACTTCTTTCTTCATCATGATGCATTAGTCTTCTTCCACCCAAGGTCAGTCAGCCCCTATAGTCCTTTTCTCTGACTGGTCAGTTCCTCGAAGAGTTTTTAATTTAAGGAAAATGACCAGAAAAGTAGCCATGTTCATTGCTTCATTTCTCTCGAAGCTGCTCTCATAGCTGACTTCTTTCTCTGCTACGATCCCTCTGGTACCTTCTCTCAGAACTCCTGCAATCATTTCTAAGCATCCTTTTATGTTTTATCTTCACCAATTTGATTGTAATTTCATTAAAGGCAGAAACCATCTTTCTTTTTGTTTCTATTTGTATTTCTAGTGCTTAGTAAAAGGCCCAGCACATAGAAAATACTTAATGAATGGCTTGTTGACTTGACTTGTGACTATGTAAATGTGAGTTAATTATTACTGTTTTCATTGAGTTGAGATAATACTTCAGCATTTTCTCCCACTAAGTAATACAATATTCCTATTGCCTGGAGAGAATCTAGAAATGAGAGATGAAACAAGGTTTCAGTAGGAAATGCTTAAAGCAGGAGACAAGTGATTTATCATGATTTCATAGTAACAACTCATATAGAGTAAAATCATCTTGAAAATGTGAGTCTGTGTCAGGTTCCATTGTATTGTTTGATTTTTGTTGAAATGCATTTTTCTTACTATTTCTTTTTTGTTATAGAATGGATTGGGGGAGGAAGAGGAGGAGGAAGAAGGATATATTGGGAGAAAGGGTGATTAAAATGTTCATAAAGATCTTTTTTAAAAAGAAATGAGTTTGACTTAAAAGAAAGTATCAGGCTAAACAGAGTTTGCTGATTCATATTAAGTGAGGGGGGTGGGAGGGAGAAAATAATTCTTTTATGTGAGAAAGAAACAATTAAATAAGGAAAAGGAGACTGTTGTGTGTTTGTTCGGTATATTTTATTGAAAGTAGCAAAAGAATTAGTAGAAAAATATAGCAGAAGAGAACAGTAACATATTTATATAATCTAAAAAGAAAAAATGTAGGTAACAAATTGAAAAGATAATATCTCATGGGAAATTGAAGAAGATAAAAAGATGAGAGAATTTGTATATTTATGACTTGATACATGATAATCTTTTGGAGGATTTGTAAAATGACATAATGGTGATAGAATTATACCTAGGAGAAGAGATTAGAGTCTGAGATAGCACAGTCATAGAAATATAGGTTTAAAACTGGAAGAGCTTTTGATAGCCATCAGATCCAGCCACCTTCCCAACTTTGCAGGTGAGAAAATTGGGCCTCTGTAAGATTAATTTGCCTAGAGTCAGCATAGCTAATAAGTGTCCAAGGCTAGGATTTGAATCTAGGTTTCCCCCATTTCCAAGTCCTGTGCTTTATTCACTACATCATGCTGCTTTTCACAAAAATCAAAATCATCCAACAATTAGGAAGGTACTCACTCAACTGCAGTGAGCCTAGGAGATGGCATACAAGGAAGAGAGAAACAAATAGGCTGAGATGAAGAAAAGTCTTACCTTCATGCTTCACATGTGTCCCCACCAGGTCCTTCCTGGAAGCTCAGAGCCAATCACTCCCACCTAGCAGCAACATTGCTTCTTACAGCAGCACTGTTGGCAGCAGCATTTCTGTTGGCAGCAGCCTTTGCAACAGCCACAGCCCTTGCCACAGCCACAGCCACAGCCACCACAGCCACCACAGCAGCAGGTGCGGCGGCAGCAGACCACTGTAGGGCTGCAGCAGCCCCCACAGCAGCCACAGCAGCAGGGGCAGCAGCCAGAGCAGCAGCCTACACGGCGGCAGCTACAGGTGGTACAGCAACAATTGCCACAGCCACCGCAGCCTCCACAGCCACAGCCTCCGCAGCCGCCACAGCCGCCACAGCCACCACAGCCGCAGCCACCACAGCTGTTGCAGGTGGTACAGCTTCCTCTACAGCCACAACAACCCATAGTGTCAGTATAGAGGGTTCAAATAAGATGAGAGAGAGGACTCAGGAAAGGGGAGGTGAGTGAAGTTTGATACTCTCCTTCCACAGGGCAGCCCTTATATACTCTAGTAGGTGGGGGTGACTGAGTATGTCACAAGATACTTCCTTCTTGTTGCTTATCTCATTTTGATGACATATTTTCTTTGTCTCACGTTCTCTTCTTCACTAGGATGCCTTTGACTCCTTGGCTACTTTGTCTCTTGGCTCCTTGATTGTCCCAATCCCTGTTTTTTCTATTCTTGACTCTACTTCAGCTAGCCCCACCCTTTCTCCAAATATTCATAGTTTAACCCTCACCATCATCCAAAACTCCTCATCACTATTCAAGATCTGGAATTCTAAGGTATCCTTGTGTGAGCATAATGTTCTGTTCCATCTTTCCTTTTTCTTAATGAGCCTATTTAAAAAAAAAATTCAGACTATTTTGATCCTTCCTAGATGAATTGATAATTAATTTATGAAATTATGAAGTAGAGCAGGCACACCCAGTTCTTTGATACTCACTGTGAAAGACTACTATGACAAGGAGAAATGAGGCAGCAATTGCATTTTAATAAGGCCCAAAGGATGTAGGCATGAAAATCCAGAAATTATAGAGATATAGTAAAAGGAGATATAGAGTCAAATGCCATTGGGATAGAGGATGGGATAAAGAAGGGAGGCAGCAGGGGAAAAAGAATTAGGAGGGAAAAAAGCACAGGGACTCACTCATGAAATGATGGAGTAGATTTGGAAGCACTTGGTAGAGTGGACACAATGGAGATGGAAGCAGATTTGGGGAGTTTGAGGTCTCATTTTATAAGATTTTGGGGAGAAAGAGGCTAATCTTTCTCCTTGCCACCTTGGGAATTAATCCATTAATATATCCAAATCATCTCAAAGTTTCAGTAAAACTTTAAGGTTAATATATCCATGTCATCCCACAGTTATCAGTAGAACTTCTACTAGATTTGATGCAAATATCTAAAACTTATCTGGGATTTATTTATCACAGGAGCAAAAATTCCTGACTACAGAGCTTCCCCTAATTCAGCATATCACAACATTGTAATTTGTTAAATATACAATTGGCAAATTTGGCTCTTTTTGATCTCTGGAATGGTTTGTATATAACTCCTGCGTTCCTCTTTGCAATCTTTCTTCCTGATATTGCTACTTTATACTTTTATTGTTGTTAAGTTCTTTCAGTCATGTCCAATTCTTCATGATGCCATTGGGATTTTCTTAGCAAAGATGCTGGACTAATTTGCCATTTCCTTCTCCAGATCATTTTACAGATGAAGAAACAAAGGCAAAAAAGGTTAATTAACTTGCTGAGGTTCTGCGGCCATATTTGAAATCAGGAATATGAGTCTTCCTGATTCCAAACCTGGCACTTTATCCACAGCAACACTTAGCTGCCACTTCATACTGGCTCCTTGTAAATTTACTTATTATACAGAGGAGGAAAGAGAGACAGAGAGGAAGGAAGAGGAGGAGAAAAAAAGGAGGATAAAATCTGCAAATTACAGATCAGTGAATTTGGCCTGGTAATTTTGCAGAAAAGATAGAATTATCTAGTACTAAACAATAGTACAATTGGATAAATTAAAAACTGAGCAGTCTCAAAGAGCAACTTAAACTTTTAAGGAGGCCTCCTGAAATTCAGACAATACTAAAACAAATAATTTAATGAGGCAGAGGCGGCTCAAAGAGGATGTAAATAAGAAAGTAGAGCTCATGTGATTATCAGAACTGGGATAAACAACAAAAAACATCATGGGTCCTAGACCAGCTCTTGAGCAGTGTATATAAGGGCTGTCCTGTAGAAGGAGAGCATCAAACTTCACTCATCTCTCCTGAGTCCTTTCCCTCCTCGCATCATTTGAATCCTCTGTTCTGACACTATGGGTTGTTGTGGCTGTAGAGGAAGCTGTACCACCTGTAACAGCTGTGGTGGCTGTGGCTGTGGTGGCTGTGGCGGCTGTGGCGGCTGTGGCGGCTGCGGGGGCTGCGGCTGTGGTGGCTGCGGCAGCTGTGGCAACTGTTGCTGTACCACCTGTACCTGCCGCCGTGTAGGCTGCTGCTCTGGCTGCTGCCCCTGCTGCTGTGGCTGCTGTGGGGGCTGCTGCAGCCCTACAGTGGTCTGCTGCCGCCGCACCTGCTGCTGTGGTGGCTGTGGCTGTGGCTGTGGCTGTGGCTGTGGCAAGGGCTGTGGCTGTTGCAAGGGCTGCTGCCAACAGAAATGCTGCTGCCAGCAGTGCTGCTGTAAGAAGCAATGCTGCTGCTAGGTGGGAAAACTCTCCACCAATTGGTAAGATTTCACAGGGGTTTAGCAATAGAGCATTGGCCTGAGACTTAAGAAGATGAGGTCCTAAACCTCACTCTGCCAGTGACTTAACATAAGACCTCATGCATGTCACTTGCACAGACTCAGAGAAAAACCAATCCTCAGAGGGAAGAGGAACATGAGAGGGCAACGTGATTGTAATTTACCTCATTTCCCTCATTTCACAAAATAAGAAGCTTAAATAAGATGGACCCTGAGATTATTGCCAGCTCTGAGGTCTGACTGCTATTATTCACTCCTGCTCTTTTCTGGCCTGAATAGAATTGAGGCATCCATGAACATATATGATCCTTTGAGTTATTTGCACTTAATTAATGCCCCTTCTCAAAGGCACTGTTGCAACTGAGATCTGTCTCCCTATGAGGCTTGTCTCTCAATACAATTGGTCTCAGACAATGAGAAAAGGACACAGCCCAGCTACTGGAGAATAGTCAAGCCTATGAGCCAAGCAAAGTGGAATCATGATTTTTTTTTAATATTTTCTTTCTTAGTGCTTTTCATCCTCTTTTGTCTTTTCTATCTTTAATCTTGTTCTTTCCATATGTACTATATATTATTTTACTACTCTGCTGCTCTGGAGTCTTTCTAAATCTTTACTAATTTTTCTCAATAAAATCCAAAAAATGACCATAAAATCACTCATGCTCCTTTTTTGTTTGAATATATGAACAACTCTAATAGACGCACAATTATATCCTCTTGAGGACTGGATTTTCTCACAAAAGTGGGGCTCTTATCATGTTGCTAGAAGGGGTTAAGGGTTCAATAGAAGAAAAGCACTCAGTTCAGAGACAGCACAAATTTCCATGCATCTTACCTTGGGAATCCTCAAGGAAATGATCCCTGCTCACAAACCAATGTTGAGAAATGTTTTCCCACCATTACAAGTTTATTGAACATTTCTGATGAATTAAGACTACAATGTAGCCTTACCCTTTAAATGGGGGTGCCCTTAAAGGATGATCTTTGAATCAAGACCATCTCAACACCTGTGCAACCTTGAGCCCTCCCTGTGCCCAGTCTGGTACTCTTCCATGATAAAAATAATTACTCTGAAGACCAATAATAGTAAGACGCTGGCTGTCCCCAATAATAGGATCCAGACAAGAATTGAAAAGTATTTTGGCAGGCCAAAACTATGGACTTACTCCAACAAAATGAAATTTGATAAGAGAAATGCATGTGAGTACATTTTGGTTCAAAAATTCAATTTCACACGTTCAAGATGAGGGGTTCATAGTACTCATGTAGTTTGTCTGAAAAAGATCTGTAGATTTTGATGGACCACAAGCTCAGTATGAATCAACAGTGTACCATGACAGCCAAAACAATGAGTTAGTGTGACCTGAAGCTTCATGGAGAGAAATGACTTTCAAGAATCAGGAAGTAATTATTTCCACCTTAGCTTCCTCTGCTCACACTTGGAACACTGTGGTCAGTTCTTTCTTCACTATGTAGGAAGATTATTTATACTGTGCTTAGTATCTAAGCCAACAATAGCACTACAGGGTCTAAATCCCCCAAAAAAATTTTAAATAGAAGAAAAGAATCCACCTGTACAAAAATATGTATGACATCTCCTTTTGTTGTTCTTTTGTTTCTTTGTTTTGCTTTTTATTAAAGTTTTTTTTATTTTTCAAAACATATGCATGGACAATCTTTAACATTAGCCCTTGCAAAACTTATGTTCCAATTGTTTCTCCCTTTCCTCACACCCTCCCCTAGATGGCAAGTAGTCCAAAATATATTAAATATGGTAAAATATATGTTAAATCCAATATATGCATACATATTTATACCATTATTACGCAGCACAAGAAAAATCAATCAAACCAGGAAGAAGAAGAAGAAGAAGAAGAAGAAGAAGAAGAAGAAGAAGAAGAAGAAGAAGAAGAAGAAGAAGAAGAAGAAGAAGAAGAAGAAGAAGAAGAAGAAGAAGAAGAAGAAGAAGAAGAAGAAGAAGAAAATGCAAGCAAGCAACAACAAAAAGAGTGAAAATGCTATGTTGTAAACCATACTCATTTCCCACAGTCCTCTCTCTGGGTGCAGATGGCTCTCTGCATTACTGAACAATTGAGACTGATTTGAATCATCTCATTGTTGAAGAGAGCCACATATGTCATCTCTTTTTGGAATGGCAAAGAACTGGAAATTAAGGGGATGTTCATCAATTGGGGAATGGCTGAACAAGTTGTAATATATGATTATATTGGAATACTCTTGCATTCTAAGAAATGACAAGAAGGATGCTTTCAGAAGAACCAGGAAAGAGCTGGTGAACTGATGAATAGTGGAATAAACAAAATCAGGAGAACATTGTACAAAGTAACAGCAATATTGTGTGATCAACTGTGAATGATTTAGCTATTGTCAACAATAAAATTATCTAAAATAATTTCAAAGGATTTATGATCGAGAGAAATGATTGCTTCTCTCATTTATTTATCTATTAACTATTGGAGAGATTCAGGATTTTTTCCTTCCTATTTCCTCCTTCTCTAACATTTTCTTCAATCTTAGACCACACTCAACTAGAAAAACTAGCTTAGATCCCAGGGCTTCTTAAAGTTTTTTCTACTTGTGACTCCTTTTCACCTGAGAAATTTTTGTGACCCCATGTACATTGGTATAGAAAAGAGGCTTAAAATCAAACACTTCCTGATAATAAATCATAATTTCATAACTCCCTATTCAGTTACACAACCCCATAGAAGTTTAAGAAGCTTTGGTTTAGATGAATAAGCAAATTCAAGCCAATTGTGTTTCAGTCAGACATGTACGAATGGATTACTCTTTTTTTTAAAGATTACCTTACACTACATTGGTCAGGAAAGAGGTAAGTTACTTTGTTCAAGACTGAATGATCAATCATTTCCCTGGACCCTCATTAGAATAAGCCCACTTCTTATTAGAATATTTATTGTTTCATGACTTATTAACGATTCAGATTTGATTTCTCCCCTCAGGAACACACACTCGGCCATGGACATTTAAGCACTGAGTGGGTTTCATGAGGGATTTTTGAAATTCCAGAGTAGCCCACCCCCTTTTAAAAAAATTATCTTCTGGTAATAACTAATGAAGAAATTAATTACGTTAAAACTATAGCTCTCAAAGTTCTTATATATCGCATGATAAATAATTCTATCCACTTCCAGAGAAAAAAGTGATGGAATCTGAAGGCAGATTAAAGCATACTATTCTTTACTCTTTTTATGGGGGGGAGAGGGTCAGAGTTCTTTCCCAACCTAACATGTAAATTTAAAGTTTTAAGATTTTTTTTTAAAGGATGTAGGTTTATAAGCTAAAAAGTTTACAGAAGGAGATAACTAGAAGAGAAAAGGGCCTTTAATGCATATCAAATGAAGGTCATTTGAAGGAATTATATGATGTTCAACTTCAAGAAAAGAAATTCAAGGAAGGATAAGATTAATGCCATGTGAAATAGGGAATGGATTTTGACTGTTCAACCCAGAGAGCTTAACTACAAATTATGGATGAAAGTTTCAAAGAAGCCAATCAGATTTGATATAATAATAAGTAGAACTATGCCTAATAGAATGGATAGTGAGTTCCCTCTTATTGGAGATATTTATACAAACACTGAATGGCCATTTCTCAAGTGCCCATAGTGAGGATGCTTTTTCTGGTATGATTGATGGAGCTGGATGCCAAGATCACTTCTGATCTCTCAAATTCTAGGTATTCTGTGATCTCTCTAAAAACAGTTCCTCTCTCTAAAAACAGTTCAAATCTTTTATATTCTAAACAATAACCAGAATACTATTTCTTTTCTCTGCTACTTGCTCCACAATATAGATTACTCCATCTTCGTCTTTTCATTACAAAGCTTCAGTAAAGAAGTGGTCTCATTCCTTAGGCCCCTAAGATCTGACTTCCATTCCTACAAGTCATCTGAAACATCTATCTCTAGGGGTATTAGGCCTCTAAAAGTCAACTCCATTGATTCATTCTCAGTCCTCACTAAAGACCTTCCTGCAATCTCTGAAACTTGCTCACCCCCCTCTTCTTGATGCCCATTTCTCCTCTGGTTTTTATTTCTCCCCCACATCCTTTTCCCTTCCCCCCACAATCCTCACTGTCATAACTCAAGCTTTCATCACCTCATACCTGGATTATTGCAATAGCCTTCTATTTGGCCTTCCTGCTTCAAGCCTCTTTCTACTCCAATCCAGCTTCCCAACAGCCACCAAGTTCAAGTCTGACCTTATCATCTCAACTCAATGTAATCCAGTTTCTCCCCCTAATCCCATTAGTATTTTTGATAGGCTGGTGCACAGAGTTGACTCAAGTATTTGGAATCCAATATAAACTCCTATGCTTGATGTTTAAATTCTGTACAACCAGACACTCTCTTACTTTTTTAGTCTAACAAATTTCTCTTTTCCTCACACTCTACAATCCTTTCTCTATGAGACAAGTAGCATAGATGGAATTTCTCCACTCGCCCCCAATTTTAGAAGTCAAGAATGGGAAGGTAAGTTTTTGGCCTAAAGAATGGGAAGGTAGGGCACCTAGGTGGCACAGTGGATAGAGCACCAGTTCTCAAGTCAGGAGGACCTGAGTTCAAATTTGAATTAAGACATTTATCATTTCCTAGTTGTGTGACCCTTGCCAAGTCTCATAACCCCAATTGCCTCAGAAAAAAAAAAAAGGAACATAAAAGAAATTAAGTGTCTGACCTTTGGTAGTACAGCCAGTAAAAGGGCCAGGGCTAAGATAGAATCATGAGCTCTTAGTGATATAGACATGGAGTTAGAAAAAACTTTTAAAAACATCTCATCCAACTCTTATTTTACAGATAAGAAAACTGAGTCCTGGGAGGTTGTGCTTTGTCTAAGATTATAAAGGCAATGAGAATCAGAGGCAGGAAATAATAAAGACAATACATGGACCCAACTTTCTTGACAATATTTCTAACATTCTTCCCAGCCTGCCAAATGGTGAAAGTAATGATCTTCACAATAGTATCCCCTCTCATGAATATTACCTCATGAAATTATTTGTTTTAGGATTTCCTTGAAAGAGAGTGAAATTCAAGAAATCCTAAAACAATTAATTTCATGAGGCAGAGGAGGCTCAAAGAGGAAGTAAATAAACAAGTAGAGCTCATGTGATTATCTGAACTGGGATAAACAACAAAAAACATCATGGGTCCTGGACCAGCTCTTGAGCAATGTATATAAGGGCTGTCCTGTAGAAGGAGAGCTTCAAACTTCACTCACCTCTCCTGAGTCCTTTCTCTCCTCACCTCATTTGAACTCTCTGTTCTGACACTATGGGTTGTTGTGGATGTAGAGGAAGCTGTACCACCTGCAACAGCTGTGGTGGCTGTGGCTGTGGTGGCTGTGGCGGCTGCGGGGGCTGCGGCTGTGGTGGCTGCGGCGGCTGCGGAGGCTGTGGCAACTGTTGCTGTACCACCTGTAGCTGCCGCCGTGTAGGCTGCTGCTCTGGCTGCTGCCCCTGCTGCTGTGGCTGCTGTGGGGGCTGCTGCAGCCCTACAGTGGTCTGCTGCCGCCGCACCTGCTGCTGTGGTGGCTGTGGTGGCTGTGGCTGTGGCTGTGGCAAGGGCTGTGGCTGTGGCTGTTGCAAGGGCTGCTGCCAACAGAAATGCTGCTGCCAGCAGTGCTGCTGTAAGAAGCAATGCTGCTGCTAGGTGGGAAAACTTTCCACCAATCGGTAAGATTTCACAGGGGTTTAGCAATAGAGCATTGGCCTGAGACTTAAGGAGATGAGGTCCTAAACCTCACTCTGCCAGTGACTTAACTTAAGACCTCATGCATGTCACTTACACAGACTCAGAGAAAAACCAATCCTCAGAGGGAAGAGGAACATGAGAGGGCAATGTGATTCTAATTTACCTCATTTCCCAAAATAAGAAGCTTAAATAAGATGGACCCTGAGATTATTGCCAGCTCTGAGGTCTGACTGCTATTATTCACCCCTGCTCTTTTCTGGCCTGAATAGAATTGAGGCATCCATGAACATATATGATCCTTTGAGTTATTTGCACTTAATGCCCCTTCTCAAAGGCACTGTTGCAACTGAGATCTGTCTCCCTATGAGGCTTGTCTCTCAATACAATTGGTCTCGGACAGTGAGAAAAGGACACAGCCCAGCTACTGGAGAATAGTCAAGCCTATGAGCCAAGCAAAGTGGAATCATGATTTTTAAAAATATTTTCTTTCTCGTTGAGTTTCATCTTCTTCTATCTTTCTACCTTTTATCTTATTCTTTCTATATGTACTCTGTATTATTTTAGTACTCTACTGCTCTGGAGTCTTTCTAAATCTTTACTATTTATTCTCAATAAAATCTAAAAAACAACCATAAAATTGCTCATGATCTTTTTTTTGTTTGAATGTATGGAAAACTCTAGTCTAAGAGAAGCACAATTATATCCTCTTGAGGACTGGATTTTCTCACAAAAGTGGAGCTCTTATCATATTGCTACTAAAGGTAAAGGGTTCGATAGATGAGAAGCACTCAGTTCAGAGATAACACAAATTTCTGTGCCACTGGTACGCATCTTACCTTGGGAATCCTCAAGGAAATGATTCCTGGTCACACACCAATATTGAGAAATATTTTCCCTCCATCACATGTTTATGGAACATTTCTGATGAATAAAGACAACATAGGCTTATCCCTGGGAATGGATATACCTTTAAAGAATGATCTTTGAATCAAGACCATCTCAACACCTGTACAACCTCAAATGTGGTGTCCTCCCAGTCTGACAAGCTTCCATGATAGGAATAATTACAGGGGCACTACAAAGCTAACAAACACCCAGGTTTCCCCATTCTAGTCATAGGTCTCCTTGGAGTGGAGCACCCTAACATATCTGAGGAGCCCTCTAATTAATTTGAAAAGATGCATGCCTTTAGTGGAGCCACTACCACATTGTTCCTTTGCTCTTTTGTTCCTCTTGCTCCATGACAATCATAGGGATATTGCTTCTGGCTGTGCCAAACGGAGCCTTCAAGACAAGATCAGTATGTGAAGACTGGAAGTGCTGCCAGTCTAGAGCTTCTGAAAGGAAAAGTCCTCCCTGGGGTGGCTGCCCTGTGCAATATCTAATGGAAGAAGCTGTCTTTTCTGTTGGTTCAAGTCCTTAAGATGCAAGACCTTATTTTACCTTCCTTATTGTCCCTGAACACATTGTTGTGATTTGTAGCATATGTGTGTGTGTGTGTGTGTGTGTGCATTTTGCCTTAAGAAACAAAGTTGACAATCCAGAAAAATCTATTGACTATGTTCCATTTTTTAAAAAATTCAACATTGTTAGTGTATTAGTAACTCTGTTTGGTCACTACAGCAGGAAAACAAGATATAATCCTGATTGTCTTTTTTCCCACTTGTGTGATTTGTATAAACATCTATGTTATATGTATTATTAAAATGTTAAAATAAAGGACTTGTTATCCATATTTTCTTTCTCTTTTGAATTCTACAATCTAGATTTGTTAGGATTCTAGCAGCTATTTTTATCACTACCTACAGTGTAGAAACAAGATAATTGCTATTTGAGAAGGGAAGATTAATAATTTTCTATCAAGTAAATACTCATGTGAGAGATAAAGAGAGAGAGGGGGGAGGAAACAAAAAATATAAGGGAAAGGAAGGAAGAATAGAGAAAATAAGGGGGAGGGAAGAATGGGGGGAAGAGCTAGAAGGAGCAAGGAAGTGGAGAAGGGTAGAGGAAGAGGAAGAGAGAGGAGGAAAAAGGGACAGAGAGAAAAGAAGAAAGAGGACAGGAAGTAGAAAAAGGAGAAGAAGGAGAAGGAGAAGGAGAAGGAGAAGAAGGAGGAGGAGAAGAAGGAGAAGGAGAAAGGGAGAAGGAGCAGGAGAAGGGGAGGATGAGGGGGAGAAGGAGGAGAAGAAGAAGTAGAAGAAAGAGGAGGAGGTGGAGGACTAATGGAAGGAGGAGAAGCATAAAAGCTTCAAACTATAGATCAGTGGATTTGGCCTGGTAATGTAGAAATGACAGAAGTATCTACCACTAACAATAGGACAATTGGATGGATTAAAAACTGAGCAGTTTCAAAGAGTAATTTAAACTTTCAAGAAGGTCTCCAAGGGCTTGCTCTGGGCTTTGCTATTTAACATTTTCAATAATGACCTTGAAAAGAGTGTGGATGACATCCCTAGAAAATCCACAGGGGACAAAAGAGTAGGAGTGATGATTAATTCCATCAAATGATGTCAGGTTTCAAAAATATTTTGAGAGACTAAAACTATGGGCTGACTCTAACAAAATGAAATTTGATAAGGAGAAATGTATATGTGCACATTTAGATTCAAAAATTCAATTGCACACATTCAAGATGAGGGAGGAACAGTACAAATGTAGTTTGCATGAAAAAGATCTATGGATTTTGCAGACCACAAGTTCAGTATGAATCAACAGTGTACCATGACAGCCAAAAGAACGAGGTACTGTGACCTGAAGCTTCATGGAAAGACATGACTTTTAGGAATTAGGAAGTCATTATTTCTACCTGAGCTTCCTCTACTAATACTTGGAACTCTATGGTCAGTTTTTTCTTCACCTTGTAGGAAGAATATTTATACTGTGCATACTATCTAAGCCAACAATAGCACTAAAGGGTCTAACTTCCAAAAAGTTGTTTTTTAATATAGAAGAGAAAATCCATATGTCAAAAATGTTTAAGACATCTCTTTTTGGAATGGCAAAAAATTGGAAATTAAGGGGATGGTCATCAACTGGGCAATGGCTGAACAAGCTGGAATATATGATTATGTTGGAATACTATTGCACTCTAAGAAATGACAAGTAGCATCCTTTCAGAAGAACCGGAAAGAGTTAGGTGGATTGATGTATAATGGAGTAAGCAGCAGAACCAGGAGAAGATTGTACAAAGTAACAGCAATATTGCCTGATGATCATTTCATCATCAACTTTGAATGACTTGGCTATAGTCAACAATAAAACAATATAAGATAATTTCAAATGATTTATGATTGAGAGAAATGATTATTTCTCTCATTTATTATTTATCCATTTATTATTGGAGAAATTCAGCATTTTCCCTTCCTATTTCCTTCTTCTTTAACATTCTCTTCAATCTTAGACCCCACTCAGCTGGGAAAACTAGCTTGGATCTTAGGGTTTCTTAAAGCTTTTTCTGCTTTCTACCCCTTCTCGCCTGAGAAATTTTTGTGTTCCTCCATGTATATTGGTATATAAAATAGGCATACAAATCAAACATTTCCCAAAAATAAGTCATAATTCAGGCCAATTGTGTTTTAGTCAGACATGTATGAATGGATTTCCGCCCTTTCTTTTAAAATTACCTTACATTATGGTGGTCAGGAAAGAGGTTAAGTTCCTTCATCCAAGACTGAATGATCAATCATTTGCCCAGACCCTCATTAGAATAAGCCCACTTCTTACTAGAATATGTATTCTTTCATGACTTGTTGACAAATCAGAGTTAATTTTTATTCTCAGAAACACTCACTCTTCCATAGACATCTAGCATTGAGTGGGTTCCATCAAGGTTTTTTGACATTCCAGAGTGCCACTGACCTTTTTTATTAATTATCCTCTGGTAATAATTAATGAATAAATTAATAACCTAAAAACGATGCCTCTCAAATTTCTTATATGTCACATAATGAATAATTCTATCCACTTCCAGAGAAAGAAGTGATGTTGTATTTTTAAGGTTATAAAAGTTTAACCTTAGTTTATAAGTTTATAAAAAGTTAAAAAGTTTATAAAAGAAGATAACCAGAAGATAGAAAAGCCTTTAATTCATATCAAATGAAGGTCATTTAAAGGAATTATATGATATTCAACTTCAAGAAAAGAAATTCAAGGAAGTTAAGGTCAATGTCATGTGAAATAGGAAATGGACTTTTACTGCTCAGCCCAAAGGGCTTAACTGGAAATGATGGATGAAAGTTTCAAAGAAGCCAATCAGAATTCATATAACAGAAAATGTCCCAGTAATTAGAGCTATCCTGAAAAAGAACGGATAGTGAGTTCCCTCTTTTTGGAGATCTTCAAGCAAGCCCTGGATGGTCATTTCTCAAGTGCCCATAGTGAGGATGCTTTTTCTGGTATGATTGGTGGAGCAAGATGCCAAGATCACTTCTGATCTCTCAAATTCTGGGATTCTGTGATCTCTCTAAAAACAGTTGCTCTCTCTAAAAACAGTTCATATCTTTCATATCCTAAACAATAACTATAATACTATTTCTTATCTCTGCTACCTACTCTTTGCCTTTTCATTACAAAGCTTCACTAAAGAAGTGGTCTCGTTCCTTAGGCCCCTAAGATCTGACTTCCATTCCTACAACTCATCTGAAACAACTGTCTCTAGGGGCATCAGGATCTAAAAGTCAACTCCATTGATTCATTCTCAGTCCTCACTAAAGACTTCCTTCAATCTCTGAAACTCTTGCTCACCCTTCTCTTCTTGATGCCCATTTCTCCTCTGGTTTTCATTTCTCCCCCACATCCTTTTCCCTTCCCTCCACAATCCTCACTGTCATATCTCAAGCTTTCATCACCTCATACCTGGATTATTGCAATAGCCTTCTATTTGGCCTTCCTGCTTCAAGCCTCTTTCTACTCCAATCCAGCTTCCCAACAGCCACCAATTTCAAGTCTGACCTTATCATCCCAACTCAATGTCATCCACAGTTTCCCTATTCCCCTTAGTATTTTTGATAGGCGAGCGCACAGATTTGACCCAAATATTTAGAATCCAATATAAACTCCTATGCTTAACATTTAACATCTATACAACCTGACCTTCTCTTACTTATCTACTCTTACAAATTTCTCTCTTTCTCATACTGTAAAATCCTTTCTCTATGAGATAAGTAGCATAGATGGAATTTCTCCACTCACTCCCAAGTTTAGAAGTAAAGAATGGGAAGGTAAATTTCTGGCCTGAAGAATGGGAAAGTAAAAGAAATTAAGTTTCTGGACCATGGTAGGGGAACCAGTAAAAAGGGTAGGGCTAAGATAGAATCATGGGCTCTTAGGGATGTAGACATGGAGTCCAAAGGAGCCTCTAAAAATATCTCACACAACTCTTATTTTATGGATAAGAAAATTGAGTCCTAGGGAAGTTATGATTTGCCTAAGATTATAAAGACAATGAGAATCAGAAGCAGGATGTTTAAAGACAATATATGGACTCAAGTTTCTTGACACCATATGCAACATTCTTCCCAGTATGACAAATGTGAAAGTAATGATCTTCACTATAGTATCCCCTATCATGAGTATTATCCAGTGTTCAGGTTCCCTGCCTAGGACTAAATATTTCAGCTTTTTAAACTTCCCATTAGAATATGGCTTTGAAACAGAATGAAATTCAATAAATCCTAAAACAAATAATTTAATGAGGCAGAGGAGGTGCAAAGAGGAAGTAAATAAAAAAGAAGAGCTCATGTGATTATCAGAACTGTGATAAACAACAAAAAACATCATGGGTCCTGATCCAGCTGTTGAGCAGTGTATATAAGGGCTGTCCTGTAGAAGGAGAGCATCAAACTTCATTCATCTCTCCTGAGTCCTTTCTCTCCTCACCTCATTTGAACTCTCTTTTCTGACACTATGGGTTGTTGTGGCTGTAGAGGAAGCTGTACCACCTGCAACAGCTGTGGTGGCTGTGGCTGTGGTGGCTGCGGTGGCTGTGGCTGCGGTGGCTGCGGCTGTGGAGGCTGCGGTGGCTGTGGCTGCAGTGGCTGCGGCTGTGGAGGCTGCGGCGGCTGTGGCAATTGCTGTACCACCTGTACCTGCCGCCGTGTAGGCTGCTGCTCTGGCTGCTGCCCCTGCTGCTGTGGCTGCTGTGGGGGCTGCTGCAGCCCTACAGTGGTCTGCTGCCGCCGCACCTGCTGCTGTGGTGGCTGTGGTGGCTGTGGCTGTGGCTGTGGTTGTGGCAAGGGCTGCTGCCAACAGAAATGCTGCTGCCAGCAGTGCTGCTGTAAGAAGCAATGCTGCTGCTAGGTGGGAAAACTCTCCACCAATCGGTAAGATTTCACAGGGGTTTAGCAATAGAGCATTGGCCTGAGACTTAAGGAGATGAGGTCCTAAACCTCACTCTGCCAGTGACTTAACTTAAGACCCCATGCATGTCACTTACACAGACTCAGAGAAAAATCAGTGCTCAGAGAAAAAAGGAACATGAGAGGGCAATGTGATTCTAATTTACCTTATTTCCCAAAATAAGAAGCTTAAATAAGATGGACTATGAGGTTATTGTCAGCTCTGAGGTCTGACTGCTGTTACTCATCCCTGCTCTTTTCTGGCCTGAATAGAATTGATGCATCCATGAACATATGTGATCCTTTGAGTTATTTGTACTTAATGCTCCTTCTCAAAGGCACTGTTGCAACTGAGATCTGTCTCCCTATGAGGCTTGTCTCTCAATACAATTGGTCTCAGATAGTGAGAAAAGGACACAGCCCAGCTACTGGAGAATAGTCAAGCCTATGAGCCAAGCAAAGTGAAATCATGATTTTAAAAAATATTTTCTTTCTCATTGAATCTCATCCTCTTCTGTCTTTCTACTTTTAATTTTGTTCTTTCTATTTGTACTATATATTATTTTACTACTCTGCTGCTTTGGAGTCTTTCTAAATCTTTACTAGTTTTTCTTAATAAAATCCAAAAAACAACCATAAAATCGCTCATGATCTTTTTTGTTTGAATATATGAACAACTCTAATAGACGCACAATTATATCCTCTTGAGGACTGGATTTTCCCATAAAAGTGGGGCTCTTATCATGTTGCTACTAAGGGTTAAGGGTTCAATAGATGAGAAGCATTCAGTTCAGAGATAATGCAAATTTCCATGCCACTGGTACACATCTTACCTTGGGAATCCTCAAGGAAATGATCCCTGCTCACACACCAATGTTGAGAAATGTTTTCCCTCCATTACATAATTTACTGAACATTTCTGATGAATTGAAACAACGTAGCTTTATCCCTGGAAATAGGGGTGCTTTTAAAGGATGATCTTTGATTCAAGACCATCTCCATACCTGTGCAACCCCAAATATGGTGTCCTCCCTGTGCCCAGTCTGACACGCTTCCATGACAGGAATAATTACAGAAGCACTACAAGGCTAACACAGACCCAGGTTTCCTTCCGGTCATAGTTCTCCTTGGAGTTTGAAAAGAAGCATACCTTAAGTAGGAGTCACTACCACATTGTCCTTTGCTCTTTTGTTCCTCATGCTCCATCACCATCATGCGGATATTGCTACTGACTGTGCCAAAAGGAACCCTCAAGGCAAGGTCAGCATGTGAGCACCGCAACTACTGCTAGTCTAGAGCTTCCTAAAGGAAAAGTCCTCCCTGGTGTGGCTGTCCTGAGCTATTGCTAATGGATGAAGATTTCTTGTCTGTTGGTTCAAGTCCTTAAGATGACAAGACCTTATTTTACCTTCTTTAGTGTACTTGAAAACATTGTTGTAATTTGTAGCATATGTGTGCATGTATTTTGCCTTAAGAAACAAAATTGACAATCCAGAAAAAATTATTGACTATGTTCTATTTTTCTTTTGAATTCAATTTTGTTAGTGTATTAGTAACTCATTTTGTCAGTACAGTATGAAAATAAGATATAATCCTAGTGGGAATTTTTCTCTCACTGGTGTGATTTGCATAAATATCTATGTTATATGTATTTTTTAAATATTAAAGTAAAAGGAGTTGTTATCCATATTTTCTTTCTCTTTGGAATTGTATAATCTAGCTTATTGTAGCAGCTATTTTTATCACTACCTACACTGCAGAAACAAGATGATTGCTATTTCAGAAGGGAAGATTAATAATATTCTATTAAGTAGATACTCGTGTGAGAGAGATAAAGAGAGAGAGAGAGAGGAGGGACGAAGAGAAAAATATAAGGGGAAGGAAGGAGGAATAAAGAAAGATAAGGGGAAGGAAAAATAGGGGGAAGAGCTAGAAGGAGCAAGGGAGAGGTGAAGGGGAGAGGAAGAGGAAGAGAGAGGAGGAAAAAGGAACAGAGAGAAAAGAAGAAAGAGGACAGAAAGTAGAAAAAGAAGGAGGAGGAGGAGGAGGAGGAGAATCAGAAGAAGAATCAGAAGAAGAATCAAAAGAAGAAGAAGAGGAAGAGGAAGAGGAAGAGGAAGAGGAAGAGGAAGAGGAAAAGGGGGAAGAGGAAGAGAAGGAGTAAGGGAAGAAGGAGGAGGAGGAGAAGGAAGAGGAGGAGGAGGAGGAGGAGGAGGAAGAAGAGGAAGAGGAAAAGGGGGAAGAGGAAGAGAAGGAGTAAGGGAAGAAGGAGGAGGAGGAGGAGAAGGAAGAGGAGGAGGAGGAGAAAAGTAAGGGGAGGAGGAGGAGCATAAAAGCTGAAATCTATACATCAGTGGATTTGGCCTGGTAATGTAGAAATGACAGAAGTATCTAGCACTAAACAATAGGACGATTGGATGGATTAAAAACTGATCAGTTTCAAAGAGTAATTTAAATTTTCAAGGAGGTCTCCAGGGGAGTGCTCTGAGCTTTGCTATATAATATTTTCAATAATGACCTTGAAAAGAGTGTGGATGACATTCCTAGAAAATTCACAAGGGACAAAAGAGTAGAAGTGACGGTTAACACCACCAAATGAAGTCAGGTTTCGAAAGAATTTTCAGACACTAAAACTATGAGCTGACTCTAATAAAATGAATTTGATAAGGAGAAATGTATATGTGCACATTTAGGTTCAAAAATTCAACTGCACACATTCAAGATGAGGAAGGAACAGTACAAATGTAGTCTGCATGAAAAAGATCTGTAGATTTTGCTGGACCACAAGCCCAATATGAATCAACAGTGTACCATGACAGCCAAAAGAATGAGCTAGTGTGACCTGAAGCTTCATGGAGAGACATGACTTTCAGGAATCAGGAAGTTATTATTTCTACCTTAGCTTCCTTTACTCATACTTGGAACACTATGGTCAGTTCTTTCTCTACCATGGAAGAAGAATATTTATACTGTGTATAACATCTAACCCAACAATAGCACTACAGGGTCTAAATCCCCCCAAAAAACTTTTAAATAGAAGAAAAGACTCCACCTACACAAAAATATTTATGACATATCTTTTTGTTGTTGTTTTTTTTAATTAAAGTTTTTATTTTTCAAAACATATGCATGGACAATTCTTTAACATTAGCCCTTGCAAATCCTTGTCTTCCAATTTTCCCTCCTTTCCCCCAGACCCTCCCCTAGATGCCAAGTACTCCAAAATATGTTAAATATGATAGAAATATATGTTAAATCAAATATATGCATACATATTTATACCATTATTATGCTGCACAAGAAAAATGACATCAAACCAATAAAAAGAAGAAGAAGAAGAAGAAGAAGAGAAGAAGAAGAAGAAGAAGAAGAGAAGAAGAAGAAGAAGAGAAGAAGAAGAAGAAGAAGAAGAAGAAGAAGAAAGAAGAAGAAGAGGAGGAGGAGGAGGAGGAGGAAGAAGAGGAAGAGGAAAAGGGGGAAGAGGAAGAGAAGGAGTAAGGGAAGAAGGAGGAGGAGGAGAAGGAAGAGGAGGAGGAGGAGAAAAGTAAGGGGAGGAGGAGGAGCATAAAAGCTGAAATCTATACATCAGTGGATTTGGCCTGGTAATGTAGAAATGACAGAAGTATCTAGCACTAAACAATAGGACGATTGGATGGATTAAAAACTGATCAGTTTCAAAGAGTAATTTAAATTTTCAAGGAGGTCTCCAGGGGAGTGCTCTGAGCTTTGCTATTTAATATTTTCAATAATGACCTTGAAAAGAGTGTGGAGAAAATTCACAAGGGACAAAAGAGTAGAAGTGACAGTTAACACCACCAAATGAAGTCAGGTTTCGAAAGAATTTTCAGACACTAAAACTATGAGCTGACTCTAACAAAATGAATTTGATAAGGAGAAATGTATGTGTGCACATTTAGGTTCAAAAATTCAACTGCACACATTCAAGATGAGGAAGGAACAGTACAAATGTAGTCTGCATGAAAAAGATCTGTAGATTTTGCTGGACCACAAGCCCAATATGAATCAACAGTGTACCATGACAGCCAAAAGAATGAGCTAGTGTGACCTGAAGCTTCATGGTGAGACATGACTTTCAGGAATCAGGAAGTTATTATTTCTACCTTAGCTTCTTCTGCTCACACTTGGAACACTATGCTCAGTTCTTTCTTCACCATCTAGGAAGAATATTTATACTGTGCATAGTATCTAAGCCAACAATAGCACTACAGGGTCTAAATCCCCCCAAAAAACTTTTAAATAGAATAAAAGACTCCACCTACACAAAAATATTTATGACATATCTTTTTGTTGTTGTTTTTTTTAATTAAAGTTTTTATTTTTCAAAACATATGCATGGACAATTCTTTAACATTAGCCCTTGCAAATCCTTGTCTTCCAATTTTTCCTCCTTTCCCCCAGGCCCTCCCCTAGATGCCAAGTACTCCAAAATATGTTAAATATGATAGAAATATATGTTAAATCAAATGTATGCATACATATTTATACCATTATTATGCTGCACAAGAAAAATGACATCAAACCAGTAAAAGAAGAAGAAGAAGAAGAAGAAGAAGAAGAAGAAGAAGAAGAAGAAGAAGAAGAAGAAGAAGAAGAAGAAGAAGAAGAAGAAGAAGAAGAAGAAGAAGAAGAAGAAGAAGAAGAAGAAGAAGAAGAAGAAGAAGAAGAAAATGCAAGCAACACTGAAAAGAATGAAAATGCTACGTTGTTAACCACATTCAGTTCCCACAGTCCTCTCTCTGGGTGCAGATGGTTCTCTTCATCACTGAACAATTGAAACTGATTTAAATCATCTCATTATTGAAGAGAACCACATATGACATCTCTTTTTGGAACGGCAAAGAACTGAAAATTAAGGGAATGTCCATCAATTGGGGGATGGCTGAACAAGTTGTAATATATAATTGCACTCTAAGACATATTATACTATTGTATTCTAAGAAATGACAAGAAGGATGCTTTCAGAAGAACCAGAAAAAGTTAGGTGAACTGATGAATTGCGGAATAAACAGAACCAGTAGAACATTGTACAAAGTAACAGCAATATTGTGTGAGGATCAACTGCGAATGACTCAGCTATTGTCAACAATAAAATGATCTAAGATAATTTCAAAGGATTTTTGATTAAGAGAAATGATTTGCGTTCTATCAATAAAAAGTTATTTTAAAAAAAAGAGAAATGATTGCTTCTCTCATTTATTATTTATCCATTTATTATTGGAGACATTCAAGATTTTTTTCCTTCCTTTTTCCTCTTTCTCTAACATTCTCTTCAATCTTAGGCCCCACTCAACTGGGAAAACTAGCTTAGATCCTAGAGCATCTTAAAGTTTTTTTTCCACTTTTGACACCTTTTTGCCTGGGAAATTTTTGTGTGATCCCATGTATATTGGTATAGAAAAGAGGCCTAAAATAAAACATTTCCTGATAATAAATCAAAATTTCATAACCCCTATTCAGTTACACAACCCCATAGAAGTTTAGGAAGCTTTGCTTTAGATGAATAATCAGATTCAGGCCAATTGTGTTTCAGTCAGACATGTATGAATGGATTACTCTTTTTTTTAAGATTACCTTACACTAGGGTGGTCAGGAAAGAGGTAAGTTACTTTGTCCAAGACTGAATGATCAATCATTTCCCTGGACCCTGATTAGAAGAAGCCCATTTGTTATTAGAATATTTATTGTTTCATGACTTATTAACCAATCAGAGTTGATTTCTACCCTCAGGAACATTCTCTCTCCCAAGAACATTTAAGCACTGAGTGGGTTCCATGAAGGTTTTTTGGCATTCCAGAGTGCCACTGACCCTTTTTTAAAAATTATCCTCTTTTAATAATTAATGAAGAAATTAATCACCCTAAAACTATATCTTTCAAAGTTCTTATATATCATATGCTGAATAATTCTATTCACTACCAGAGAAAGAAGTGATGGAATCTGAATGCAGATTAAAGCATACTATTCTTTACTCTTTTTATTGGGGGAGATAGTCAGAGTTGTTTCCCAGCCTAACATGTAAATTTAAAATCTTAAGGTTTTTTTTTTTTAAAGGATGTAGGTTTATAAGCTAAAAAGTTTATAGAAGGAGATAACCAGAAAAGAAAAAAGCTTTTAATATATATCATGTGAAGGTCATTTGAAGGAATTAGATGATGTTTAAATTCAAGAAAAGACATTCAAGGAAGTTAAGATCAATGTCATGTGAAATAGGAAATGGACTAAAAGTCCATTCTTGCTCAGCTCAAAGGGCTTAACTGGAAATGATAGAGGAAAGTTTTAAAAAAGCCAATCAGAATTCACATAACAAAAAATGTCCCAGTAATCATAACTATGTCTAAAAGAATGGATAGTGAGTTCCCTCTTATTGGAGATCTTTAAGCAAGCCCTGGGTGGTCATTTCTCAAGTGCCCATGGTGAGGATGCTTTTTCTGGTATGATTGGTGGGGCTGGATGCCAAGATTACTTCTGATCTCTCAAATTCTAGGATTCTGTGATCTCTCTAAAAACAGTTACTCTCTCTAAGTTCAATCTTCAAATATTTCTTTTCTCTGCTACCTACTCCCCAATATATGTTATCCATCTTTGCCTTTTCATTACAAAGCTTCACTAAAGAAATGGTCTCATTCCTTAGCCCCCTAAGATCTGATTTCCATTCCTTCAACTCATCTGAAACACCTGTCTCTAGGGGCACCAGGACTCTAAAAGTCAACTCCATTGATTCATTCTCAGTCCTCACTAAAGACCTTCCTGCAATCTCTGAAACTCTTGCTCATCCTCCTCTTCTTGATGCCCATTTCTCCTCTGGTTTTCATTTCTCCCCCACATCGCCTTCCTTCCCCCCTGCAATCCTCACTGTCATAATTCAAGCTATCATCACGTCATACCTGGATTATTGCAATAGCCTTCTATTTAGCCTTCCTGCTTCAAGCCTCTTTCTACAGCTTCCCAACAGTCACCAAGTTCAAGTCTGATTTTATCATCCTGACCCAATGTAATCAATTGTCTCCCTATTCCCGTTGGTATTTTGGATAGGCTGGTGCACAGAGTTTACCCAAATATTTAGAATTCAATATAAACTCCTATGCTTGATGTTTAAATTCTGTACAACCAGACACTCTCTTACTTTTTTAGTCCAACAAATTTCTCTCTTCCTCATACTCTACAATCCTTTCTCTATGAGACAAGTAGCATAGATGGAATTTCTCCCCTCACCCCCAATTTTACAAGTCAAGAATGGGAAGGTAAGTTTTTGGCCTAAGGAATGGGAAGGTAGGGCAGCTGGGTGGCACAGTGGATAGAGCACCAATTCTCAAGTCAGGAGGGCCTGAGTTCAAATTTGACCTAAGCCACTTATCATTTCCTAGCTGTGTGACTCCAGGCAAGTCACTTAACCCCAATTGCCACAACAACAACAACAACAACAACAACAAAAAGAATGGGAAGGTAAAAGAAATTATCTATCTGTCCCCTAGTAGTACAGCCAGTAAAAGGGGCAGGGATAATATAGAAACATGGGCTCTTAGTGATTAGACATGGAATTGGAAGGAACTTTTAAAAACATCTCATCCAACTCTCATTTTACAGAAAAGAAAATTGAGTCCTGGGGAGGTTGTGATTTGCCTAAGGTTCTAAACACAATGAGAATCACAGGCAGGATGTTATAAAGACAATATATGGACCCAACTTTCTTGACACCATATCCAACATTCTTCCCAGCATGCCAAATAGTGAAAGTAATAATCTTCACAATAGTATCCCCTCTCATGAATATTATGCAATGTTCAGGTTTCCTGCCTAGGACTACAAATTTCAGCTTTTAAAACTTCCCATTAAAATGTGGCTGTGAAACAGTGTGAAATTCAGGAAATCCTAAAACAAATAATTTCATGAGGCAGAGGAGGCTCAAAGAGGAAGTAAACAAGAAAGAAGAGTTCATGTGATTATCATGGGATAAACAACAAAAAACATCATGGGTCTTGGACCAGCTCTTGAGCAGTGTATATAAGGACTGTCCTGTAGAAGGAGAGTATCAAACTTCACTCACCTCTCCTGAGTTCTTTCTCTCCTCGCATCATTTGAACCCTCTGTTCTGACACTATGGGTTGTTGTGGCTGTAGAGGAAGCTGTACCACCTGTAACAGCTGTGGTGGCTGCGGCTGTGGTTGCGGCGGCTGTGGCGGCTGCGGCTGTGGAGGCTGTGGCTGTGGAGGCTGTGGCGGCTGTGGCAATTGCTGTACCACCTGTACCTGCCGCCGTGTAGGCTGCTGCTCTGGCTGCTGCCCCTGCTGCTGTGGCTGCTGCGGGGGCTGCTGCAGCCCTACAGTGGTCTGCTGCCGCCGCACCTGCTGCTGTGGTGGCTGTGGCTCCTGTGGCTGTGGCTGTGGCTGTGGTAAGGGCTGTGGCTGTTGCAAGGGCTGCTGCCAACAGAAATGCTGCTGCCAGCAGTGCTGCTGTAAGAAGCAATGCTGCTGCTAGGTGGGAAAACTCTCCACCAATCGGTAAGATTTCACAGGGGTTTAGCAATAGAGCATTGGCCTGAGACTTAAGGAGATGAGGTCCTAAACCTCACTCTGCCAGTGACTTAACTTAAGACCTCATGCATGTCACTTGCACAGACTTAGAGAAAAATCAGTTCTCAGAGAGAAAAGGAACATGAGAGGGCAACGTGATTCTAATTTACCTCATTTCCCAAAATAAGAAGCTTAAATAAAATGGACTATGAGATTATTGTCAGCTCTGAGGTCTGACTGCTGTTATTCACTTCTGCTCTTTTCTGGCCTGAATAGAATTGATGCATCCACGAACATATATGATCCTTTGAGTTATTTGCACTTAATGCCTCTTCTCAAAGGCACTGTTGCAACTGAGATCTGTCTCCCTACGAGGCTTGTCTCTCAATACAATTGGTGTCGGACAGTAAAAAAAGAATACAGCCCAGCTACTGAATAGTCTAGCCTATGAGCCAAGCAAATTGGAATCATAATTTTTTAAAATATTTTCTTTCTTGTTGAATTTCATCCTCTTCTGGCTTTTTTACCTTTAATTTTGTTCTTTCTATTTGTACTATATATTATTTTACTACTCTGCTGCTTTGGAGTCTTTCTAAATCTTTACTATTTTTTCTCAATAAAATCCAAAAAATGACCATAAAATCACTCATGATCCTTTTTCGTTTGAATGTATGGAAAACTCTAGTCTAAGAGAAGCACAATCATATCCTCTTGAGGACTGGATTTTCTCACAAAAGTGGGGCTCTTATCATGTTGCTACTAAGGGTTAAGGGTTCAATAGATGAGAAGCATTCAGTTCAGAGATAATGCAAATTTCCATGCCACTGGTACGCATCTTACCTTGGGAATCCTCAAGGAAATAATCCCTGCTCACACACCAATGTTGAGAAATGTTTTCCCTCCATCACATGTTTATTGAACATTTCTGATGAATAAAGACAACATAGCCTTATTCCTGGAAATAGGGGTGCCTTTAAAGAATGATCTTTAAAACAAGACTGTCTTGACACCTCTGCAACTCCAAATGTAGTGTCCTTCCTGTGCCAAGTCTGATGCGCTTCCATGATAGCAATAATTACAGGGGCACTACAAAGCTAACAAACACCCAGGTTTCCTCCTCCAGTCATAGGTCTCCTTGGAGTGGATCACCCTAAGATATCTGAGGAGCCCTCTAATTAATTTGAAAAGAAGCATACCTTAAGCAGGAGCCACTACCGCATTGTTCCTTTGCTCTTTTGTTCCTCATGCTCTATCACCATCGTGGGGATATTGCTATTGACTATGTCAAAAGGAACCCTCAAGCAAAGTCAGCATGTGAGCACTGGAAATGCTGCCAGTCTAGAGCTTCTGAAAGGAAAAGTCCTCCCTGGTGTGGCTGTCCTGAGCAATATTTAATGGATGGAACGTTCTTGTCTATTGGTTCAAGTCCTTAAGATGCCAAGACTTTATTTTACCTTCCTTATTGTCCCTGAACACATTGTTGTCATTTGTAGCATGTGTGTCTGTGTGAGTGCATTTTGCCTTGAGAAACGAAGTTGACAATCTGTGTTCTGACTGTGTTCTATGTTTCTTTTGAATTCAACATTGTAAGTGTATAAGTAACTCTTTTTTGTTACTACAGCAGGGAAACAAGAGGTTTTTTCCCCCACTGGTGTGATTTGCATATATGTATATATATAAAATATGTATTTTTTAAATATTAAAGTAAAAGGAGTTGTTATCCATATTTTCTTTCTCTTTGGAATTGTACAATCTAGTTTATTGTATCAGCTATTTTTATCACTACCTACATTGCAGAAACAACATGATTGCTATTTCAGAAGGGGAGATCAATAATATTCTATTAAGTGAATACTCATGTGAGAGATAAAGAGAGAGAGAGGAGGGAGGAAGAGAAAAATATATGGGGAAGGAAGGAGGAATAGAGAAAGATAAGGGGGAAGGAAGAATAAGGGGAAGAGCTAGAAGGAGCAAGGGAGAGGAGAAGGGGAGAAGAAGAGAAAGAGAGAGGAAGATAAAGGGACAGAGAGAAAAGAAGAAAGAGGACAGGAAGTAGGAAAAGAAGAAGGAGAAGGAGAAGAAGAAGGAGAGGGAGAAAAAGGAAAAGAAGAAGAAGGAGGAGGAGGAGAAGGAGAAGGAGGAGGAGAGGAGGAGAAGGAAAAGGAGGAGGAGACAGATGAGGAGGAGGAGGAGAAGGAGGAGAAGAGGTAGGGAGAGGAGGAAGGGGGAGATGGAGGAGGAGGGGGAAGGGGAGGGGAGCAGGGGATCCAGGAAGAGAAGCAAAAGGAGGAGGAACAGAGGAAGGGGAGGAAGAGAAAGAGGAGGAGTAAGGGGAAGAGGTGGAGGAGCAGGAGGAGGAGGAAGAGGAGTAAAGGGAGGAGGAGGAGCATAAAAGTTGTAATCTATACATCAGCGAATTTGGCTTGGAATGACAGAAGCTTCTAGCACTGAATAATAGGACAAATTGATGGATTAAAAACTGAACAGTTTCAAAGATAATTTAAATTTTTCAAGGAGGTCTCCAGGGGAGTGCTCTGGGCTTTGCTGTTTAACATTTTCAATAATGACCCTGAAAAAAATGTGGATGACATCCCTAGAAAATTCACAAGGGATAAAAGAGTAGAAGTGCCGGTTAACACCACCAAATGATATCAGGTTTCGAAAGAATTTTCAGACACTAAAACTATGGGCTGACTCCAACAAAATGAATTTGATAAGGAGAAATGTATGTGTGCACATTTAGTTTCAAAAATTCAATTGCACACATTCAAGATGAGGGAGGAACAGTACAAATGTAGTCTGCATGAAAAAGATCTGTAGATTTTGCTGGACCACAAGCCCAATATGAATCAACAGTGTACCATGACAGCCAAAAGAATGAGCTAGTGTGACCTGAAGCTTCATGGAGAAACATGACTTTCAAGAATCAGGAAGTCATTATTTCTACCTTAGCTTCCTTTACTCATACTTGGAACATTATGGTCAGTTCTTTCTCTACCATGGAAGAAGAATATTTATACTGTGTATAACATCTAACCCAACAATATCACTACAGGGTCTACATCCCCCAAAAAGGTTTTTTTTTTTAACATAGAAGAAAAATATCCACATGTACAAAAATATTTATGACATCTCTTCTTGGAATGGCAAAGAACTGGAAATTAAGGGGATGGCCATCAGTTGGGGAATGGCTAAACAAGTTGTAATATATGATTATGATGGAGTACTATTGAACTCTAAGAAATGACAAGCAGGATCCTTTCAGAATAATCTGGAGTTAGGTGAATTGAGGCATAGTGGATTAAGCAATTCTAGGAGAACACTGTACAAAGTAACAGCAGTATTGTGTGATGATCAACTGTGAATGACTTAGCTATTGTCAATAACAAAATGATCTGAGACGATTTCAAAGGATTTATGATTGAGAGAAATGATTGCTTCTCTCATTTATTATTTATCCATTTATTATTGGAGAAATTCAGGATTTTTTCCTTCCTATTTGCTCCTTCTCTGACATTCTCTTCAATTTTAGGCTAACTCAACTGGGAAAACTAGCTTAGATTCTAGAACTTCTTAAAGTTATTTCTACTTGTGACCCCTTTTTGCCTGAGAAATTTTTTGTGTGACCCCATGTATATAGTTATATAAAAGAGGCTTAACAAATCAAACATTTCCTGATAATAAATCATAATTTCATAACCCCCTATTCAGTTACACAACCCCATAGAAGTTTAGGAAGCTTTGTTTTAGATGAATAAGCAGATTCAGGCCAGTTGTATTTCAGTCAGACATGTATGAATGGATTACTCTTTTTTTAAAGATCACATTACACTAGGGTGGTCAGGAAAGAGGTAAGTTACTTTGTCCAAGACTGAATGATCAATCATTTCCCTGGACTCCCATTAGAATACGCGCACTTCTTATTAGAATATTTATTGTTTCATGACTTATAAACCAATCAGAGTTGATTTTTACCCTCAGGAACACTCACTAGTTCATGAACATTTAAGCACTGAGTGGGTTCCATGAGGGATTTTTGGAATTCCAGAGTGCCACTGACCCTTTTTAAAAATTATTCTCTGATAATAATTAATGAAGAAATTAATAACCCTAAAACTATATCTCTCAAACTTCTTATATATCACATGATGAATAATTCTATCCATTTCCAGAGAAAGAAGTCATGGAATCTGAATGCAGATTAAAGCATACTATTCTTTACTCTTTTTACTGGAGAGAATGGGAGTTCTTTTCCAACCTAACATGTAAATTTAAATTTTAAGGATTTTTTTTAAAGATGTATCTTTATAAGGTAAAAAGTTGACAGAATGAGATAAGCAGAAGAGAGAAAGGCCTTTAATTCATATCATAAGAAGGTCATTTGAAGGAATTATATGATGTTCAATTTCAAGAAAAGAAATTCAAGGAAGGATAAGATCAATGTCATGTGAAATAGGGAATGGACTTTTACTGCTCAGACCAAAGGGCTTAACTGGAAATGATGGATGAAAGTTTCAAAGAAGCCAATCAAATTTCATATAACAGTACATGTCCCAGTAATTATAACTATGTCTAATAGAATGGATAGTGAGTTCCCTCTTATTGGAGATCTTTAAGCAAGCCCTGGATGGTCATTTCTCAAGTGCCCATAGTGAGGATGCTTGTTCTGGTATGATAGGTGGAGTTGGATGCCAAGATCATTTCTGATCTCTCAAATTCTGGGATTCTGTGATCTCTCTAAAAACAGTTCCTCTCTCTAAAAACAGTTCAAATCTTCCATATCCTAAACAATAACCATAATACTATTTCTTTTCTCTGCTACCTACTCTGCAATATGTTACCCATCTTCGTCTTTTCATTACAAAGCTTCACTAAAGAAGTGGTCTCATTCCTTAGGCCCCTAAGATCTGACTTCCATTCCTACAAGTCATCTGAAACACCTGTCTCTAGGGGCATCAGGACTCTAAAAGTCAATTCCATTGATTCATTCTAAGTCCTCACTAAAGACCTTGTTGCAATCTCTGAAACACTTGCTCACCCCCCTCTTCTTGATGCTCATTTCTCCGATGGTTTTCATTTCTCCCCTACATCTCCTTCCCTTCCCCCCAATCCTCACTCTGATAACTCAAGCTTTCATCACCTCATGCCTGGATTATTGCAATAGTCTTCTATTTTGGCCTTCCTGCTTCAAGCCTCTTTCTACTCCAATCCAGCTTCCCAACAGCCACTAAATTTAAGTCTGACCTTATCATCCGGAATCAATGTAATCCAGTTTCTCCCTATTCCCTTTAGTATTTTTGATAGGCTAGTGCACAGTTGACTCAGATATTTAGAATTCAATACAAACGCCTATGCTTGACATTTAAACTCTATACAACCTGACCCTCTCTTACTTTTTTAATCTTACAAATTTTTCTCTTCCTCACACTCTACAATCCTTTCTCTATGAGGCAAGTAGCATAGATGGTATTTCTCCCCTCAGAACCAGTTTTACAAGTAAAGAATGGGAAGGTAAGTTTCTGGCCTAAAGAATGGAAAGGTAAAAGAAATTTAGGTAAGTTTCTGGCCCATGGTAGTATAACCAGTAAAAGGGGCAGGGCTAAGATAGAATCATGGGCTCTTAGGGATGTAGACTTGGAACATGTAGAACATTCCATGTAGACAGGGATGTAGAAGAACCCCTAAAAGCATCTCACACAACTCTTATTTTACAGATAAGAAAACTGAGTCCTAGGGAGGTTGTGATTTGCCTAAGGTTATAAAGGCAATGAGAATCAGAGGCAGGACATTATAAAGACAATACATGGACCCAACTTTCTTGACAACATATCCAACATTCTTCCCAGCATGCCAAATGGTGAAAATAATGATCCTCTCAATAGTATCCCCTCTCATGAGTATTATCCAATGTTCAGGTTCCCTGCCTAGGACTATATATTTCAACCTTTTTTTATTGACAGAACATGTGCATGGGTAATTTTTTTTTACAACATTATCCCTTGCACTCACTTCTGTTCCAACTTTTCCCTTCCCTCCCTCCACCCCCTCCCCTAGATGGCAGGCAGTCTTATACATGTTCAATATATTATAGTATATCCTACATACAATATATGTGTGCAGAACCATACAGTTCTCTTGTTGTACAAGAAGAATTGGATTCAGAAGGTAAAAATACCCTGGGAAGAAAAACAAAAATGCAAGTAGTCCTCATTCATTTCCCAGTGTTCCTTCTCTGGGTGTAGCTGCTTCTGTTCATCATTGATCAATTAGAACTGAATTAGATTTTCTCTTTGTCGAAGAGATCCACTTCCATCAGAATACATCCTCATATAGTATTATTGTTTTTTTTAAATTATAACTTTTTATTTACAAGTTATATGCATGGGTAATTCAGCATTGACAATTGGCAAACTTTTCTTCAAATTTTTCCCCTCCTTTCCCCCATCCCCTCCCCGAGATGGCAGGTTAACCAATACATGTTAAATATGTTAAAATATAACTTAAATGCAATATAAATATACATGTCCAAACAGTTATTTTGCTGTACAAAAAGAATCGGACTTTGAAATAATGTACTATTAGCCTGTGAAGGAAATCAAAAATGCAGGTGGACAAAAATAAAGGGATTGGGAATTCTATGTAATGTTTCATAGTCATCTCCCAGAGTTCTTTTGCTGGGTGTAGCTAGTTCAATTCATTACTGCTTTAATAGAACTGATTTGGTTCATCTCATTGCTGGAGATGGCCACATCCATCAGAATTGATCATCATATAGTATTGTTGTTGAAGTATATAATGATCTCCTGGTCCTGCTCGTTTCACTCAGCATCAGTTCATGTAAGTCTCTCCAGGCCTTTCTGAAATCATCCTACTGGTCATTTCTTACTGAACAATATTATTCCATAATATTCATATACCACAATTTATTCAGCCATTCTCCAATTGATGGGCATCCATTCAGTTTCCAGTTTCTGGCCACTACAAAGAGACCTGCTACAAACCCTCTTGCACATACAAGTACCTTTCCCTTCTTTAAGATTTCTTTGGGATATAAGCCCAGTAGAAACACTACTGGATCAAAGGGTATGCACAGTTTGATAACTTTTTGAGCATGGTTCCAAATTGCTCTCCAGAATGGCTGGATGTGTTCACAATTCCACCAGCGATGTATTAGTGTCCCTGTTTTCCCACATCCCCTCCAACATTCCACATTATCTTTTCCTATCATTCTAGCTAATCGGACAGGTATGTAGTGGTATCTCAGAGTTGTCTTAATTTGCATTTCTGTGATTAATAATGACTTGGAGCATCTTTTCATATGGCTAGAAATAGTTTCAATTTCTTCATCTGAGAATTGTCTGTTCATATCCTTTGACCATTTATCAATTGGAGAATGGCTTGATTTCTTATAAATTAGAGTCAATTCTCTCTATATTTTGGAAATGAGGCCTTTATCAGAACCTTTAACTGTAAAAATATTTTCCCAGTTTGTTGCTTCCCTTCTAATCTTGTTTGCATTGGATGATTTCAGAAAGGCCTGGAGAGACTTACATGAACTGATGCTGAGTATGTATTGCTCAACCCGCCATCAGGAGGAGGGATTGGGGAGAAGGAGGGGAAAAATTTGAACAAAAGATTTGTCAATTATCAATGCTGTAAAATTACCCAAGCATATAACTTGTAAATAAAAAGCTATTAAAAAATAAAAATAAATATTAAAAAAAATTTTGTTTGCATTAGTTTTGTTTGTATAAAGGCTTTTTAAATTGATATAATCAAAATTTTCTATTTTTTTGTGATCAACAATGATTTCTAGTTCTTTGTTGGTCACAAATTCCTTCTTCCTCCACAAGTCTGAGAGATAAAGTATCCTATGATCCTCTAATTTATATATAATCTCGTTTTTTATGACTGAATCATGGACCCATTTTGATCTTATCTTGGTATACTGTGTTAAGTGTGAGTCCATGCATATTTCAGTTTTTTAAACTTCCCATTAGAATATGGCTTTGAAATCCAGTGAAATTCAGGAAATCCTAAAAAAAAATTTTTTTTTAATGAGGCAGAGGAGGCTCAAAAAGGAAGTAAACAAGAAAATAGAGCTCATGTGATTATCAGAACTAGGATAAACAAACAATAAACATCATGGGTCCTGAACCAGCTGTTGAGTAGGGTATATAAGGGCTGTCCTGTGAAGGAGAGCATTAAACTTCATTCACCTCTCCTGAGTCCTTTCTCTCCTCGCATCATTTGAACCCTCTGTTCTGACACTATGGGTTGTTGTGGCTGTAGAGGAAGCTGTACCACCTGCAATAGCTGTGGTGGCTGTGGCTGTGGTGGCTGCGGCGGCTGCGGTGGCTGCGGCTGTGGAGGCTGTGGCTGTGGAGGCTGTGGCGGCTGTGGCAATTGCTGTACCACCTGTACCTGCCGCCGTGTAGGCTGCTGCTCTGGCTGCTGCCCCTGCTGCTGTGGCTGCTGTGGGGGCTGCTGCAGCCCTACAGTGGTCTGCTGCCGCCGCACCTGCTGCTGTGGTGGCTGTGGCTGTGGCTGTGGCTGTGGCAAGGGCTGTGGCTGTTGCAAGGGCTGCTGCCAACAGAAATGCTGCTGCCAGCAGTGCTGCTGTAAGAAACAATGCTGCTGCTAGGTGGGAAAACTCTCCACCAATCGGTAAGATTTCACAGGGGTGTAGGAATAAAAGCATTGGCCTGAGACTCAAGGAGATGAAGTCCTAAATCTCACTCTGCCAATGACTTAACATAAGACCTCATGCATGTCACTTGCACAAACTCAGAGAAAAATCAATCCTCAGAGGGAAAAGGGACATGAGAGGTCAGTATGATTTAATTTACTTCATTTCCTTCATTTCACAAAATAAGATAGACCCTGAGATTATTGCCAGCTCCGCTATTATTCACTCCTGCTCTTTTCTGGCCCAAATGTAATTGATGCATCTATGAACATATATGATCCTTTGGGTTATTTGCACTTAATGCCCCTTCTCAAAGGCACTGTTGCAACTGAGATCTGCCTCCCTAAGAGGTTGTTTCTCAATACAATTGGTCTCAGACAATGAGAAAAGGACACAGCCCAGCTACTGGAGAATAGTCAAGCCTATGAGTCAAGCAAAGTGGAATCATGATTTTTTAAATATTTTCTTTCTTAGTGATTTCCATCCTCTTCTGTCTTTTCTACCTTTAATCTTATTCTTTCTATTTGTACTTTGATATATTATTTGTATTTGATATTTTATTTTACTACTCTGCTCCTCTGGAGTCTTTCTAAATTTTTACTAATTTTTCTCAATAAAATCCAAAAAATGACCATAAAATCGCTCATGATCCTTTTTTGTTTGAATGTATGGAAAACTCTAGCCCAAGAAAAGCACAATCATATCCTTTTGAGGACTAGATTTTTCCACAAAAGTGGGGCTCTTATCATGTTGCTAGAAGGGGTTAAGGGTTCGATAGATGAGAAGAACTCAGTTCAGAGACAACGCAAATTCTCATGCCACTGCTATGTATCTTACTTTGGGAATCCTCAAGGAAATGATCCCTGCTCACAAACCAATGTTGAGAAATGTTTTCCCTCCATCCCATGTTTATTGAACATTTCTGATGAATTAAGACAACATAGCCTTTTCCCTGGGAATGGGGATGCCCTTAAAGGATGATCTTTGAATCAAGACTGTCTCTACATCTGTGCAACCCCAAATGTAATGTACTCTCTGTGCCCAGTCTGACATGCTTCCATAACAGGAATAATTACGGGGCACTATAAGGATAACTAACACCCAGGTTTCTTCCTTCCAGTCATAGCTCTCCTTGAAGTGGAGCATCCTAAAATATCTGGAGCCCTCTAATTAATCTGAAAAGAAGCATACCTTAAGTAGGAGCCATTACCACATTGTTCTTTTGCTCTTTTGTTCCTCTTGCTCCATCACCATCATGGGGATATTGCTACTGGTGGTACCAAAAGAAACCTTCTAGGCAAGGTCAGCATGTGAGCACTGGAAATGTTGCCAGTCTAGAGCTTCTGAAAGGAAAAGTCCTCCCTGATGTGGCTGCCCTGAGCAATATCTAATGGAAGGAGTTTTCTTGTCCATTGGTTCAAGTCCTTAAGATGGCCTTCCTTATTTTGTATTCCTTAGTGTACCTGAATACATTGTTGTGATTTGTAGCATGTGTGTATATGTGTATGTGCATTTTGCCTTAAGAAACAAAGTTGACAATCCAGAAAAAGCTATTGACTATAGTCTATTATTCTTTTAACTTCAACATTGTTAGTGTATTAGTAACTCTTTTATGTCACTACAGTGGGAAAACAAGATATAATCCTGGTGGGGCTTTTTTCCCCCACTGTTGTGGGGAAAAAGTTACATGCATTTTAAAATGTTAAAAGAGTTGGTATCCAATTTTCTTTGTCTTTTGAATTCTACATTCTAGCTTTGTTAGGATTCAAGCAGCTATTTTTATTACTACCTACAGTGTAGAAACAAGATAATTGCTCTTTCAGAAGGGAAGATTAATAATGTTCTATTAAGTAAATACTCATGTGAGAGATAAAGAGAGAGAGAAGAGGGAGGATGAGAAAAATATAAGGGGAAGGCAGGAGCAATAGAGAAATATAAGGAGAGGAGAAGAATAGGGGGAAAAGCTAGAAGGAGCAAGGGAGAGGAGAAGGAGAGAGGAAGAGGAAGAGAGAGGAGGAAAAAGAGACAGAAAAGAAGAAAGAGGACAGGAAGTAGAAAAAGAAGAAGAACAAGGAGAAGTAGAAGGAGAAGAAGAAGGAGAAGAAGGAGAAGGAGGAGGAGGAGGAAGAGGAGGAGGAACATAAAAGCTTCAAACTATAGATCAGTGAATTTGGCATGGTAATGTAGAAACGACAGAAGTATCTACCACTAACAATAGGACAATTGGGTAGATTAAAAACTGAGCAGTTTCAAAGAGTAATTTAAACTTTCAAGAAGGTCTCCAGGGGAGTGCTCTGGGCTTTGCTGTTTAACATTTTCAATAATGACCTAGAAAAGAGTGTGGATGACATCCCTAGAAAATCCACAGGGGACAAAAGAGTGGGCGTGATGATTAATTCCATCAAATGATGTCAGGTTTCAAAAATATTTTGAGAGACTAAAACTATGGGCTGACTCTAACAAAATGAAATTTGATAAGGAGAAATGTATATGTGCACATTTAGATTCAAAAATTCAATTGCACACATTCAAGATGAGGGAGGAACAGTACAAACGTAGTTTGCATGAAAAAGATCTATGGATTTTGCTGGACTCCAAGCTCAGTACCAATCAACATGTACCATGTTGTACCATGACAGTCAAAAGAATGAGGTAGTGAGACCTGAAGCTTCATGGAGAAATGTGACTTTCAGGAATCAGGAAGTCATTGTTTCTACCTGAGCTTCCTCTACTCATACTTGGAACTCTATGGTCAGTTTTTTCTTCACCTTGTAGGAAGAATATTTATACTGTGCATACTATCTAAGCCAAAAATAGCACTAAAGGGTCTAAATACCAAAAAGTTTTTTTTTTTTAACATAGAAGAGAAAATCCATATGTCAAAAATATTTAAGACATCTCTTTTTGGAATGGCAAAAAATTGGAAATTAAGGGGATGGCCATCAATTGGGCAATGGCTGAACAAGCTGTAATATATGATTATGTTGGACTACTATTACACTCTAAGAAATGACAAGCAGGATCCTTTCAGAAGAACCAGGAAAGAGTTAGGTGGGTTGATGTATAATGGAGTAAGCAGCAGAACCAGAAGATTGTACAAAGTAACAGCAATATTGCCTGATGATCATTTCATCATCAACTTTGAGTGACTTGGCTATAGTCAACAATAAAACAATATAAGATCATTTCAAATGATTTATGATTGAGAGAAATGATTATTTCTCTCATTTATTATTTATCCATTTATTATTGGAGAAATTCAGCATTTTCCCTTCCTATTTTCTCCTTCTTTAACATTCTCTTCAATCTTAGACCCCACTCAGCTGGGAAAATTAGCTTGGATCTTAGGGTTTCTTAAAGCTTTTTCTGCTTTCTACCCCTTCTCACCTGAGAAATTTTTGTGTTCCTCCATGTATATTGGTATATAAAACAGGCATAGAAATCAAACATTTCCCAAAAATAAGTCATAATTCAGGCCAATTGTGTTTTAGTCAGACATGTATGAATGGATTTCCCCCCCCCACCTTTTTAAGATTACTTTACCTTATGGTGGTCAGGAAAGAGGGTAAATTCCTTCATCCAAGAATAAATGATCAATCATTTGCACAGACCCTCCTTAGAATAATCCCACTTCTTATTAGAATATGTATTCTTTCATTACTTGTTAATCAATCAGAGTTGATTTCTACCCTCAAAAACACTCACTCTTTGTTTCATCAGGATTTTTTGACATTCCAGAATGCCACTGACCAGTTTTATTAATTATCCTCTGGTAATAATTAATGAAGAAATTAATAACCCAAAAACTATGTCTCTCAAATTTCTTGTATGTCACATGATGAATAATTCTATCCACTTCCAGAGAAAGAAGTGATGCAATCTGAATGCAGATTAAAACATTCTATTTTCAACTATTTTTATTTGAGGTGGGGTATGGGGATTCTTTCACCAAGCTAACATATAAATTTAAAATTTTAAGATTGTATTTTTAAGGTTATATGTTTATAATCTAAAAAGTATAAACTTTTATAAAAAAGGAGATAATCAGAAGAGAGAAGAGCCTTTAATTCATATCAAATGAAGGTCATTTGAAGGAATTATATGATGCTCAACCTCAAGAAAAGAAATTCAAGGAAGTTAAGGTCAATGTCATGTGAAATAGGGAATGGACTTTTACTGCTCAGACCAAAGGGCTTAACTGGAAATGATGGATGAAAGTTTCAAAGAAGCCAATCAGATTTTATATAACAGAAAATGTCCCAGTAATTATAACTATGCCTAATAGAATGGATAGTGAGTTCCCTCTTATTGGAGATCTTCAAGCAAGCCCTGGATGGTCATTTCTCAAGTGCCCATAGTGAGGATGCTTTTTCTGGTATGATTGGTGGAGCTGGATGCCAAGATCACTTCTGATCTCTCAAATTCTGGGATTCTGTGATCTCTCTAAAAACAGTTCCTCTCTCTAAAAACAGTTCAAATCTTCCATATCCTAAACAATAACCATAATACTATTTCTTTTCTCTGCTACCTACTCCCCAGTATGTTACCCATCTTTGTCTTTTCATTACAAAGCTTCACTAAAAAAGTGGTCTCATTCCTTAGGCCCCTAAGATCTGACTTCCATTCCTACAAGTCATCTGAAACACCTATCTCTAGGGGCATCAGGCTCTAAAAGTCAACTCCATTAACTCATTCTCAGTCCTCACTAAAGACCTTCCTGCAATCTCTGAAACTCTTGCTCATTCCCTCTTCTTGATGCTCATCATCCCTTTCCCTCTCCCCACAATCCTTACTCTTATAGCTCAAGCTTTCATCACCTCATGCCTGGATTATTGCAATAGCCTTTTATTTGGCCTTCCTGCTTCAAGCCTCTTTCTATATCAATCCAGCTTCCCAACAGCCACCAAATTCAAGTCTGACCTTATCATCCCAACTCAGTGTCATCTACAGTCTCCCTATTCCCCTTAGTATTTTTGATAGTCTAGTGCACAGATTTGACCCAAATATTTAGAATCCAATATAAACTCCTATGCTTGATATATAAACGCTGTACAAACTGACCCTCATTTGCATTTTTAGTCTAACAAATGTCTCTCTTCCTCACACTTTGCAATCCTTTCTCTATGAGATAAGTAGGATAGATGGAATTTCTGCCCTCTGCCCCCAGTTTTATAAGTAAAGACTGAGAAGGTAAGTTTCTGGCCTAAAGAATGGGAAAGTAAAAGAAATTAAGTTTCTGGCCCATAGTAGTGTAGCTAGTAAAAGGGGTAGGGCTAAGATAGAATCATGGGTTCTTATGAATGTAGATATGGAGTCGGAAGGAATCTCCAAAAACATCTCACAAACTCTTATTTTACAGATAAGGAAACTGAGTCCTAGGGAGGTTGTGATTTGCCTAAGATTATAAAGGCAATGAGAATCAGAGGCAGGATGTTATAAAGACAATATATGGACTCAACTTTCTTGATACCATATGCAACATTCTTCCCAGCATGTCAAATGGTGAAAGTAATGATCTTCAAATTAGTATCCCCTCTCATGAGTATTATCCAATGTTTAGGTTCCCTGCCTAGGACTAAGTATTTCAACTTTGTAAACTTCCTATTTGAATATGGCTTTGAAATAGAGTGAAATTCAGGAAATCCTAAAACAAATAATTTAAGGAGGCAGAGGAGGCTCAAAGAGGAAGTAAACAAGAAAGTAGAGCTCATGTGATTATCTGAACTGGGATAAACAAACTAAAAACATTATGGGTCCTGCACCAGCTCTTAAGGAGTGTATATAAAGGATGTCCTGTAGAAGGAGAGCATCAAACTTCACTCACCTCTCCTGAGTCCTTTCTCTCCTCACATCATTTGAACTCTCTGTTCTGACATTATGGGTTGTTGTGGCTGTAGAGGAAGCTGTACCACCTGCAACAGCTGTGGTGGCTGCGGCTGTGGTGGCTGTGGTGGCTGTGGTGGCTGCGGTGGCTGCGGCTGTGGAGGCTGTGGCGGCTGTGGCAACTGTTGCTGTACCACCTGTACCTGCCGCCGTGTAGGCTGCTGCTCTGGCTGCTGCCCCTGCTGCTGTGGCTGCTGTGGGGGCTGCTGCAGCCCTACAGTGGTCTGCTGCCGCCGCACCTGCTGCTGTGGTGGTTGTGGCTGTGGCTGTGGTGGCTGTGGCTGTGGCTGTGGCTGTGGCTGTGGCAAGGGCTGTGGCTGTGGCAAGGGCTGCTGCCAACAGAAATGCTGCTGCCAGCAGTGCTGCTGTAAGAAGCAATGCTGCTGCTAGGTGGGAAAACTCTCCACCAATCGGTAAGATTTCACAGGGGTTTAGCAATAGAGCATTGGCCTGAGACTCAAAGAGATGAGGTCCTAAACCTCACTCTGCCAGTGACTTAACATAAGACCTCATGCATGTCACTTGCACAGACTCAGAGAAAAATCAGTTATCAGATGAAAAAGGGACGTGAGAAGAAAATGTGATTGTAATTTATCTCATTTCCCTCATTTCACAAAATAAGAGGCTTAATAAGATGGATTCTGAGATTATTGTTAGCTCTGAGGTCTGACTGCTATTATTCACCCCTGCTCTTTTCTGGCCTGAATAGAATTGAGGCATCCATGAACATATATGATCCTTTGAGTTATTTGCACTTAATGCCCCTTCTCAAAGGCACTGTTGCAACTGAGATCTGTCTCCGTAAGAGGCTTGTCTCTCAATACAATTGGTCTCGGACAGTGAGAAAAGGACACAGCCCAGCTACTGGAGAATAGTCAAGCCTATGAGCCAAGCAAAGTGGAATCATGATTTTAAAAATATTTTCTTTCTCAGCAAGTTTCAACCTTTTCTGTCTTTTCTACCTTTAGTCTTGTTCTTTCTATATGTAGTACATATTATTTTACTACAATGATGCTCTGGAGTCTCTAAATCTTTACTAATTTTTCTCAATAAAATCCAAAATATGACCATAAAATCGCTCATGTTCTTCTTTGTTTGAATGTATGAAAAACCCTAGCCCAAGAGAAATACAATCATATCCTCTTGAGGACTGGATTTTCTCACAAAAGTGGGGCTCTTACCATGTTGCTACTAAGGGTTAAGGGTTCAATAGATGAGAATAATTAATTTGAGAGATAACACAAATTTCCATGCCACTGGTATGCATCTTACCTTGGGAATCCTTAAGGAAATGATTCCTGATCACAAACCAATGCTGAAAAATGGTTTTCACCCATTACAAATTTATTGAACATTTCTGATAAATTGAGACAATGTATCCTTATCGCTGGATAAGAGGATGTCCTTAATGCATGATCTTTGTATCAAGACCATCTCGATACCTCAGCAACTCAAATGTGGTATCCTCCCTGTGCCCAGTCTGGCACACTTCAATGATAGGAATAATTACTCTGAAGACCAATGATAGCTTATATTATCTCTGGCTGCCCCCAGTGGTAAGATCTGGACAAGTATTCAAAAGTATTTTGGCAGGCCCAAACTATGGACTTACTCCAACAAAATGAAATTTGATAAGGAGAAATGCATGTGTGCACATTTATCAAAAATTCAATTGTACACATTCAAGATGAGAGAGGAACAGTACAAATGTAGTTTGCATGAAAAAGATCTGTAGATTTTGCTGGACCACAAGTCCAATATGAAACAACAGTGTACCATGACAGCCAAAAGAATGAGCTAGTGTGACATGAAGCTTTATGGAGAGACATGAGAAATCATTTTCAGGAATCAAAAAGTAATTGTTTCCACCTTAGCTTCTTCTGCTCACCCTTGGAACACTGTGGTCAGTTCTTTCTTCACCATGTAGGAAGATTATTTATACTGTGCATAGTATCTAAGCCAACAATAGCATTACAGGAGCTAAGTCCCCCTCAAAAAAGTTTTAAATAGAAGAAAAGAATCCATCTATACAAAAATATTTATGACATATTTTTTGTTGTTGGTTTTTTTTTTATTAAAGCTTTTTCTTTTTCAAAACATATGCATGGATAATTCTTTAATATTAGCCCTTGCAAAACCTTGTCTTCCAATTTTTCCTCCCTTCCCCCAGACCCTCTCCTAGATGGCAAATAGTCTAAAATATGATAAATATGGTAGAAATATAGGTTAAATCTAATATACGTATACATATTTATACGATTATTATGCTGCACAAGAAAAATCAAATAAAACCAGTTTATAAAAAAAAGAAGAGAAGAAAATGCAAGCAAGCAACAATGAAAAGAGTGAAAATGCTACACCGTAAACCATACTCAGTTCCCACAGTCCTCTCTCTGGGTGCAGATGGCTCTCTTCATCACTGAACAATTGAAACTGATTTGAATCTTCTTATTGTTGAAGAGAGCCACATATGTCATCTCTTTTTGGAATGGCAAAGAACTGGAAATTAAGGAGATGTTCATCAACTGGGGAATGGCTGAACAAGTTGTAATCTATGATTATATTGGAATACTATTGCACTCTAAGAAATGACAAGAAGGATGCTTTCAGAAGAACCAGGAAAGAGTTGGTGAAATGATGAATAGTGGAATAAACAGAACCAGGAGAACATTGTACATAGTAACAGCAATATTGTGTGATCAACTGTGAATGATTTAGCTATTGCCAACTATAAAATTATCTAAAATAATTTAAAAGGATTTTTGATTAAGAGAAATGATTGCTTCTCCCATTTATTATTTATCCATTTATTATTGGAGAGATTCAAGATTTTTTTCCTTCCTATTTCCTCCTTCTCTAACATTCTCTTCAATCTTAGGTCCCACTCAACTGGGAAAACTACTTTAGATCCTAGAGCATCTTAAAGTTTTTTCTACTTGTGACTCCTTTTCTCCTGAGAAATTTTTGTGTGACCCCATATATACTGGTATAGAAAAGAGGTCTAAAATAAAACATTTCCTGATAATAAATCAAAATTTTATGATACCCTATTCAGTTACACAACTTCATAGAAGTTTAGGAAGCTTTGCTTTAGATGAATAATCAGATTCAGGCCAATTGTGTTTCAGTCAGACATTTATAAATGGATTACTTTTATTTTTTAAGATTACCTTACATTAGGGTGGTCAGGAAAGAGATAAGTTACTTTGTCCAAGATTGAATGATCAATCATTTCCCTGGACTCTCATTAGAATAAGCCCACTTCTTATTGGAATATTTATTGTTTCATGACTTATTAACCAATCAGAGTTGATTTCTACCCTCAGGAACATTCTCTCTCCCAAGAACATTTAAGCACTGAGTGGGTTCCATGAGGATTTTTTGGCATTCCAGAGTGCCACTGACCCTTTTTTAAAAATTATCCTCTGGCAATAATTAATGAATAAATTAATTACCCTAAAACTAAATCTCTCAAACTTCTTATATATCACATGCTGAATAATTCTATCCACTTCCAGAGAAAGAAGTGATGGAATCTGAATGCAGATTAAAGCATACTATTCTTTACTCTTTTTACTGGGGGAGGATAGTTAGAGTTGTTTCCCAGCCTAACATGTAAATTTAAAATTTTAAGGGTTTTTTTTTTTTAAGGATGTAGGTTTATAAGCTGAAAAGTTGATAGAAGGAGATAACTAGAACAGAAAAGAGCCTTTAATACATATCAAATGAAGGTCATTTGAAGGAATTATATGATGTTCAACTTCAAGAAAAGAAATTCAAAGTAGTTAAGGTCAATGTCATGTGAAATACGGAATGGACTTTTACTGCTCAGCCCAAAGGGCTTAACTGGAAATGATAGATGAAAGTTTCAAAGAAGCCAAACAGATTTCATATAACAGAAAATGTCCCGGTAATTATAACTATGCCTAATAGAATGGATAGTGAGTTCCCTCTTATTGGAGATCTTCAAGCAAGCCCTGGATGGTCATTTCTCAAGTGCCCATAGTGAGGATGCTTTTTCTGGTATGATTGGTGGAGCTGGATGCCAAGATCACTTTTGATCTCTCAAATTCTGGGATTCTGTGATCTCTCTAAAAACAGTTCCTCTCTCTAAAAACAGTTCAAATCTTCCATATCCTAAACAATAACCATAATACTATTTCTTTTCTCTGGTACCTACTCCCCAATATGTTACCCATCTTCGTCTTTTCATTACAAAGCTTCACCAAAGAAGTGGTCTCATTCTTTAGTCCACTAAGATCTGACTTCCATTCCTACAACTCATCTGAAACACCTGTCTCTAGGGGCACCAGGACTCTAAAAAGTCAATGGAGTTGACTCATTCTCAGTCCTCACTAAAGACCTTCCTGCAATCTCTGAAACTCTTGCTCACCCTCCTGTTCTTGATGCCCATTTCTCTTCTGGTTTTCATTTCTCCCCCACATGCCCTTCCTTCCCCCCCCCCGCCCCGCAATCCTCACTGTCAAAATTCAAGCTATCATCACATCATATCTGGATTATTGCAATAGCCTTCTATTTGGCCTTCCTGCTTCAAGCCTCTTTCTACTCCAATCCAGCTTCTCAACAGCCACCAAGTTCAAGTCTGATCTTATCATCCCAACTCAATGTTATCCACTGTCTCCCTATTCCCCTTGGTATTTTGGATAGGCTGGTGCACAGAGTTGACCCAAATATTTTGACTCCAATATAATCTCCAATGCTTGATATATACATTCTGTACAAACTGACCCTCACTTACATTTTTAATCTAACAAATATCTCTCTTCCTCATACTCTGCAATCCTTTATGAGATAAGTAGGATAGATGGAATTTCCCCACTAGCCCTCAATTTTATAAGTCAAGACTGGGAAGGTGAGTTTTTGGCCTAAAGAATGGGAAGGTAGGGCAGCTAGGTGGCACAGTGGATGGAGCACCAGCTCTGAAGTCAGAAGGATCTGAGTTCAAATTTGACCTAAGACACTTATCATTTCCTAGCTGTGCGACACCAGGCAAATCACTTAACCCCAATTGTGTCAGAAAAAAAAAGAAAAAGAATGGGAAGATAAAAGAAATTAAGTATCTGTCCTGTGGTACTATAGCCAGTAAAAGGGTCAGGACTAGGATAGAAACATGGACTTTTAGTGATGTAGACATGGAGTTGGAGGGAACTTTGAAACATTCATCCAATTCTTTTTTTACAGATAAGAAAATTGAGTCCTGGGGAGGTTGTGATTTGTCTAAGGTTATAAAGGCAATGAGAATCAGAGGCAGAATATTAAAAAGACAATATATGGACTCAAGTTTCTTGACACCTTATGCAACATTCTTCCCAGTATACCAAATGGTGAAAGTAATGATCCTCACAATAGTATCCCCTCTCATGAAATGACCCAGTGTTCAACTTCCCTGTCTAGGACTAAGTATTTCAGCTTTTTAAACTTACCATTAGAATATGGCTTTGAAACAGAGTGAAATTCAGGAAATCCTGAACCAAATAATTTCATGAGGCAGAGGAGACTCAAAGAGGAAGTAAACAAGAAAGAAGAGCTCATGTGATTATCAGAACTGGGATAAACAATAAAAAACATCATGGGTCCTGGACCAGCTCTTGAGCAGTGTATATAAGGACTGTCCTGTGGAAGGAGAGCATCAAACTTCACTCACCTCTCCTGAGTTCTTTCTCTCCTCACCTCATTTGAATCCTCTGTTCTGACACTATGGGTTGTTGTGGCTGTAGAGGAAGCTGTACCACCTGCAACAGCTGTGGTGGCTGTGGCTGTGGTGGCTGTGGCGGTTGTGGTGGCTGCGGTGGCTGCGGCGGCTGTGGCAATTGCTGTACCACCTGTACCTGCCGCCGTGTAGGCTGCTGCTCTGGCTGCTGCCCCTGCTGCTGTGGCTGCTGTGGGGGCTGCTGCAGCCCTACAGTGGTCTGCTGCCGCCGCACCTGCTGCTGTGGTGGCTGTGGTGGCTGTGGCTGTGGCTGTGGCTGTGGCAAGGGCTGTGGCTGTTGCAAGGGCTGCTGCCAACAGAAATGCTGCTGCCAGCAGTGCTGCTGTAAGAAGCAATGCTGCTGCTAGGTGGGAAAACTTTCCACCAATCGGTAAGATTTCACAGGGGTTTAGCAATAGAGCATTGGCCTGAGACTTAAGGAGATGAGGTCCTAAACCTCACTCTGCCAGTGACTTAACATAAGACCTCATGCATGTCACTTGCACAGACTCAGAGAAAAACCAATCCTCTCAGAACATGAGAGGGCAACGTGATTCTAATTTACCTCATTTCCCAAAATAAGAAGCTTAAATAAGATGGACCCTGAGATTATTGCCAGCTCTGAGGTCTGACTGCTATTATTCACCCCTGCTCTTTTCTGGCCTGAATAGAATTGAGGCATCCATGAACATATATGATCCTTTGAGTTATTTGCACTTAATGCCCCTTCTCAAAGGCACTGTTGCAACTGAGATCTGTCTCCCTAAGAGGCTTGTCTCTCAATACAATTGGCCTCAGACAATGAGAAAAGGACATAGCCCAGCTACTGGAGAATAGTCAAGCCTATGAGCCAAGCAAAGTGGAATCATGATTTTTAAAAATATTTTCTTTCTCATTGAGTCTCACCCTCTTCTGTCTTTTCTATCTTTAATCTTGTTCTTTCTATATGTACTATATATTATTTTACTACTCTGCTGCTTTGGAGTCTTTCTAAATCTTTACTAATTTTTCTCAATAAAATCCAAAAAATCACCATAAAATGACTTGTGATTCTTTTTTGTTTGAATATATGGAAAACTCTAAGAGAAGCACAATCATATCCTCTTGAGGACTGGATTTTCTCAGAAAAATGGGGCTCTTATCATGTTGCTACTAAGGGTTAAGGGTTCAATAGATGAAAAGCACTCAGTTCAGAGACTACACAAATTTCCATGCCATTGTTTTGCATCTTACCTTGGGAATCCTCAAGGAAATGATCCCTGCTCACAAACCAATGTTGAGAAATGTTTTCCCTCCATCACATGTTTATTGAACATTTCTGATGAATAAAGACAACATAGCCTTATCCCTGGAAATGGGGATACCTTTAAAAAATGATCTGAATTGAATTAACACCATCTCAATATCTGTACAACCCCAAATATGGTATTCTCCCTGTGCCCAGTCTGACACAATTCCATGATAGGAAAAATTACAGAGGCACTACAAGGCTAACATAGACCCAGGTTTCCTCCTTTCAGTCATAGCTCTCCTTGGAGTGGAGCACCCTAAAATATCTGAGGAGCCCTCTAATTAACTTGAAAAGAAGCATACCTTAAGTAGGAGCCACTACCACATTGTTCCTTTACTCTTTTGTTCCTCATGCTCCATCACAGTCATGGGGATATTGCTACTGATTGTGCCAAAAGGAACCCTCAAGTCAAAGTCAGCATGTAAGCACTGGAAGTGCTGCCAGTCTAGAGCTTCCTAAAGGAAAAGTCCTCCCTGGTGTGGCTGTCCTGAGCAATATCTAATGGATAGAGCTTTCTTGTCTGTTGGTCCAAGTCCTTAAGATGGCAAAACCTTATTTTACCTTCCTTAGTGTACCTGAACACATTGTTGTGATTTGTAACATATGTGTATGTGTGTGTTTTGCCTTAAGAAACAAAGTTGACAATCCAGAAAAAATTATTGACTGTTCTATTTTTCTTTTGAATTCAACCTTGTTAGTGTATTAGTAACTCATTTTGTAAGTACAGTATGAAAATAAGATATAATCCTGGTGGGGATTTTTCTCTCACTGGTATGATTTGCATAAATATCTATGTTATATGTATTTTTTAAATGTTAAAGTAAAAGGAGTTGTTATCCATATTTTCTTTCTCTTTGGAATTGTACAATCTAGCTTTCTTAGGATTGTAGCAGCAATTTTTATCACTAACCGCAGTGTAGAAACAATATGATGACTATTTCATAAGGGAAGATTAATAATGTTCTATTAAATGAATACTCATGAATATGTGTTCGTGTGAGTGTGTGTGTGTGTGTGTGTGTGTTTCTGAGAGAGAGAGAGAGAGAGAGAGAGAGAGAGAAAGGAGGAGGAGTAAGAGGAGGAGGAAAGAGAGGAGAAAGAAACAGAAAGGGAAAGAAAGAGGAAATGAGAAAGAAAAGGAGGAGAGAAAAAAGGAAAAGGAGAAGAAGAAGGAATAGAAAAAGAAGAAGAATAGGAGGAGGAGGAAGTAAAGGAGGAAGTGAAGGAGGAAGAGAAGGAAAAGGAGGAGGAGGGGAAGGAGCACAAAGCTGCAAACTATTGGTCAGGGAATTTGGCCTGGTAATGTAGAAATAATAGAAATATCTAGTACTAAATAATAGGTCAGTGGGATGGATTAAAAACTGAGCAGTTTCAAAGAGTAATTTAAACTCTCAAGGAGGTCTCCAGGGGAGTGCTCTGAGCTTTGCTATTTAATATTTTCAATAATGACATTGAAAAGAGTGTGGATGACATCCCTAGAAAATTCACAAGGGACAAAAGGGTAGAGGTAACAGTTAACACCACCAAATGATGTCAGGTTTCAAAAGTGTTTTGAGAGATTAAAACTATGGGCTGAGTCTAACAAAATGAAATTTGATAAGGAGAAATGTATGTGTGCACATTTAGGTTCAAAAATTCAATTGCACATATTCAAGATGAGGGAGGAACAGAACAAATATAGTTTGCCTGAAAAAAGATCTGTAGATTTTGCTGGACCACAAGCTCAATATGAATCAACAGTGTACCATCACAGTCAAAAGATTGAAATAGTATGACTTGAAGCTTCAAGGAGAGACATGACTTTGAAGAATCAGGAAGTCATTATTTCTACCTTAGCTTCCTCTATTCAAATTTGGAACACTATGGTCAGTTCTTTCTTTACCATGTAGGGAAGAATATTTATAATGTGCATACCATATAAGCCAACAATAGCACTACTGAGTCTAGATTTATTTTCTCCACTCAACTGGGAAAATTAGCTTAGGTCTTAGGGTTTCTTAAAGTTTTTTGTACTTTCTACCCCTTCTCGCCTGAGAAATTTTTGTGTTACTCCATGTCCATTGGTATATAAAACAGACATGCAAAACAAACATTTCTTAATAATAAATCATAATTCAGGCCAATTGTGTTTTAGTTAGACATGTATGAATGGATTCCCCTTCTTGTCAAGATTTCCTTACACTCTGCCATGGTCAGGAAAGAGGCAAGTTCCTTCGATTAATTAGTCATTTGCCCAAACCTTCATAAGAATAAGCCCAATTCTTATTAGAATACTCATTCTTTCATGACTTGTTAACCAATCAGAATTGATTTCTACCTTTAGGAACATTCTCTCTCCCAGGAACATTTAAGCATTGAGTGGGTTCCATCAGGGTTTTTTGACATTCCAAAATGCCAGTGATCCTTTTAAAAAATTATCCTCTGGTACTAATTAATGAAGAAATTAATAACACCAAAACTATGTCTCTCAAAGTTCTTATATGTCACATGATGAAAATTCTGTCAATTTCCAAAGAAAGAATTGATGGAATATGAATGCAGATTAAAGTATACTATTCTCTATTTTTTTATTGGAGGGGAGGCTTCCCAACAGCCTAATATATAAATTAAAAATTTTAAGGTTTTTTTTTTAATGATATATGTTTATAAGTGAAAAAGTTTATAAAAGGAGATAACCAGAAGAGAGGAGTCTTTAATTCATATCAAATGAAGGTCATTTAAAGGAATTATATGATGTTCAACTTCAAGAAAAGAAATTCAAGGAAGTTAAGGTTAATGTCATGTGAAATAGGGAATGGACTTTTACTGCTCAGCCCAAAGGGCTTAACTGGAAATGATGGATGAAAGTTTCAAAGAAGCCAATCAGAATTCATGTAACAGAAAATGTCCCAGTAATTAGAGCTATCCTGAAAAAGAACGGATAGTGAGTTCCCTCTTATTGGAACTCTTCAAGCAAGCCCTGGATGGTCATTTCTCAAGTGCCCATAGTGAGGATGCTTTTTTCTGGTATGATTGGTGGAGCTGGATGCCAAGATCACTTCTGATCTCTCAAATTCTGGGAGTCTTTGGTCTCTCTAAAAACAGTTCAAATCTTCCATATCCTAAACAACAACCAGAACACTATTTATTTTCTCTGCTCTCTACCCCCCAATATATGTTACCTATCTTTTCCTTTTCCTTACAAAGCTTCACTAAAGAAGTGGCCTCATTCCTTAGCCCCCTAAGATCTGACTTCCATTCCTACAACTCATCTGAAACACCTGTCTTTGGGGGCATCAGGACTCTAAAAGTCAACAACATTGACTCGTTCTCAGTCCTCACTAAAGATCTTCCAGCAATCTCTGAAACTCTTGCTAACTCCCTCTTCTTGATGCCCATTTCTCCTGTGGTTTTCATTTCTCCCCCACATCCCCTTCCCTCTCCCCACAATCCTCACTCTGATAACTCAAGCTTTCATCACCTCCTACCTGGATTATTGCAATAGCCTTTTATTTGGCATTCCTGCTTCAAGCCTCTTTTTACTCCAATCCAGCTTCCCAATAGCCACCAAGTTCAAGTCTGACCTTATCATCCCAACTCAATGTCATCCACGGTCTCCCTATTCCCCTTAGTATTTTTGATAAGCTAATGCACAGAGTTGACCCAAATATTTAGAATCCAATATAAACTTCTATACTTGACATTCAAAATCTATACAACCTGACCCTCTCTTATTTTTCTAATCTTACAAATTCCTCACACTCTACAATCTTTTCTCTATGAGACAAGTAGCATAGATGCTATTTCTCCCTACCCCACACCCAGCCAGTTTTACAAATAAAGAATGGGAAGGTAAGTTTCTGGCCTAAAGAATGGGAAGATAAAAGAAATTAAGTTTCTGGCCATGGTACTTTATCCAGTAAAAAGGGCAGGGCTAAGATAGAATCATGGGCTCTTTGGGATGTAGATATGGAGTCAGAAGGAACCTCTAAAACATCCCACACAACTCTTATTTTATAGATAAGAAAATGGAGTCCTAGAGAGGTTGTGATTTGCCTAAGATTATAAAGGCAAAGAAAGTCAGAGGCAGGATGTTATAAAGACAATACATGAACTTGGATTCAACTTTCTTGACACTATATCCAACATTCTTCACAGCATGCCAAATGGCGAAAGTAATGATCCTCATAATAGTATTCCCTCTCATGAGTATTATCCAATGTTCAGGTTCCCTGCCTAGGACTAAATATTTCAGCTTTTTAAACTTCCCATAAGAATATGGCTTTGAAACAGAGTTAAATTCAGGAAATCCTAAAACAAATAATTTCATGAGGCAGAGAAGGCTCAAAGAGGAAGCAAACAAGAAAGTAGAGCTCATGTGATTATCATGGGATAAACAACAAAAAACATCATGGGTCCTGGTCCAACTCTTGAACAGTGTATATAAGGGCTGTCCTGTAGAAGAAGAGCATCAAACTTCACTCACCTGTCCTGAGTCCTTTCTCTCCTCACCTCATTTGAACTCACTGTTCTGACACTATGGGTTGTTGTGGCTGTGGTGGCTGCGGTGGCTGCGGTGGCTGCGGCTGCGGTGGCTGTGGAGGCTGCGGCTGCGGTGGCTGCGGTGGCTGCGGCTGCGGTGGCTGCGGTGGCTGTGGCGGCTGCGGGGGCTGCGGTGGCTGTGGCAACTGTTGCTGTACCACCTGTACCTGCCGCCGTGTAGGCTGCTGCTCTGGCTGCTGCCCCTGCTGCTGTGGCTGCTGTGGGGGCTGCTGCAGCCCTACAGTGGTCTGCTGCCGCCGCACCTGCTGCTGTGGTGGCTGTGGCTGTGGCTGTGGCTGTGGTTGTGGCAAGGGCTGTGGCTGTGGCAAGGGCTGCTGCCAACAGAAATGCTGCTGCCAGCAGTGCTGCTGTAAGAAGCAATGCTGCTGCTAGGTGGGAAAACTCTCCACCAATCGGTAAGATTTCACAGGGGTTTAGCAATAGAGCATTGGTCTGAGACTCAAAGAGATGAAGTCCTAAACCTCACTCTGCCGATGACTTAACTTAAGACCTCATGCATGTCACTTCAGACTCAGAGAAAAACCAATCCTCAGAGGGAAAAGGGGCATGAGAGGTCAGTATGATTTAATTTACCTCGTTTCCTTCATTTCACAAAATAAGAAGCTTAAATAAGATGGGCCCTGTGGTAATTGTCAGCTCTGAGGTCTGACTGCTATTATTCACTCCTACTCTTTTCTGGCCTGAATAGAATTGAGGCATCCATGAACATATATGATCCTTTGAGTTATTTGCACTTAATGCCCCTTCTCAAAGGCACTGTTGCAACTGAGATCTGTCTCCCTAAGAGGCTTGTCTCTCAATACAATTGGTCTCAGACAATGAGAAAAGGACACAGCCCAGCTATTGGAGAATAGTCAACCCTATGAGCCAAGCAAAGTGGAATCATGATTTTTTAAAAATTTTCTTTCTTAGTGATTTTCATCTTCTTCTGTCTTTTCTACCTTTTATCTTGTTCTTTCTATATGTGTTTTGTATTATTTTACTACTCTGCTGCTTTGGATTCTTTCTAAATCTTTACTAATTTTTCTCAATAAAATCCAAAAAACAACCATAAAATCATTCATGTTCCTTTTTTGTTTGAATGTATGGAAAACTCTAGCCCAAGAAAAGCACAATCATCTCCTCTTGAGGACTGGATTTTCTCACAAAAGTGGGGCTCTTATCATGTTGCTACTAAGGGTTAAGGGTTCAATGGATGAAAAGCACTCAGTTCAGAGACAACACAAATTCCCATGCCACTGGTATGCACCTTACCTTGAGAATCCTCAAGGAAATGATCCCTGCTCACAAACCAATGTCGAGAAATGTTTTCCCACCATTACAACTTTATTGAACATTTCTGATGAATTAAGACTACAATGTAGCCTTACCCTTTAAATGGGGGTGCCCTTAAAAGATGATCTTTGAATCGAGACCATCTCAACACCTGTGCAACCTTGGGCCCTCCCTGTGCCCATTCTGGTACTCATCCATGATAAGAATAATTACTCTGAAGACCAATAATAGTAAGACCCTGGCTGCCCCCACTGGTAGGATCCGGACAAGGATTGAAAAGTATTTCGGCAGGCCAAAACTATGGACTTACTCCAACAAAATGGAATTTGATAAGGAGAAATGCACGTGAGTACATTTTGGTTCAAAAATTCAGCTGAGCTAGCGTGACCTGAAGCTTTATGGAGAGGCATGACTTTCAAGAATCAGGAAGTAATTATTTCCACCTTAGCTTCCTCTGCTTGGAACACTGTGGTCAGTTCTTTCTTCACTATATAGGAAGATTATTTATACTGTGCAAAGTATCTAAGCCAACAATAGCATTACAGGGTCTAAATCCCCCCAAAAAAATTTTAAATAGAAAAAAAGAATCCATCTGTACAAAAATATTTATGACATCTCCTTTTGTTGTTGTTCTTTTGTTTCTTTTTTTTTATTAAAGCTTTTTATTTTTCAAAATATATGCATGGACAATTCTTTAACATTAGCCCTTGCAAAACTTTTGTTCCAATTGTCTCTCCCTTCCCTCACACCCTCCCCTAGATGGCAAGTAGTTCAAAATATATTAAATATGGTAAAATATATGTTAAATCCAATATATGCATACATATTTATACCATTATTACACTGCACAAGAAAAATCAATCACACCAGTAAAAAAAAAAAAAAAAAAAAAAAGAAGAAGAAGAAGAAGAAGCAGAATAAAACGCAAGCAAGCAACAATGAAAAGAGTGAAAATGCTATATTGTAAGCCACACTCAGTTCCCACAGTCCTCTCTCTGGGTGCAGATGGCTCTCTTCATCACTGAATAATTGAAACTGATTTGAATCTTCTTATTGTTGAAGAGAGCCACATATGTCATCTCTTTTTGGAACGGCAAAGAACTGGAAATTAAGGGGATGTTCATCAATTGGGGAATGGCTGAACAAGTTGTAATATATGATTATGTTGGAATACTCTTGCATTCTAAGAAATGACAAGAAGGATGCTTTCAGAAAAACCAGGAAAGAATTAGGTGAATTGATGAATAGTGGAGTAAACAGAACCAGTGGAACATTGTACAAAGTAACAGCAACATTGTGTGATCAACTGTGAATGACTCAGCTATTGTCAACAATAAAATGATCTAAGATAATTTCAAAGGATTTATGATTTAGAGAAATGATTGCTTCTTCCATTTATTATTTAGCCATTAATTATTGGAGAGATTCAGGATTTTTTCCTTCTTTTTTCCTCCTTCTCTAACATTTTCTTCAATCTTAGACCACACTCAACTAGGAAAACTATCTTAGATCCCAGGACTTCTTAAAGTTTTTTCTACTTGTGACTCCTTTTCTCTGAGAAATTTTTGTGTGACCCCATGTATAGAAAAGAGGCCTAAAATCAAACATTTCCTAAAAATAAATCATAATTTCATAACCCCCTATTCAGTTACACAACCCCATAGAAGTTTAAGAAGCTTTGGTTTAGATGAATAAGCAGATTCAGGCCAATTGTGTTTCAGTCAGACATGTATGAATGGACTACTCGTTTTTTTAAGACCACTAGGGTGGTCAGGAAAGAGATAAGTTACTTTGTCCAAGACTGAATGATCAATCATTTCCCTGGAGCCTTTAGAATAAGCCCACTTCTTATTAGAATATTTATTGTTTCATGACTTATTAACCAATCAGAGTTGATTTCTACCCTCAGGAATATTCTCTCTTCCATGAACATTTAAACACTGAAGGTTCCATGAGAGTTTCTTGGCATTCCAGAGTGCCACTGACCCTTTTTAAAAAATTATCTTCTGGTAATAATTAATGAAGAAATTAATTACGCTAAAACTATAGCTCTCAAAGTTCTTATCTATTACATGATGAATAATTCTATCCACTTCCAGAGAAAAAAGTGATGGAATCTGAATCCAGATTAAAGCATACTATTCTTTACTCTTTTTATTAGGGGGCGAGGAGGAATAGTTAGAGTTCTTTCCCTACCTAACATGTAAATTTAAAATTTTAAGGTTTTTTTTTTTTTAAGGATGTAGGTTTATAAGCTAAAAAGTTTACAGAAGGAGATAACTAGAAGAGAAAAGGGACTTTAATACATATCAAATGAAGGTCATTTGAAGGAATTATATGATGTTCAATTTCAAGAAAAGAAATTCAAGGAAGGATAAGATTAATGTCATGTGAAACAGGGAATGGATTTTGACTGTTCAGCCCAGAGTGCTTAACTAGAAATTATGGATGAAAATTTCAAAGAAGCCAATCAGATTTGATATAATAATAAGTAGAGCTATGCCTAATAGAATGGATAGTGAGTTCCCTCTTATTAGAGATATTTATACAAATACTGGATGGTCATTTCTCAAGTGCCCATAGTGAGGATGCTTTTTCTGGTATGATTGATGGAGCTGGATGCCGAGGTCACTTCAGATCTCTCAAATTCTGGGATTCTGTGATCTCTCTAAAAACAGTTCAAATCTTCCATATCCTAAACAATAACTATAATACTATTTCTTTTCTCTGCTACCTACTTCCCAATGTGTTACCCATCTTCGTCTTTTCATTACAAAGCTTCACTAAAGAAGTGGTCTCATTCCTTAGGCCCCCTAAGATCTGACTTCCATTCCTACAAGTCATCTGAAACACCTGTCTCTAGGGGCACTAGGACTCTAAAAGTCAATTCCATTGATTCATTCTCAGTCCTCTCTAAGGACTTTCCTGCAGTCTCTGAAACTCTTGCTCACTCCCTCTTCTTGATGCCCATTTCTCCTCTGGTTTTCATTTCCTCTCATATACCCTTCTCTCCCCCCATAATCCTCACTCTGATAACTCAAGCTTTCATCACTGCATTATTTTGTTAGCCTTCTATTTGGCCTTCCTGCTTCAAACCTCTTTCTATTCCAATCCAGCTTCTCAACAGCCACCAAGTTCAGGTCTGACCTTATCATCTCAACTCAATGTAATCCAGTTTCTCCCTATACCCATTAGTATTTTTGATAGGCTAGTGCACAGAGTTGACTCAAATATTTAGAATCCAATATAAACTCTATGCTTGATGTTTAAATTCTGTACAACCAGACACTCTCTTACTTTTTTAGTCTAACAAATTTCTCTTTTCCTCACACTCTACAATCCTTTTTCTATGAGACAAGTAATATAGATGGAATTTCTCCACTCGCCCCCAATTTTACAAGTCAAGAATGGGAAGGTAAGTTTTTGGCCTAAAGAATGGAAAGGTAGGGCAACTAGGTGGCACAGTGGATAGAGCACTACTTCTGAAGTCAGGAGGACCTGAGTTCAAATTTGACCTAAGGCATTTATCATTTCCTAGCTGTGTGACCCTTGCCAAGTCACTTAACCCCAATTGCCTCAGGAAAAAAAAAAAAGGAACATAAAAGAAATTAAGTGTCTGACCCTTGGTAATACAGCCAGTAAAAGGGACAGGTCTAATATAGAATCATGAGCTCTTAGCAATATAGACATGGAGTTGGAAGAAACTTTTAAAAACATCTCATTCACCTCTTATTTTACACATAAGAAAACTGAGACCTGGGGAGTTTGTGATTTGCCTAAGATTATAAAGGCAATCAGAATCAGAGGTAGGAAATTTAAAAGACAATATATGGACTAAAGTTTTTTGCACCTTATCCAACATTCTTCCCAGCATGCCAAATGGTGAAAGTAAGGATCTTCACAATAGTATCCCCTCTTATGAATATTATCCAATGTTCAGGTTCCCTGCCTAGGACTAAGTATTTCAACTTTGTAAATTTCCCATTTGAATATGGCTTTGAAATAGAGTAAAATTCAGGAAATCCTAAAACAAATAATTTCATGAGGCAGAGGAGGCTCAAAGAGGAAGTAAACAAGAAAGTAGAGCCCATGTGATTATCTGAACTGAGATAAACAACAAAAAACATCATGGGTCCTGGACCAGCTCTTGAGCACTGTATATAAGGACTGTCCTGTAGAAGGAGAGCATCAAACTTCACTCACCTCTCCTGAGTCCTTTCTCTCCTCACCTCATTTGAACCCTCTGTTCTGACACTATGGGTTGCTGTGGATGTAGAGGAAGCTGTACCACCTGCAACAGCTGTGGTGGCTGTGGCTGTGGTGGCTGTGGCGGCTGCGGGGGCTGCGGCTGTGGTGGCTGCGGCGGCTGTGGCAATTGCTGTACCACCTGTACCTGCCGCCGTGTAGGCTGCTGCTCTGGCTGCTGCCCCTGCTGCTGCGGCTGCTGTGGGGGCTGCTGCAGCCCTACAGTGGTCTGCTGCCGCCGCACCTGCTGCTGTGGTGGCTGTGGCGGCTGCGGGGGCTGCGGCTGTGGTGGCTGTGGCTGTGGTAAGGGCTGTGGCTGTGGCTGTTGCAAGGGCTGCTGCCAACAGAAATGCTGCTGCCAGCAGTGCTGCTGTAAGAAGCAATGCTGCTGCTAGGTGGAAAAACTCTCCACCAATCGGTAAGATTTCAAAGGGGTTTAGGAATAGAGCATTGGCCTGAGACTTAAGGAGATGAGGTCCTAAACCTCACTCTGCCAGTGACTTAACTTAAGACCTCATGCGTGTCACTTACACAGACTCAGAGAAAAACCAATCCTCAGAGGGAAAAGGGACATGAGAGGGCAACGTGATTGCAATTTATCTCATTTCCCTCATTTCACAAAATAAGAGACTTAACAAGATGGATTCTGAGATTATTGCCAGCTCTGAGGTCTGACTGCTATTATTCACTCCTGCTCTTTTCTGGCCTGAATAGAATTGAGGCATCCATGAACATATATGATCCTTTGAGTTATTTGCACTTAATGCCCCTTCTCAAAGGCACTGTTGCAACTAAGATCTGTCTCCCTAAGAGGCTTGTCTCTCAATACAATTGGTCTCAGACAATGAGAAAAGGACACAGCCCAGCTACTGGAGAATAGTCAAGCCTATGAGCCATGCAAAGTGGAATCATGATTTTTTTTTAATATTTTCTTTCTTAGTGATTTCCATCCTCTTCTGTCTTTTCTACTTTTAATCTTGTTCTTTTTATATGTATTTTATATTATTTTACTACTCTGCTGCTCTGGAGTCTTTCTAAATCTTTACTAATTTTTCTCAATAAAATCCAAAAAAATGACCATAAAATCGCTCATGTCCTTTTTTTGTTTGAATGTATGGAGAACTCTAGTCTAAGAGAAGCACAATCATATCCTTTTGAGGACTGAATTTTCCCATAAAAGTGGGGCTTTTAGCATGTTTCTACGAAGGGTTAGGGGTTCAATAAATGAGAAGCATTCAGTTCGGCAAGAACACAAATTTCCATGCCAAGAATACCATTGATCACCACTGGTATGCACCTTATGTTGGGAATCCTCAAGGAAATGATCCCTGCTCACAAATCAATGTTTAGAAATGTTTTCCCTCCATTACATAATTTACTGAACATTTCTGATGAATTGAAATAACGTAGCTTTATCCCTGGAAATAGGGGTGCTTTTAAAGGATGATCTTTGATTCAAGACCATCTCAACACCTGTGCAATCCCAAATGTAGTGTCCTCCCTGGGTCCAGTCTGACACGCTTCCATGATAGAAATAATTACAAGGGTACTACAAGGCTAACAGTGACCTAGGTTTCCCCCTTCCAGTCATAGCTCTCCTTGGAGTGGAGCACCCTAAGATATCTGAAGAGCCCTCTAATTAATCTGAAAGGAAGCATATCTTAAGTGGGAGCCACTACCACACTGTTCCTTTGCTCTTTTGTTCCTGATGCTTCGTCATAATCATGGGAATATTGCTACTGACTGTGCCAAAAGGAGCCCTCAAGGCAAGGTCAGCATGTGAGCATTGGAAGTGCTGCCAGTCTAGAACTTCCTAAAGGAAAAGTCCTCCCTGGTGTGGCTGTCCTGAGCAATATCTAATGGATGGAGTTTTCTTGTTTATTGGTTCAAATCCTTAAGATGGCAAAACCTTATTTTACCTTCCTTAGTGTACCTGAACACATTGTTGTAATTTGTAGTATATGTGCGTGCATATTTTGCCTTAAGAAACAAATTTGACAGTCCAGAAAAGCCATTGACTATGTTCTATTTTTCTTTCAAATTCAACTTTGTTAGTGTATTAGTAACTCATTTTGTCAGTACAGTATGAAAACAAGATATAATCCTGTGGGGATTTTTCCCCCTGGTGTGTTTTGCATAAATATCTATGTTATATGTAGTTTAAAGCGTTCAATTAAAAGGACTTGTTGTCCACATTTTCTTTCTCTTTGGAATTGTACGATCTAGCTTTCTTAGGATTGTAGGAGCAATTTTTATCACTACTCACAGTGTAGAAACAAGATAATGACTATTTCAGAAGTGAAGATTAATAATGTTCTGTTAAGTGAATATTAGAGAGAGAGAGAGAGAGAGAGAGAGAGAGAGAGAGAGAGAGAGAGAGAGAAGAGAGAGAGAGACTAGAGAGAGAGAGAGAGAAAGGGGAGGGAGGGAGAGAGGGAGAGGAAGAGCAAGAGAGAAAGGACTACAGAGGGAGAATAAATATAAGGGAGAGGGAAGGAGAAATAAAGAAAGATATAGGGGAGGGAGGAAAGAATATTTGGCAAGCAATTAGAAGTGGAGAGAGAGAAAATAGAGTCATCCCAGAAGAATGTAAGCTTCTTGAGACAGGAGCTATTATTATCTTTATCTTTAACTAGCACAGTACTTTGCACATGGTAGTGTAAACATGAAATGGTTAATATTTTTACTAATCACCTTGATTTTATTCAAGCTCCCTTACTGTCCAGAAGAAGCTAGACTGACCTGGGAATCAGAACCAGGCAAACAATAGATGGAACTGACCATTCCTTAAGGTAGACATTTTGGAAGCTCCTTGCAGGATTCATTCATCAGAATTTCCTTGCAGTACTGCATTCTCAACTTAGAACTCTCCCTGCTATGCTAGTTAGCTAACTCATGCTGACTCACACCAGTTCCCAGTTCTGAAAAATAGCCTAGCCCAGGGATGACTCCACAAGACCACCATGTGTTCACTCCCATTCCACTCCTGATTTTTTTTTAATTATAGCTTTTTTATTTACAAAACATATGCATGGATAATTTTTCAACATTGATCCTTGCAAAACCAACTTTTCCCTCCCTTCTCCCCATCCCCCTCTCCTAGATGGCAGGTAGGTCAATACATCTTAAATATGTTAAAATATATGTGAAATCCAAAATATGTATACCTATTTATACAACTGTATAAATTGTATAAACTGTATTATCTTGCTACACAAGAAAAATCGGATCAAGAGGGAAGAAAAAGAAAAACAGAAAAAATGCAAGCAAATAAGAGAGTGAGAATGCTATATTGTGTTCTACACTCTGTTCCATGGTTCTCTCTCTGGGTATAGATGGTTCTCTTCAACACTGAGCAAGTGAAACTGGTTTGAATCATCTCATTGTTGAAGAGAGCTACATCCATCAGTATTGATGCTCATATAATCTTGTTGTGAAAGTGTATGATGATTTCCTGGTTCTGCTCACTTCACTTAAGATCAGTTCATGTAAGTTTCTCCAGGCCTTTCTGAAATCATCCTTCTAGTCATTTCTTACAGAATAATAATATTCCATCACATTCATATACCACAATTTATTCAGCCATTCTCCAATTGATGGGCATCCACTCAGTTTCCAGTTTTTGGCCACTACAAAGAGACCTGCCACAAACATTTTTGTACTTTCAACTCCTTTCCCCTCTTTTATGATCTCTTTGGGGTATAAGCCCAGTGAAAACACTGCTGGGTCAAAGGATATGCACAGTTTGATAACTTTTTGAGCATAGTTCCAAATTGCTCCCCAGAATGGCTGGATGTGTTCACAATTCCACCAACAATGTATCAGTGTCCCGGTTTCCCCACATCCCCTCCAACATTCCTGCTCTATGATTTTTTGTCTTGCTAACTTGATTAGATCACTGTGTGGTTATTCCCCTGACTTGTGGTTTTGTGTGTGTTTAAAACCTCTCCTGCCTATACCTCTACACCTCAATTTTAATTGTGCTCCCATGTATACATGTATGCCTTCTTAGGAGGAATAAACCCATGGATTTAATCTCTGTCTTTCTTAGATCTAACTGGCAAATGTTGACAGTGGGAATGTAAAAAATCTCTATTGACTTCAACTGCACCATTTCTTGTGAAATGGGCAATGATGCCGACCAAGTTTTCTCCTTTTCTTGCTTAAGAGAAGGAGGGACACCATCCCTATCCTTTCATTTGTATAGATTTCCAATATAGGTCAGCATGTAATCTGAACTTGGAATCTTAGAGACTTATTGACAGCGTAAATGATTTGTCCATGTTTTGTTTTTTTGTTTGTTTGGTTGGTTGGTTTTAAGACAGCTAGGTGGCTCAATGAATAGAGCACTTGAGTTCAAAGTCAGAGTTATCTGAATTCAAATTTGACACTTTGTTGTTGGAATCTTTACAAACTGCTAACTAATTAGAGTTGATCTAATCTTACAAGAAGATGTTTTGGACAGAACCTGAAACAAGGTACTAAGTAGAACTAATTAGTACAATGCTTGTGTTTGCACCTTTACTCATTGGAGTTCACAAGTATGCAGATTCACAAAGTAAACTTTGTAACTTTGGGAATTCACACCTCCCTTAAAGCTCTTAGGGCCAGAGAGCACTATGGGAGAAAACCCATAATCCCTCTCTCTCGTATCCCACAATTCTTCCCTCTTGTATAAAAGAAACAGATAGAGGCTCTTGGAGATATTTCACCGGAATGACATGAAGAGTGGTGCTGGCTCTAGAGACTGAAGAAAGCAGAGGCAGAAGCAAAGGACAAAGCAGCAAGAGCTCTTGGAACCAAGCAGAGAGATAGACCTCTAAGCTAACCGGGCTATATTAGAGATAATAAAAGATCTGAACTTTTATCACCTGGCTGTGTTTTGAGAAGAACAAGAACTCCAACATTTGAACCCCAACATTTTGAAAATCGAAGAAAAACTGGGACTGATTCAGATTCATCTGAACTAGATCACAACACTTTGTACAGAGGCTAACACTAATAAATGCTTAATAAATATTTGTTTAGTAACACAGCCAGTATGTATCAAGAAGGATTGAAACCTGATCTTCTTGGACCCACTAAAGCCACACAGCCTCTCTTTCTTGTTTGAGTATACATAAAGCTAGGTTTGAATCTTTCATAATTCAGAATAAGTATCCTACAATTAATTTCAATCTGAAAAGACCTCTTAACAACACAGGCTCAAAAAGGGTTTTAAGCAAATGTTTTCTACATATATCTAAAAGAAGATTCTTTGTAACTGTAGAGTTTGATATAAATACAAGCTGTTATCACTATTGTTGATATTTTTTGTAATTTTTCAATTTTTATGAGGCCAAAGGAAATCTAAGACTCCATTATAGAACCTCAGATTCCATAGGTCATTTTGCAGACCTGTCCACCAACAAAAATCCTTTCCACAACATCCTTGGAAAATGATCATCTAATCTCTCTTTTAAAACCTCCAGTGATAAAGAACCTCCAGCAGCTCTTTATCATAAAGCAGCTCATCCTACGTTCAGACAGTTCACATTTTTAGGAAAGTTTTTCTCATATCTAGTTGAAATCTATCTTTGTGGCTTCCACCCAGAATTCATAATTTTGTTCTCTGGGAAAAAGTGAAATCTAATACTAATTATAGGACAGCTTGCCATTTTTTGGAGACAGCTCTCCTTATTTCTTTAAATCTTTTCCTCTTGTGGATAATTTGCCCTATGTCTTTTCCACTCCAGTTCTTTTAACAAGTCCTAATATAGTATGTTTTCAAATCCCTTCATTCAATTTTAATCAAATCAGCAAACATTTATAATAGATCTATTATGTATAAAGTACTTTGCTAGATCCTGGACATAGAAAGAAAAGCCCTCAGGGAGCTTACATTCAACTGGTCCTTCTCCAAATCCAATTTATAGACTTCCTGGCTAAAATATGTAGCCAAAACTAAATACAATCCTCCATATGTGGTTTGGCCAGAGTTGAGGATTTCTGGGTTGGAACCTTCTTCAACCTGATCACTAAGATTATTTTAAATTTTGTCTTAAAGTGGATTCAGCATTTTTGTCTGTGAGCTTGTGGCTCTCTAAAATCCTCAGACAAACTATTATTCATTCAAGTCTCCTGGATTCTGAGTTTACACCGTTAATTAATATATATATATATATCTTAGGGGATTCGGAAATCTAGAATTGAGTTTATTATGGGGATGGAAACAATGGCCAGCACTTGCAAATTCACCCCTACTGTTCCAACAGTGATTCCATGTTTCCTGTAAACAATATATTTTTGTGAGTGCAAGGGATAATGCTGTAAAAAATTACCCTGGCATGGGTTCTATCAATAAAAAGTTTTAAAAAATACATATATATATATATTATATATATATATATATATATATACTCTTATTTTTAATAAATTCTGTTATCCTCATCGTTTTTTGATCACGTAATTCATTTACATTTAATGTTTCAAATGCAACATTTTTCTTCATTTATATTATTATTAAGCCATTTTTAAATTTAATGAAAGAAAATAAGCTCTCAAACTTTTTTGTTATTTTTTAACCAAATTTAACCAGAGACTTCTAAACTAAATCCTTTTGTTTTACAAACAATCAACTGTGTGGATTTCTGAGACTTTGAACTTCCCCTTTATCAAAGAGCAAGAGCTTCATTTGAGATTACCCTTCTCCACCCATTTCCACCCTCATTTTATTTCTCTTTTTATTTATTTATATGAAATGCCCTTTTATCTCATACAACAATCTAAAGGAAATTAGCAAATATTTTATTTTCATTTGAAAAATGCAAACTGTTTTAAGTGACTTATTTTTATTAAAGTTTTAGTTATTATTCAAAGTCTTATTTGAAAGTTCTGTGGCTGTTTGCAAACTAGATAAGGTCCAGATATTCACAAATAAATACATTTTTTTTGTCTTCATATAGCATACAAAATTTGAACAGGGAGGTAATTCTGGTTTCATGGTCCATGATTCTAAATTCTGTTTACACTATATTCTAATTTTTCCAATTATATTTTGTCTTTTTTAAGAAGGCCACAGTGATCTATCTATTTATTGCTATATCACATTCATATTTCTTTTTGGAGTTTTATTTTTTTTCCTTTTTATAATGCTAAATTGTATCTAATATATGTCTAAGACAAAATTCATGAAGTTCATCTTCTCTGAGTCCTATTTATTCTACTTGTATCATGTGGCTTATATTTTACTCTTTTCAGACTTCTTAATTACACTTTTAGCTCTGACTATGATTTTATTCAAGTTCTTTTATTTGCTCTTGTTATTTGTCTATGCTAATTCTTATTTAGATCTGGATATGTATCACTCCACCCATGAAAGAGATTTCCCAAGATATCTTATAGCTTTTGAGACTTATAGCTGTTTTACTTCTGCCATGATATTTTTAAGACATCGAGTTCTTCTTAGCTAGGCTTATGTTCTATTTCAGGAATCATTCAGTATCTTGTGTGTTAGTTTGGCTATTTTTTGTTCTCTTTGGTGTTTCTATTGCCTTAGAGAAGCATATGATGACTTTGGTTCCCTTGAAAACCCCCATCTTGAAAGACTAACTCTCCAATATTTCCTAGTCTAAAATTAGCCATCTAACAGGTTAAAAATATCAAATGAAAAAGTAAATAAGAAAGTAACTTTCCCATGGAGGCTAAGAACTTCTTGTGTCTTTAGATAAGTCTTCCCAGGAGGGTATATGAGGACTGCCCTGCAGAAGGAAAGCATCACTCACTTATCTTGAGTCCTCTCTCCTCACCTCACTTGAACCTTTTGTACTGACAGCATGGGCTATTGTGGCTGTGGAGGCTGTGGTGGGTGCGGTGGCTTGGTGGCTGTGGCAGCTGTGGCCGTCCTTGTTGTACCAACTGGTGTAGGCTGTTTCTCTGCTTACTGCCCATGCTGCTGCAGCTGCTATGGAGGCTGCTGTAGCCCACAGTTGTCTGCTCTTGCAGCACCTGCTGCTCTGGTAGCTGTGGCTCTGGTGGCTGTGGTTCTTGCAGCTATAGTTGTGGCTGTGGCAAGGGCTGCTGCCCAAAAGAAATGCTGCTGCAAGAAACAATGTTGCTGTTAGAAGGGAATGATCAGGGCTAAATGTTACAAAGGATATGCTGGGGGCACATGCCTAACATGAAAGTAAGACTTTCTTCTGTCTCAGCTTGTCTACTTCTCTCTTGTTATGGGCCAGAACTCTGAACCTGAAATAAGGATTCTTACAAAGTGTTAAGTCAGTGGAATTGATGAGACAATGGTTATCTAGTTTAGCATGGTGATTAATAGTTCTCTAAGTTCAGGATGATTGATTTAATCTTACAACAAATAATGGTTTCCTAGAGATATAATGATTGGTTTATACTCAGTATAGAGCATATAAACAGGGACTGAGAGTCAGATTCAGAGTGAGGGAAGACAAAGGGACTGGAGGCTGAAGCACAAGCTCTCAAAGCCAAGGAGAGAGAGGTTCATTTCCATCTTCATCCGCCTTGTGGTGGCTGGCCTGTCTTCCTATATTTTCTCCACTGAAACCAAGTCCCCTTGGAAGGCCACCAGAAAGCCAGCTGAGCACCAGGGGAAGGAGACAATAAAGACTTTTGGACTTTAACATCTGGCTATTCTTGTGGTGATTACTGAACTGAAACGAAGGCTGCTCAGAGACCTCCAGAAAACCACAAAGAACATTACACCCTCTGATTGCTAAATCAAAAAATCTGTTCTCTAAGCTATGAATCTTTTCACTTAAGGTTGTTGATAGCAAGAACCCACCTTTCTAAAAGTCCCTGTCATCTGTAAAAGCTAAAGCAAATTTCCAAAACTAATGAGAAATGGATACAGACCAAATACTGGAAAGTAATTCATAAAAGCATCAAAAACTAGGATCATGGTTCCTTAATTTTTGTAATACTTTATATTGCATAGTTATTCTCTTTTCTGTCACTGTTTCTGTCTTTTCAATATATACAATACATTACTGTTGCCTTCTGCTTTCTTCTATCTTCCTACTGATTTTTTTGTTATTTTCAATAAAAATGGACCAGATAATGAACTACAAACCCAGCCTCCTTCTCCTTATTTCTTCTGCATGTCTGATCTCTTCTTTATGCCTCATAATACCAACTAAATAAACTAATGAATCACTGTTTTTTCAAAGCATTTTCTTTTAGTGCCAGACTCATCTTTTCCAGCTGATCTTTGTCTAGATATGAGATCTGTTAAAAACCATGAGCAAACATCTCAGTCCTTTCCCTCCCTGCATTGTAAGCACTGCCCACTGTAGTCTGGTGTATAGTAGTTTATTCTCCTACTTCTTATTTTTCTCTCACTAAAGTGATTATTTCATTACCTGAACTGAACACTGCCAACCTGTCAAATCCACTTGTTTTCCAAGAGCTTGGATTTATGGATTGGAGATTCTTATTATTTCCTCCCTGTCCCCATCAGCTAACATCAGGATGAGTCTCCTAGCAAGAAGAGTCCTGTCTAAAACTAAAAGATCCACTTTAAAAAAAAATAGAGAAAAGGAAGAAAGAAATGCAATTCCGCTCCTGGGAGATGCATTTTTCTGGCCCTCTTCCTACCCCACTTGGAATAATGTAACCCTTTTTTGACTAAATCACAACGTTCTGATTCTGAGGAGGACCTTCTGCCTTCTTGCCTTTTGACAAATACAACTAGATCCATTTATCAGTGAAAAGGCCGAGGTTCTATCAGCTCTTTATTCAGGCATCTCTCACTGCTTAGAAAATGATGATGAATTGGAACTGACTGGATCATTTTTAAACAACAGTTGCAATCATTCTGTAGTTCTCAGATACAATCCAGTTTTTAAGAAAGAAATGGGGGAATGGGAGACCAGATTGGTGTACAGTATTAGTCAAGGTAATTTCATGATTTCCAGTGATTCAAAAGAATCACAAGCATGATAAATAAGCAGTACAAAAAGAAGGGGATGGGAGAAGGAACTTTGTGTTTAAGAAATCAAAAGGGCAACTAGGCAGTATAGTACACAGAACATTTACCCTGGAGTCAGGAATATCTAAATTCAAATTTGACTTCAGATACTTACTAGCAGTGTGACTCCTGGCAACTCATTCAACCCCCAATGCCTCAACATCAAAAAAGGAATTAGAAATGGACTAATAGAGGTAGATTGTAGATTATGTAAAGGGGAGAAAAATACAGGAAGACTGGAAAGGTATAAAGAGGGCAGCTAACATAGAACTTTTTTTAATAATAGCTTTTTATTTTCAAAATATATGCAAAGATAATTTTTGACATTCATCCCTGTAAAACCTGGTGTTCCAAATTTTTCTCCCTCCTTTCCTCCAAACCATCCTCTAGACAGCAAGTAATCCAATATAGGTTAAACATGGGCAATTATTATGAAGAATTTTAAATGACAACAAAGGAGCTGATATTTTATCCTGGCGGAAGGGGAGTGAGCGAGAGACTATGACATATTCACACCCATACAACTAGTGGTACAGTGACTTGGAATTAAAATGAATTGAATTCAAATACTGCCTCAGAAATATTTATTAGTTGAGGGATTCTGGGAAAATCATTTAATCTCTCTTGGTCAGAGTTGCCTCATCTATAAAAATGGGAACACAATGGTACCTACTTCACAGGGCCATTATGAGAATCAAATGAATTAATATATGAAGCTTTGCATACTTTAAAGCACTAAATTAATTTTAGTTATTATTATTATACTTTAGAAAAATTATCTTGGCAACTAAGTGAAGAGGAGAGAATTAGAGAAGGGAGAATTTGAATCACTAGACCAATTATTTAGTAAGTTATTATAATAGTTCAAGTGAGAGAGAATGAGGAATACACTAGATTTGGGGCTGTATGAGAGAGAAAAGATTGTACAAGTGATGTTATACTATAAAAACAATAAGATTTAGCAATAGAATGGAAATGTGGTATAAGAGAAAGGACCTGTGCATGGAAGAGATTATAATCCCAGATCTTTCCATTGGCCCTTGAAAGACAAAAAAATTACAGGGGAAGTGTTTATTGTTTGAAAGACAACACTCAAAGACATCGTTGGCTCATGAGGTTGTTTACAATGTTCTGGACCCAGAATTTTTTAAGGCAGAAGAGGGTGGGACGACTCACATTTAAAAATTTATGCAGCACATATGGCACAAAACAAATGAAAGAATCATTAATCAGGCTTAGTTAGGATCATGCTGGATTTAGAATCTGAAAGACTGGGCTTGATTCTGGAATCTGCTCTTTGCCACCCATGTAAAAGCAGATAAGTTCCTTAACCTCTCTGATTTTCAGTTTTCTTATCTAGAAAATGAAGGTATGAAACTAAATGATCTATAATTTCCTTCTGATTATAAAATCCAAAATTCTAACTTTTATTTTCATGGGGAGGGGGAGGAAGAGCTTCTGATAAAAGTTTACAAAAAAAGTTCACTAACAGAAGACATTGCTAACCATTTACCTGATACTTAATCATGAAAATATTTTTTCTAGTAGCTATGTGTTCCATCCTGTTCGGGCATGTTAAATGAAGCACCACATCTGGAGTCATGAAGATCTGAGTTCAAATCTGGCCTCTGATATTTATTAACTATGTCACCCCAAGTAAGTCACTTTATCCTATTTGCCTGTTTATTTTATCCATAAAATGAGCTGGAAAACGAAATGGCAAACCACTCCAGTATCTTTGCCAAGAAAATCCTACAAGATGTCATGAAGAACCAGAAACAACTAAATGACAAATGCTAATTTATCTCTATTATTCTCAAAGATTGGCGCAGCTTCTTCTCCTCCATTTCTTTTTATCCTTGGGTGGCCATATTCTTCTTGCTAGACTACCCCGAAACAGAGCATTTCTAAGAAGGTAGTATTTGCTACAACCATCATAAACAAAAACATTCTCCCATAGTGTTTGGCCAAGAATGCAACAGTACTTTAGGATCTGTAAAAAAAACAAATAAACAAACAAACAAAAAAGCATTGCCATGGCCTCGGGGCAAAGGGGGAACTATCAAAGGAATAGCCCTAAGGACCAGAGCAAGCCTTATAAGGGCAGAAACACTTTAGAGAGTAATTTATTCTGGGTGGAGAGAAATTGGAATATGACATCAGCCTCTCGATGCAATAGAAATCTCGGATCCATTTGGCCTGATGAAAGGCCACACACACACACAAAAAAAAGTGTGTGGAAAGGAATGGAAGAGAAAGGTGTAACATAACTTCTAAATTCCCTTTATCAGCAATAGAAACTAAAAGGTGAAGGTGATTTGAGGAACCAACCAGTATAAAGAACAAAATTTTAAAAACTAATACCAGGATAGAGCACCAGCCCTGAAGTCAGGAGAAGGACCTGAGTTCAAGTCTAGCCTCAGACACTTAATACTTCCTAGCTGTGTGACCCTGAGCAAGTCACTTAACCCCAATTGCCTTAGGGGGGAAAAACAAAACTAATACTAGTCAAAAAGTTGACTGCAGAGGGCAGAGAAGTAAAGAATTCAAAAACTAGTGGGAAGTCCCAAAAAAAGGATGTAGAAAATGTATAGCTGTCTATATATAGATAAAGGGCAGCTATAATGCCTGGAATCGGGAAGATTCATTTTCCTGAGTTTAATCTAGCCTCAAAAACTTATTAGTTATGTGATCCTAGCCAATTTATTTTATCCTGTTTGCCTCAGTTTCCTCATCTATAAAATGAATGGAAACGGCAAACCAGCGCAGCATCTCTGTCAAGAAAACCCCCGGGTCATGAGGTCTTGAAGAATCAAACGTGACTGAAAAAACAACATCTGTAGTCACAAGAAGTTCAACACACTGCAAATGCAAACCATATCAAACAAGAAACAGAAAGCTTGCACGTCAGTGATAATAATGAACAACAAAATTGTTACATAATCATAAGAGGTAGCCTTTATATTATAGCACTTCAAGTACTTATGCAAAGCACTTCATTTGTGTTCTCTTATTCGATCCTCACAAACAACCCTCTGAGGTAGGTATGATTTTTATCCCCATTTTACAGATGAAGAAACTGAGGTAAAAAAAAGAATAAGTGACTTTCCCAGATTTCACTCAGCTAGTAAGTTAACTGGCACGGGTTTTAAATTCAAATCATCCTGATTCCCAAGTCTAATACTCCATCCACTGTGCCACCCAACTGTCTATGTGATTTAAACACTAGCTTCTCAGCAAAACTAAAAAGTGGCATTCTACTCACCTCTTTTTAAATTCTAAGTTCAAATCACTCTCTATCTGTAGTAGCTTTTAAAGCTATTTATGCTAATAGACTAACTCGGCAAGTTCCCTGGTTAATTCTAGCACATACTCCAGGTGATAGTTTGTGGAGAGTTTTTTTCATCTCCTTGAATTTGCCTATGTGGATTATTTTAAGTGTTTATAAATTTCATCGATAGAATAAGTAATATTGTGGGGTCTGATGCACTCAGCACTCTCCCACAGACAGGAGGATATGGAGAACCTCAGACAAGTTATTATTCCTTGACAGTCAAGAACAATTTAGGCAAGATATCTCTCTTCCTTTTTAATTCCTTTATTCGATGGTGATGGTCAGAACAAAGTGATGTCTACCCTTGCATCTATCCAGGAATCTTCCATGATTTTAATATTTATGTGGATATAATGTTGGAGAAAGACCCTGTAAGTTACATATTGCATTAATCAAAGCTAGTGTTTTTTAAAGAATAGGGAGGAAAATAGCATAATGGAAACCTGCTTCCTCAATTTCCCCCAACCCTCCCCCAAAAAGCATGATGGAGTCATTAAACCACAATCCAGTGAGCTTGACTCTGTGTTAAAGGAGATAATTTGTAAGCATTTAGAAAATGAATTGATCCCTAAGAGCTAGCAGAACCTTGTCAAGGCCAGACCATGGCAGACTAATTTCATTTCCCTTCTTAATCTGTTTATCGGAAGAATGCCATTGACATAATATATCTGGACTTCATCAAAGCATTTGACAGTTTCTCTGAATGACTCAGACACTTATGACCTGAACTACACTGGACAAACTACTTAATCTCTGCCTGTCTCAGTTTCCTTATCCGTAAAAAAGAGGTAATAGCGCCTGCCTCCCAGGATTGCTTTGAGGATAAAATGTGATATTTGTTAAATGCTCCTAAAAACATTAAAACACTATTTAAATGCAAGCTATGAGAAAGGATCTCTAAGCTTCACCAGACTCCCAAAGCTCCATGATGCAAAAAAAATAAATAAATAAAAAATTCCTGTATTAGATGACTGAACATCTTTTCTCATTCTAATTTCTGTGGTCTTATGATTTCCACATCCTGATTCATGTTTGTCAGGGATTAGGAGGGGCCTTGTCCAAAATCAGATTTGTTATCACTGTAGGGACCTTGAAACATTCCTCACCAAAGAGGACTCTTCAAAATTGTCTCCTTCCCATCCCTTAATTCCCGAGGCTGCAATCATTTATCTCCACAGCATCATTGCCTTGTTGGCTTATAGATATATAACTGTCCCCTGGAAGAATAGCTACTATGAGCAAATAATGATATCTATATGGGAATGAGTATTGGGTCACTTCTTTTTGATATGGAAAAAGAAAAGAGAACATTAAATTATTAGGGCAACCAAGGGAGGGACTTATTAGGAACTGAGGGGAATGGGAGGGAAGGGCACACAACAAGGAGCCAAAGACCAATCTTCATCCTATTTCCTACCTGGACCCATTTTTCTTTTTGATTCACACACACACACACACACACACACACACACACACACACACACACACACAGAGTTTCCAATAAATTGTTCTTTAACATAAGGGCTGTTTAGCAGGAGGAGTTTATGAAATGGCTGGTTTGAGAATTCTATTTAATATTTTAGGCAGCTAGGTGCATAGTGATTAGAGCCCCTGACCTAAGGTTATGAAAATCTGAGTTTAAATATGACCTGACTCTGGTTAAGATCCTTAATTGCTGTATGCCTCAGTTTCCTCATCTGTAAAATGGGGATTAAAAAAGAGCACCTCCTTCCCAAAGTGATTGCAAGGATCAAATGAGAAAATAGAGATAATAATTGTAAAGTAGTTAGCACAGGGACTGGCACAGAATACTATAACCGTCTAAGTTTAGTTAATAGTATATAAATGTGAGTTGTTATTATTATCTTCCTGCTGACAATATGGTGTCAGGCAGTTTCTGAGTGCATCAGTCAGTCATCCTCTTTTCATCTTTATCTTTGCTTCCAATTTAATGCTGATTTCATCCTTTGTTCTAATGTTTTGGTAGCTTGATTGTACACAGAGAACTAATTCAGATGCTTACTCACAAACCAGGAAATCCACAATATGATAAATTTTTCTGCCACAGAAACTGTTAGATATCATCTGAAATTATGAGTCATAATCTGGGGGAGTGGGAACAGTACCCACTGTGATAATATATATCCTCAAAACACTGAAGTCAAGATCCCTGAATGCCAGTGGGAGACCTCAGGCTCAGGGACTGCCTGAACCCAACTCTGCAGCAATACAAGAAAAATCCTAGTGGGCATCTACATTATAGAGTAGTTCTTATGCTAAGGAGAAAAGCTCTGGCAGTTGAGTTGAGAGGAAACAATGGAAGCAATCATTTGGCCGCATCAATTTCAATCACAGAATTGTGAGATAATAACAATAATTACCAGCATTTATAAAACATTTTAAAATTTGCAAAGCACTTTACAATTATTATCTCATTCAACCTTCACAGTCCTGTGAAGAAGGTGCTATTATTTTTAAATTAATTCATTTTTATTATTATACATGTATTTAAAAAAAAACATATTTCTTTATGAATCATGTTGGGAAAGAAAAACCAGAACAAAAGAGAAAAACCACGAGAGAAGAATAAAACAGAAGAAAAAAAAAAAGTGAGCATAGCATGTATTGATTTACATTGTCTCCATAGTTCTCTCTCTAGATGTGGATTGCATTTTCAATCCAGAGTTTATTGGGATTGCCTTGGATCACTGAACCACAGAGAAGAATGAAGTGTGTTATAGTTGATCATCACACAATCTTGCAGTTACTGTGTACAATGTATTCCTGGTTCTGCTTGTTTCACCCAGCATCAATTTATATAAATCTCTCGAGGCCTTTCTAAAATCAGCTTGCTCATCATTTTTAATAGAACAATAATATTCCATTACTTTCCTATACTATAAACTTCTTCAGCCATCTCCTAATCGATGGGCATCCACTCATTTTCCAATTTTTTGCCACCACACAAAGAGCTGCTACAAAAATTTTTGCACATGTGGGTCCTTTCCCCTCCTTTATGATTTCCTTGGAATACAGACCAAGTAATGGAATTTCTGGGTCAGAGGGTATGCACAGTTTTGTAGCCCTTTGGGGATAGTTCCAAATTGCTAGCCAGAATGGTTGGATTATTTTACATGCATTAATGTTCAAGTTTTCCCACATCTCTACATTTTATTTTAGCCAATCTGGGAGGTGTGAGGTGGTAAAGAGGCACTATTATTATTCCCATATTCCAGAAGAAGAAATAGAGACTGAAAGAGATTAAGTGACTTGCCTAGGATCACATAACTAGGAATTGCATAGGAACTCAGGTCTTCCTAAATGTAGGTCCAGAGTTCTGTCTATTCCTGGCTGCCTTCCTGGTATGCCTCATTCCACTTTCTGACACTCCCCTCCCTCTCTCAGTAATCCTATAATCCCTAATAGTGCCTCTTCCCTCAGAACTGGCTCTAGAAAAGCTTCTAAAAATCTATCCCCTTTCTGAGATACACAAAGTCATCTATCCATCATTCAGGCCAGCAAATACAGAAATGGACTGCACTATGATGCTTCAGACTTTAAAAAATAGATGGAGAGAATTAAGAGATTTTTTGCAAAAGGATTTTCTAAGTTTTTATAGCCATGATAGTGTAAATAAGGGCTACCTTATATAGAGATCTTCAACCTCTACTCTTGAATCCTCTCTCTCCTCACCTTACTTCATCAGAACCCTTTGCACTAATTCTATGGGTTATTGGGGAGTTATGGCAGCTGTGGCCACTGTGGAGGTTGATCCTGCTGTTCTAGCTGCTGCTCTTGATGTTCTGGCTGCTGGGACAACTCCTACAACATCCTTTCCCATGACTACTCCTGTGGGAAAGGCTATTGCCAAACTGGATCAGGGGTCAGACTCTTGGGAAGGGGAGGGTTCTTAGGGAAGTTCTTTCTAGAAGGTAAGAACTTTTCCCCTCTGGCTGTCAATACTTCTGATTTGCAATCTGAATATCCTGTACTATGGGCATATGGCTCGTGGATACTCCAGTACCTTTTTTCCAAGATTATCATATTCTGATTCCACCCCAAGAGACCCTGATATCAATATAAACCAAACTCCCTGTTACACTGAGATTCAGATGCATAGAAACTATTAGAAAACAACACACAAGCTGGGGGAAAGAAGGGGAGGAGGGCAGGGGAGATCATAATTCCTTAATCTTTTTATTCCCTAAAATCTTTATCCTCTTAGCTTTTCTATGATTAATTCTGTTCTTTTAGTGTGGATAGTACATTATCATGCTTGCCCATTATTTCCTTCCTAATCATTCATTTGTTATTCTCAATAAAATAAAACAAATAATCATAAAAAATAATCTTCATTTCCTTATTCAGTGTGTCTGCTTTCTCAAATAAAGGGATATTTTATGCTCCATATTATCAACCAAGTAAACTTAAGAATCCCTGTTTGTTAGAACATTTTTTCTAATGCCAGACATTTTTCCAAGCTGATTTTTATCTGATGTATTATTGCTGCTCTAACAGAGAAAATAGCTTCATGCTTTGCCCATTTTAATTCTTAGAGCAGCATGGCTTACTATTTCCAAACAACCACAATGAGTTTTTCATTACCCAGTGAACAATGCCAAAATGTCAACTCCATTTAGGGCCAAACACACTGGATTTATGGAATTAGTGCTTTTAATTCCTTCCCTTGACACTTCAACTAATAGCCAGAGGAATCTCACAGCAGGGTAAAAACTACCCAAACCTGAAAACTACACTTTTAAAAGAAATACAGTTCTCCCTAGAGATGCATGTTTCTGCTGTCCTCCTGACCCTATTTGGAATAATGTAGCCTTCTTTATTAAATCACAAGATCCTGGGCCTGAATAGCATCTTCCATCTTCTGGTCTTTTGGCAGAAACATATAGAATCATTTGTCAATGAAAAATCCAAAGACTCTACAAGCTCTGTATTCAAACATCCCTTAATGCAGTGCCCTAAAGAAGTGATAGATAGGAGGGTTTGGGACCACCTTAAAGCAGCAGTGATGGTCGTTCTGAAATACTCTGATATAACTCAGCTTAAATGAGAGGAAAGACCAATGCAATTTGACATACATCTTTAACATTAACTGTGCTGGTTCTGTTTGTGACTGATTAATCTGTTTTGTTAGAGCCTGACACGCAAGTCATTATGTGCTGCCCACATGATTTTTAACCCATTCTATTGTCACCAACTAAAGTCTTAACAGGAATCATTTTTATGGAAAAAAACTATTAGATTTTATGGTGTAGCGGAGGTATCAAACATGCCTACAATAGCCCTAAGTGCTATCCAAACCTGATTAAAATGTAATTGGGAGACAGTTAACAAAATAAATAGACATTCAATAAAATATAGATAACTTTATATTTTAAAACTGTCAGTATACTACTTCCAATGCACTTTATACACAGATCCATTTTTTGCCCCTAGTGTAGAGGACTTATTTATATCTACTTAGAATCAAAAGATGCTCATTCAGATGCTAGTTCTGACACATAAGCTAAGTGACAGTGAGCAAAGTTCTTGCTCAATCAATCAATAATTCAGATTTATTGATGGCATATAATATGGGAAAGTCACTGAACTAGAAACTGAAATCTGAGGAAGGGCAGGTAAAAGAAAATGTTGTAGAATTTCTTCAGTCCATAAAGAATGAGGATGAGGATGAAGATGATGAGAGGGTGGTGGTAGTGGTGGTGGTGGTAAATTAATAGGATGAAGAAGAGCTTTGTCAAAAACAAGAAGTCAAAATCAAAACCACCACATATTTTTGTGGTGAGACTGGAGACCCAGGAGGAAGACATGCAGAAGCTTCCTGTAAATATTTTGAAGCTGAATGTAAGCTCCGTGAGGACAAGGGTTATTTCAGTTCTGTCATTTTATCCACCATGCCTACCCCACAGCATTTGATAAATACTTTTTAATTTGAAAGGAGATAGCTCTAGTTTTTAACAAAGGATTGAAAGGCAGAATAACTTTTTAACATAACTGTGACTTGCCAATACAACTTGTCTTCATTTAATTAGTGTTAAATATTCTGTGCCAGGTACTGAGCTACGAGCAGGGAATATGAAGAAAAAATACCCTTCCAACTCTGAGTTTACATTTTTCATACATGGAGATGCCCAGCAAAACATATGTTGGAGACAATACATTTAGTTACCTGGGACAAAAGAAACAGAAAGGTAATGACAAAATCTTTCTTTGATTTGATTTGAATCTATGAATTCAATCCTCAATGACATAGTTACATAAAAATATCATATGGGTCAGTGAGTTGCAAACTGCTTTCTAAGGAATCAATCAATCGATTGACAAGCATTTACTAAAAACTTATTATTTGCCAAGCTCTGTGCTAGCTACTGGGAGTATCAAAGATGAGACAATTCTTACTCTCAGGGAGCTTATATTCTAACAGTGAAAATAAGTTCACTATAAATAGACATGGAGTGACACAAATACAAGGTGACTAAATTCAGAGCAGAAAAGAAGAGCTCTGGCAGCTGGGGGACTTAAGAAAGGCCTTGTGTAGAAAGTTTGAGCTATATTTTGGAAAAAAGAAAGACTCTATGAAGAGGGAGTATATTCCAGATTAAGTTCAGAACTGGGATGAGAAGGGAAGATAAAAAATCTAGAAAAATAGATTGGATCCAGATTGTCAATTATCTCAAGAGTTTACATAGAAGACTTTGTCCCTTTGAAGAAAGTTTAATTAAGGACAGCAATGTCTGATCTGTATGTAACCCATCATAGTTAGTCCTGACAGTGTTCTGCCTCAGTTTCCCTGAATTGTTCTGCCTCAGTTTTCCTGATGGCAACCTCCACTTCCTGGCCATTGGGATTGAGATAATTAGGGTTGAAGAGCTCTGGTCACTCTGGCATTCCAAAGAGTGATAAAACTCCAGATGGTTATCTCAAATACTTGGTATCTCCTGGGCCCAGACCTCCTGTTTCCTGCTAGACCATCTTCTTGACCCCCAGCTTGTCAGAATTAAAACGTTATGATCCTTGGGAGCAGCTAGTGGTGTAGTGAATAGAGCACCAGCCCTGAAGTCAGGAGGACCTGAGTTCAAATCTGGCCTCCAACACTTAACACTTCCTAGCTGTTGTGACCCTGGGCAAGTCACTTAACCCCAATTCCTCAGCAAAAAAAAAAAGTTATGGTCCCTCCTGGAATTTCAACTCACCCAGAGCTCTGCCCCCCCCCCCTTGCCTTTGTTTCTCTGATAGCTGGAGTCCTTTAAAAGTCTCTGGAATTACTTACTGATTGCTGGATGCTTTGAGTCAAGAGTCCAATCCAGCCAGCTGGCTATGGCTAGTGTGGCTTTGCTAATCCAAATTCTCCACTACTAAAATATTAAAAACTCTTATCTCTGTCTTGTCTCAGTTTCTCCAGCATTACAACAGGGGCTTCCCATATAAAGAACCATAAATTAAGCCAGAATGGTTGACTCATAGAGTATGTTGGAGGAAGATACAAAGGAAATTGGAAAGTAAGAAGGAGTTAGGTTGTGGTCAACTTTAAATACCAGAAAAAATATTCTTGATACTAGAAATAATAATAATAATAGCAATAAAAAACATTCATGTAGTCCTTGAAAATTTGTAAAGAGCTTAAAGTAGATTAACTCATTTAATATGTAATATATGGTGAGTCAGTGGGGTTTACTGAGGAGGGGTACATAGTGCTCATGACTAAACCTGCATTTTCAGAAGAAAAATTCAGTTGTGTAGAATATGGATCAGAATGGTAAAAAAGAAAAAAAAATTAGTTAGGAAGGCAAAATTGGAGAAGATTGCATGTGTCCAAGTGAAAGGTGATAGGCATTCTTGTCAAGCATGCTTTCTAATCCTTTCCAAATCCCGGGGATGTTGGAGAGGAAGAATTCTGGGAAGATGGAGAAATAGGTTGGTAAATTTCAGATTTCCCCCACAAACAGAACAAATTTGTGCCTCAGGGTGAACACAGATTGGTGAAAATTTTAAAAGACTTGGGATAGAACTGGGATTCTCCTGATATAACCCCAGAAGATTTGAAGAAAGGCCCTCTCTGGTATTTATTTATTCTTATGAAGTATAAACACTTCCAGGCTAGTTCTCCCAAAATACCAAGTGGGGAGCCCTGGGACTAACTGGGTATGACTGGAGCCTCAGCAGGAACCACAAAGACTTTCATCTCCTGGACTATTTGTTGAGTTGGGATCTGAGTCTGGGAAGACTGGGTGAACAAAAGAACAATTTACAAGGAAGAAAAGATGGACATTTATGAATATAATTTCTTTTACTATTATTTATATACTTTCTTGAACTGGTATTTGTTGCTGTATTTGTTTTGAATAATCACTGATGTTTTGCTAGGCACATGACAATGTCCACTTTTGTTTTCTTTCATTTTGTTGTGTTTTGTAAAGTCTCTGATGGGCCTCAGGATAAGCCCAAGGCCTTGGGCTTAGTGGGGGAGTGAAGTAAAGGAGGCAGGAAAGCAGACATGTGGCTGGTCATGAAGTCTGGCCTCTGGAGTCTGGAGCCTGAAGTCTTCTCTGTGAATAAGATCATCTCCGCCAAGAGAGTGAAAGTCCTTTGTGACTCCTTTAAATATTCCAGTCCAATCACATCACTACCACACAGAGCCCACCCAACCACACTTAAGCATGTGCCAACTTGTCAGGAGAGCCATCACATTAAGTATATATACTTGACTAGAGTGAATACATCAATAGCTAGAGAATTATCTCATGAACTATACTGAATCTTAAGTACACTTTTTCAGAATTCCAGTCCTCTACAATGTATTCCTTTTCTATTATAATTTTCAAAAAGAAAAATATATACAAATATAAAAGAAAAAAGAGGGGGGAAAAGAAAAAGAAAAACATTGCAGATTAGATTATGTTTCCCCATTGAGACTCCCTACACTAAAGAAATCACAAGTCTGAATGTGTGTGTGTGTGTGTGTGTGTGTGTGTGTGTGTGTGTGCATTTATATTATATATATATAGCAAGAGACAAAAACAGAAAAAAAGAGAAAGAAAGAAAAAGGAGAAAGAGAAAGAAGGAAAGAAGACCGAAAGGGAGGAAGGGAGGGAAGGAAGGAGGGAGAGAGGAAGGAAGGAAGGAAGGAAGAAAGAAAGGAAGGAAGGAAGGAAGGAAGGAAGGAAGGAAGGAAGGAAAAAAGGAAGGAAGGAAGGAAGGAAGAAGGAAGGAAGGAAGGAAGGAAGGAAGGAAGGAGAGAGGAAAGAAGAAAAGCAGCTGCAAATCCTAATCTTTATCCCTCCCTTTCCTCCAGTTCTAACCTAATTGTTTTTTGTCTATCAGGGATTTCACTTTAGGTAACTTTCAATGTGGAAATATCATCCATCAATGCAAATCACTCACATGTCTGTGAGCTATAGTTTTATAGAGCTGTCTAAGGTACTAAGAACCTCAATGATTTGTCCATAGTTGTAGAGGGCTGAAACTATTGAGTCGATGCATTGAGATCAGGACTGCTGAGCACTTGAGGCTAACTACCAATTGGACAATACTCTATGGGCATATGCTTGGAAAATGGTCCTTTTCACTATCCATGCTGGCTCAATGATTGATGTATACAGAGGATTGTAGGAGGGACTACAGGGTGGAGTAAGACTAGCCAGAGACATACTTTGGCGGTAGACAAGGGAGAAGGCAGTTGCGGAGATTCTGCTTCCATCCTATTCAATCCTGCATCTAAGACCAAGAATAAAGACTAGGGACTTTTGCTTATCCTGACTTCAGCTGCTTCTGAGGTTTTTGGGGTGCTAGCATGGTCATCACAATAGTCATTCAACTAGTATGGAGCAGGTGAAGGACTTGAATCAAGGTCTTTCTTTTTTTTTTAAATAACTTTTTATTGACAGAACCCATGCCAGGGTAATTTTTTACAGCATTATCCCTTGCACTCACTTCTGTTCTGATTTTTTCCCTCCCTCCCTCCACCCCCTCCCCCAGATGGCAAGCAGTCCTTTACATGTTGAATAGGTTACAGTATATCCTAGATACAATATATGTGGTACAGAACCGAACAGTTCTCTTATTGCACAGGGAGAATTGGATTCAGAAGGTATAAATAACCCGGGAAGAAAAACAAAAATGCAAGCAGTTTATATTCATTTCCCAGTGTTCTTTCTTTGGGTGTAACTGCTTCTGTCCATCCTTGATCAATTGAAACTGAATAATCAAGGTCTTTCTAACTTCAAGACTATCTCAATCCATCAATCTACTTCTCCAATTGGTCACTGTCCTTCCTAACATATGGCACTCACAAACAAAGAAAACACAGAGATTTTTTTCTAAACCAGAAAGATTCGAAACTTCTGAATTCTAACAATCACATTTGTTGGGCTTGTCAGTCCGAGATGGCACTAATAGATTTGGCCATCATTTCACACTGTTAAAACATATTATGCTTACAATCTGCTATTGTTCTTTCATCCTTTACCCATGAGCCAAACTCTTGCCAAACAATTAACATGTACTTTTGAGCTTTTGACCTCACTGAATTCTACACCTCTATTAAATTTCATTTTATTAGAGTTGGTGCATAATGCTAACCTTTCAAAGTCTGTCTTTTTGGATGAAGATGGAAGATTAAAAAAAGGAGCAACATTGATTAAATGTAAGGGAAGCCAACATAAATCATACTGTTAGAATACAAATTAGGGGCCCTAGTGATATTTGTGATCAATTTGACAAGCTAATTAATATTTTAAAAATTGATAATATTTTCATGGTTGAGCATCTTATTTTAAAGGATGAAAACTTTTCTTCTCAATACTTCCTAGGATGATTTTCAAAATATTCAAATATTGGCTGAGGATTGATGGGGCAAAGGGATCAGACTAAAGCAAGGAGATGACTGTCTATTGTCAGCATCCAATGATCTACAATAGGAATCGCAAAGACATTAGAAATCATGGAGTCTCAGAGCAGGAAGAAATCTCCTTCCTGTCCATAGCATCCTCAGCATTTATCCACACAGCCTATACTTGAAGATGTTTAATGAAGAGACAGGGTAGCTCATTTTATTTTTAGATAACTTTAATGTGAATTTGCCTTTATGCAAGCTTTAAATCTGCCTTGCTACAACTTCTCCCCATTGTTCCAATTTTGCCTGCTGGATCCAAGAAAGTCTACAAATACTTGAAAAGGACAGCCATATCCCCAAGTCTTTGCTTCAGGCTAATCAGCTCCATTTCCTTTCACCAATAATGATTTGGTATTATATTCAGTTCCTTTATAATCCTGTTTGCCCACCTGTGGGTAGAATTTAGTTATCTTTCCTAAAATATGAAATCTAACAATGAACACAATACTCAAGATAATTGCTTCCCTTATTCTCAAAATTGTGCCTCACTTTTTGGGTGATTTGGGTTTTTTTAGTCACCATGTTATATTGCTGGTCCATACTAAGCATATGGTCCACTAAAACTCTTCTCTGAGACTCTATGACCTCGAAATTCTCCCTCTAATGGAAGTGTTTACTATCTCTCATTGGTCCAACTGTTTGAGCAAAAGGACCATCAGTCATTAAGGCCTTTTCCCACACCAATTTCTATCCTATATAGTGGGCACACCTGGAAACGATGCTCATCTGGAAACTTTAAAATATTATACCACATGGTCATGTTGATTAAGCAATTCAGTGAATCATTAAATGATAACTAAATAATGTGTAAGACAATTGTCACCTCTAATATGGTATTCTCATCACTAGGACCATCTTGATCCATATCTGGTGAGTTGGAATTCAAGCTAATGTTGTGCCACAGTTCCTTAATTGTCCTGCCTCAATTTCCCTAATTGTCCTGCCTCAGTTTTCCTAAATTGTTCTGCCTCAATCCCCTTGGTTGCAACCCCCCTTTTCAGCTCATTAGAACTGAGATAATTAGGGCTGTGGAGATCTGGCATTACAAAAGATAAAACTCCAGATGTCTTATCTCAGATACCTAATTGCTATCTCTAAATCACAGACTTCCTGGCTCTGGTTGGACACCTCCTAAATTCTCCCAATTAGTAAAAATTTATGGTCCTACACCCCTCCCCAACCTGTCAGAACAGGATTGATGGTCCCTTCTTAGAGATTCTCATTCACCAGAGTTTGGACACCACCACCCCCTGCTTCTATCCAAGCTTAGAGCCATACATATATATATCATGGGAATTTCATATTGGCTGTTGGATTCTTTGAGATGAAAATCTCATTCAGCCCTGGGATCAAAAATGGATTCTTTTGATCCCAGAAAATCTCTCCCTCTCAGAAATCCACATAAAATATTAAAAACTCTCTGATCTCTATCTTGCCTCAGTTTCTCTGGCATTACATTAATCCAAAATATTTGCGGTAGTTTTTTTTTTTTTTTGTACTGATGGTGATTTTAATTGAATCTTCAAAAAAATGAAATGGATGCTGAGAATATACTTCTTTCTCACATACTGGTCGATATACCCTAAAATTACAGTTAAGACATAACACAATAATCCTCTGGCAGAAACTGAAGTCACCTTGAGTTTTGCTGAGTTTCAAAAGAAATTTCTTATTTTCAGATATATCAATATGATGAAATAGGGGACAAATGTGAATGGAAGGATATTCTTGGCACACACTGGACCAAATCTGAGGTCTAATTTTTCAAGTAGAATTCATTAGGAAGCACTGATATAATATCGTCTAGAATTTTAATTATCTCAATCTAAAGAAGTAATCCCTTTTAGGCTCTCTGTCATGCTTATGGTTGTAGATAATTCAGGACTCTTAATGAGGACTAGCTTTCAGGAGTGAATATTGTAACTGATTTTTGAAGATAATGTCATAAAATTTGTACACCAGAAAAAAAAGTTGATTTTCAGTTTTCAGATTAAAAAAAATACTAGGCAAGAACAGACAGGAACAGAATTATGATTTATTCATGTCTGAAACCTGAAGTAATATGACATTTGCAAAGTTTGGAAGGACTTTCTTCAATATAGGGTTTTTACATATTCTTTTTTTCCTACTTCAGGAAAATTTGTCTAGTTTGTAGTATTTGTTTTGGACACCCATAGAGGGAAAATCTTTATCATTTTAGGAAGATGTGCAAAAGGATATGGGAAAAATTTGCATCTAACTATCCACAAACTAGGTCAAGGCACTATTGTAGAAGAAATGTGAGTTTCTCATGTGATATTATACTCGTTTTTAGTTCTCCCTAATATGATTTTTAAATAGAAGAAAACTTAACAAAACCTACAATGAGCACTTTAATGGGCTGAAGACATCAAGTAAAGAAGTCAACAAGAAAATTAAGATCTTTCATGAAACTCTGATTAAACAACAAGAAGGCGGCCTGTCCTGAGTCAAGTCTCCCCAGGGGGTATTAAAGTCTAACCTGGAGAAGGAGAGCATCAAAGTTCACTTACCTCTCCTGAATCTTCCCTTCTCACCTCATCTAAACTCTCTGTACTGATACTATGGGTTGCTATGACTGTAGAGGAAGCTGTAGCAATAGCTGTGGCGGCTGTGGCGGCTGTACCTGATGCTCAGCTTGCTGCCCCTGTTGCTGTGACTGCTGTGGCAGTCCCATAGTCATCTGCTGCCATCACACCTGCTCCTGTGGCTGTGGTTGTGGCTGTGGGAATGCTGCTGCCAGCAGTGCGGCTGTAACAAGCAATGCTATTGCTAAAAGGGAGTGATCAGGGTTGAGTTTCCAGAAGGGAACTGCTGGAGTCATGTTGTCCAGAAAGGTAAGATTTTCTTTCATCTCAGACTTCTGCTTCTGTCCGAATTTTCATCTGCGTCCCATAATGTGGACATGTGATCTGTAGGTACTTCAAACTATGTGTCATTTTCATGACCACTATCATGTTGTCATTCTGCCCCCAATAAGGAACCCCAATAAATCAAGGCAAACTCTCTTAAAAAATTAAATGACCTAATTCAACTGCCATGAAAATAATTTACAAAATCAACTGGAAAAAATAAATGTGATTCTTTCATCTTTGTATTCCTTTAAGATCTTTATCTTTTTAAACATCTTGTATGACTGTTTCTATCCTTTGAAGGTGCACAGTATGTCACCATTCCCTTCTGCTGTCTTCTGTCTTCTAACTCAATCTTTTGTTATTATCAATAAAATAACACCAAATAACCATAAAAGACAATCTCTTTTTCATTATTTCAGTGTGTTGGTTCTCTCATCTGAAGAAGTATTTGATGCTCCATAATATATACCAAACAAACAAAATCTCTGTGAAAGTGTTTCTTCTGATGCCAGACTCCACTTTTCCAATTGATCTTTATCTAGATATTTTTTCTCTGTGAAATTCAGAAGAAATAAATAATTCCATCCCTAGTTTATACTAGATTATTCCCCCACTTCTTGATTCTCTATAGTCATGGTGAATTTTTCATTTCACAGTCTGAACAATGCTAAGACATCTCCTTTGCTTAAGACCAAGCATCCTGAATATATGAGGATAGTGCCCGTCATTCCTTTCTTTAGTTCTTCAACCAACCATAGAGAAAGTTTAAAAAGCAGAGACAAGCATATCCAATCTTAAACATCATTCTTTTATAAAGAAAAGTTTAGATTCTCTGAAGCAGAGATTTTTAGTTTAGTTTTGTTTTGTTTTGTTTCCTTCTCTTCTGATTCCAACTGGAAAAGGTGACCTTGACTTGTCATGGAATCTTAGATCTGAGTATGATCTTCTGCCTTCTTAACTTTTGGCAAAAACATTTAGAATCAATCATCAGAAAAAAAATTCAAAGGTTCAATTTGCTTTTTATTTAGGCATCTCTCACTGTAGAGTTGGGCAGCTAGAATACTGAAGACTCATTTTCCTGAATTCAATCACCTCCCTTATTCTTAAGACAATGCCTCTTTAAGTCTATTTGGGTCTATGAAGTGGATTTTAGCTGGGTCTTGAAAGAAGTAAGAAGGCTGAGATGAAAAGGAAGAGGGCAAGACTGGTCATCCACAGTTATGTTCCCTTGCCAAAGCAATTAGATCTGTCTCATTGGTTAGCTCGGTTGGTTATGGTATATATAATCTATAAAGAAACAAGGAGAGGGATAGATGGCTGGGGAAGTAAAGGATGATGGAAGAAGAAAAAGAAGGGATCCCTGGGTTGGGGGAAATTAAGTAATAGTAAGCAAGCTATGGAACAGAATTTGATGAAAGAGTCAGGAGGAATAGGAAAGACGTGTATTTGGGATATATGTGTGCGTGTGAGTTTGTGTATGTATGTATGTATATCTATATATGTAAATATAAATATATCTTTTCTTAACTGTAGTTTTCTTGGGGTGGTGAGAGGGATGAAAAGGAGATATGCGTGTGTCTATGTGTATCTATATGTATGTTTTTGAATATATCTATATAAGCATACATAAATATATCCTTTCTTAATTATAGCCTGCCTGGGGGATGGGAGGAGATGAAAGGGGGTGAAAAGAATAAAGTAAATAAGATACACAGCAGAGATCAAAAGAATAATTTACAAGGAAATAAAAAAGATGGACATGCATGAATATAATTTCTTTACTAATAGATATAAATATATGTGTATATATATATATATATACATTTTTTTAAATTGGTATTTTGTCATATATTTTGACTCTTCTCTGATGATCTGCTGGGTACATGATAATATTCTCTTTTGTTTTGTTACATTTTGCTTTGTATTGCTTTTCTGTTTTTCTTTTTGCTTATTATGTTTCTTCAAATAAATTAGATTTGAAGAAAAAAAAGAATCAGAATTTCTGATTTCAAGTACAACCCTATCATTTACTAGCTGTATAATCATGATTAAGTCATATGACCTCCATTCCTCAATTTTCCCACTTTGAAAATGGGCATGAGCATACTTCCACAGTAAGTTTTTCCACAGGGTGATAAAGAAATTCTTTGTAAACCTTACAGTCTTATGTAAATTTGAACTGCTTATTTTTCCAAAAAGCTCAGAGCAAACAGTTGTGTAGCTCTGAGAAAATTCTTCATTTAATGGAAGTGTACCTCAGAGTTCATGCTTTGTTAAAATCTGATCACAGGAGCTAGAACTGAAATGACCTTAAAAATTCTCAATTTAAACATTTTCAGTGTACACAGAAAAAGAAACTGAGGTCCGTTTTCATGTTCTCCCATTCTACTTTACCAAGATCCTTTGTTGTTATGGTCAAGAAGAGGAAATGTAACCCCAGAACATTTTCATCTTCAGGTTTAACTTCCATAATACATTAACCTTCTCCAAGGCTAAGAAACAGAGCACTTATTAAGCACCAACTATATGCCAGGCACTGTGCTAAATGCTTTATATCATCTCATTTTATCTTCACAACAAATCTCTAATGTAAGCATCATGATGGGCCCCATTTTACAGTTGAGAAAACTGAGGTAGACAGAGTGACGTGGGCAGAGTCATACAGCTACTGAGTCCATTATCACATTTGAATTCAAGTCTTTCTTAGTGGATCTGGCTTCGAATGCTAACTCTTACAATTTATGTGACCTTTGGCAAATCATGAAGTCTTCCTGATCCTAAGCTTTCTCATTCATAGAATTACACAAGTTGACCTCTGAGGTCCCCTCCAACTATGACTTTCTAAGTCAAGAATGGTTTCTCATAAATCACACAAATAACTAGTTGGGCGTGATTACAAAAGAATGTGGCTTTGCAAGGCGCATGCACAAGGACATAGAGATGAAGGAAGTGGATAGAAAAAGAGGAAGTATGAAGGAAGTTGCCTTGCAACAGTCCTTGTGCTGCAAATGTAGTATTATTTCAGAAAGTCACTGATAATTTCTACCATCCCCCTGCTACTCCGTCCACTACAGAACTGTGTCTTTACTCATCATTGGTAATGAAGAAATCACAGAATCTCAGAGCTGAATGGAACCCCAGAGGTCATCTAGTCCAGTTTATCCTGGAAAAGAATCCCTATTGCAACATACCCAGCCCATGGCCACCCAACCTTTGCTCAAGGATACCCAAGACCTTCTGAGCTATCCCGACTGTTGTCAGTCATCTCTGATTGTTGGCGCATCTCTCCTTAAATCCATTCCTAATCTGCCTCTCGGTAACAGCCCCTTGACTCCTCAAGCCTACCTAAATCTTAATCCTCTCCTACATGATCTCCCTTCAGATACTTGAAGACAACTATTGTGACCCTCCAAGATTTCTCTTCTCTGAGTTAACCTGATGCCTTCAGGTGATCCTTATAGGCCACAAAAACTCTACTGAGATCATCCAGTTCCCTAGTCATCTTCCCCTTATTAATGTCCTTCTGAAAAACTGCATATCCAGAACCAAACTCTGTAATGTAGATCTATTCTGACCAGGGCAAAGTTCAATAAGGTTATCATCTTCTACTTTGGGGTATTATCCAGTCTATGGTAATAATAATAGTAATAATAATAGCTAACATTTATATTGAGCTTATTTTGTGCCAGACACAGTGTTATTGCTTTAAAATTATTATCTCCTTTGATCTTGATAACAGCCCTGCCAGATAGCTTTTGGTGATGTTATATCCTACTGTTGACTCATTGGGACAGCTAGGTGGTATAATGAATAGAATGCTGGACTTTAGAATTGGAAAGATAAGAGTTCAAATAATAGGCCAGATTCTAGCCATGTGACTATCTCAGCCTCCCTTTGCTCTTCTGTAAAATAGGAATAATAATAGCATCTACCTCTCAGGGTCATTGTAAAGGTCAAATGAGAAAACATATCTAAATCAAACCATTCTCCAATTGATAAATGGTCAAAGGATATGAACAGACAATTCTCAGACGAAGAAATTGAAACTATTTATAGACATATGAAAATATGCTCCAAATCACTATTAATCAGAGAAATGCAAATTAAGACAACTCTGAGATACCACTACACACCTGTCAGATTGGCTAGAATGACAGGGAAAGATAATGGGGAATGTTGGAGGGGATGTGGGAAAACAGGGACACTGATACATTGTTGGTGGAATTGTGAACACATCCAGCCATTCTGGAGAGCAATTTGGAACTATGCTCAAAAAGTTATCAAACTGTACATACAGTTTGATCCAGCAGTGTTTCTACTGGGCTTATACCCCAAAGAGATACTAAAGAAGGGAAAGGGACCTGTATGTGCCAAAATGTTTGTGGCAGCCCTGTTTGTAGTGGCTAGAAGCTGGAAAATGAAAGGATGTCCATCAATTGGAGAATAGTTGAGTAAATTGTGGTATATGAATGTTATGGAATATTATTGTTCTGTAAGGAATGACCAGCAGGATGAATACAGAGAGGACTGGTGAGACTTACATGAACTGATGCTAAGTGAAATGAGCAGAACCAAGAGATCATTATATACCTCAACAACAATACTGTTTGAGGATGTATTCTGATGGAAGTGGACCTCTTCAATAAAGAGAGCCTTAATTGATCAAAGATGGACAGAAGCAGCTACACCCAGAGAAAGAACACTGGAAATGAATATAAACTGCTTGCATTTATGTTTTTCTCCCCGGGTTATTTATACCTTCTGGATTCAATTCTCCCTGTGCAACAAGAAAACTGTTTGGTTCTGCACACATATATTGTATCTAGGATATACTGCAACCCATTCAACACGTAAAGGACTCTTGCCATCTGAGGGAAGGGGTGGAGGGAGGGAGGGGAAAAATCGGAACAGAAGTGAATGCAAGGGATAATGCTGTAAAAAATTACCCTGGCATGGGTTCTATCAATAAAAAGTTATTAAAAAAAAAAAAGAAAACATATCTAAGATGCTTTGCAAACTTTAGGGCAATATATAAATGTTACCTATCAAGCTTGTGGTTCAGTAAAGGAAAAAAAAAGATTTTCCCCCCAAATTATCTATCTTTTTTGCATGAAGCTGATTTTTACAAGTTAGCTATTCCTCCAATCTTTGTCTCATTTAGAAATCTGATTAATATATCATCTCTGCCCTATTTCTTGATCAACAATAGAAATGTTAAATATCATAAACCTAAGCAAAGATTACTAGCATGTTCATTTAGAGATAATTCCTCCAAGTTTGCTTCAAACCACTATTGGCTACTCTTTGAGGCTGGCTGTTCAACTTTTCCCAAATTCATTTAATTATGCAATTACCCCTTCCATATCATGGGGGTCAAAGATGTGGTACGCCCATGATCTGAAAAATCCACAAAAAGTTATTTGATCATTCCCTTATACCAGAGATGAAGTCTGAATTATTGTGGTATTAAAAGATAAAATATGCTAACATTATATAATACTATATATTTTATGCATTTCTGAGTTTCTAAACTTTTTCTGTCATCTACAATTTCCTCAAAACTTCCAAAAATTGTCATTTCTTCTTCTTTTTTTGCTATTTAAATTGTTCTTTTTTTTTTTGTTTAAATATTTTCTTTTCATATCACATACATTTCTACTTGTATCTCTTTGTAAATCCGTGCCCTCCACCAATCACCCTAAAAAATAAATAAAGATTTTTTTTTATAGTATCAGGCTTACATTCTTGTTTGGTGTATGTCTCTACAATGAGTTTGGTGTATTTCTATCTAAATTTGTGATTCTCTGGTTTAACCCTGCTTCCAGTTCAAATGAAAATTGGAGCGTAACTTCCCATTTAATTTTTTATGCCAAGCCATGATATATCAAAACCATGACAGGAAAAGTTGCAATGAGGAAGGGATAACTATATTATCTTCAAATCCATATATCTACATCTTTTTCACAAAAATCTCATTAGCCTTTATTAAATGATTTGCTAAAATCTAGGTAAATCACATCCTTGACCTAAAAAGGAATAAGGTTAAAAATGTCAAAAAAAAAAAAAAAAAGAAAAGAAAAGAAAATGAAGTTAGTCCAATCCACTGCCTCATTTTAATTACTATTTCCTTTTCTATTATTATTTTGTTTATCATTCCCACAATATTTATTATTTTATTATTAATTTTATTTCATTAATCATTTCTATAATACTAATTTCTAGATGCAGCACTAGCTTATTCCTTCATCCTAAAAAGTTTGAATCTAAGTTCAAAATATACTGCAGTTTAGCTTCCACTTAAAAAAAACATATTTCAAGAATCCTAACAAATATGTTTGCTTTCACTAGTTAGTCAAAAGGCACAATTGGCTCCAAGCAAAGGCATTTACAATTATGTAGCATTTTAAGAAAAGTAAAGTAGAACATTTTCCTCTTAAATAGTCTCCCTCAAATACTCCCAATATCATTGGAAAGAGCAGACACCATAGATTCAAGCATGGAGAGTCAGTCACATAAAGAATATTTGTACAAGGAAATAAAAACAGGACACATGTATGAAGAGTCTGTCACCATCCAGAGCCAAACCCAGATAAGCCAATTAATTAATTGGAGCCCATCAGCATTTTTTGTTTTTGAAATACTCTCTCTGCTAGCAGGTTAGAAGTCACAACTCTTGTTACATTCCTTTCAGATTTGGTTGCCTTTCTCATTTCCATATCATCTGCCTATACTTCCCCTCAAATCATATCACAGACCTACACTGCAAAAACAGCAAAGGATTGTGTGAATCAAAAGCAATATGGTTTTCCTCAACCTGGTAAGATTCTCTGAATCTCCCCTGCAAATTTAAGAATTGGGAAAGGCAAGCACTAAAAGACTAGGGAGCCATTGCAAAATATCTTTTTTCCATTTTCACATCATTAGTTCTCAATTACAGTTCTAACCCTTCAACATGCAAATATGGTCAACAATAAAATTTCCCTGCTTTAAACCACCCTACACTTTTCCAGGAAACAAAATCCAATTCACTGGCCTGTAGTTAACATATTTCACTCTTTCCTCTTTTGAAAGTAAAGGCAACCATCCTGAAGAACTTCTTCCACTATTCAAGATCTTTTGAATCATTCTTCAACAATTCTATTTACAAGTTTCTTTTCAAGATGTGGTGGAAACTAAATGCTCCCTTATTATCCCCCTATGTATATGAGTTACCAATTCCCCATTTACCATTTTTGTCCTGTTCATTAAAGTTCAAAAAGCATTCTCTTTGGAAGAGAAAAGAGAAAATAAGAAGTGAGAAATTCTTCCCTCTGTTGTCAGTTATCTTTGTTACATCCACTAAGGACTGAGAAGCAGTCCTATTCTTTCTTTAATTTTCTTTTTTTATCCAGTCTAACCTTTCTGAAAAAAAGGAAGTCTTTTTTATTGTTGTCCTTAGTATTCCTTACCAGCCTCAGAATATATTGAATGTTAGCTCTTAACCCCTATTCTTACAAGACCAAGCCTTAGTTTATAATCATTTTTTATTACTTGCCCTTGCTTTCATTTTCTCTTTAAGATCTCTTTAGGATCTAGTTTGATTCATGACCTTCTGTTCATAGATTCATGGTCTTTTTAGATAACTACACTTTTTTTCTCCAATAAAATTATTTTTCTTTGAGTCTTTTTTTTTTATTTCAATCTTAAAAACAAAACAACAAAAGAAAAAATATGTACACAGCAAAACATAGAAGATTCAATTTAAATAATAAAGTTACATTTCAAGAAAACCTATATAATAAATACTACACATTGTTTTCGAAGCTGCCCAGCTTTTTTTTTTGCTTCCTTATAAGTTTTCTTTTGCTCTCTGCAGTATACTTTTTATTTCATTTCCCCCCTTACTTTACCTCCTCCCACCAAAGAAGCACAAATGTATATACATATACTTAGACATCTATAACCTATACATATATACTCATAATATATATAAGATCCTACTTTGTTTATTTTCACTTGTCATCTTTTTCTAAATCAATCAGCTCATCATTTCCTATACCACAGCAATATTCCAACTCAATCACATTTGAGAGATTGGCTATGAAAGTTTTCCCCCAATTGTCTGTATTCCTTGTATTCTTGTTTGCACAGTTTTATTTATACAAGAAAATGTTAATTTAAGCTAATCAGTTCTCCATTTTTTACTTCAATGATGTTCTTATAATGTAGTTTAAAGCTGATACTGCTGAATCTCTTCATTTACATCTTTTTCCCCCTAGTTTCTTTGTAGTTCCTGCCCTTTTCTTCTTCCTAATGAAGTTTGTTATTGTTTTTTTCCAACTCAGTAAGGTAATTTGTAATAATTTAATTGGGATGGTAATGAAATAAATTAGGTAAAATTATCATTTTTTAAAATTTATATTGGCTTTACTGACTCATGAACTTTGAGTCTTAAGACTAGCATTCTTAAGTTTCCCATTTTCTCCTGAGCTACAGAATTTCATTCCACGGATTTTTTTTTTTCTGAGCTCTTTGAAATTTGTTCTCCAAAATTCTGGGATACATCTCCAACTATACCCAATTTCCTTCTTTCTCCGCCTCAAATGTGAAGATAGTGTGGTCTCTTCTTTCCACAGCTTCTATCATTTCAACTTTAGCAACCAGTTTTTCCTTCTCAGGTTCAGAATTCAGAATCATAGTTCTCCTGATGGGTTCCTTTACCCTTTGAAAAATGGTTAACATTAGGAAGTCAAACATCAGCAGCTGTTCAATTCACAGAAAAGATAATGTTCCAGGGCCTACACTGGAGTAAATGGTCTCTCATCACTACTCTAGCATGCTTCTGCATATTAGGTTTAAGATCTTTCTCCTGAACACCTATCGCTGATCCTATTCATTGACAATATTTCTCTTCTTTCTGATTCTATCAATCTTCATTAAATGCTCTTTATCTCCCTCAATCTAGATTTCCTCACTTGAGTATATTTTCATAAGTCAATGTATTTTGCCTCCTTTTGAACAATCTTGTTTTTGTTTCTGCAGCCACTATGGTCTGCATTGTGCTTGTCCATGTCATTCTTTTTATTTTTTTCTTGGCTGAGGCAATTGGGGGGGTAAGACTTGCCCAGGGTCACACAGCTAAGATGTATTAATTGTCTGAGATTATATTTGAACTCAGGTCCTCCTGATTTCAGGGCTGGTGCTCTATCCACTGTGCCATGTAGCTGCCCTCCATATCATTCTTTCAAGAAGTGACAGAAAACTTCTAGTACTGGAAAGCATCCTATCTGGTCTCAATAATAGCCCAAAGGTTCAATTTGCTTCTTTGCATTGAGATTGACTTTTCCTGCTTCCCATACTTTGTGTATTTATATATAAACCACAGATTTGGTTTCTGAGTCCTTGAATTTCGCTTCTTGTGAATTTCTTTGCATTACTTTTGTAAACTTTTTAAAAAATCTGACTCTGTAGTGATTGGTCTCATAGTTTCAGTCTTTTCCTTTCCTGAAAAGGTTTAAAGTCTTTCTGAAATGTTTAGTAAATGGACTAGTATATCATATCCTGTAGCATGCATGTACACAGACACATACACACATCATCAAAAATAATTAATTATCTTCCCAACCAATAAGTAAGAGTTCAAATGTCCCATGAAGTATTCTTTATCTGGGTGTGTTCAATTCAACATACCTGAAGACCCAGACTTCATGCATAGACACAAAGAAACACTTGCCACAATACACTTTTCTGATTTACACACTCTCATATTTAACAACTTGATTTGGTACTTGTACAACTTGACTTGGACTTCAGTACATATCAATTCTGAGGATTATCTAGCTGCTGCTACTTTGATTTCTGGGGGCAGAAAGTAGCTCATGCTCAGCCAGAAAAGTAGGTACAAGGTATAGGTTGGTAGGAGCAAATTGCAATGGGAAGAAAGGAAGAAAAAAGAGGAAAAGAAATAGGGGAGAGGGGTGGAGAAGGAATAATGTAATTGTTCTTTCCTTTTCTGAAAACCAAGTATGGTTCTCCCCAAAGGAGTTTATTCAGCACTGATGATGGATAGAAAATAAAAAGACAAGAATTCAAAGTGTGGTTACTGAATGGTTTCTTGACAGGATTCAAAGTCAAATCAAATAACTTACTGCAGAAATGATGGGGGGGAGGGAAGAAAAGGAGGAAGAGAAAAAGGAAGAAAGAAAGAAAATTAATTTAGATTGCTATAGATGTGACCTCTTAAGGACAATAGTTTTTCAAGACATCATTTACTTCCTTGGTTACCATTAACCCTAAGACAGATATCCCCAGTTCCCAGAAAATAAAGCATAACATGGCTAATTTAATTCATGAGAAAAGCACTCCACTATAGTAGAGTAAGAAGAGGGCAGGGAAAAAAGAAATAAGCATTTATATGTGTACCAGAAACATAACAAGGGATTTACAATATTATTTCATTAAATCTTATAAGAACCCTGGCAAGTGGGTGCTGTTATGATCCTCATTTTACAATTGAGGAAACAAAACCAAATAGAAATTAAGCACTTGCCCAGGATCACACAGCAAGTCAGTATCTGAGGCCAGATTTGGACTCAGACCTGAAGTCTTCTAAATCTGCCAGGAATTAAATCTTTAACTCTGACATTATTAGCTATAGCATCTTGGACAAGTCAATCTCTCTGATTCTCAATCTGTAATTAGGATAATAATAGTTCCACCATCTATCTCCCAAAGTTGTTTTAAGAAAGGCATTTTATGAACTTCTTTAAAAACTTAAATTTTAATAGTAGCAGCAATAGTAACAACTATTTTATTAGTTGTAATAAAATACTTTTATAGAGAGCTTGGAGATTTGCAAAGTACGTTATAGAAATTGGATACTGCGCTGGCCCTGGAATCAGGATGATGTGAGTTCAAATCCAGCCTGAAACACTTTTTAGTTGTGTGACTCAAGGCAAGTCACTGAACCTTGATTGCCTCCGTTTCTTCATCTGTAAAATGAATTGGAGAAGGAAAAGGAAAATTACTTAAACTCAAATGGGGTCATGAAGAGTTGAACACGACTAATCAATTAACCCAACATTTATAAACATTATACTCATTTTATCTTTATAACAACTCTGAGAGCCAGAGGCTGATAGTGATGTGCTTTATACACTAGAATATCACAGATATAATTATTTGTTGTGCATATTATTGTGCTTATAATAACCACAGTATCAGTATCCTCTTACAAAAAAACCTTTTTGTTGTTTAGTCATTGTTCAGTCCTGCTTGACTTTCTGTAACTTCATTTGGAGGTTTTCTTGGCAAAGATCCTGGAGTGGTACACCATTTGCTTCTCCAGCTCACTTTACAGATGAGGAAACTGAGGTATACAGGGTTAAGTGACTTTCCCAGCGCCACACAGCTAGTAAGTGACTGAGACCAGATGTGAACTCAGGAAGATGCCTTCTTGCCTCCAGGTCTGGCATTCTATCCACTGTGCCACCTTTAACATAACATGGGCTTATTGACAAATTCAATTCAACAGAGAAGAGAGTGAGGATGCCAAAGCAAAAATCAAAATAAAACCTGTCCTCAGGTTTTATTCTTTTAAGGATAAGGATCAGCTTGTAGACAAATATAGATAATCAGACAAACAGAGAGATAGACAGACAGACAGAAAGGCAGACTGGTAGACAGACAAATAGAAAGGTAGACAGACAGAGAGAGACAGACATATAGACAGACAGACAGATAGGCAGACAGGCAAACAGACATAAATAAACATTGATAGAGATAAAGACAGACAGACATAGATATGAATGGATGAATAGATAGACACATATTTGTATATATGTATATATGTGCATATGTTTATATACACACATATTTCTGGATACAAACTGAATATATGTGTGTGTTTACGTGTGTATATATATTATATGTATATATAATGCATGTATTTCTTATATTGTGTATTATAGGTATATAATATGTATATTTGTATGCCTATATTATATAACAGGTATATGTGTATATATCATATTATATCTTGTATAGGTATTGTGTGTTTTGTATTGTATGTGTGTATATGTGTGTGTTTGTGTGTATAATACACCCCATGTGACAATCTAGGAACAAACAAGACTTCAATGGTATCATTTTACTATTTGATCCTGCTACTAAATTTGGAGCTGAAAGAGATGAGGAGGAGAGATGGATAAGGACAGGTCACAGGCTGGGAGCATCCTGAAGCTAATCGTGTATGATGATATTCCTGAATTGAGACTGAAGACAAGTTGAATGCAAAATAATAGAATCCACAGTAGCAAAAATGGCTCAGACTAGAACTGGTCAAAGGAGATATAGGAAATAGTTAACAATATCTGAAAAAGGCACTCAAGGCAGGGACAGTTTGTGCCTGGCACTGCACTTGGTACATGGGAGTTGTTGATAATTGAATGTTGAACTGAATTGGAAATGTCCTGAAATTTTTTCAGAAAATTTCAGAGCTAATTATTCTCAAACAAGAACATAGCAGGCAGAGTATATATTAGAAGTAAAGGGAACAGGCATTTATTAAGCACTTACTGTGTACCCCATGTACTATTCCAGCACTATGTTAAGCACTTTAAAAATATGATTTCATTTGATCTTCACAATAACTCTGAGAAATATTATTATTCCATTTTACACTTTAGGAAATCATGATAGACAATTGCCAAGTGACTTACCCAGGATCATGCTGCCAATAAGAGTCTGAAACTGGATTTGAACTCAGGTCTTCATAACTCAAGGTCCAGTGCTCAATTCAACATGACACCTGGCTGCCTCTATCAGAAGCTGGTGAATCAAAGGGTATTTAAGTATATATTACAGCATGAGTGAATGACTAAACAGAAGGAAAAGAAGGAAGGGATTTTTTTTTGACAGGTAAGCCACAAATTCAGTCTCCAGTGATAGTGACACATGTGTACAAATGGTATATGAATTAGGGATTTTCATGAATCTGCTGCATTAGTGTTGACACCATACCAAAGTTTAGGTTTCTGGGTACCAAAAATGCCAATTTGGGAGATTAAGAATCACTAAACCATAGCTAGTTTAGGTGGATTCATAAATGGTTGGGCTACACATTCAGAAAGTGAGGAAACAACAATGGATCATCATGTGAGAGAATAGAGCAAAGCAGGGTTACAGAGATGTTGCAGAGATGTCAGATGTTTTACAAGGAAGAGAGACTAGAGTGACCACCTGACATTTTTCCTTGAACTAGCTTAATGAGTAGACAGAGAAAGGTGTTGTCATGGAGAAAAGAGGGAGAACAATTTGAGAGAAAAAGGTGCAGTAGAAATTAAAATTAAAGTAAAGAGGGGGGTTGTGAAGAGGAATAAAATGGCATAGGATAAGGAATAGAATTCTTAAATAAAGGCACATGTGTCCATCAGGAGACTTAAATAAGTTTCACTAGAGAAATATTCTTAAGTCTGGTGTTTAACAAAAAGTTACCAAATCTTTTTCACATTTACATTTTTTGAAACAATTTTTTTTGGTTTAGAAAGGCTTGTGAACTTGTGACATCTATCCTTATATAGTTCCACAATCTTGATTTTCCATCAGCAGATGTTGGCTATGTTCCAAAATTACAAACATTCTTTTAAGAGATAAAATCCATCCTGAGACATGAACCTAAAAATAAACAACACACAGGTGAAAACTTTGGAATTGTACACAACTTGAGGAAGTAAATAAGAGAAGATGAAAATCTGCAAAAATAGAAATCATCAGCAACAAGGAAGTAGGTAAGAGTATATAAGGACTACTTTGGAGAAGGAGAGCATCGTATTTTACTTATCTCTCCCGAGTCCTCCCACCTCACTTCACCTGAACCCTCTTCATTAACACTATGGGTTGTTGTGGCTGTAGAGGAAGCTGTACCACCTGCAACAGCTGTGGTGGCTGCGGCTGTGGCGGCTGTGGCGGCTGTGGCTGCGGCGGCTGCGGTGGCTGTGGCCGCTGTTGCTGTACCACCTGTACCTGCCGCCGTGTAGGCTGCTGCTCTGGCTGCTGCCCCTGCTGCTGTGGCTGCTGTGGAGGCTGCTGCAGCCCTACAGTGGTCTGCTGCCGCCGCACCTGCTGCTGTGGTGGTTGTGGCTGTGGCTGTGGTGGCTGTGGCTGTGGCTGTGGCTGTGGCTGTGGCAAGGGCTGTGGCTGTTGCAAGGGTTGCTGCCAACAGAAATGCTGCTGCCAGCAGTGCTGCTGTAAGAAGCAATGCTGCTGCTAGAAAGGAGTGATCTGGGAAAGACTATTTGGGACATGCAAAGCATGAAGGTAAGACTTTCCTCTCAACCTGTCTTCTTTAACCTGACGTGTATGCATCTGAGTCCTGCAACATATTAGTGGGTTGCACCTCCATTCAGTGGACACTGTGCATCTTTTTGATTTCATAGAAATATCACATACAAAACAGCCAAGACAAGAGTCTAACCCAGCTTGTATATGTTGTTGAAAGCAGAAAAGAAAAGCAGGCATAAGTTTACCTTTTCCTTCTTATAACATATATGCATATATGCACATATGTGTATATGTATATGTAGAGATGCACATATGTATGAATAATGCTATTGTCTAAATATGAAAATTCTTTACCGATGTTGGAAAGTTTGGTGCCTTCAGATGCTAATTTGTGCATTTGTATTAATCTGTTTTTGCTATACTTTTAATGTTTTTTATTAATCCATCTTCCTATAAATATCTCAATAAAATCTGCTAAATTCCAAACAAAATTTTGCCTCTTTTATTATTTCATGGCTACGCTAAAAATATTATTCCTATCTTATGAATGGCTAAGGAAAAAATAAATTAAGTATGAGCAGGACAAGCAATTCACATTATTGGGCCTTTTTCCATTACTGAAATAAACCTATAATTTCAGATAGGTCAGGATGAATCATCTGAGAAGAACATACATATTATGTTCAAATGGGGAACATCTATCACACAGGGAACATATACCATAAATAACTTTGTATTCACTAATGTCCTTTTACATTAACATTGTTATACATTATAATCAACTTACATCATAATAACATCATAAGACTGCACTTGGATAGCATTCTATCAATCATCCTTTCTATGTATAATCCATGACCCAGAAGCTCAAACTTGGAGTTTACTCAGATTACATCAACTACTGAAACCACCTCTGCCCCAAAAATATTCATATTTCATTCATTTTACTCTCATCAATCTCAGAATACATAACTTTTGTCTAGATCTACATTGATGTGAATTTTAATATGCTTTAGTTCCCAGACAAAAACTCAATGTAGTTATGTATTTCAGATGCTTCTATTTAATAAAATAGAAAGTACAGAAAGTACCAAAGACTCAGATAATTCTCTTCCCCTGACAGATTTCATCTTCATTTTAGGAAACCCTACAGGTCTCCAGCCATACAAATACTACCCTAACAGCTTCAGCTTGACTAGGGAAGTAACAAATTTGGAATTGCTAGAGAGACAATCCCTCAAATCACCCAGAGGGGAATATAACTCAGAATTTTGGCTTATCTATGAAAGAAAATACTTGCTAAAATGTCATTTTACTAAACCAAACTTTCATGGAATCAATGAATGACACTGAACATATACTAATTCTTGGACTAATTCTAGAAAGTATAGCCTAGGATATTATGTATTATGTATATATTATGTATATTATACATAAGTATAATTGTTATGTATAAGTCATATTAATGTAACATAATACATTTAATATGCTAAATATAAAAAATAAATGTTATAAATATAATTATAATATGTAAATATAATATAAATCATATTATATAATTCCCTCCCACCAACATTTTTGTTGTTGTTCAGTTGTTTTTCAGTCATATCCCCATTTGGAGTTTTCTTAGCAATGAGGCTAGAGTGATTTCCATTTCTTTCTCCAGCTTATGTTACAGATGAAGGAAAGTGAGGCAAACAGGGTTAAGTGACTTGCTCAGGGTCACCCAGCCAGTAAGTAGGATTTGAATGCAGGAAGAAGAGCCTTCTTGAATCCAGGCCCAACACTATTCATTGTGCCACCTAGGTATAATATTTGTTTTAATATTTTAATATTTAAAAAAATATTTTTATACAGTGAAATTAGGTTAAATTTTATATCAAAGGCAGTTTTGAAGAGGAAAGGAACTCTCAAGTGTTTGAAAATAAGGCGGAACAGCCACACCTTTTGCCTAATCCAGAATTAAACTTAGAAGTAGGGTTGTTTATAAGTAGGTAAGTGTTTAACATCTGGGTCTCTGAGAGGGGGAAATGTGTGGAGAACACAAGTTCAAGCTGTAACATTAACATGTTTTCCATCACTTTCTTAGATCTAGATAACTAACAAAACAATAAACCATACCCTGCTTTGTAATATTTGCTGATTTCTGAAGTGTTAATAAATATTTATGGTGAAAATTTAACAATCAGCTTGTGCCAATCAATGTGGGCTCCTGTTCAACTTTGTAAGAAAGCTAATAGTTCTATAGGAGCCTTGAGTCTATTTAAAATAATAAGTAACTAAAAAGAACCAAATAAAAATTTTTAAATAAATAAAAATACAGTATCTGGTAGAGGTTCCTTTTTGCATACTTTCCGGATCCCTTACTCCTCACCCATGCCTTCTTGAGTCCTCTAAGCTACAAGGGTCCCTAAAATCTCTGAACTCAAAAATTTTTTTTCTAAGATTTACTGAATTATAGAGATTTTCCAGCCATTAGATTTTCTTTTCTACCTGTGCATAAGTTGACATACTTTCCACAGGAATAAGTACATAGTCTATTGTAGAGTTGAAAGGTATTTATAGTACCTCTTCCAGGTCACAGATCTTCTCATAACAAAGTCCCAAAGGACAGTAAGAGATCTCTTGATTAGCACACCCAAAGCCCATGCCCTATATTCTTTATGGTGGTACTGAGTGGATTTTGCTTCAGAAGGATATACTGTAAGAGAGCAGTAGATTAATCATAATAAAATCCAAAGTAGAGAATACTTAGGACACTATTTTATGCCCCCATTTTCTTACCACAAAGTAAAATGTGGGTCTCCTATGGTGCTGTATGAACAGAATGTGGAAGCTTTCATCTAAACACCCATCTGAGAAAACATTCAAACCCTGGAGACCTCCCAGTGGGGCCTCTTGACAACTGCTCTCAGAGTCAACTTGAAACAGCAACAAATACAAAGGATAATGTTGGCATTAACTTGTTAAAGTTAAGGCACACACCCACCTTTTTCTCAAAACAAATGGAATGGCTTACATAAGTTTGCATAACCAGCAATCCAATTAATCTTTTAGGCTATTTTGACCATTTTTCATGTGTTTTGCTTTCTCTGGGGCAAAGCTAGTTGTGAGTTGTACAATACATTGAAAACAAAGTATATCTATTAAAAATGATCTAGTTTGGGTAAATGTTTACTTTCTTTTCATTTTAAAACAAATGAGTAAATTGTAACGATCATGATGGTATAATGATGAACATAATGAGGATAGTTTGACAACAAAAAGCTTACATTTGCCATTCCTTTAGCACTTATAGAAACAAAACATTTTACATTCATCATCTCAAATTACTATAAGCAAGTTGTAATTCAATAACTCAATACTCCAGTTCCAAAGGAGTAATCATAAATCATCGACATCAACATCATTGAAATTTGAAGAGACGTGTCTAGCTCTTTGCCACAATCCTGGTTCCCAGAGTGATGCAGACATCAGTGCTAGGATATTTACATTAGATTCAGCATGGAGCACAGAATTTTGATTGAGAAAGGATGGAGACCAAATAACAAAAAGCATAGGCTAAAAACCCACAATTCTCTCTCTCTTTTTTTTTTAAATAACTTTTTATTGCCAGAACCCATGCCAGGGTAATTTTTTACAACATTATCCCTTGCACTCACTTCTGTTCCGATTTTTCCCCTCCCTTCCTCCACCCCCTCCCCCAGATGGCAAGCAATCCTTTACATGTTAAATAGGTTACAGTATATCCTAGATACAATATATGTGTGCAGATCGGAACAGTTTTCTTGTTGCACAGGGAGAATTGGATTCAGAAGGTATAAATAACCTGGGAAGAAAAACAAAAATGCAAACACTTTATATTCATTTCCCAGTGTTCTTTCTTTGGATGTAGCTGCTTCTGTCCATCCTTGATCAATTGAAACTGAATTAGCTCTCTTTATTGAAGAGATCCACTTCCATCAGAATACATCCTCAAACAGTATCGTTGTTGAGGTATATAATGATCTCCTGGTTCTGCTCGTTTCACTTAGCATCAGTTCATGTAAGTCTCTCCAGTCCTCTCTGTATTCATCCTGCTGGTCATTCCTTACAGAACAATAATATTCGATAACATTCATATACCACAATTTACCTAACCATTCTCCAATTGATGGGCATCCATTCATTTTCCAGCTTCTAGCTACTACAAACAGGGCTGCCACAAACATTTTGGCACATACAGGTCCTTTTCCCTTCTTTAGTATCTCTTTGGGGTATAAGCCCAGTAGAAACACTGCTGGATCAAAGGATATGCACAGATTGATAACTTTTTGAGCATAGTTCCAAATTGCTCTCCAGAATGGCTGGATGTGTTCACAATTCCACCAACAATGCATCATGTCCCTGCTTTCCCACATCTCCTCCAACATTCCACATTATCTTTCCCTTTCATTCTAGCCAATCTGACAGGTATGTAGTGGTATCTCAGAGTTGTCTTAATTTGCATTTCTCTGATTAGCATATTTTCATATGTCTATAAATAGTTTCGATTTCTTCGTCTGAGAATTTGGCCATTTATCAATTGGAGAATGGCTTGATTTCTTATAAATTAGAGTCAGTTCTCTATATATTTTGGAAATAAGGCCTTTATCAGAACTTTTAACTGTAAAAATGTTTTCCCAGTTTATTGTTTCCCTTCTAATCTTGTCTGCATTTGTTTTGTTTGTACAAAAACTTTTCAATTTGATATAATCAAAATTTTCTGTTTTGTGGTTAATAGTGATTTCTAGTTCTTCTTTGGTCATAAATTCCTCCCTCTTCCACAGGTCTGAGAGGTAAACTATCCTATGCTCTTCCAATTTATTTATAATCTCATTCTTTATGTCTAGGTCATGAACCCATTTTGACCTTATCTTAGTGTACGGTGTTAAGTGTGGATCAATGCCTAGTTTCTGCCATACTAATTTCCAATTTTCCCAGCAATTTTTGTCAAATAATGCGTTCTTATCCCAAAACCTGGGATCTTTGGGTTTGTCAAACACTAGATTATTAAAGTTATTGGCTGTTTTGTCCTTTGAACTTAACCTATTCCATTGATCAACTAGTCTATTTCTTAGCCAATACCAGATGGTTTTAGTAACTGCTGCTTTATAATATAATTTTAGATCTGGTACAGCTAGGCCACCCTCGTTTGATTTTTTTTTCATTAATTCCCTTGAAATTCTTGACCTTTTGAAAAACCCATAATTCTCAATCCCATCTTCTCCTTTTTGTGACATTTATATATGAATTAAGTTAATGACTGTACTTCACAAAAGTCTTTAGATCTCTCCCCCAGTCTCTACAAGAAAGGGGTGGGGCGGGGCCGGAGGGAGTGAGGGGGCGGGATAGAAATGCTAAAAAGAGTACTAGATTTGAAGTCAGAGGACTTGGGTTCAAATCTCAGCTCTTCCACTTGTGAAATTCTATAACACATGAGTCCCTCTAATCACTTAACTGTAAAATGATGAGATTTGACTAGATAGATGACTTTTTTTAAAGTCCCTTCTAGTTTGAAATCTTTACTGCCTTTCCTCTTTTTATCAAATTCTATAACCTTTCCTAAGGTTAAATTAGTTTCCTAACCTAACAGACAATTGAGAGAAGCCACGCATCTTGTTTATAACACATACATTCTTTGTTTCCTTAACAGAACCTGAAAGTAATACCCACTTCTTCCCCAAACTAAAAGTAATAATAAGAAAGAAGAAAATGAAAAGAAAATAAAGGTTCTCATACATTAGATGCCTAATTCTACATCATAATGATTAAAAAGAACTCCTTGAAAAATCAATGAAGCTCTAATCAGTAGGAGACAATAGGAGGCACGGGATTTAGAATGTTGTACAAGTTTGCAGGAATGCTCATTATGTTATCTAGCATCACTTTACTGTTATTCTTTGTATCAAGGAGGAGGTTGGGTACCAGTAAGTATGGCCTATCAAAAAATCCTTGTGATATGTAAAACAAAAAGCATTAAGTAAAAAAAATATATTTTTAGAGTATTTTAAATGATTGTGATCACTTATACAAAAGATCTGTATCATCAAAAGACATTTTTCCCCTCTATCCCCTAGATCTCCCCAACTCAAAAGAGCTGAGTTCAAACCTTAGCCCTTTCACTTATTCCTATGTCACCTTGCATAACTTAATTAACTTCTAAAAGACTTCATCTTCCTCACTTGAAGGGGTTAAACTAGACGATTTCTTTTTGGTTCTTTCCTGTTCTAAATCTATCATCATCATCCTAAAATAACTAATGTGTATATGGTGTTGATTATATTCCAGGCACTGTGCAATGTGCTTTACAATTATTTCATTTGATCCTCACAACAATCCTGGGATATGGGTACTATTATTACCCCCATTTTACAGATGAACAACTGAGGCAATTAGAGATCAATTACACCAGACTTTAAAAACTAATGTGAAGCAATATTGTCTGATCCTGGAAAGATTCTTGGAATTTTCCATAAAAATCACAATTTAGAATCACATGTGGAAAATCTGTTGGAGTAGAATGAAAGATAGGAAATGTCGTGCTTCCTGCCCACCATCGGCTGTAAGCCTTCACAGGTACAAAGAAGGGTGAAAGAAATCAAGTCACGGAGATATCCAGCCTAATATTCCCAAGTATATAATCCCCTGATATAATTCTCTAAGGAGTAACCAAAGCAGTCACTTTCAGAAGAACCAGTCTTAACCTAATCCCAAGGTAAGTGGTGATCAGTGTTGAACAAAAGAAAATACTTCCTAACTGTGTGACCCTGTGCAAGTCACTTAACCCTAATTGCAAAAAAAAAAAAAAAAAGAATCTGATTGGGGTCAAGAGATCAAATCCGAATTTCCAAGAAGGCAGCCATAAGTCCTAACACTCAGTTCCAAAATCACTCCTGAAGCAAAAAAAACACAAAATGAAGGCAGAAAATACATAAAAAGTGAGAAAAAAAAACTAAAAACAAAACAAACTTCTAGTCTTATTTTTAATTCATGTTTTTTGGGGGTTTGTGAGTGTTTTTTTAGATTTTGTTTTTATTTTAAGCAACTTAACTGACTTGGATAGAGACCCCACATTCACAAGGTATCAAATGTCAAATAAAAACTAGCTCAATGGAACTGGTTCTCATAAGTGATGGCCAAGTAACTCAAAGAAGGTCTCTAAGCCTCTCAGAGCAAATATTGGAAACCAGAGTAGGGATAAAGTCATCCTGAAAATGGTCATTAAATTTTTATACCCCCCTCAGGAAAAGGATAAAAATTGCTCTCAAAACATCAATATGACTTCACAACTCATTCAAAAAGACCTCAGAAGCTGCTGGAAAAGCAGATTGTTTTAGGCAAATGGGATAAAAGCTTCGATGTGAAAGTTGGGTGGGAGGGCAGAAGAGATAAGGAAAATTGCAGGCTAAGTATATAACTAAAAGGTTAAATCCAACTTAGATGTCTGCCAAATAATACCCAAAATCTAAGTTCCCCGTCTGGAATCAGAGGACATGGGTTCAAATTCCATTTCTGCAATTACTATTTGTGTGATCTTGGACAAATAACATGTTATGGCATTCATGTCCCGGTTCAGAGAACCTCCTCAGTTCATGAAGGAGGTGGACTAGAAAGGCTAGGAGGCTCTGAGGTCCCTTTTAATTTTCTATTATCTTTAACTTTTTTTTTTTTTGAGTGGGTGTGATTTTACTAGTACAAGTTGCTCCTGAAATTTCCTTCACCAATTTGAATATGGGCAAGGAGAGTTGGCCGGTATGCTAAAAAGATGAATGATTTGTCTGGGTTTACACAGATAAAATGTTTTAGAGAGGACTGGACTTGAGCTGATACTTTCTGACTCTAAGAATGGATTTCAAGCCACCATGCAATTATTTTTCATCTCTCCTATTAGTCTTTCAAAATATTTTCAAAAGATTCTCATTCTTTAAACCAGAAGTTTTTTAAAAATTTTAAGAGGGGTCTCCTCCTCTTTTTCCTCCTCTCTTTATTTCTTCTTCTTTCTCCTCTTTCCCCTACTCTTTTACCTCTTCCTCTTCCTCCTACCCTTTTATCTCTTCCCTGTCCTTTCTCCTCCTCTTTCTTTTCTTTCTTCTTTCTTTCTCTTCCTCTTCTTCCTCTTCCTCTTCTTCTTTTTTCTTCTTCCTTCTCCTCTTCTTCCTTTTCCTCCTTTTCTCCCTTTTCCCCTTCTTTCTTTTTTCCTCTTCCTCTTCCTCTTCTTCTTCTTCTTCTTTCTCCCTTCCTTCTTTATTTTTATTTTTCAAAAAACTATTTACTGTTTCCTGAGCAGTTTTCATTTTGATTTCTTGAAATGTAGTCCTGAAAAAAAGGCTAAAAAAGTCCATTGTGTTTTAAGTGGAGTCACTTGACCATATGATTTTATGGGGTTTAAACCTAAAACATTTTGACTTTTACTGAATGACAAAGACTAGGCCCAGTCCTGGCTGCAGTGGCTCATTGTTTAGGTTTTGATGCCTTAAAATGATTGTAAATAGCAAATATTTTCTGTTCTGTCCAGAAATTCTAAGAATCTTCCTATTCCTCACTGATATCTTTGGAATGGTAAATTGGGCCATCCTTCCTCTTAATTCTTATCCAGGCCTTACTCACTGAATGGATATGGCCACAAATAAACAGAGACTTGGGAAGCCCATAATTTAGAAAGGTCAAGGTCACCTACTGCATCCTGGGCCATCCCTTTTCTTCTTGATTTTTGTCTTATCACTGGACTTTACTCTAGAAGAGAGCGTGAGACTGACACTTTGCCCAGTTCTGTCTTGTTCAAATCTAACTTATAAATGAGGCAAGATATCATCCTCATGATGTCATTCATTCTTCAAAAATGAAGAATCAGCTTCAACAACAACAACAATAGCCCTAATGGCCAAAGGGATAGAGAGCTGGATTGGAAGTCAGAAAAATATGAATTCAAATATGACCTCCTTCACTTACTAACTATAAGATCCTGGATAAGTCACCCTGTTTGCCTCAGTTTTCTTATCTGTAAAATGAATTATAGAATATATTTTTACCATGTGTAACATATATTGGATTATTTGTCATCTAGGGAAGGGGGGGGTGGAATTGGAACACAAGATTTTGAAATAGTCAATGATGAAAAATTATCCTTATATATGTTTTGAAAATAAAAAACTTCAATGAAAAAAAAAAGAGTTCTAAGCCTTAAGGAAAGGATGAACTTACAAAATAAAAACATTGTTAAATTGTCCAAAAAAAAAAAAAAAAAGAATTGTTGAAGGAAATATCAAATTATTCCAGTATCTTTGGCAAGAAAATGGAAAATCCCAATGAAGAATTGGACACAAGTGAAAACAGATGAACAATGGACCATAGGTTTAGAGCTCTTAATCTAAGCAGTACTTACTACATATGATAAACCTTTGATGATTCTACTCCACTTGTTGCTGACAGTCAGGATTAGTCAACAACTGACACACAGTGGCCCCAGGCCAGATATACTACTAGAGGCTGTGACACCTTTTCACTTATTCTTGTTCCTGGGGTCATTAGTATTGCTCTAGCGGTCTTCAATTAGAGATAAACTCAGGACTGCTCAAGAAAACTCTGGACCTTCAAAAGAGCTTCCTGACTTCATCCAGTGATATCTCATCTTCAAGAATTACCTAATGTCCAGGATAATATATAAAGGAGTAAGAGGATAAAAACATTTAAGGGTCCACTTAAGAGAGAGTCTGGGAAACACTCTTCAAGCGAAAGATTGACGCTAATGATGAGACCAAAGAGCCACATCAAATGCTTGTGGTCCTCAGTGGTGGCCACAGAGCATTAGGAGGGCAACCTTTTAACCTAGATACAGACCCCTGTGATTTATCATAAAACAACGAGAATAATGTGTGGGTGGTTATAATAAGCACTGACAGCTTGAAGAAGCTTTCTGAACCTGACATTAAAGTATCTAGGTGAGAGAAAAGTTACTGTAGATGAGAATAGGCCATAGTATGGAATAGGCAGGTTTTTGTAGATAGGTAAAAAACCTTTGTGTTAGAGTGTTGAACAGACAACTATAGGGCAGGAGCAAGTTCTTAAAAATCATTTTGTTACTGTCCTTGTACTTATCTAAAATGTACGCAATCAAAATGATGAGATTAGGGTAGCAATTCCTAGTTTAAAATAAACGTGACAAATTCATAATGGTCATTTTCTTTGCCAAAAAGTAGGTTTATTTAGAAGAGTTCACAGACAAAATAAAGAGGCAAAATGGGCACTGGGAGCGAAATAGAATTGGGAGAGCAATAGGGTTACCAAAGAAAGGAGTTTGGAAGAATGCATTAAAGGAATATGCTAGGGGCAGCTAGGTAGCTCGGTGGATAGAGCACCAGCCCTGAAGTCAGGAGGACTTGAGTTCAAATCTGGTCTCAGACATTTAACACTCCCTAGCTCTGTGATCTTGGGCAAGTCACTTAATCCCAATTGCCTCAGAAAAAAAAAAAACAGGAATATGCCATGAGGCCTGAGGATGTTATTGACTGGGAGGTTAAATCCACAGAGGAGTTTAGCAGACTAACCAGAATTAGCTATAGTAAGGAGAGATTCGCCACTAAAGGAAATAAAAATTCAACTTTGGGGGTTTCTCGGGGAAGAACCAAGGAAGAATTTGGTAGTTCATAGAGAGCCATCAAGGAGCCAGATGGAATGTACCTGGCAGACCAGGCCCCAAACCTGTCTGAAATACACTAATCAATATCTCAAAGGTTGATTAAAGATTCCCCAGCCTTTAAGGGATAAACAACGGAAGTTGATAGAGTTCCATTCTCTAGATTAGATACACATGACACAAAAATCAAGGCCTATAATAATCCAGTATTTGATAAATCCTCAAACTCCAGCTTCTAGAATAAGAACTCACTAACAGACAAAAATTGTGGAAAACTAAAAAATAATATGTCAGAATACTAGCATAGACCTACATCTCACACCCAATACAAAAAATAAAGTCAAATAGGATACAAGATTTGGGCATAAAGGGCATAAACAAATTAGGAGAACAAGGGATAATCTATCAGATCTTTGAAGAAGGGAGGAATTTATGACTAAAGAAGAACTAGAAAACATTATGAAAACCAAAATAGATAATTTTCATTACATCAAATTAAAAAAGTTTTACACAAATAAAACCAACAGGAACAAGATTAAAGGGAAGTACAAAGCTGGGAAAAAATCTTTACAGACAGTATTTCTGATAAAGGTCTCATTTCTAAAATATATAAAGAACTGTGTCAAATTTATAAGAATACAAGTCATTCCCCAATTGATAAATGGTCAAAGGATATGAACAATTTTCATATGACAAAATTAAACCATTTATAGTTATATGAAAAAATGCTCTAAATCACTAGTTATGAGAAAAATACAAATTCAAACAATTCTGAGGTATGGTCTCATACCTCTCAGATTGGCTAAGATGACAGGAAAAGATAATGATAAATGTTGGAAGGGATGTGGGAAAAGTGGGACACTAACATATTGTTGGTGGAGTTGTGAACTGATACACCTATTCTGGAGAGCAATCTGGAACTAACTCCACAGGGTTATCAAACTGTGCATACCCTTTGATTCAGCAATTCCATTACTTGCTCTGTATCCCAAGGAAATCATAAAGGACAGAAAAGGACCCCCATGTGCAAAAATATTTGAAGCAGCTTTTTTTTGTGATAGCAAAAAACTGGAAAAGGAGTGGACATCTATCAATTGGGGAATGGCTAAACAAACTGTGATACATGAAGATGATGGAATATTTTTGTTCTATAAAAAATTATGAATAAGCTGATTATAGAAAGGTTTGTAAAGATTTAACTGAATTGATGCTGACTGAAACAAGTAAAACCAGGAATACATCATACACAGTAACAACAAGAATGTGCAATGATCAACTATGAAAGGCTTGGTTCTTCTCAGTAAATCAGAGATCCAAAACAATCCCAATAGACTTTGGACAGAAAATTTTATCTGCATCTAGAAAAAGAACTAAGGAGATTGAATGTAAATCAACACATGCTATGTTCACTTCTTTTTTCTGGATTTTTTTTTAATCTCTCCCATAGTTTTTTCCTTTTGCTCTGATTTTTCTTTCCCAACATGATTCATAAGGCAATGTGTATTAAAAATAAATAAACTTGCTACAAAAAAAGGGTTCCATTCTCACAATCACTCTATAGAAACAAGATAATCTAGGGCTTGGTTATGCCTAATAATAGTGGGTTGAGCTTCTTCCTGACAAGGGAAGAGAATAAGTTCAAACACCACATCAAAACCAGGTGGAAAGAGGCCCTGACCCGTGAGATGGATTTATCCAAGAGTTCTGCCGTTATTGGGCAGTGTATCTTTGAACTAAGAATTTCACCTCTTTATCTCAGTTTACTCAACTTTGAAATGAGTGAGATGGACTTTGTGATTTCTATGATCTCAAGCTCAAATATTCTATTGGGAGCTCTGAGATTATAGAGTTACCTAATTTAGGCAAATGTAAAGGACATTTAGATAATAATGAGTTATGAATCAAATGGATGACTGATTTGCCTAAGAAGGCAAAGATGGTGATTTTTATTTTATCTGTATGAGCTAAACTGTATTTTATCTGAATCTATCTAAATGATACAAAAGATATTCTGATTAACCATCAGGCAAATTCTGATATCAATCCCAAAGAAGATCCTCTGACCAGAACAGAAAACAATTGCCATTTAATTCATTCTAAACCATCAAAACCTAAACAATGAGCCAATGAGGCTATGAAAATCAATGAAATCAAAATTTAATGAAAATCAAAATGTTTTTGGTTTAAAGGCATGGTCAAATAGTCCACTTAAAACATTTAATCAAAAAATATTTGCTGCATGCTAGGTGGCTATAGTGAATGGAGTGCTGGGTCTGGAATCAGGAAGACTCCTCTTAATGAGTTCAAATATGGTCTCAGACACTGTGTGACTCTAGGCAAGTCACTTAAGCCTTTTTGCCTCTGAATCTTGATCAGTAAAATGAGCTGGTGAAAGAAATGGGAAATCACTTTTGTGTCTTTTCCAAGAAAACCCCAAATGGAGTCACAACAAGTCAGATGGGACTGAACAACAACAATGATATTTAAAGCATTTTCATCTCATTTCCATCAAGACTTGTTATTACATTCAAATAATAAGTAAATGCCATTATTTAATCACAAAGAAATGCAGCTGTGAAGAAATAAAAAGTCTAAACAATCGAAAACAAGGTTTCTCTGGAAATTGAATGGATGCCCATCAATTGGAAAATGGATGAGTAAATTGTGGTATATGAATGTTATTGTTCTGTAAGAAATGACCAGCAGCAGGATAAATACAGAGAGGCTTGGGGAAACTTACATGAACTGATGCTAAATGAAATGAGCAGAACCAAATCATATACATTTCAACAACAATACTATATGAGGATCAATTCTGATGGAAGTGGCTATCTTTGGTGATGAGAGGATCCAAATCAGTTCCAATTGATCAGTGATGAACAGAACCAGCTATACCCAGCAAAAGAATACTGGGAAATGAGTATAGACCACAACATAACATTTCCACTCTTTCTGTTATTGTTTGCCTCCATTTTTGTTTTTCTTCCCAGGTTATTTTTACCTTCTTTCTAAATCCAATTTTTCTTGTGCAACAAGATAACTGTATAAATATGCATACATATATTGTATTTAACATATATTTTAACATGTTTAACATGTATGGGATTGCCTGCCATCTAGGGGAGGGGATGGAGGGAAGGAGGGGAAAAGTTGGAACAGAAGTGTTTGCAAGGGTCAGTGTTGAAAAATTGCCCATGCATATGTTTTGTCAATATAAAGTTATAATAATAAATAAATAAGCATACAAATGAATGAATGAATAAGTAAATAAATGAATGAAGAAAGAAAGAAAGAAAGAAAGAAAGAAAGAAAGAAAGAAAAAAAGGAAGGAAGGAGGAAGGAAGGAAGGAAGGAAGGAAGGAAGGAAGGAAGGAAGGAAGGAAGGAAGGAAGGAAGGAAGGAAGGAAGGAAAAGTTTCTGGTATCAGAACCATCATGGAAATCAATGGAAACTCAAGTACCAAAGGCAATTTTTAAATGACTTAGTGTATTTTTTCATTTTAACTGTTCCTCTGGTTAATGAGTCCCTCCAAGTGAGAAAAAAATCAGCCAACAGAACTTCATGTTGATCACTTGCTGTCTTATAATTATGTAAAATCAGTTCTAGAGCTGAAAGGGACCATAGAAATCTTCTGCCCATTTTCTAGATGAGAAAACTGAAGTCCATCATAGAGAAGTGACTTATGCAGAGTTACACAACAACAAAGGCACTAGCGAGTACAAAGGATAGAAAGCTGGACCAGGAGTCAGGAAGATGAGTTCAAATATGGCCACTTACTCATTGTGTGACTCTAAGCAAGTCATTTAACTTCCGCCTGCTTCAAATTCTTCATCTATAAAATAAGGATAATAATAGCAACTCACTCACAGGAGTGTTGTGAGGATGAAATGAGATAACATTTGTAAAGGATCCTGCAAACCTTAAAGCTTACTAAATGTCAACTACCTACACAACAGCCTAGACTAAAGTGTTCTGCCTCCTTGCCTCATGCTCCTTCCCCCACATCTCCTTTTTACAAAAAGAAAAGCCAAATCCTGAAGGCAAACAGTTCCTAAACTAAGGAGAAGGGGATCCTCACCATCCTAAGTCTCTTGCACGTCCTAGAACCTTGCCCACACTTACACCAACCTTCTTGCTCCCTCTCTCATTATCAACCCACAATTAAGGAAAAGATACCTAAAGCTGCAAATACAACTAATGACCAATATATCTGCTGCTCCCCATGCCAGAGGCCTCACATGTGACTTCCTTGCCAGCTGTATCAATATCTGATTGGAGAAATGAGAATGAGCATCAATAAAATCCTAGACTTTGACCAATGTAGGTACAGGACTCTAACTAGGTCAGGGCAATGGGGGTTTTGCCTGAGACACTGGCAACATTTATATAAACACAACAGAATTAGCACACAATTTTAAAAAATAATGAAGAGAAACTATAAATTAGTGTGTGATAGGATACACATTTCTCTCACATGCTGTAACATTTTCCTCATCAGTGGATAGTCTTATGGTGTCCGGGGATTTCTTTCCTTCTGTCCGGTAGTCACATCTGTCCTCCTCCCTCTACCACCCCACTAACCTGGATTATCTTTTAAACCTCTTGTTTTGGATATAGAATATGGCCATTACTACAGATTCAAAAGTCCTATATCTCATCCTACCCATCTTTTTCATTGCAACAAAACTCAGTAGACCTGGTCATGTGTGAAGGAACTACCATGGACAGGAAGATGTCCAAACAGCAACCAGAGAATGAACTGAAGTCAGAGGATTATGAGTAGAAGAGGATGTCCTGGGAAATAGCTGGAGACCATTGTTCAATAACAATTACGATACGAATTTTAATATATGGAAGTCATGGAATATTATATCTCACCATGAGAAAGGAAAATTTTAGAGAAATTCAGAAAGACTTCTATAAACCTGTACAGAGGAAAAGGAGCAGAATTAAGAAAACAACATGGAAACCAAGTAACATCAAAGAATATAATATGAAACAGCATCATAATTCAGATCATTGCATTGAGTAGTTTTGATTCCAGCAGAATGATTTGCTCTTGATAGAGAGGTGGTGGATTACAGGTCCAAAATGAGACATATGCTAAATAGGAGAGAGAAAACAGAGGACCCAAATATCAGAAGCATTTATAGCAGCACTCTATTGTAGCAAAGTGGGTGCCCATTATTTGAAGAATGGCTGAAAAAATGATGGATTGTGGATATATCTTATTATTCCATTAAAAACATGAAGATGATGAATTCAAAGAATCCTGGGAAAAGTTATATAAACTGATCAAGAGTGATGTGAACAGTCAGGAAACAATGGATATAATAATTGCAATATTGTAAATGGAAACAACTGTGAGCGACTATAGAACTATTGATGAGGTTCAATAAATTACAAAGTTGGGAAATCATCTGGAATGGATTCACAGGCTCAAACCATCTCCAGGTCAAGGGACAAAGCTTTATTATATTGTTTAGCAAGCAGCAAGTTCCTAATGAACTCACAGTTAACAAGGGGAAAGGCGGAACCTTTTATGGAAAAGAAGCAAGGTGTGCTGATTATGCTAATTTTGTGCATCAGTAAAGCGACTGTTAGTAGTAGTCACCCTGTCTATATAAAATAGCCTCAGGAATTGATATCTATAGTTTAACCTTCAGATTGTATAAGGTATGTAGGTCTCAGTATAGGATAGCTCTATCTGTACAATATCACTCCACAGAGTCAGCTTGCTCTTCACTGGGGCCCATTCAAAGACTGGGTTACTACCAGGAACATTGTCTTTTACTGGAATCCATTCACCCCATCACTTATGATTGCTACAATGATCAGTCACGACTTCAAAAGACAGATGTTCAATCATGCTTTCCATATTTTGGCGGAAAGGTGATGGACTAGAAATGCAGAACCATATCCATTTTTAAATACAGTCATGTTGGACTCTTTTTTCTTGATTGTATTTATTTGTTACAAAATAGTATTTTTTTTTGGGGGGGGAATGTGGTGTAACTTGATGGGAGAGGGAAATAATAATGAAACAAAAAGAAAAAATGAATGATTATAAAGTAAGAAAGAGTAAATTAAAGTTCAGAAGTGGATACAAATAAGCAGAAGTTTCTTCCAAGGTTAGAACTACTCTGTCAAATGTGAAATATACAAAGAAAAAGTCATATTTATGGTTTCATATACAACCCTCTGTTCTTTGTATAATGAGTTTATGTTTACTGACTTTTGTCACATTCATAATAACCAAAAGGAAAAAAAATTTAATAGAATGAAAGATAACTCGGATTACTGGTTAGTAAAATATGGCTTGTTCTCTTATAGACTGAGCTCAAAAACAATTATGTGTAGCTGGAGTCATCAAAGGCAAGGAGGAAAGCAGTGAGGAAATAATACTTTAAAACATTCAAAAATATATATTTGGCTCTTCAAGGAAAGACTTTAAATAGATAGTTGCAAAATCGTGCCAAGAAAATTTGCATCCAATTCTTGGCTGGTAAGCAACCATTCTACAGCCATGACACTCAATATTCCATTAAGCTATTCATGAGATAATTGGATGGGTATCCCTTTCCAATGGTTAGCAATCACTAACTTTGCCAGCAACCATAATTGATTAATAAGTCTTCGTTTAAATTGGATAGCAAGCTTTTAGTCAAAGTCAAATTAAATCAGGTTTCTCATTCTCAAGATGACATGACAAATGCCATTTGTGTTCATTAGAGTATGTTCCAGTTGGGTAAAATAATTAAGCTATAACAATTCTTCAAAGCCATCATGATGGGAAACTTAATTTCTAAGCAGATGGTAAATTTGCTTTCTATATTTTTTTCAATTCTTCCATTAATACTGGAGAGACTATCTTATCTTGGAATCTCATTAGCCAAGAACTGAGCAGTCTGGAGTTGTTGGAAGGGATGGTGTTAATGTATTATCAGCTATTATTTTTCATCAAAGATCTCAAAGGACTTTGGCGTTTATATTTAAACCTACAGTAAGTATTCCATTATCCAGACTCATTGAGGAATGGGGCGTTCCCTCTTTCTGCTAAGAACAGTATCATATTTCTAATTTAACCATATTTACACTCTCTTTTATCTTCAAAAACCAATCAAGTGACAAGACTCCATCAAATCTCTCACTCTACCCTCTTCTTTCCATTCATGAAGCCATCATTAAGATGTTCAAACCTTTCTCACTCCTTACCTCTATTACCATAGCTTCCTAATCAGTTTCTTGAGTTTCTCCCCTTTCCAATTCCTTCTCCACATAGTCACCAAAATAATCTTCCTAAAGCACATGTAACCATGTCACTCTCCTGCTAAAGCAGCTCCCTTCTTTAAATACAAAATCTTTAGCTTGGAATTTAAAGCCCTTCATAATCTGGCTTTAGGATTCTTTTCTGGGCTCATTTCACTTCCGCTACAATAGATGCATTTTATATTCTAGTTAAACTGGTCTATTCTGTGTCCTTTGAAGCCTCTATTCCATCATCTAGCCTTGTTCCTACACAAAGACTGCACCACATGTCTGGAATTCAGTCTCACTTCATCTGACTCTTAGAATCTTTGGTTTTCTCTCAGTCACCCTTTAGAAAAAAATTGTCCTGATCACTCTGGTTCCTTCTCCCTTCTCAAAGGATGCCCTTTGTGCTTCTCTGTCACCCCCTCCCATCCCAAGAGAATGTGATTCCCAGGGGGCTTTTCATTTTCTCTCTGAATATTCACTCCCTAGCATAGTATTGCTACACACACACAAGATATATAGTAAAAGCTTGCTTAATTGAACTAGCCTGAGAGATAGCCTATCCAGGGGTCCTCAAACTACTGCCCGCAGGCCAGATGCGGCAGCTGAGGACGATTATCCCCCTCACCCAGGGCTATGAAGTTTCTTTATTTAAAGGCCCACAAAACAAAGTTTTTTGTTTTTACTATAGTCCGGCCCTCCAACAGTCTGAGGGACAGTGAACTGGCCCCCTATTTAAAAAGTTTGAGGACCCTGCTTATATCCATATATCCACACTATCCACCATATATCATGTATTAATTTCCATCATTAAACAATTAGAATCCAAAAATCCTCACAAATCGCAAAGCCATCTTGAACAAAACCAAATATTTCTTTGATAATCCAAAAGACTAGAAACTTGCACTTGCTTGATGTCAATGTTATAAACACCTTTTTATATTATAATATAAAGTAATATAAAAGGAGGGAATTGCTTGAATCTTGCCTGACTCAACTAACTACATGTTGTTCTTTTCAAATAATAGCAATCATTGACATTTACTAAGTATTTTTCCTCACAATTACTCTGTGAGGTAAGTAGTATGTATTATTATTCATATTTTTATAGTCAGTTAAATGATACAGTAGATAGAGTGCTGGCCCTGGAATCAGGAAAATCTGAGTTCAAAATCAACCTCAAACACCAAATAGTTATATGATCCTGGGCAAATCTACTTAACCTTCTGCTTGCCTCAGTTTCCTCATCTGCAAAATGGACAAAATAATAGAAATTTCTCAGAGTTGTTATAAGTATAAAAGGAAGATAATATTTAGAAATTATTTTGTAAATCTTAAAATGCATGTAAATATTAGAAATGTACATGGAAAAACTGATACACAAATTTCTCTTTCTCCCTTTCTCTCTCTGTCTCTCTTTCCTCTCTCTCTTTCCCCTTCCCCCCCCTTTTCCCCCTCCTCTCTTTTTTTTAGGTTATACATGTCCAATCACGTTAAACATTATTTCCATATTAGTTATTAGTTGTGAAAGAGGAATCAGAACAAAAGGGGAAAAGCAAAACCAAAAAAACAACAACAATAAATGAAGTTAGTATATTTCAACCTTTATTCAGACTTCATAGTTCTTTGAGTACAGATTTTTTTAATGTCTATTAATAACAATTAAATTGTAACAATTTAACAATAAATGTTAAGAATTAAAATCAAATATAGCTTTTTTTGACCCAGATACAAGATTTCTATTACACTCCAATGCTCGATGCTAAATTCTTCCTATCTTTACTTATGATCTGTTTCTTTCTATGAGAGACAGAATGCAGGAATGTGAGGTGCAAAAAATGTAGATTTCAATTTATCAAGCTTGCTAAGTAGTTTTCTAGTAAACAAGACTTACACTTTAACAATAGAAATCCCAATAATATAAGACAATTTTCTCATTTTATTCATGGGTTCAGATGATAACTTCTCATACAAAATATTAGCGAATGACTTTTTTGCTGGTCAGATAAATTTCCCTGAGTCTGGAGTTGATACAAAACCATGTCCCTATGTTCCTACAAATCCCAAGAGAACATTAACTTCCTGGCATCCTTTATTGTAGACAGTTTCTTCAGAGGCAGAACTGAGGCCATGTGAATACTAATATTCCCAGAAGAGGTATATTACTGATATCAGTGCTTTGATATAGTATGCTGATGTCATGTCAATAATAAATGCTTAATGAATCCTTGTTGAATGAATAAATGAATGCAATGTACAGGGGAGTTTCAGAGAAGAAGGAATGCTGGGACAATCCTTATAAGTACACCGATGAAAGGGTTGTCTTTTTCAATTATTTACTTGGTTCTGCCAAAATAGAAGACAAAATATAGTTTTCTTCTGCCATCCTGATTATCCTGGACTAAAGAAAGAAGGAAAAATGTTACTAATTCCTGCCTCTTTCATAAAGAAATCTAAAGAAGCTATTGAAGAGGGGTCTGCTAGGTGGTGCAGTGGATAGAGCTCCACCCTTGAAGTCAGGAGGACCTGAGTTCAAATATGACATCAAACACTTAACACTTCCTAGTTGTGTGACCCTGGGCAAGTCACTTAACCCCAATTGCCTCAGCCAAAAAAAAAAAAAAGTCATCAAAGAGTATGTAGTTGGTCAGATTATGTAAATTTTAGCATGCCATCTAAGATGGAAGCAGCCTGATTCTGGAGTAAATGTGGATATTCTTCACTAGCCTATCATATGGTTGGGGAGCAGTGTATATGTGTGTGTTTCTCTGTCTTTCCATCTGTGTCTCTCAGTCTGTATGTATGTGTGTCTGTGTCTCTCTCACTGTCTCTATCTGTATGTCTATATCTGCTTTGTCTCTCTTTCTGTGTCTGTCTTCTGTCTCTCTGTAGTCTATGTCTTTCTTTGTCTCTATGTATATATGTGTGTGTCTGTCTGATTCTCTCTGTCTGTCTTTCCCTATGTGTGCCTATCTCCAACTCTTTCTGCCTCTTCATATTTCTGTTTCACTCCCTCTCTCTCTTTTCTGTTTCTTTTCTCTCCCTCTCTTTCTTTTGACACCTCTTTTACTCTATATCTGTCTCTGCTTTTGTCTTTTTGTCTCTTTTTCTACCTCTGTTTTTGTCTTTCTCAATATTTCTGCCTCTATCTGTCACCTTCTGTCTTTTCTTTTTCTCCTCCCTCTTTCCCTTTATATTTCTGTCTCCCTCTCTCTCTCTTTCTCTCTCCCTTTTTGTCTCTGTCTTCTCTTTCCTCCTTCTCTCCCCCTTTCCCTTTCCTCTGTTCTCTTCTCCCTCACCTTCTACAAGTTGAAGAACTCCTTCACTCCCAGAAGGTGACACTGCAGTAAATGGAGAAAAGCCCTTTTTTCATCAATTCCTTCCTTCTCCCTGGCCTCTATTTCCTACCTTTTGAATCTCTCAGAGACACTCTGGCAAGGCTACAGAAGAGTGGTCCACATTAGCAAAGTTGGATGCATTCCCAAGCTATGGTAGACTTGGATAGGGAAATATAGCTCTAGAATTATTTGATGTTGAAGTTTTGGCTTTACCTCCAAAAAACTTGCCAAAGCCCCAGAGAAAGAAACCGTTCATTTCTCTCGAATTTTAGAGCTGAAAAAGAACCCCAGCCAATCTTATTCTACCTTATAACTTAAAAAGAATTTCATTTCATGTTAGAAATGATTACTCAACCTCTACCTGAAGAATCCAGGAAGAAGAAACTCATCATCTTCAACCAAAGTAGCCCATTCCATTTGGGATAGAAGTGCTCCTAGCATCCAGGCTAAATAGTCATCTTGGCAGCTTCCATTTAGAAACCATTCCTCTTAGATCTGCCTAAGAACAGATCTCAAGGGTCAAACATACTAAGTCTAATCTATCTTCCACATGACAGCCTTTCAAGGATTTGAAGATAGCTGCAAAATTCCCACAAAGCCTGCTCTTCTCCAGATTCAACAACCTTGGTGACTACCCTTGTGAGAATATATTGTGGAAGCCATTTGCCAATTATTGATGACCTAAAATTAGAGTTACTGTTCATCTTGAATGCTTGTACCTTCATTAACCAGAATGAAGATGGGGCACAAAAAGATAGGACATTATTGGTCATAGGGAAAAATGACAAATCATGCAGGTCAATGAGTCAACTGAAACAGTAAATCCCTGAATATCTGTCACATGGAAGACAGGTTATAAGTTTTAACTCCAGAGGACACTAGTAGAGACTGCAAGAGAGGTGGCAAAAGAGGCAAAACTGTTGGGGGGAAAATTGAAGTCTGGTCTAGGAAAAAATCTGCTGAACAGAATCATTTAAAGTGAAATGGGTTGTCTCCGAAAATAGCAACTTAATTTTCAATGGACCTTTCATACAAAATCTGAACAAACAATTACTGGGGATGTTATAGAGGGAATTCTTGGTCAGTCATGAACTGGAATCAATGGAATCCAAAGTAGTCTCCAATTCTGAGATGATGTAATTGTGTGACTCTCCTTGGTGTTGGAAGGGGTCTTTTGCCAATCTGACATAAACCATAAAATCTGATATATAGGTAATATAGCATCTCACTAAGACATGTTAGTCAATAAGCATTTATTAAGTGCTTAGTATGTACCAGGTACTGTACTGAGCACAGGGGATACAAAGAAAGTCAGTCTAAGTTCACTATCCACGTCTGGTGGTTCATGTGTGGACAAATGGTATCTACAGAAGTAATCATTAAATCAATTACATATATATGAAGGCATTTTGCTAAGCTCTGGGAATACAAATACAATAAATCAAATATGAAAATATAATAAATGAAATAATCCCTACAAGGAACATTTTCTAATGGGTGGAAACAGCATGTTCTTATAAAAACATATATAGAATGAACAAAAGAAAATAAATACAGATAAATAAAAGTAGTTAGATATAAAATTTGAGTTAGATTTGAGAAGGCAGGCACTAGCAATAGAATATAGTTCTTGGGACATGTCTTGAAAAAGAAGGATCCTGGGAGATAGAAGTGAGGTGGGAATGAATTCTAGAAATGGAGAACAGTCAGTGCAAAAATTCAGAGATGGGAGCTGGCAATGTTAAGTGGGAAAAACAAGCAAGTCAGTTTGGTTAGAGCAAAAAAAAAAAAAACACAGAACAAGAAGTAATATCCAATAAGGGGGAAAAAATGCTTTGGGCAGGATTATGAAAAGCTTTAATACTGAACAGTAGTATTTATATTTAGTTCTCAAGGCAATTGGGAGCCAGTGTGTAGAGGAGTGACATGATCAGAGCTACACTAATAAAACATCTCTTTGGCAGTAATATGGAGAATGGATTAGAGGGGAAAGAGATATGAAGCAGAATGACCATAGCATTAATAATATAAGCACATGGCAATAATAATAATAAGATGAACAGGACCTGACTTAGATGATAGCTGTGTGAATAAATAGAATCAAATACAAAAGATATCTTAGATTTAAAAATGATAAGATTTGTCAACTGATTTATTGTTCGGTAAGGAAAAGATGTCAGGGATAATACCAAGGATATGAAGCTAGAAGACGGGGATGATCATTGTATTGGAGAGAAATAAAAAATTTGCAAGAGTGGTGTGTTTGGGAGAAAGATTACAAGTTCTCTTTTGTATACACTGAGTTTGCTATGTCTCTGGGATATAAAGTTTGAAATGCCTAATTAGCACTTGGTGTGGGCTTAAAGCTCAGGGGAGATAGGAAGATCTGTGAGTCATCAGCATGGTGATGATCATTAAACCCATGGGAGGTAATGAGGTCACCAAAATAGAGCGTAGAGAGGAGTGGGGGTGGGACACAACAGAACCTTGTGAAACACCCACTATTACAGAGTGTGATATGAATCATGAACCAGCAAAGGGAACAGAAAAGATGTAGTAGTAGGGAGGAAGGAAACCAGGCAAGCAGTATCCTGAAAACCCAGAGAAAAGAGAATAGAGAAGAAGAAAAAGTTAAAAACAAGAGATAGATTGAGAGGTATGAGAGCTGAAATTTGATAGCTGAGGTTATTGGTAACTTTAGAGAAAGCAATCTCAATAAAGTGATGAAAATAGAAGCCAAAGGGTGAAAAGTGTGGAAAGCAAGCAAACAGCAAATATCAACTCATGTGTTTTGTTTCTAGGATTTGGGATGAGAAAGGGAGAGAAATAAAATGAATAATTGGGATGGTGGATCTAGGAAAGGAGCTTGAGAGTGCATCAATACTGGAACATTCTCAGTCTCTCCCTTCCCACCCACCCCCAAAAAAAATCTACCAATTCAGTAAGTGCTCATTGCATGCCCCCTGTATGCTATTAGATGTAATGAAAGGTAAAAAAACAGATGATCAATCCAGTTGTGCCAAAATGTTTTATCAATAACTTAAATGAAGCCATAAAGCAAATTTATGGAACTTGTGAAGCAAGTTGGGAGAATTAATATGCCGGATGACATAACTGGGATCCAAAATGTCTGGAATATTAGAATGATGGTTTAAAACTAATATAAAAATTAATAAGGATAAATGCAAAGTCCTATATTTGGTCTCAAGACATTACTTGTCCACATGAAAAAAAGAGACATAGCTAAACAATATCTCATGTGATCAAAAAAAAAGACATGGGCATTCTAATAGACTTGAAATTTAATATTAGTTAATAGCATGACACAATAAAACAAAAACATTAATATGATACTAGGTTGTCTAATAAGCTGCCTAATAAAAATATAATATTCAGAATAAGCAAGAATAATATCAGAATAACCCACTGTACTCTTCCTTTGCAGACCATATCTACAATATCATGTTTAGTTCTGGACACCACAGACACTGACAAGTTCAAATGTAGCTAAAAGTGGAGGACTTGATAAGGGAACTCAGCACTATAAATTTTAATTAACCCAGGATATTTAGCCTAGATTTGAGAAGACCAGATCAGAATGTGCTAGTGCCCCTCAAGTATTTAAAGAAAGCTGATACTGGCTCTACTTGGGTCCAAAGAAGAAAGGCATAAGTAATGGGTACAAGTTACAGAAAGACAAATTTTTTAACACTTAGAACTGTCCAAAAGGGAGATAAGACTGATTCAGGAAGATAGTACCCCAACACTGGGTATATTTAAGGGTAAATTGGCTGATCACTTATCAGGAATTTTATCGGAGGGATTCCTAATTAAGTACAGGTTGGACTAGAATCCTCCAAGGTCCTGGAATGTCCTGGAATTTTATGAGACATTGTGAAAAGAAAACATAAGGGGTTGGATGATGAACTCCTACTCGGGAACAGGAACCTGACAGGCACAGATCTTGAGAGGATATTTTCATTGCTTTTACCAATAAAAGATTGCTCCATGTTGAGAGAAAATCTTCCCATTGGAGGAGTTATCAGACCACAGCTTTCAAATTTCATATGATTCTTTTATATTCAGTTTGTAGTTCTTCAAAACCCCTGATTTTTATACTACACAAAGACATTGAGTAGTTATTTGGTTCATGATGATTATGAATATGGCTCAAAAATCCCATAAATAGGAGTGAAATTGACCTTTAACATTCTTCCAAATGACTCAGCCTGCATTTTAGTTAAGGGAAACTGACTAAGCCCTAAATAGCTTCTGCTTTATCCTTCAAGTGGGTTATATGCCCATTTTCCACAGTATGTCCCTAATATTTGCCTTCTGGAAGTCTACATTGGCATTCCTAAGTTTTCCTGTAAAACCAGCTTTATGGATTGCCATGAATACCTACCCACTTGAAGCATTACAGATGGTCCTCCACACTTTAAATCTTTCACTTTTTACTCTTTATTTTCAGCACCTCACATAGAGCTTGTGCATAGTAGGTGCTTAATAAATGATTATTTATTAATTGCTAGATTGGCTTAATAATAGCCCATCAAAGAATCCTAGATTTTTCAAGCTATAGGGGATCTTAGGAATCATTTAGTCTGATTTCCACACTTTACAGATGAGGACACCCAAACCTAAAAATAGAATAACTTGCCAAGCATTGCCAGCAAACAATGAAACAATTCTACCTTAGATTTTTCTGTCTCCAACTCAAGATTTTCTCAACTTACAAAACTATCTACAATGTCAGAAATACATTGTTAGGACTCTGGGATAAATCTCCTAACCCACTTTGATAGCCAATCTTCAAAAAAGTAGTGGACAAATTCTCTAGTCCAAAGGGCAAGGTATTGAACTTGTACACTTTCTCTGGAATATTTAGGGTGTTTAGGGAAGACTAGCACCTCTGGTGTGAAGTCTTGCTGAGCCTTTTTCAGTGTTGCTCATCTACCTTTAGTGTCTTTCTTTACCCAAGTAGCCTACACAGCAGCCACACTCCAGTCAAGCCATTTCAGCAGATGAGCTAAAGCAGATTGAGGGTCACTGACAGGCTTAAACCCATCAGGGAGTTAGAGGGATGTCTACTGCAAAAAGATAAACACTTCCTTCAGTGGAATGAGTGGATGAGAACAATTTGTTCCAACAGCCAAGAAAGAGGCTGAAGCAGGTACGATGGAGTACATAGAGCATGGTCAGATATTGACGCCTCCAAAGTCATCTACTACATCCTAGGCCATCACCAGCTATCTTGATTTTTGTTTTACCAATGGACTTAGATGGCTCTGGAAGAGAGAATGAGGCTGACTGTGTGCAACTCCTTCTCACTTAAATTCATCCACATGTATAAAACACTATCTCATGAGATCATTGGTCCTTATCAAAAACTAAGAATGAACATCTACACCTTCTCTGGTATGTAGCTATCTTTAGATCAAGGTCTACTGTCTTCCTGGGGCACATATCAAGGATGGGATGAAGAAATTTCCCTGGAGAAGCTAGGTGATGCAGCACCAGCCTTGAAGCCAGGAGGACCCGAGTTCAAATCTGATATCAGACACTTAACATTTTCTAGATGTGCGACCCTGGGCAAATCACTTAACCCCAATTGCCTCAGGAAAAAAAAAATTTTTCCCAAACTATCAAATCCCAGATGACTTCTATAATTCATACCAAAAATGTCTTTTTCAATGTGATACTGAGCCAAAGGCAAAGTCTTAGGCTCATATACAGATTTAAAATTGGAAGAAACCTTAAAAGTCATCGAGACCAACTCTTTTTATTTTACAGATGAAGAAATTAAGGACCAGAGAGGTTAAACATCTTACTTGAAGTCATATAGGTAGTGACATTCATGGTCTGAACTCAGGTCCTCTGGTTCCTAACCCTAAACTCGATCCCACTGCATGACACTGCCTCGAAAAGCTTTGGGGACTGGTCCATACCATATGCTTATATAAGTATGCTATTGAAGATTGAATCTATATACTTATGTCAGAGAAAATTTTTCTTTGACATTGATCCTTTCCTTTTTATCTGTCATGAGGTAGTTTGTTGGTATAGATAGTTTGCTGGACTTGCTTGGAAAATGTAGGTTAAAATTCTACCTGAGAAACTTAACTAAATTACTTCATTGCTCTGAGAATTAATCTCCTTATGTCTAAAATAGAAATTAAAATACTTATTGTACCCATATCATAATGTTGCTTTAAGGAACAACTAAGAAAATCTATGTAAAATACAATGTAAACTTGAAAGTGATGCATAAATTTCTGCTGCTGCTTTTGTTCTTCTTATCCTTATTTCAAGCCACTCTATCCAAAGACTTGCATCTTTTCTGCTTCTGATATATGTCCTACTTGGTATGCCTTTGTCCAAGGGCAATAAGTATTAACAATTCATATTCCAATTAAATGCATTCCATCTTGTATCTCTTTGTCAAAAACCCTAGGTACTTTGAATCAAGTACTTTAAAGTGAAAGAAATAATTAAAAAAAAAATAAAGACTTCTGAATTAACTAGGGCAAAGAACCAAATATGTACTCTAAATGTAGTTCCATCATAGTCAAGTTCATTTAAATTAAATTTGGTACTACAAACCCTTAGCTGGTCGTATTTCACTGTTTTATAGTATAATGGCATTTTAAGAAAATAATGAAGACATCAATTTCACTTGAACCTGTGAGATCACTTGTATTATAAAGACTTGATAACAAATATTTGCATTGTTAGCATATGCTATTTATGTCCTCAGGGGTCTGTGCAGAGTTAATGAACACAAATCTTCAAACTCTGAGATCAATTCTAGGTGTCACGTTTTTGGAAAGTTTTGTTAATCTGGCCTAGGTCCAGAGAAAGATGACTAAGAAAGGAAAGGGCTTTGAATTTATAACATATGAGGACAAATGAAAGAATCTCTGGATATTTAGCCTAGACAAAATAAAAGATAGGAAACATGTTCTCTATCTTCAAATATTTGAAAGATTGTCATGTTGAAAAAGAACTAAACATATTTGTTTGGTTCCAAAGGACAGAATTAAGAGCAATAGAATTTCAGAGAAAAATTTTATTTTGAGTTGTTCTCTTTTGGTTCGGTTTCCTTGGGGTCTCTGGGAGAAGGCTTCGTTTTAGTTTAGTAATCACCACAAGTGCAGCCAGGTGTTAAAGTCCAAATCCTTTATTATCTCCTTCAAAATCTTGTCTCCTTTCCTAGGGCCAGGTTAGCTTTTTTAGAGGCCTATCTCTCTTCTTGGTTCGGAGAGCTTGAGCTCCCACCTGCCTTCTCTGGCTTCTGAATCTCCCGGAATCAATCCTGGCTGAGGTTCTTAGCTTATATACTCTACACTGAGTATAAACCAATCATTATATCACTAGGAAACCATTATTTGTTATAGGATTAAATCAGTGCTAAACTAGATTGTCTCCTCAATTCCACTTAGCACCTTGTTTCAAGTTCTGGCACATAATAATATTTAGATTTAATTTAAAGAGAAATTTATAGACAATTAGAGATAGCCCAAAATAGAATGAGCTGCCTTAAAAATGAGTAGATTCTCCATAACTAGATGCCTTCCATCTTAGATTATCTTCAAATTATTTTGTCTGCACCAAGTTGTTTGCATGTTGTCTCCTTTATTAGAATGTAAGCTCCTTGAGTCAGGGACTAGTTTTGTCTTTCTCTGTATCACTTGGTACATAGAAGTTACTTGATAAATGTTTATTGACCATTCCAAATCCATCTATTGGCCCATAAGACAACCTAAACATCACATACAGTTGTGTGTTTATGTGTGTGTGTGTATAAATATGATACAGTCATCATCTGTTGGGTCTCATATCTCATTAAATATAAAGTACATAAATATAAATATAAATATAAAGTGCATTAAATATAAAATAAATATGCTCATCCTACCTAGGGTTGAACATCCTAGGAATGTTTTTAAGGACAAAACATGACTGGAAAATTTCAATAAGAATAGGCCACTAGGATGGATTTCTAGAGGAAATAGGTCATGCATTGTTTTCTTTACCCTTTACATGCTATATCCTATAATTTAACACAATGCCTTACATATAGTAAGATAAAAAGGCAGATGACATATCGTTTCCTAAATCTAGAAAAGAGATACAAGAGACATAAATATGTAACATTAAAATATTCTTCAAAAACATTACATAAACTCCCACTAAGGTTTTTCAAAAGTATTTCATCTAAAAGTACCAATAGAACAAGACCACAAGTGGTCACAAAATAGCCTGATGATAGCCTCGTTCTCTGGTCTCATGACCAGCCTGACTTCTCAGAGGCTCATCACTAGGCTGAGGACAATGGCAAATTTTTTAACAGCAGCAAATCTCAAAGATCAGGAATTCAGTATTAGAGGGGTTGTAAACTATATTGGTAAAGAAATTCCCACACTAATGAAACATAAAATAATGAAGAAAGAATCCAATATCAGTTAGCAATTGAAAGAATTCAACAGTTCTTTACTGATATTTCTTGTACTCTGTAACAGTATCAAATATTACCCAACATTGTATATAATTAAAAACTACTTCCTAATAGATTTAGAAAGGTTTCTTTCTTATATGGAAAGGTTTGCTTCTTATAAAACTTTGAGAGTTATAAGTTTATAATCATAATTATGTATTTATTATGTATATACACATATAATAAATAACATAATTATAAAGCTTTGAGAGAGGAAAAACATACATTATATCTAAACTCCTCAGCCAACAGGAAATATACTGAATAGTTGTCTAGAGAAATATATTTAATAAATAAGGAAATGTTATCTCTTTCTTCTTCCCCTTCTCTTCTACTCCTCTAACTTAAATATATTGGATAGTTGTCTAGGGAAATATATTTAATAAATATGGAAATGAAAGAAAAAAATAAGGAAATGAAAGGAAATGGTATCTCCTTCTCCTTCCTCCTCTACTCCCTAATCCTGTAGGAAAATGGTAACCAAAAAAGGGTAAAGAATGAATGCTTTCTTTCTTCTGTCTTTACCAAGAAAAGACCATTTTGCAAAGAATTCACAAGACAGTCCCAGTATTAATAAGATGAAAAGTCAAATATGAAAATGTCTATCTAGACATTTATTTTTTCTGTTCCTTAACCTCATGGAAGGTAAAGGTAAATGTGATTGAACTTGAAGAAAAGCCGTAGAAGTGATTTTATTTTCTGTCTTTGGACTCATATAGACAGCAATGAACTTTGATTGGGTAAAACAGGAGCCTATGGGATCAATTGAGAATGAGCCTCAGTTTCCTCATCTGTATAATATGAAAAAATCGATTCGAATATCTCTAGAATCTTTCCAGATGTCTAAATTCTATGACTAACCATCAGCAGACAATCAACTTGGAGCTGCATCTCTAATAGTTGTGACGGATGTGTCCTAATCATTCTCTTTTGTGGTAATAACAACTCAGATTTATGCAATACTTTAAGATATATAGCATATTTTTCTTTGTAAATCTGTGAAGCAAATAGGCAAATATTATTAATTCCATTTTACACAAGTATTATTAATCCTAGTTTATACAGAAAGTAGGGTTAATAATCCTTCCACCCCATCACACTGCAGTTTGTGGCTAGGGAAGAGACTAAAAATCATGTGGACAGTTACTACTATCTACCACCTCTAGTTTACCTTTGTCTTTTTATTATCAAATCATTTTCAGTCATGTCCAATTCTTCATGACCTCATTTGTGGTTTTTCTTGGCAGAAAAGTGAAGTGATTTTTCATTTCTTTCTCCAGCTCATTTTTATAGGTGAAAAAACTGAGGCAGATAGGGTTAAATAACTTGCCATACATACTTGGTCATACAGTTAAGTATCTGAAGACATATTTGAACTCATGAGGAATCTTCCTGACTTCAGGCCCAATGCTCTAGCTTTTTTTCTTTAATCACATACAAACTGAGCAAATTCAGAGGACTAAAGAGCATTCATTACCGCTACTTTAAAGTGGCCCAGAAATATCCTATCCATCACTTCCTACAAGGAGGGATGTCTGAGTAATGAGTTGGCAAAGCCCTGAGATTTTTCACAGACAGATAGATCTAGGTGTCCCTGCCAAAAAAACAAGACAGCAAAAGGTCCAAATCAGGCATAAGACCTTTTGACTCAACAGAAAGCTACATTATTCTAAGTGGGGTCAGAAAAAAAGAAATGTCAGCTCCATGGAGTAAACATTTTCTTATAAAAGTTCAGTTTTCATTTTTGAATAGATCCCTCTGCTATTACACCCCCATTGCTGTGAAGAAAGGGACAAAAGGAATTACAAGTACCATCCTCAACTATTCAGGCTGCTTGGACCTAAGCACAGGTAATAATTAGATACTGAAAAACTCACAAAGACTGTATAGAAACAAGAAGCGAGAGAATAAAGCCAAACCAGACTGCCATGAGAAGAGCTACAAGCAAGGCAAGGAGTTATTTATTTCTCCTGAATATATCATAATCCACCAAGATAAAAATCAGCTTTGAAAAGAAGAGTCTGGCATTAGAAAAAAGCTCACTGACAAAAAGGTTTTTAAGTTTACTTGGCTGACATTACAGAGAATAAAACACCCTTTTGGTTGAGCAAAAGATGCACAGAAACTGTTTTTTACGGTTATTTGGTACATTTTATTGAAATAAATAGAAAGACACAATTAAAGAGAATGTCAATGTATTGCACACAATGAAATAATGGAGTTATAGAAGAGCAAGAGAATAAAAGAAAGAAACAAAAAGACTGAGGAATTGTGATCCTATTTTTCTTGCCTGATGATAGGAACCATGACCCCATAGTTGCTTGGTCAGCAGAAGCCATATCCCATTAAGACCACCCTAACAATGGCCAAGTTGCGAGTAACTGAGAAGCAAACCCATCAGTGACTTCAGGGAATGCCCACCTCAAGCATATGAATATTTCTCCCCACAGAATGGGAGCAATTTGTTCCAAGGGCCATGCTGGCAGCTGAAGCAGGCACTGTGGAATGCCTAGAACGTGGCCAGATATTAAAGAACAAGGTCATCCATTGCATCTCAGGCCACTGCAACTCATTCTGACTTTTGTCTTACCACTGGACTTGGATGACTCTGGAACAAAAAGTTAGGCTGATGACATTCTGCAAATCTGCCTCACTTAAACCCAATTCACGAAGAAGTGAAGACATCAGTAAGTGCTGTCACTGGTTCTCTGAAATGAAGGAAGAACAAGTGGCTCCCTGGACTCTAAGCCTGGAGTCAGAAAGATTCATCTGGTCTTTGAAACTGTATGACCCAGAGCAAGTCAATTAATCCAGTTTGCCTCAGTTTTCTCATCTGTAAAATGAGAAGGAAATGGCAAACCACTCTAGTGTCTTAATGGTAAATTTTTTTAAATGGTACATGGACCGTACGTACCGTATGTAATGGAACGCAAAGGTTCACATTAGCGCTCAAATAAAAGTTATAAATCAGAGAGAGAAAAGCAGAAAGGGAGAGATGAAGGAAAATCTTACCTCCTTGAACAGCTCCTGGCCCCAACAGGTCCACCTTGACGGCTGGACCACAGTCCTGTCAAGGGGAAGCTCTGCTCTTTTTTGTTCTTTTTTCTTAAGCTATTTTTATTGATAACCTTTTAAAAAGTCTTTTTTGAAGTGTTCTTTTTTTCATTATTATTACAAACATATACAGATTTCTCCCACTCTGAAAGAACTCTCCCCTTGGAAAGTAAAACAATTAAACAGAACATACACTATAGTGATTGCATCTAAAAGTGCCTACATCATTCATCATCTATAGCATCTTCTTCACCTTTAGCAAGCTGTTTCCTCTATTAAAATTTTTTTTTTCTAGAGAGAAATTCTCTCTCCCATCTGTTGTGAGGGCAGGTGGGGAGGGATAGTGGGGAAAAAAATTATTGTAGCAAAGATATATAATCAAGCAAAATGAATTTCCTCATTGTCTGTATATAATAATAAAGATGTCTCTGCTCATAAAGTCTATCATCTTTTTTGGAGGAGATGAATTATATGTTTGATTGTTGGTCTTTTGGAATCACAGATGGTCATCACATTAAACAGGGAGAAGGTGGTGTCCCAAAAACCCAGAAAGGAGAAAGCATACAGCTGGACAGAATGATTACCAGTGTCAAATACATTAAAGTAGTTGAGAAGAATTTGAACTGAGAAAAGCCCACCAGATTTTGCAATTAAGAGATCGATAATTTTGGAGAGAGGTAATGAGGTTGGAAGACAGTTCACAAAGGCTTGAAGGATAAGTGGGAGAAGAGAAAACATAGATAATGAATACAAACAGTTCTTTCTAGGATTAAATCCCATCAAAATGTGCTTGAGTAAGGACATGAAAATTTTCTTGAGAGAATATGTAAGATCTATACTCATTGTGACCAAGGCTAAACTGATCAAGGTATCGAAAAGCAATCTAGAGAGATTTTAGTTTCAATTTGAGAAAATGCAGTTGGATGTTGACTTTTTATATTTGTACTTAAAACTCAAAAGCCCCCTAAGTCTAATGGCACTGTTTGATATTATACTGGTAGAGCTATTAGATTTTGTGGGATAAAGAGTATTATAATAGTAGCAATGGAAAATTAAATAATATATTATGTACTTGTACATTCATGCACACATACACAATGAGGAGGAGTTATGCCATAGTAAACTTAAAGAATTCTTTGTTCAAGTCTAGTCATTAGACATGGTCATTTGCAAGTAGCCTCTTCTGAGGCTAAAATCAGCTACTTAAAAATAATCTTGCTCTGTCTTCTCTGTCTCAATTTTATTGAAATTTTTCCATCTTTTCCCCCAAAAGAAAATTATTCTATATTCTCCAAGAAAAAATGTACTCTGAAGGCAGAATTTGTCTGCATACTTTTAAAAGTAAAACCTAAACTATAATATTCACCTAGAATTTGCTAACGGGAATTCCAAGATATTTCATCCTTTACCAGAAGTTCATGACTATTTAATAAATGTGTTAATAGTTTCCAAATAAAGTTTGATTTACTGTGGTTTAATTCTAAAAAATGACAGTAGTTGAATCATTTCATAAACGTTTTTCCATATTCCTTAGCTGTCTTATTAAAAAAAAAAAAAAAAGACAGGAAGAAATGCCAACATCTATTGAAAAATAAACATTAAGCAAAATTTTCTATCATCTATCTAATATATACTTTAATGGGTCAGAGAAATTAAAATAAAGCTTTATTCTTTAAATGCTAAATCTCCCCAGTAGAATGTAAGTTCCCGGGGACAGGACTGTTTCAATCCACAAGGCATTCCACAGAGATACCATGTTTCTCTGATAATAAGCCCTTCCCTTACTGTGTAAGATTCCTCTAAAATAAGTCCTCCCCCCAAAATAAGCCCTATTGAGATTGCTACTGTAGTGAAGGTGATCCCCTGTGCTACACGCTACATTACAGTACCCTCTATATGCACCGATCATTATTATTATTATTATGACATGATCATTATTGAATAAAGGTACTTTTTTTTGTTCACATTTACCTGTTTATTAAAATTGCTGTCAATGTTCATATTAAAGCCCTCCCCTGAAAATAAGCCCTCTGGTGTTTTTCTGTCCAAAAAAATAATAAGACAGTGTCTTATTATCGGGAAAACACAGGTAGTAGGTCCTTAAAAAAATTGTTCAAATGAGATAAAAACAAAAAAATATTCACTTGTCAATATGTAAAGCTAAAGGAGAAAAGTTCTCTTTGCAATGTATTGTCACATTTTTTTCCTTCTTAGCTGCAAAAAGTCAAACTAACCCCACCCCCCATCACTTTTACAAACCCTGAGGGTAAGAATTACTTAGCTAAAAATTTTGGCCTTGGAAAGATTCCAAGAAACCAGAGGATTCTGGGAAATGAATAAAGCATTGGAAAATAATCTGTCACTTTCTGGGTGACACTTCTTGAAAATTTATTAGTTAACTGTATTTGAGAGAAACAGAATTTCATTTAAGCTAACAGTGGTTGGCTTAATTAAAACTAACCAAATGATTATTTTCTGGTGGTTTGCACATTACCCCAAATTTTCTGACTTCCTGTTATTAATAAGAAAGTTAACCCAGTCCAATGCCACTGTGATTTATTTAGCACCCACACAAACTTATAGCTCTCGAGCCTCTATTGGCATATTTACTTTTATCAGCCAAAAAAACTCCCTATTTCAAAACAAAAAACACTTAACCAAACCCCATGGCAAAGAGATTTCCCCATGCTTATGTGGGATTCACTCATCCATAGATACCACATTACCAAGTGTATAATCTCGATATGCAATCTTTGCCAGACATTAAATCTCTCCTCTCCCTTGCAATATCTCTGCAGGGTGTTTCTGGGTGATCTTATGAAAACCAAGCTTTCCTGTTACCACCTGCTGAACTTTGGGGACTTTTGCTGCTATGTGCTATTAGTGCCTACAAAGTTTCTTTCTAGTATGAAAAAACCATTGCTCTTTAGGACACAATTGAGATCTATGAACTAATGTACCAATTCTTTTTTTTTTTTTTTCCATAAATCTTCCCTAGATCTACTATTGTAGCAGAGCCCTTCTGTGAGAGTTCCAATGTAATACTCAAATTGCTTTTCCATTCTCATTTCTACTATATGATCAACCAAACTCTAGTTTTGATTTCCTAAGTAGTATCTTTTATACATCTTCTTGCATGCAAGTCATCAAAATATTCTGCCAAAATTCCATGCTCTTGGGAATCCATAGGGTATTGCTTCAATTTTTTGGTTGTGGAATATGCATTTAGAGCTCTGTGTAATCTTTTGGACGCTTTAATATCTATCCTCTGTGCTAAGTGAGCAGAACTAGGAGAACATCAACCACGATAGACACAGCTTTTCGTCACAATGTGGTGATTCAAGACAATTCCAATAGACTTGGGATGGACAATGCCATCTGCATCCAGGGAGAGAACTATGGAGACTGAATGCGGATCAAAGCATACTATATTTTGCACCTTTTTTTAATTTGCTTTTTTTTAATATGGCAAATATGGAAATGTTTAAAATTACTGTACATGTGATGTGGATTCAGCACCAAAAATTACAAAATTATGTACAAAATAGTACAAAATTATGTGGGTGATGTAGACACCAGGTGATGGTAGGCACCAAAAGTTGAGTTTGGTCATATGAAGAATTCACAGTGGCCATTCTCTTTGGCAAATGGTAGATTTATTTAGAGAAGAGTGTACAGACAAAATGAAAAGATAAGAGTAGAAACCGGGAATGGTAACTCTGAAATAGAGTGGGAGACCATAGAAAGACAAGTTCATCAGTGAAACTCAGAATTTACCCAATAGAAAGGGAGCATCCCAAGAGGTTGGGGCATATCCTTAGCTGACAGGCTAAATCCTGAAAGGGATTTAGCACCCCCGAATAGTTATGAGACTGCTAGAGATTCCTGTAGAGGTAGGTCTTGGGGTTTGATATAACTTGGTTTTTGACTGGTGGATTTCTATCAGTGCCTTCTCCCTGGTTGCCTCGGGGATCAATTCTTTAGTTTCTCTTTGTCCAACTCACCATTTATGACATCTTCAAATGTATACTCTGTGTCAGATTATTTGCTCTCTTGAGAATGGAAAAAAAAAATTTGTAACTCAAAATTTTATACACCTAATTAGAAAAATGAAATGTAATTGAGAAGAAAAACACTTTAATGGGCCACAAAATATGTAAAAGACTATATTATTAATACTATTTGTAAAGCACATTACCAAAGTGCTAGAAATAAAAGTAATTTTTAAATACTAAAAAAAATCTATCTTCTGTTCTAATTTTAGTATTATCTCCATTTATCTGTCTGAGCTCAAAATTTTTAATGATGGTTTCTTTCTCTTGGAATCTACGGCTTAGCTTTATCTCCTTATATTCTTGTCAATCCTCTCACTTTGATAGAGTATTCCTATAAGACAGGACCCTAACCCTATTCTATTTCCATATTAGAGAAAGTGTTTTTTACCAATCCTATTAAAATAGCTGCTAGAGACACAGATCTGGTACAAGCATGTGTTCCCTGCCCCAGTTTCCTCAATTCTCCAGACTGAATGATCATCTTTCATTTTTTTTTTCAGGGTTAAGAAAGAATGGGGTAAACACTTTTAAGCAGTTTCTGCCTCTTTGAACTTTTGTAAGCTAGGGGTTGCTGCAGACCAAGGGAAGTGAAGATCTTTCCCAATACATCTCCCTTTTCATCACTGGATGGGTAAAATTTGTGTGCTTTGCACAGTGCTAGGCATATAATAGACACTTAATACATGTTTCCTCACTGACTGCTGCCACAGCATGATGGGGAAAGAGCAGTTGGGTGAACTGGAAGAATCTCTGCAACAGCAGAAAAATCTTCTCCCTCCAAAATACCCTACAGAAGTCTGGAAGCTGGCCCAGAAGGTATACTGAATGAAAATCATAACATTAGCATGCTTTATTGTTAATTTATATGGCTATTACTTTGTTGATCTTTTTTGTCTTCTATTTTTGGCTGAAAATTGAATTTTATCTGAAAGAGAATTAAGTTTTTGAGTTCCAGGGGGAAGAGAGAAGGAATGCCTAATCTTCCACTTGGTCTATGACTTGAAAGTCCTCGATGGCATTTATATAAATCTATATATAGATATAAATCTAAGAGGGATAGCTAACAAACTGGAAGGAAACAGCAGCATACAAGTCTAATCCACTATGCATCAATTAAGAACCTATTGTACACAAAGCATTGGGCTGATCATTCTGAATCTCTAGACCACTGAGCTAACATGTCTCCTTCCAACCTCCCTCCTCTGATCTGAGAATGTGGAACACTAACTGCCTCCCAAAGCTTTTCTTTAAATGAAGCAGCATTTGGCCGGACTTTGTAGCTCATTTCATTTCCCATTCATTAACTACTCTGCTTGGTTTCAGCTCCAAAGAACAAGATACTCCGTTCTTCCCAGCCCTGCTTTCTAACTCCACTTTGTGTCTAGTCTTAAGACACTTTCCCAATCTTCCCCTTTCAGACTGCAAACTCCTTGAGGACAGGGATTTCCTTTTTTTCTTATTTGTAAACCCAGCCTTATACCACTTATTGGCGTAAGAGCCCGGACAAGTCACTTAACCAAGTTTGCCTCAGTTCCTCAACTAAAAATTAAGCTATGGAAGAAAAAGGGTTTGCTCCACTATCTTTGTCAACCCCAAATGGGGTCACAAAATGACTCAATATCATCCCTAGATCTAACATGTCTGGCATGTGGTAGACACTTAATAAATGCTTGTTGAATTGAAATAGAACCTTACATGTTCTCAAGGAACTTAGATTCAAATAGGAAGTTTAGTTAATAGGCAGATTCATAATCTGAAAAATAGAAAATCCCAATAACTAAAGAGATCACAACAGGCCAAAACTTGAAGGGATTTTAAGATACAACATGGAAGGGAGAGTACATTGCAAGTTTATAAGACAGCCAATGCATAAGGACAAAGACAGAATGCTGACTTCTAGGAACAGCAATTTAGCCAACATGAATGAAATGCAGTATATGTGAAAAGGAGTAACATACAAAAAGCCAGCAAAAGTAACCTTAAGTCATAGTGTTGATGGCTTGGTATGTCCAGCAGGGGGTGTTGTACTTGATCCTCGAGAGGGAGCCATTGAAGGTTATTGAGCAGAGGAGTGACTTCATCAGATATATAGCAGGTAGGTGAAAAAGATAGGTTGAAGAAGGGAGAGAGAAATGAGGCACAAATCATGGATTATTTAACAATGGAGATTTCCTTTGCCCTAACAAAGCAAGGATATCTGACAAGGATCCAACCACACTTGGCTGCTCTGGATGGTGGATGGGAACTCCCCTTGTTTCCAGAAACACATCTGGCTAGTCAATTATCAGGGAATAGTAACTCTTGTGGTCTCTGGCATCCACTAAGTCGGGAGGCCTTGGACCACATGGAAGGCTCACACATGGGCCAGGAAGCAGATGCCAATCGGTTTTAAGGGTAAGGAGGGGAAAGTTTGGAGCTCCAACAAAAAAGTTGGGACTAAAAGAACGTGGTAGGGGAGGAAGGGGAAGAAAGCTATGTCAGGAGAAGGGAAGGTGAGTCAGAGAACTACTGTCCTACTCTAGTCAAGGCTAATGTGATTTTTGGCCGCTTTGTGCGGACTTAGTAATGGTTCCATTTAACTCTGCTCTACTCAGATGACCCCTGCTGTCTTGTATCCAATTCTTGGTGCCATAGTTTTGGAAGAATGTTATAACCCGAGTTTATGCCGTCTGAGGATCAGTTTAAGAAAATGAGAATATTTAGACTGGAAAACATAACTTACTGATATTTGATAACCACTGTCAACTATTTGAAAAGGGCTACCACATGGTAAAGGGAATGATCTTGTTTTGCTTGGCACAAGAGAGTAAAACTAGGAATTCACTGTGGATATTGCAAAATGATAAAATTTGGTGTGATATCAAAACTTCTATATAGAATGGGTTGTCTTGGAGGGATATTATGTGGTTCCTGTCATCTTCAAGCAAAAATTACTTACTGGCTGTTTTGTAGAAATGAATCCTTTTGAGGTTGAGCAGAATTAGATGGTCTCTTCCGTATCTTACTGGATTCTGTGACCAAGAATCATCAAGAAAATAATTCTAGTAATATTTATAGTGATTACTATGTTCCAGGCACTACATTAAATACTTTACGAGCCCAACTCACAAAGAGTTTATAGTTTAAAGATAATTTACCACATAGAGAATAAAGATAAATATACTGTTTAAAGAATAAAAAATACAAATCTGTTCAAAGTTGTTAAAGACAAAAAAACTTGGGAGAGTGCCCTTGGGAGAGGGCACTGGCAGGAAAAAAAAGTGGTGTTAAAATGGCAATGCTTAACTGTACCTCCAAGAGACAAAAAGACAAAAAATTTTGAAATTTCCATTAAATTTTTAAAGTTTGGGCATTTAAAGCAATAAACCATTAACAAATAACAGAGGTTTTGCTATAAATTAGGAAAAGTATCCCTTACTTCTAGTTCTCGTTAGTTCTTTATTGTTTTATGCTTTTACTTATGCTTACTTTGTTTTACTTGATGCTATTTTTCCTTCTAAGTCTTATTGAAGGTAAATAGAGCGCAGAGCTTTAATAGCTATGCAAAATGGTATAATGGTAGGTAGAGTGAAATTTGATATTACATAATTTTGAGTTGGAATCTCATTAGTATTCCAATATAATAAAGCAACAAATATTTCCTCTAGAAAGCATTCACAACAATTTTAGTTCGAAGTCCCTGATGTCTCTCCACTTCACAGAGCTGGCAGGAACATCAAAGATAGAGTTCAACTCCCTCATTTTACAGATGGGGAAACTGAGGTAAAATACCTTAAGGTTACACAGATAAAAAACAGGACTGTACATGTCCTCTGCCTCCAGAGCAACATCTACTTTATCTTATTGTGATGGGATCTAATAACTAATCAAAACTGTTTATATTTTTAAGTTCTTTCATCTTAGAAATACCATGTCACTTGAATGAGAACTAAGTATTCTTAAAAAGTAAACTTCAGTGATCCCAGTCCAATGCTCTTTCTATGACAGCAAGTCTCCATGGGTCAGAAGGAAAATGGTTACTCTGTTAAAGTAATATAAAAGAGGCTCAATTCTTTTCTAATGATCTAAGTGACCATCATGGAGATATAAGAAAAATAAAATCAATTGATCCTGGGGTATTCACTCAGCTGCATTAGAATATAATCATGAAGGCTTGGAAATAAATGGTACTTTTTAAAAAGGAAAATATTAACTTGTATATAAAACAAAAACAGAGAGGGAGAAAAAAAGCCAATTTAGTTGTAAATGTATAGCTACATAAACTTTACAAAGGACTACTAAAACATCAGTGAAAACCAGCTAAGCCTATTTGGCATCTTAATTCATTATCACTCAGCAAAGCCAGTCAAAGGTATTGCTTATCCAATGTAAACAGATGGAAACTTCAATTTCAAAACTGTATATTACTTTGAAAAGTTTCTTTAATTATTCTTAAAGACTATCCTGTACAAAACTATTTTGTAAGTAAGAAAGAACTTGCTGCCATTTTGTATCTACCACACATGGGACAAGGATGTTGCCTATTACACACAGCATGTAGCTGAGCGGTTCCAAAGAGTTCTACTTGATTAAACACTGTAGTTTCTCATTCAACACCTGGTACAGAGCTCTGTACTCAGTGGGGGCTCTGTAATGGTTGACAATGAAAATCTCTCAGGGATAGCACACAGCTGCTTATTAGAAGAGTAGCACTTGGGATGGCTGTTTTTAAAAAACTAAATTTCTATTTAATTATTTTATTCTTTCTTCTTGGCTTGGAGGGATGTTTTTGAGGTCTTTCCATCAACTAGTTGGGCAAGTATTGCTTATGAGTTCAAATTGGAACCTTTCCAGGAAGTAAATCATTTCAATGACTGATGATGCTAAACACATGTAAGAAAATCTTGGCCCTCCCACCCAAACCATTTGAACCAATGCTTCCAGAGTAGTTACCTCAAATTTTCCTATTCTTACATCTCCTTGAAAAGCTTTCAAGAAGTTGATTAAGTTAGATTAAGAGAATAAAGCCCATGGAAGGCCTTTGAAGCATGAGCAAACCGTGAAGTCTTTAGGTTAAACTGTTTTCTATAATAAGTGTTAACGATGGTAGAAGATCAATTTTAGTTATCAGGAATGTATGGAAGAAGGAGTCAAATATGAACTAAACTCCCTCTGCAATAGAGATCAGTGAGAAACTTTATTTAAATAAGCCTAATATCAGACCTGAGTATAATATTTCAGTGGTAAAGATAAGTGTTGACTTTTTCATCCCCCCCCCCCCAAACAACCAAAGCATTTCTATACGCTAATATAATAAAAGCATAGGAAAAAAATTTTTTTCTTTAGGAAAATTATTTTAAATTATTCCAATTTCTCAGACTTTTCAAGATATATAATTAACTTACCTGAACTTGTCCTGTCATGTCAATTAGATTTTGAAAGGCTCAATGGCTACTGCTCTAAATCTTTTGCAAGTGTCTTATTTTTCAAATAGTGGATTCCTTTGTGATATTGTGTGTGTGTGTGTGTGTCTGTGTATGCATGTATGTGTACTGAAGAATAAAGACATTTACAAATAGAATTAACTTGAAGTGAATAGAAAGGGTTCATATAAAGGCACATGACAAAAATGGAAGAGTTATCAGTAGACATAGTTGTGGCCATCAATAACTGCGTAAAGTCAGAACAGCATAATAATTTGTTTAAATGAACATGTTTTGTTCCTGAGTATCAAAAGCTAACTTTCATCTACATCCCAAGTGATTTATATTCTTTTTCAAGTCAAGTTGGTTAATGAGCTTTTCAAACTCAATTTAATTTTTAATTAAACTTGTTTGCTACTCATCCCAATAATAACCTTAAAGTTATGATTTTCCCAATAATTATGTAACATCGTGACAGATAGGTCAGTGTTCATGAATTACTAGATTCTAAAATTAGACCTTCTCAGACTTTTGTTTTCACATGACATATCAATGTCAGAAAAATAAAACAGTTTAAACATCTTTTCTTCCATAATATTTGTTTGTCATTTTAAGAGCAGGAATGCCCATTAAACATGTAAGGGAAGGATATTGTGAAAATCTAATAATGATTTAGATGATAAGTAAAAATTATGTGTTTAAAATTTCTAAATAGGGTCAAAAAGAAAATCAGCTCAGATACAAATATTATATAGTATTTTAATCTCTTAAAATAATATTGTATTCTCATATCACTTTTCTGCTTTAAAGCTCAAAAGCAAAGCAAACATTCCGGTGTTAACAAATCCTCACAACAACCCTGTGAGGTAGGCACATATGTACTTTCAAAAATGATATTAAAAATAGATAGCATTTTAATCTGCATAAGTTGGATTTTAACCCAGTTGCATAAATTAGACAAAATGAAAACTTTACATAGAACGTAGTAAATTTCAAAGGAAATACATCCCAGGCAAGGGTATTCCTTAAAAAAATATCTTAAATCTGAATCTGCTATGACCACAATTTAGCTATCTAGAGTTGGCACAATTTTATAAAAACTAAATGAGAAGATTAATTTCTTCAAATAATCATTTGAATTTTGAAAACCAGGCTTAAATAAGCAGTGTCTTTACATTATCTTGAGATTACTTATACTGATTAGTCTAATAAAAAATAAAGCAATACTTATTGAATGCATCATCATCACGATCAGATGATCTTCATATAGAGCTTACTATGTGCCAGATACTGTACTAAACACAGTATAATTATTATCTCATATGATCCTCAGAACAACACTGGGAGTTAGGTGCTATTATTGTATCTATTTTTCAGATGAGGAACCTGAGGCAAATAGGTTAAGTGACTTGCCCAGAGTCACAAAGCTAGTACGTATCTGAGGGTGGATTTGAATTCAGGTCTTCCTGAGTTCCACCCATGTTCTATTCACCATGACACTTGGCTGCATCAGGTAGTAGACTACTTTTTTCATAAAACTATTGAAAACATAAAACTATTCAAAAACTATTGCAAAATCAATACAGATCAGCATACATAGCTGCAAGACGTCTCTGTTTCTCTCTTTAGTTGAAATTGGAAATTCATCTTTTCGTGATAATCCTTAGCAGAATACATAACCTATTAAGAGATGTTTCTTGGCTGTAGCTATCATTCATGTGAATGAGCAACTTCAAATCCCCACAACCTTATCCTCAATCCCAAAGTCAAAATGACTTTTAGCTTCAACCAATCAACTCATAAGGAAAAAAAAAAAAATTTGAGTCATCTCTTCCCATCATATATACATTTAATTCCTTCTACTAAATCAGAACCACTCAAAGCAAAATCTTCCCAAAACACTTTAAAAGAATTAAAGGTTAGTTTCCACAAATTTCAATTATCATTTAACATTCTCCATTTACAAACCTCTTTTAGTGGTAATTGTGCCTCATGGAATTGGCTGGTTTTGCAGCTCTTGTTGATCAAAATACAGCAAAAGCTCCTATTGCAGTCTAAGCCATTTTTTAAAAAGGATGCTAAGATCATTTTGTAGTCTGTCCTTTAACATTTTCAAGTAACTGAACTGTGCCTAGGGAAGGAGCATTTGTTCCTAATCCACGTCAAATTTTCCAGAGAGTGCAAAACAATTATACATTTTTGTTACACACATCTCTCTGGCAAAGAAACTTAAATAAATTAGATATCATATGGTCAAAGGATACGAACAATTTTCAGATGAAGAAATTAAAATCATTCCCAGTCATATGAAAAAATACTATAAATCACTACTGATTAGAGAAATTCAAGTTAAGACAACTCTGAAATATTACTACACACCTCTCAGATTGGTTAAGATGACAGGAAAGACAATGATGAATATTGGACACTAATGCATTGCAGGTGGAGTTGTATACTTATTCAACCATTCTAGAGAGCAATTTAGAACAATGCTCAAAGGGTTTTCAAACTATGCATACCCTTTGATCCAGCAGTGTCTTTACTGGGTTTATATCCCAAAGAGATCATAAGGGTGGGAAAGGGACTCACATGTGCAAAAATGTTCATAGCACCCCTTTTTATACTGGCAAGGAACTGGAAACTGAGTAGATGCCCATCAGTTGGAGAATGGCTGAGTAAGTTACAATCAGCAAAATAATTTCAAAGAGGCCTGGAGAGAATTACATGAACTGATGCTAAGTGAAGTGAGTAGAACCAGAAGATCATTATACACAGTTAATGATATTATGTGATGATCAATTCTGATGCAATTTATAGGGCTCTTTTCAACAATTAAGTGAGTCAGGCCAATTCTAATAGACTTGTGATGGAGAGAACCACCTACATCTAGAAACAGGACTTTGGGGACTTAATGTGGATCACAATATAATATTTTCACTTTTTTTGTTGGTTTTGCTTGCTTTTTATTTTCTTTTGCTCTCTTTTTCATCTCTTTTCTTGTGCAGCATGATAATTGTAGAAATATGTATAGAAAAATTGCATGTTTAATTATTTGCTGTCTAGGGGAGAGAGTAAGAAGGGAGGAAGAAAAAATTTCGAACACAAGGTTTTGCAAAGGTGAATGGTGAAAATTCTTTGCATAAATTTTGAAAATAAAGCTAGTAGTTATAAAAACTGAGGTGACAAGGATCACAAAGAGCCTGCATGTCTTCATGAGGAATATGCTAGATTAACATCACTGATTATTCTTACAGGGTTACTAAATTGGCACTGATGGTTTACCTAGATTTTTAGCAAAGCCTTTGATAAAAATCTCATTTTTTGTGGAGTTAAGATGGAAGGACTTTAAAATAATATTATAAGGATTCAGAACTAGCTGAATAGCCAGATTAAGAGAAATAGCCATCCCTAGGATAACTTTTCTGTTGATCAAATGGTTTGATGGTAGGTCTTCATTGGAGCGTTCAAGGGATTTGTACTTGGGTTGATGCTATTGAATGTTTTAAAAAATGATATGAATAAAGGTACAGATGGCTTGCCTTTCAAGTTTATAAATGACACAAAGTAAGACTCACACTGGATGAGTCGGAATTTTTAAATTAATTTCATAAATGCAAGATTACAGATAGGGCTAGATAATAATTGACCTAAGAAAAAGTTGTGTAATGTTTTGTACATTGTTAGTTCAGTCAACAATATATTAGGAATTTTAAAAACAAAAAACAATCAACTCCCCCCCCCCCCAAAAAAAAAAAAGCTAAAGCAATTTAAAGTTTCACTGACTTTGCTCCCAAGAATGGGGAAACATTCTGCTCAGACCATATCTGGAGTTATGTACCCAGATCCAGGAACCAATTTGGGAAAGACTGACAAATTGAAGAGTGCCCAGAGAAGGGTTACCAGTCTGTGATAGACTTTTGAATCTATACTACTTTTTGAAGGAATGTGGGTTTTTCTTCAAGAAAAATCTTGGGTAAACCATAACAATACTTAAATATTTGGAACACAGATTTGGCCTATTCTAATGGAAGCATTGTAAAAGCAATGAGCAAAGGTTTAAAATGTTAAAAATTAATGTGGAATGGGCTGACTCATAAGATAGTAATGCTCTACCAAGTGAGTCCTCAAGCAGACTTAATAAATTTGTTGTAATGAGAATTCTTTTTCAGGTTATGATTAGATGACTGCTGAGAGCCTTACCAATTCCAAAATTTTGTGATATGATTTACTATGAATTTTAGTAAATAATATCTATGAATCTTGGTTTCCTAAAAAGTTCATTTAAAATAAGGATAACACATACAGAGAGGATTATCATATGGTACACATAAATGCAAAATTGAGGGTTGTTGAGTAAGTGTCCCTTAAACTGATAGCTTTAAATGGAGTAATTCTGGGAATATTTCAAGCTCTAAGACTTGCAGCAATAGACAACCACAATGCCTCTATTCCTGCTCCAAAACCCCATGAGAATCCTGGGTATCCTTGAAATCATTCCCAGATTTAGGGTAGACATTTTTGTCTTGTGCCTTAAAAAGGATTGCTGCATAATTAACCTATACTTAGCTGATTTGTATCAGGTAGGAGAAAATTTCATATAGCAACCAAGTAACCCATTTAGATTCCTCCCTCGTTGATACTATGTACCAAAGAGATGTCAAACATCCTATCTGTCGGTATGAAACAGATTAAAATGGAATTGGGAAATATGTAACAAAACAAATAAAAATACAACACAGATAAACATGACATTTTATTTTAAACTAGGTCAGTGCAGCCCACAGGGATCCTCACGTACAGATTAGTGACCCTCTTCCTCTGAATCTGACATCACTGTTGTGCTTTGTGCAGGCCCCCTGCAAAGCACTGGAAGAATTAAACTATCAAACAAGACAGACTCTATGGTTCTTGCCCCAGGTTTTTATTCCCCACTGGGTTCTTCACTTCCCACCTTTGCCTCCTTCAATCACTTCCTGAAGGGCCCAGAACAACTCTCCAACCAAGCCTTCTCAATGTACAGATGAAGAAACTGAGGAAAAGCAAGGAGGAGAAGTGATTTATTCTAAGAGCACAGTTCTAGGATATAATAGCAGAACTGGGGTGGAAAGACAAGCCTTGTGCTTGCAGGCCGGGATGATTGCTCCTACTATTGATGCTGCTTTTGACCTGGATCATGCTTCTAATGCAAAACCAAGAAGGCAGTGGCTTATCTGCCCTCTCATCCTACTGTATCTCTGCAGCCTTTGCCCACATTATCTCAAATGCAAACAGGATCAAAGATCAGTGCAACAAAAACACCCGTTTCTTCTTAGCATCCAAAATACACATTTTCCTTGCTTAACCTCTTAAAATTCCACCTTAAATGTCACTGCCAAGGCAGTACTTGTTTGCCTTGTGGTTGGATGCCAACGTTCCATTTTGAACTCAAGCTCTTCCTTGTGTATACTGTCTTCCCCCCCCCCCCCAAATACACTTCCTTTTGATTAGAACCAGATTCTCTCTCTCCTTTCTCTCTTTCTCTCTCTCTCTCTTTCTCTCTGCCTTTGCTTATGGTTTTACACAGTGTTCAAATAAGCATTTTATGAAGGGCCAACTATGTGCCTAGTTCAAGGCATTGGGAACATAAGGACAAAGCAAGGGCTAGAAAAACCAAGAGGAAGCACTGCTCCAGGGCTCAGAAAATGCCCTTTTTGGAGGGCTGGAGTCCTGATAAGATTTCAATAGTCAAAGAGGGAATGGAAAAGTATTCAAGGTGAGCCAAGTGGGGGGCCCAGGGTTCAAATTCAACCTCAGGCTCATACCAATTATCAATTGTGTGATCTGTATGACCCTGGGCAGTACCTTTAAGCTAAGCCACAAGATAGGGGAAATAATAGCACCTAGCTCTCAGAAGAGTTGTGAGATAAAATTAGATAATAGTTGTAAACATTAGTTAATCTAGACATTAAAGAATTATTTAAGTACAATTATCAAAAATGGAGGCAAGTGAGTAAAAGGATGCTCTGAAGAACAGTAGGACAGTCAGCTTGGCCAGAGGGATAGTTCCTACAGGGAGATTAGGCAAGAAAATGAATGATAGATTACAAGGGCCTTGATTTTTATCATTTAGGCAACAGGAAGATTTTTAAGATTTCTTCATAAAAGAGTGAAGTGATTTTTAAGTCTTTTTTTAAAAAAATTGATGTCTTAGGAAAACTAATGCAACAATGCCATGCAGAGAGACTGAGAGGAGAATAGGAATACAAAGAGCAGATCCAAGTAGTAGAGTTGAGGCAGAGAGTTCATGGAGACAAAAAGAAAAAAACAAAAAACACTAGACCATGTGAAAGGTGAATTGATAGAACTTTAAATAATTCATTACATGAGAAAACTGCAATTCCTATCCTGCCCCATAACTAATAAAAGGTGGTCAAAAGAAAAGAGCATGGTATTTATAATGCGAAAAGGGTTAAGGCTCTCAGATTTAGACAAGTCACTGTATGCTGGGCCTCAGAGCCTTGCATGAAATGATGGACCTCTAAGGTCTCATTCAACTCTAAATTTATAATAACTCAAAGCTGAAGGGGAACTTTTGAGACAGGAAACAAATTCTGTAAAACCAGCCATTCCCACCACCGAAAGAAGTGAAGTCATAAAGTTCAAACATATGAAATCCTCAGATGAAGCAAAAAGTCCCAGGGGGAGGAGGGGAACCCTGTCAAATTATAATTAAGATAACTGATCATGACAGTGTGAAAATAAAAAAGGCAGAGGTAAGCCACTCTACCATACTATGCAGAGACATTATTAATAAATTAATTTATTTGAAATTGTTTCCCATTTACATTAGATGACACATAACTTAAAACAGCAGTGTCTTGTTAGAGGAAAACATTGCAAAATAGTTAACTGACAACACACTCTTAGCAAAATTCAACACATTTACAAATCCATTTTTTAAAAAAGTAAACCTTGAAGTTGAATCTGAAACCTGACAACAAAATAGAGAAAATGAGGAAGGCTTTTTGCTAATAACTGGTTTGTGGTATATGAGTGCATGTACATACATTTCTAGAGTCCTATACTTCTCAGAATTTAGCATGTTTTGGAGATCATAAAAGTCAAAAGGGATTCAGCCGAAAACTACAACTAAATAAATGGTTTTTTGGCACAAAGTGTCCCAGAAACACTTCACATTCCTTGACACATACCCTTCCCACCCTACTCTCCTCTCCTCTATGTCTTATATTCAATTTAAAAGCATATTTTAGAAGTACGTGCTTCACAAAGGACACAGATCAGTGGCTAATTTGCCGTAATTTGGACCAGGGCTTGCCTAGGTTAGGCAACAGGTTTAAAAAGTCTTTTTACTTTCCAAAAGCAAAAAATGTAGCTCTTCAGACACCATTAGTCCTGAACTAATGTGCTTGAAATTGCATGGCTTCAAAAATGATGAACATGTAGGATCAAAAAGACAACCAACAACATGAGTAACATATGTCATGGAAAAATACATATCACAACAATCTTTTTTTCCACATAGTAAACACACCTTTAATTCTATTAGCCAGGTTTTTCAACAACTGAGTGTTATCAGTATTTCCTCTTTCCCTTTCAATAAATGTATATAACCCTAAAATGTTTCTCTTACCTATCAAAATTAGTGCTAAGAAATTATAAAAATGAACAACATAAGTTTTAACAAATCATTCAATTCCATTTTTGGAATGAATTTCAAATATCCCCAGAGAAATTCTTCCCCAAAGCTTTAGGGGTAACAATGTTTACCCAAGGTTCAGCTGAGCTCATGTTCTGGCAAGTTCAGCAGAGTTAAAAGGCTTCAACTAAGAACTCAATGAGAAACTGCACTTGTAATCTAGGTTCACTGCCGAGAGCATAATGGTTACTGACCTCTCCCTTTATGATGATGAGTTTTTCAACAATGGTAAATCATAAAGTCATGGATTAAGGCAATAAAAATAACACATCAAAAAAGGGGGTACCTACAATGATGAAAGAACAGAACTTAACAAATTACTTAAGACTAAGGTATTAAGATATTGCAATGTAATTCAAATACACAAACCACTGTTAAAACAGAAAGGAAAAATTGGTCTCTTATTTTTTACTGAAGGCAGAACCAAAAACTTTTTGCATTGATGCAATAGAGGTTTACACTGATATAGGAAAGAATCCTATAGGAATGTAGCTGAGGGAAGAAATAGAATCTTGACAGTTTCTATTTCTTTTAAAGCTTTACTTTCTCCAAACACCCATCATGATCCTGAGCTTTCTCACTACAAAGCTGTTGTTTACTGACTTCTCACAGAAATTATGTAATTTTGAGTAATGGTAAAATATAATTTTATATAAGAACAAAACTCCCAAAATAGCTCTTCATTAAAAAAAAAATCATTAATTTAAAATTTGTAGTTAATATTTCAAAATAGTCCACAAGAGATTGAATTAAAAAAAAAAAACCACTTGATGAGTAAAAATTTTAGTCTTTAAAATCTTTTTAGTAACAGTTTTGGTTCTTCAGGATATATACGCTAGGTTATTTGAAACCCAATATACAAACTTTTGAAACCAAAAATATTTGCTAGGACCTTTTCCCTAAATGGAAAAGAGATTAAATAGTTCTTTCAACATGTAGAATTCATCTGATATATAAACTGATATAGATGGACCAGATGTGCATATCACACAGTACTACAATCAATACTGTGAAAAGATAAAATACGTTGCTTTAAAAGGAAAGTTAGGAAATGTCCCTGCATACAAGCCAGCTTGCATAGTAAAACTGTCAAGATAAACCAGACATCAATCAAGATAGGCAGATACTGGTTGAACATATATATTTTAAAATCCTACAAGAAGTTACATTTATATATATCTTTAGGGAAGAACTTGTTTTACCTAAGTAATTTTTCTAGGCAATTTATTTACCTATTTACCATTTTAAATGACAAATTTAAATTTTAAAACTATTTTTAGGAGAAATAATTTTAAAATGTATTAAATGTATTATCTTGCCCTGATGTTCAACACTTTACTAAATATAATTTAATTCTCTGAAAACACAGAGCCATCCTTATCAACAATGGCAGTGATATTTCTGAGGGGAAGGACTGGGGAAAAAGAGGGTCTGGAATGCCATGCTTTCTTAGTTCTTGAAGATGATTTTTGGACTTTTTTCCTCAAACCTCACCATGAAAATCACTGTAACTGCTGTCAATGTGACTATGCAAATAGTGACCCTTTTACCTATAGCAAAGATCCATAGCATAGAGTCTATGATCCTGGATGTTTTATTTTAATCTTTCAATTTAATTAGTTTCTTTTATATTCCTATATACTTTATATTACATATTTTAAAATGTTATTCTAAAGAGGACTTAAGCTTTTTCAGATTGGCAAAGGGATTTATGATACAAAAAAAAGTTAAGAAACCCCGCTCTCTAAATACTCAACTCTGCAACTTCTAATCTGTTGTGGACTAGGAAGTAAGAGAACCACATATAGAACTGCTGCATATAAAATAAAGAGTAAATGTTCTTTCTGTTGACCTGAGTTCTCCTCCTATGAGTTAAGTGCATGAAATTTAGTACATGGACATTATGATAACAATAGTGGTGCTAAGAGGTATAATTATTTATTCCAAGGTTCTCAGCTAATGTACAAGATAACTGAAATGTTATAAGTGACTTCCAGATGAGTGAGGCATTACTATATATTATCTAATAAGTATTTATTTGAATGTTAATATTAAGTACTCAATAAACATTATCATCACTGGCTTTCCTTTAACAAGGTATTCTGCATACTGGTCAGCTGTTGGGCATTCTGTTTTTCTTGCTCCAGATACTGAACATAAAAAAATTTTCCTTCTGACAATACTTATCTAATTTGCTTAAATGAAAGTGTAATTATTTCAAACAGATGATGTATATTTCAAATACATTCAGAGAAAATTCTTAAAAAAGAAAAATATTGAAATAGGCTCTATTCTTCCTTCTTACGTTTCATGATTAAATACTAATAAGGTTTGGATAACTACATATACATGCAATTTTTAAAACAAATTGCTAACATATAATCAAGAAACCAGAATTAAGTGATTTTGACCAGCTGCATATAAATGCTTTACCACTGACATTCCTCAATATAACTGTTATAATTGTTTTGTTTTGTTTTTTAAATAAATTTTCCACATGGCTTTCCTATAATTGGTATAAATTTTTATCATAAAGGTTAGCCACGAGAAATCTTTTAAAAACTTAATTCTAGATGTTCCCATTTATCTATTCATATTTAAGGCCACTTTGGTAAAGGCATTGCAGCAAGAACACAGAAACAATAGCATATTTTCTAATATTTATTTTTTTTCACCTGCAAACTGTAGCAAAACATGATCAGCTTTATTATGCAGACAGGTATCCCTCTACATTTTAAAGAACTTAGGCATGTATAAATAGAAGAGCTCTTTAGGAAAGGAAAAAAAAAACCTGAAGAATGAACAAAACCTTCCAATCTTGACTTCAAAACTTCCAGTAGCAATGGATAAAATGATTTAGTTCATTCATTCCAAGAGATATGACAGCACCTTAAAGTGGCTGATCTATTTCTCCAGTAACATTTCTCACATAACAATGTGTTAAAGTTACAAATACTGATATGCACAAATAGCTAATTTCTAAGAAAAAAAATATGTACAGTACTGCAGCATAATGAACGTGGTATCTGCAATAACTTATTAGCCAATTTTACTATACATGATACCGCTACCTTTTCTGCCAATTCACATATTAAAAGATGTTGCCAGAGCCCTCTGTTTTGCACATTTTACCTGGTGTTTAATACACAATGCAGGTTTTTAAAAGACTTCTCTTGTGTTTAAAGCTACATCAGTGAAACGAGACAACAGTGCAAGAGGCGGAGAGATGTTAGGTGACCACAATAAAAGTCCGTTCCAGTAAAGTGTCTCTAAGGCTATAAGAAAGGGTTGGTTGATGAACTTCCTGTAGGAAACTGTCCTGTTGGTGCACCAGCCTAAAAATGAACAGAAGGCAAAAATCAACACAAATAAAATATTACACATTAAAGTACTATAATGACAGCTTCAGTAGAATAGGAGAAGGAAGCCTTTTTTTCTCTGAAGTGTAGCCTGTCCTATTTCAGAAGAGAATGGAGCAAGATGACTTCAGTATGAACTGCTTGGTCATGGCTGTAAGTTCTATTTGCTGGCTTACCAACCGAAAATTACCATCCTTCAGAAACATGCAATTGAAGTTAAATCCATAAGTACTAATGTGTTCAGTTATGTAAAACTACAAAGTTAAGCAGTTAAACTCACTTACCATAAAAGGATTACTAGATACTCCAGCAGCTGCCACTTGACCAAAAGGGGTCACCACTGGTTTGCTTTGTCCAAATGCTGCAAAGCCTGCACCTTATTAAACACAGACCCATCAAATTATAATCCATACATATATGAAAATATGCCTCTATGCTTACATAGTCTCTTAATCAACTACATAGAAATTCCAACGTTAGCAGTAGAGAGTTCAACAAGTAAAGATTTTTGTAAACTTGAGATTCTTCTTCAAATTTCAGGTGTAAAACTTCCTCTCATGTCTTAAAAACAACTCTCAAACTCGAGATCTCCCCAGATTGTCTCAACCACCAAAATATCTTTGATAACCAATCTTCAGAAAATTCTTTCAAACAAAGAGCATGCATTAGGTATCAGGCAGCAGGGATCCAAGTACAAAAGTGAGACATTCTCTGCCCTCTAGGAGTTTATATTGTACCAGATTATCTTACAATTTACTTCTATTGTCAGAGAAAAATTCTAACTTATTATGCTATCAAATTATGTTTTAAAACGCAAGCATAATAGTATTAGATAATTAAATTTTAATTTACAGGTGATAACACAGATGCTGATACACTCTGGTTTTTAACTACAGTCGTTTCATCTTATATTTTCCCTTACGCTATGATCCAGCCAAATCAGAGTTCTCTCTGTCCCTCACACTCCCTTGTATTACCTGTCCTCTGATGCCAACTGTCCCCCAGGTTTGGAGTACATTCCCACCACACTTGTGCTTCACAGACACCCTCATTCTTTCACGAGCAGTTCAAGCACCACTTCTACATAAAGTCCTTTCTAATTACTAGTTCTCTTCCTAGCCTACTACCTTATCAAATTAAAAAATATTTGTAACACTAGTACAGTGCCTGATTCATAGGGGTGCCACTCCCCTTTTTTCTCTTCCCTTTTTTTTCATTTTGTATTATCTACTGCATCTACATATATACATGAATATATATATATATTCATGTATATATGTAGTGTGTGTTTTTTCTTAAGAGAATGAAAGTTATTTGAGAATAGAGATTATTTAATTTATTGCTTTGCATCCTAAACTTCTAGTAAATTGCTTACCACATGGCAAATACTCTTCATAAATAAACTACCCAGTAAAGAAAAGCATTCATAAAATGAAATCACAAATTCTTTTAAGTATAAACTCTCTCAATCTCTCCCTCTTCCTCTCAATCTTTTTTATTTTCTCTCTCAAAGTGATTTCTTAAAAAAAAAAAAATCTAGCTACCCATGAGTCATCTTACCATTGGGTTGCTGAGAGAAAGCTGTTTGTTGAGGAAAAGCTGCTTGGGCTGGGAAAGCAGGCTGCTGGAAACTGCCACTAAAGCTAGTCGGAAGACTGTAGGAGGCAGGCGTTCCAAATCCTGTAGGCATACTCATGGATGCTGTCCCAAATGTTGCCGCTTGTAGAGGGAAAATAATTGCCATTAGACATCCAAAGAAATACTATGCTGGAAAAAAAAAGGATTTTTACTCCTTCTACCAATAGTCAGCATCTCAGCAAAAATGCACTTAACCAGAAATGTACTGACATGAACTTAAATAAAACATAGTATTCTTTTTTTCAATGAATTTGGAGCATTGTGTTTTGAACAGTTCTTAACAATCTATATCCTTTCGTTACCAAAACATTTTCCTGGATAAAATTAACAGAGCAATCACTAGAAACAACCTTAACAAAAACACATTCTTGAAACTTAATATATGTATACATTTATATTCTGACAAATAAATTCATAAAGCTCAAGCCAAAACAACATGCAATTCATGTTTAATAGTGTGAAGAAAAACATCATGTTGCTAAGCTAATGAATGAAGTAACAGGAAAAAAAATTTATATGCTTTATTGTTGTTGAACAATCCAGGGAGAACCTTCTCATTCCATGTATACTGGAAAAAAATATCTGAATAGAATTAAAAAACTAGTGACAACACTTTAAATTCAGAAAAACAGTATTCACACAATGAATTCTACTGAAACTGTATTAATAAAAAGCCAATTTCTTTTTACTCAGACTCTTTATCAACTGGACCATTCAATTTAAAGCACAGTAATGATAACAATATACAATATACGCTGTATTTCTCAGAGCACCTGAAAGCATTTTGTAGATTTTGCCAAAATTTGGCAAAATATAATTTGCCCTAATTTATTTTAGAATGTAACATTTTTCCCCCATCACATCTCTTTACAAATTATTAAAAAGGGGGGAACAGGATGAAATCGTTTTAGAAGCATCTGAATTTAAAAGAAAAAGGAATGCAATAAAAAGGGCTTTTTAAGAAACAATTCATTGACATAACTCTGACAAATACTTCTTGAGAAAGCACTGCAAACCAAAAGTCAAGACATAGACAAATGAAATTCACTGAGATAATAGAGTGCAATGGTTTGCTACATCCAAAAGGTGTCACTCAAGCTACTAAAACAGAAACTTCAAGAAAGACACTAAAGAAGCTATAAGTACAGACTAATGTGACCATGGAAGTAAGCAATAATGCTCCAAATAATGCTTTTTTTAAAATCACACTTTATTATAAGTCATAATTTGAACCTATGCTAAACATCCATGCCCACTCCATTTAAAACATGGAAGAAACCTACTCAAATTTCCACATGCATAGAACTAGAAACCAGCAAGAAGCTTTAACAAGCAAGGAAACACTGAGCCACATGTAGCCTATGTCATCAGCGGGGGCCACCTACCAAAATGAGCATGAGGAAAGACGTGAGAATGCACTGTTCCTGACAGGCCTTAGGGAGAGCCATAAAGAGACCAGACAGTGTCAAAAATTTTAAATTTATGTATGGACAGTCATTTACCAAATCACATTACTTCTATTTTATAAAAGGGCTAATTGTGAATAGATGCCTTTTTAAAAGGTGAAAATCCTTCATTGCTACAAAGAAAAAAAAGGCTTTCTGCTAACTTGATGATAAATATAAGCAGGGTAGGAAAAAAAATCCAGAAAACCAGTGTTATTTTTCAGTTATAAGCCCAAACTGCAGAAATATAATTAGCAGTTTCAATAAGCAGTTAATTAGATGTGATAAATACCATTCTAATAAGAAAACAACTACTAGTTAGAGCCTAATGTTTACATAGGACAATTTATTCCTATCATTGAAATTATGTACCCTGAGGAGTTGGAGGGGAAGGAGGAAGAGAATGTTATATTATACATGTTAAATAAGCCACACACAAAAATGTCTGTCACATTCCCAAAACACTCCGCCTGAAACTCTGTGACTGCTAAAAAAAAAAAAAAAAAACACATCCTTTATACAAGTAATGCAGTTAAAATTTGAACTTAGTACATTAACTTGAAATGATTACATGAGTTATAAACTGAAAAAAATTGTCCAAGCAGGGAAAAAAGTCAAGAATATGGATTCCATGAAAACAAAGAAGTAAAATTGAGTATTAATTTGCATTTATAGTTTTACGATCATATGTACTTATCACCTCTTTTAGAAAATACTCTACAGGAGGGTAGCTAGGTGGCACAGTGGATAGAGCACCAACCCTGAAGTCAGGATGACCTGAGTTCAAATCTGGTCTCAGACACTTACTTAACACTACCTAACTATGCAAGTCACTTTAAACACCCCCCCCCCCAAAAAAGAAATACTCTACAGCACTAAAGACTATTACTATGTGAATAACTAAAATTATTACTTTAACCATGAGGATTTCAACTTTTTATTTAAGTAGGCGGCAAAATTTGTAAAATGTTTTATAACTTGACCTTTCTTTTCCTTCATCTCCAATAGTCCGTATAAATTTTTTATGCATGGGTATTGATATAATATATGCATCTGTGCTGTATGATTATATTTAAATAAAAAACCTAATTTTCTCCTGTGCCCAACTTTTGGATTCTTCTACTATATCCCCACCTGGCACCTTCTCCTCTCTACTCCCTTCCCCTCTGATTTTCAATTTCTTTTTCTTCCAATAGACTATAAACTCAAGCCTTGACTCACCTTTCTCTTTTTATTTCATATATGCAGCTTAGAACGGTTCCTGGCACATAGCAAGCACTTAAATGTTTATTGACAATATATGTTTATATATATATAATATGTATATATTTATGTATTATATACTATATAATTATTGACAAACACATACCACTATCTTAATGTTAAATTTGACTAAATTAATTGACAATAAAAGATGAACCTTAATTAAGAAATATAACTGCACATGTTGACATGAAAAATAAAAAAGATACAGTTGAAAAAGTAATGGAATGTAGTGGGTAAGTTTCAGAGGAGCAGATTTATGCTGCAGACCTGACACTTAATGAGATACTATTAAATTGGTATTAATAATGATCAGCTGCCAGACTATAACTGAAGTAAATATCACAGTATTTTTTCTGATGACATTTTTATATGAATAAAATAACAAAACTACTCACCAAAGAAATTTTGAAGGAAAAAAAAAACAGTATAAAGTCAAAACTTCAGCTTAATGTTAACATCAACCACTCAACATTCCTACTAAATTAAATCTTCTCAAACACAAACACAAAGGTTTGCTAGTAAAGAGGGTAATCAAGTGACAATATTTTAAATCTAATAAAATTTAACATTAGGGTCTTGTTTGGTTGATAGTAAAAATTTAATGACATATTTGACATTATTGGTCTACCTGCCATCTAGGGGAGGGGATGGGGGGAAGAAGGGGAAAAATTGGAACAAAAGATTGTGCAATTGTCCATGCTGAATAATTACCCATGCATATGTCTTGTAAATAGCTATAATAAAAAAAAATTTTTTAAAAAATAAAGAATTTAATGACAGAGAAACACAAAAATGAAAGACAGAAGAAACAGCAGACACTCTTCATCCCATATGACCTGTGCAGGCAGCGCTCGAGATGCTGCAATGGTTTTGGTGAACAGCTAAGATGACATAAATGAGAAAGTACCATATGTAGTACAAACTAAAAAGGATCAAGAGGGAAAAAGAGTGGGAAGTGTTTTTTTTTAAAGGCAAAAAGTGCATCATACATTAACATTTTTCAGTTAAGCATTCTCAAATTAACAAATCTTAAAAGTGGCCTGGATTATGCATTATTATGAATTATTAACATTATCATGTTACATGATTTCCTGATAAAATCCATAATAAAGAGTTTAAATATATTTCAAAATGTAACTTGAAAGACAAATCAATTTTTGCTCCATTAGTTTTCCATTAAGAGTAAATTTCCTTGGTACCTCTTTTTAAAAGCACCTTGGGTCCAAAGTAAGGAAGACCTGAGTTAACAACTCAACTCAAACACTTACTTTATAACCTGGTCTGTCTCTGCTTCTCATCTGTAAAATGGGGATAAAAATAACAACTATCTCCTACCTAAAAATAATATTCCCAAGTGCTTTGCAAACCTTACAATACTGTATAAATACAAGCTACTAACATCTCCCCAAAGAACATCAACAAATACATAAGGATAGCATTTCTCTTACCTGTTGCTCCTCTGGTATTGGTCTGGAAAGGGTTTGTAGATGATGCCACAGAAGGACCAGGAGCAGCAACAAATGGATTTGTGGAAGGTGTAGCTAAAAAGAAAAATATGATATCCAAAAAAATAATCATTCCTTTTCCACAAAAATATTTTATATATTTACTATATAATCAACAGTTTTGTTCAGAGAAAACTATACCTTGGCTCATTAAATAAACATTTTTGATTACATACAAGAGTCTCTAACAAACATTTTTAAATGCATTCTTCTACACATTTATTTGTGCGGTATGTCAGAAATGGGAAAATGTATAAGAAACATAAACCTAATACTTTATGTTACCTCCAAATGGAGCAGGCACACTTGAAGAAGGAGGTTGTGTCTGTGTAGCAGCACCCACTGGTACTGTTCCAAAAACATTGCTGAAAATAAATATTTAAAAAGTCAAAATTGCCCAGTTTAAAAAAAAAGTTTCAAAAATCTGTAAGATTTTAATTATGAAAGGTGATAGTCAAGGAAACCAACTCTATTATACTTAACACAGCTTATGTTAACAGAAGAAATGAACCTATAAATAATGCTAGAACATAAGTCACTAATATGAACTGTCCTCCCATCTTAGTCTTTTTTTTTTAAATTCAAGAGAATCCAAGTAAACTGATTTTACTTTCACTTTTTTCTCAATGCAAGAAATGAGGAAAAAAAAAAAAAGACAACTTGGGATAATAATAATAATAAAAAAAAAAAAAAGACCTCCTCTTCTCCATAATGGCTTGCTTACAGAAAAACCTCAAGTTGAATTCTGTAATCTATTCCTCAGATTATTACTGGTAACTCCCTTAAGTTACCTTGTATTTACTTATCTGTAACCCATGAATTCTCTAAGGATATTTTCATTTTTTCTTGCATTCCATTATTTAGCAGTGCCATGTACATACTAGATACATGGACAAAGTGAAAGGAAAAATTATGAGATTTTTATTGCTAAAATATCAGAATTTGTGCTAGGCATAACTTACTACCTACTATCAGGACAATATTAGCAATATCAATGATTAAGCTGATACACAAGTCCTTGAAGTCAAGAACCCAAACCCTTTCCTCCCTCTACCATATTGGATACCTCCCAGACTGAGAACTGGGAAATTCATTCTCCAAATTCAGGTCCTTGTACACCTTTCTTATTCTAGATTTAATGTGAGGTTAAATTAGAGAGTAAGTAAAGGTACAAACATCTTAAATTCCATGGCTCATTGCTATTCTCCTAGTTACTGTCCTCTACTTTTTTTTTGCCATTTCATACGCAGTCTCACTTACACGAACTACCACTTAATTGATTCACTAATAAATACTTAAAAATCTTTTGCTCCTTCTAACTGACCTCTGCCACTTCTAGTGCTCAAATCCCCATCGCTTCAATATGGCTTCTTTCCTATTTTGGGGATGTTAAACATTAGCTGGATAAAGTCTCAAAATTGAGCCAATTTCAAACACTACAAATTCATGATATATTAAGTTCAATGGGTTTTTACTATTGTCTGATAAGTGTTAATTTCACCCTTATTAATGCTTTACTTTTGTTCCCAACAATGACTATATTGAACTTTCCTCTCCTCCTTTTAATCTTCATATCCTACACACATTTATCAAGTAACCCAGGCCAACAAAGACTAATTTCAAGGAACTCAATAAGGACAAATTGTTTATATTGTATGTGTGGAAATGTAAACCATATTCTAAGATTGTCATTAGTTATTGGGCAGCCCAAAAGAGAGATTGGATTCTGAGTATGATGTGATCCTAAAAAGAAAAAGTATATAAGAAAAGGTAAAAATATCAATTGTGCTATACATGAGGTGTGAGAGCAATTCCTTCACAGAGGAATTAGATGGGGAGGAAGTTCTGAAATCCTACTCATATCAGGAATGGGTTAAACAGTTAACAATACACACATATATACCTAGAAGGGTATAGCATCCTCCAAAATCTATAAAGAAATAAAAGGGGAAGTAAATAGGCTAAGGCAGGGTAAACCAGTGTGTAGATTAATAGGAATGGGATAAAGTGTACAGATTAATGAGAATGAGATTGGGGAAGAGGGAGTTTTAAGTAATAGCAAGGCAAGCTAGTACGTAGAAGTAAAGTAGAAGAGTAAGCAGCGTTAGAAAACAAGAAATACACATTAACAATAAGCAAGAACAGAATTTTTTTTTTAAGTAGATGTAGTAATCACTGATCTCAAAGTAATAGTTTTAAAAGATTCAATCAAAAGAGAGAAATCTATATGACAGCCATATTAATAGTTTTGTGTGTGTGTGTGTGTGTGTGTGTGTGTGTGTGTGTGTGTGTGTGTGTGAATCTGTGCTTAACTTTAGCCTACTTAAAGGTAAAAAAGGTACACAGCGCAGAACAAAGGATAACCTATGAGGAAATCAAATTTAAAAAAAAAAAACTTTTCTGAAATGGAAATTTAAGGCTACTAATTTTCAAATACTTTCATGTTCTCCTGTGGATATGACAGCTTTTTCTTCTATCTTTTTTTATTTTTCCTATTTGTTATTTAAGTTTTAAACAGACACAAACATTAGAAAGATATAAAGAGGCCAATAAGCTCACCTCCTCCATTCCGCAAACCTCAGCAGCAGCAGCATTCTCTCTTTCTACTCACTCCAACCAATATTATCCATTTATCTTGCCTCCTCTCCAGCATGTTACTTCATCACTCATCTCCTTTCTCCTGCATCTTAAATTTCTTACTAATCATTAGCTCCTTTCAATCAGGTAATACATTTCTTCAGCTCTCTCCAAAATATCCTTACCTTTGACTCTTTATTCCTAATATTTTTTGAAAAAGTTGCCCATACCTGAAAGTTTCCATTTCTTCGTTGTCCACACATACCCTTCTCTCCCTCAATATCTTGCATATGGATTTCTGACAGCAAGACTACTTATTCAAATTGTTCTCTTAAAAGCCACTAATGAATGACTGTCATTGCTGAATCTAAAAGTTTATTTTCATCCTAATAACCCCTCGCTTCTCTAACTACCCTGGCCGTAGTTCCCTACCCTTTCCCCAACTCTGACATGTTATTCCTCTTCTGTCCCTGTGCTCCCTCGCTTGGCAAATTTATTTGCCCTCACAGTTTCAATGAGGCAAAAGGTTCTAATGTAGAGTTAAAATATAATTTTGAAACAGAAAAAGTACCTGCTAACATTACTGGTAGAAGTATATGCATTGCTAGAGGTTGCTGTTGAGCTGAAAACACTGTCTAATTCTGCTAGAGCTGCGTACTTGTCTGACGATATACTTGACTGACTTGGCGTTGAAACAGCAGCACCTGTTGAAGCTTTAACTACTGTGCCGAAGCCACTTCCTTGGTCACCACCTAAAATTTTAAAAATTTCTTTTAAAAATATTGACGTAAAAGTTAGCTGCAATTATTATATCAAAGAAACTTTTTTCATGTGCCAATAAATAGTACTTAAAAACTGTTTTTGCATATAGATTTTGAAGGAAAAAATTATTGGGAATGAATAAAATAATGGGAATCAGTTAAACATAAATGTTACAAAAAAATGAAACTACTATTACACAGTATGACCTTAACGATAAAGCAGGAGTGGTAGATCAGTATACACATTAGCTTGGAAAATTTGGAATTATGCAATTAAAACTAAGAAATGTAAAAGCAATTCTATAAATAGCATGTCATCAACAAATTTATATATTTACTTCAGAAATTCTCTTCTAAGGCTGATTCTTGTAAGAAACTATACGATTTGTGTCTTTGTTCCCATGTGCGTGTACATAAACACACACACACACATACACACACTCACACACATATACACATATATGTATATACTATATGGATACCTATGGTATACATACACAAAAACACTTCCTTGGGTGGGTGAATTCCTAAAACATTAAGTATAAAGCAAAGTTTTGTTAATTATGTATTTTGTTATTGACTTCCATTTTGTAATGGAAAAAGAAATGCATTTGGAACTAGAAGCTTTGTCCAACTCTGTCATTTAGTACCTATAATCACTTAATGGTCTTTAGACTTCATTTTCCTCAACTGGGAAATGAAGGGAATATTGGAATAGATGCTCCATTTCATCTTCTAATCTACAATGCTTGAGATATATTCCCATTAGAAAATTTCTGTCCATAAGACTAACTGAAGTTGAGTAATATTGCAGAATTCTTTTAAAATTATTTAAAACAACAACAACAACAACAAAAAAAAAAAAAACCCATCATGAATGTTAAGGTTTGATCAGCTCACTAAATGCAATTATTACATCAGAAACTGCTTTCTTCTTGAGATGACATCTGTAAAAGAAACAACACTACAGGTTTTCTGTTTAAATCTTTAGAAACAAAACAGGTTGGAGGCATTTTTGGTCAGAATTTGATGGAATTGCTTAATCCCCGATGGCAATGTCTTTTAAAATCCCAGGTTTATAAACAAATGGCTTATAATTAACTTTTTCTTCAGCCAAGAGATTTTTGACTAAGGTTAATAACATTTAAAGAAGACTTAATTGTTGATGTCTGTTGAAAAGGTATGACCAAAGGGCTTTCAAGAAATTACACAGCAGCTATTCTTTCTTCTTCAGGATCAATATTAAATAAGGATAACTTTGCAAATTACTTGAAGAGAATAGAATTCCAGTACATGGAGAAATGACTGTGTAAGATTTTTAAATAGCTTCCAGAATACCATCCGAGTAAAGAATAGGTACTATAAAATGTCATCTCTTCATAATTCTATGTTTAATTATAAGTTTTCCTTTAAATTAAGATTTTAAAAAATATAATGGATATTTTAGCCAATTTTCAGTTTTCATAATATAAAACTATGCTACAAACGTTTTGAAATGTGCAAAAAAAAAAAAAAAAAAAAAAAAAAAAAAACCCTGAAGACCAGAAAGTTTAACATTGTTTTACTAGTTAATGCTAGTAAATCATAAACAAGTTTAGATATGAATTAGACAGATTTAGAGACATAATTAAAATATTCTTCAGACTAATGTATTGGTGGTAAAATCTGTCTCAGAATATCATCTCTTGAGTTTTCCAGATGCTAATGTCTTCCATCAATTATGCCATTGCCATCCACTACTTAAATATGATCAGATCTACTTTCTGACATGGGAATTTGGAAACATGATTTATTTACACTTTAGTACCAAGAGACTCTGTACAGCTTGTACTTTAATGACATTCATTTGATTGCTTCAATTCTATTCATGGTTACTATAGTGCCTCTGACAAAGCCATGAAAACAATTAAGAGAACATCAATATGAACACTATTTAGCTAAAGTCTCAAGCCCTGGGTTTCCCCAATTATGACTCTCTGGGTGTTTGTTCCCTCCTCCCCCCATTTAGTTAAATGTGTGTAAAGATAACATCTTAGACACTGTAGTTGTGAAAAATGACTAATGGTACTAAATGAATTGTGTTTAATTCCCATAGAAGTCTTAATTATTAAAATTTAAAATGTCTTCCTTCTTGTTTGAAATGAGATTACTTTTCAAAATTATCTCAATATTCTTAGCAAGGTAAACTTTGCTTTTTCAAAACCAAGAAAGGTATTATTCTCAAATTTAATGAATGTATTTGCATTTACAACACACAAGAACTTGGGGAAATTTTCTTTAGCCTTAGTACCTTGCCCAGTACTGAAGATATTGTCTAAATTAGCAAGTGCCGCATATTTGTCAGTTGTCTGAAGATTAGCTTTTTTCGTTACAGCTTTATTGATGGCTGTTGCAGTTTGATGACTCTGGGAAGAATTGAAGGCTCCAAAATCAGCACTGGAGGATTTAGGGAAGTTATCAAAATGGGCAAAATTAGCATTTACTGATCCCACACTTCCACCTGTAATGAAATAAAAATACTTATATTTTATATAGTCTAACCTCAATAGTCTTAGATATGACAATACAATTGCTTTATTTGAATGTAAACCTACATCCTTAAAGTTCAAGTTTCCTAAGTAGAAATGATTTTCAGCCTTAAGATGACTTTTATATTTTATTTTTCAGGGTGTTTGTAAAATGAAAGGTACATACTTCTACTCTAGCTTTTCATTTTCCTAGTTATCAAAATTAATGTGTTACCTAAGCAGTTACCTTATTCATGAAAGACCTTTCTATATACCAATTGTGCTAAACATACATTATTTTTTAGTTGTCAAATAAAATATTTGGAAAAGAGATAAAATATGCTATTTAAAGTTTTCTGTAAACTTCATGGAGGCACGGTTCAAACAAATACTTAGTCTATTAAACAAAAAATGAAAAATTATTTGGTTTAGAAGTTCAGAGTCCCTAGATTTGTACTAATGTTAAATTTCATGTAATTATTCTAATGTATACAACACACTGAGAAGAAAATATGCTCACGGGGGAGAGCTCCTTCTACACACACACACACACACACACACACACACACACACACACACACTCACTTTATATCTATGTATTTGTATGTAATTTGTATATTACCACTATCACTTATGCATATACAACACACACAAGTATGTGTGCATATTCATATATGTATATACATTATAGATGTACAAATACAGGCATACAAGCACACACATGTGAATACACACACACACACACACACACACACACACACGTCAGCAAGTCACAATGCAAAGAAAGCTGGCCTCAATAAGTTCAAGTTCTACCTCTAAAACATACTAGTCGTGGACCTTAGATAAATCAGGGGTCCAAAAAAAGTCAAAACTATTTTCAAAATAATGTCAAGACACTTTCGTTTCTAATATGAAAATTTCACTAACTATAGCCCACATAAGTGCCCCCTGAAAGATCCTCAATAATTTTTAATATTATAAAGGGGTCCTGAAACCAAAAAGTTTGAGAACGTCTGCCCTTGACAATGATATCACTTCCCAATAAAAAAAAAAAATTACACACACACACACACACACACACACACACACACACACACACACACATCATATATGCACTGAGAAGAATTTTCATATCGATCCATAGAAATTCAAAGCAAACCCTTAATAAAGGTCTAAATTACTGAACTGTCAAAGGTCTGGGCATTTGACAGTACATTTCTAAGTCTTATATACTCCATTCATCCTTAGAATGCAAATCATTCTGACACAGTTTAGTTGAGTCAAGAACAATATCCAGTCAATCAGCTTAAAAACAAGAAAGCAAAATATTTGGGTACCAAGCCAATACTTCTAAAAAGGGAGGAAAGAATTTTTCTTTCAGGAAAAAAATTTATTAAAACATTATCAACAAATTAGAAATTCTGAAACAAATTACTGACAGTTGTGACTTGATGATAGTTTGAGGATATTTTTAAAATGTTATTTGCTGTAGTTAGTTATTTTTCTTTCTGAAAAAGAAGATAGAATCTATGAGAAGATTATATGAGAATTAATCACAATACACAGGGAGGTGAGTAAGGCAAGCAGCTACATCATTAATAGAAAATTCTCTGTTTTATAATAAGGCCAGTAAATGGACCAATGAATCCCAGAAACAGTAGTTAGTGGGAACTTTAGCAATTTAAATTGATGTCTATCAATTTAGATGAAGCAGTCTGCAAGGTGGAGAACAGCCAAGTTATGACAATAAACAACATGGAATCTTAGAAACACTGAGGCTTAGACCATATGGTTCCAGAACTATATGATCTTTAGAGGGAGTCCAAATACCAGTCAACCAACAATGGGGTTGAGTAGTTAACTTAGCCCAAAAAGGAGCAGAAGCAATCACCATGTGCTTAATAAATTATGCTTCAATGAGTCAACCAAAAGCAGAAATTCCAGAATCCAATGGAAAGAAAAGGGAGGAGGGAAAGGAAAAGAAGAAAATGGGAGAGAAGGGAAATGGTGAAAAGCACTAACAGAAAGTTAAGCAGGAAAGGAGGAGAAAGGAAGAGACAAAGTAAAAAAGAGAATGGGAGGAGATTAACAGAAAAGGAAAGAGTAGAGGAAGGAAAAAAAAGGAGCGGAAAGGAAAAGGAGGGAAAAAAAAATAAAGAAGACAAAGGGGCAAAGAAAAATTATTGGTCTCTTTCCAAAGCCATGGAGATTTCTAATAAAAGCAACAATTGCAAAGGTAATAACAGAAACAGTAAAACTCAAGGAAGACAAATCTTAAAAGGAAAGTTCAAGAAAGGTCTCTTCTTTTCTAGGGAGCCTAAAGTATATACAGAACTCCAATAGATTTAAGGCCAGATAAACTAGACTGAATAAAGTCCACAAGGGGAAAATGGGAGGAAGGAGGAATGACTCGGGGGAGAGGGAGAAAAGTGAATCAGTAGGAAGGCATTGGAGGTGGCAAGAACCTAAAGAAGCCTGTAGAAACAATGGGGTTCCCATAACCATAGATACGGACATAACAGGCCAACTTTAGATGGAGACATCTAAAGACAGAAAACTAGAGAAACCTGGAACAACTGCCTTCAAGGAAAATATCTGGAATAAAGGAAATCGTGAGAGAGAAAGAGAAATAAGAATAAGACTTGATTTCTTGGCTCTTGGCCCACAGAATCATGCCTTTGCCTTTCAAATTATTTTAGTCAGTCTTTTGTTTTTTTCCTGAGGCAAAGAGATAGAAAACTGGTCTGAAGGTTTCATATGCCAACACTTACATTAATGGCTGTATGACCACTGAAAATGTCAATCTCCAAATAATTCTCTTAAGCTGCAGAAAGGTGTTTATTTGCTTTAGTAGGACATTCTCCTTCAGAACTCCCTACACTAATGCAATCACAGAACTTATGTTTCTCTACAGGGTTTAGTATAAAAAATGTTTAACTCCCCGAAGATAAAAATTCTGTATCACTTTCAGACTGCTAGAGAAAAAGAAGTACAAGGAAAGTTCTCTCTTCTGGCAAATCTGGAGCAGAAAAGATGGCAGGACATCATAAGGAAACTGCAGCAAGAGCATGCTTAGGCAAGAAATTAAAGGGGGCATCAGTTGAAATAAGACAGCTCTTCGTTTAGTCCGACCTGATGTCTAGCTCCTGCCAGCTATGAAATTTTTTAGGTCTCGGACAATCCAATCTCTGGTACCTACTCTTTTATAAGGCACTTAAAACTTCTATGGGCCTCAATTTCCTCATCTATAAGATCAACAGGAGTTGGACTTGGCTTTTGATTAACTTCTCAGCTCTAAATTCATAACCCCAAATAAATTTATTTTCTGAATATGTTTTCTCCAGCAATGAAATAATAAAGATAATGTTTAAATTATATAACTATTTATCTCAAAGGGCTGATTTATAAAACTTCTACCAAAATAAATTTTATTTGGTTCTCAAAAAACATCTTATTGTTTCCCCAACTGAATTTAGCAATATAGGAATGAGCTGAATAAAATTTAGAATGTGAAAATTTTAAAAGATGAACTGAGCAATGAATTGAAAAGTAAAAATAAATGAAATATTAAAGAAATATAGCACAAAACACAAGCTAGACTTCCTACATGATGTTAGGACTTACTGTGGAAAGCCTGGAGAGGAAAAGCTGAAGTAAATTCCCCATAACTGCAGCTGGATGAAAGCATTCTAAATGCTGGATGGCCAGAAATAATTTGGAGTGAATTTTGTAAAGGAAGGGAAGGAGAATGGAAAAAATAAAATTAAAAGAAAATGTTTTAACACAATGCACAAAGTTGAAAGGAAAGTAACAAGCCAAAGATTTAGGCAAATAGCAATTGTTAAATGAATTTTTAAAAATAAGAATTTGAGAAATGAATTAAGACTTTAAATACCATAGTTCCTACACACAAAGTCTTTTACAACTAAGGAGTCAATGAAAATCTTTTGTTTTCTAAGATTTTGGAGTTGAATAATTAAATTTGTTATGGTGTCAAAAAGAAATCATTTAATTTTCCTTACAGACATGAGATTAACCAAAATTAATAAACAATAAAACACAATTCAAAAAACCCTTTTACATGAAAGCTTTAATAGGTCAGAATAAACTTTTCATAGCCTTAATGTGTAGGAAAGAAAAGTGGGAGACAATGTTATGGATTATGATTTATAAAAGCGTAGGAAAAAAAAAAAAAAACTATTCATTTTAGGTTTCCCCAGAGCTACGTAATGAGGATTGTGTTAGGTAATTACATAAAATGAACTTAAGAATAATTTTTTAAAATATTTACATCTAGAAAGATTTTTTTATTTGAAACAAAAACACAAATAGTTAAGCATAATGCTATATAGCTCTACCTGTAGGTTGGGGCTGAAAAGGAGAGTGACTTGCTGTGGGGAAACCTCCAAAATTACTCGAACCACTAGACTGTCCAAATGCATCAAAGTTTGCAAAATCTGCATTTGCAGAATTCTGAGCTGTAAATGGCAAGGAACAAGACATGTTAATGAATATGGAAAAGAGAAAACAAAAGGAAACAGATGACAAATGAATATTTGGGAAAACCTTTGTGTGAACCACAATTTAAATTACATTATAAAATTAATTACTAAGCTATAGCATCAACTAATTCTAAAATTTTCAACTCAGTTTTTACTGAAACCAATTTATGCAACTTTGCCCCAAGAAATTCTAACAACAAATTTCTTGTGATGTTAAACCTTGTGAATAAGGGACATACATGCTTTGTGCAAATTGATATGGCAAATTATATGAAACTCTGAGGTTATATATGATCAAATGTAATGACAAAGCAAACATGAAGATACAATATTGCTATGTTAGCCTAATTATACAGTATGAATTAACTTAGTGGATTCATTACATAAAGTATTTTTTGTCTTATTTTTATTTAAAAAAACAAAAAAGTATGAAGAAATTAAAATAACAAAAAATCAGCAAGATAGTCACACTTCAGTGATAGTCATCCCAATTATATAAATTCTGATTGCTTTCAACTTCAAACAATTATTAGACTAAGGGATAGTAATATTTAAAAATTAAAGAGCAGAAATTTTAAAGCATCTATTTAAATTTTTTTTTTTTAATTAAGCAATCTTCCTCCAATGAAAGCATGTAAGAGAGAACAAGAAGTGGTCATAGAGTAGAGCAGATGCAGGTGTCCTATGTGGTGCAGAAGAGGACACTAAGAGAAATCCCATTCTTAAATATGCTCTTTAAAAGGGGGGGGGGGGGGGGGGGTTAAAGAGCAATTTCTTGGAGGAAGAACTTTTTTAACCTACATCTGGTTTTTTTTTGGTTAGGCCTTATCTCTCTTTTCAACCTTTGGAATTACAATGGAAAAGAGTTACTACAATACTCTGCTTATATTTTTAAACAGTCTTTCACTTTATTCCTTACCATAAATCATTTGATACTATATATACTGGCCTACTTGCAATTCATGCAATATGACATGCTATATTCTGTCTGGGCCTCTGCACTGACTAGCTCCAAATTATGGAATGTTTTACATAATGAATTTCCTAGCTTTCTTCTAAACTCCAATGAAATCTCATCTTATAAAGGCTGCTAGGTCTCCTGAGTTGCTGATGCCTTCCTCTCAGATTGCCTTCCAATTACTCTGCATTTACCTTACAAGTCATCTATATATAACCTCTCAATAGAATATACAACTTTTGCCTCTTTTTATCTTCCACACTTAATACAATACCTTGCACTTTCAAAACCAGACTCTATTCAATTTCTTCTTTCTATCCCTTTGCACAACACAATCCATTCTTAATAGCATCTCTGAGAATTGGTACTGTCCTTTCAGTGCATCTTCCTATACAAAAATGTTTTTCCAATTCCCCCCAATTGTCAGTGTCCTCTCTCACCTCAACTTCTTTTGTTTTTGCATCTCTATACACATGTGTTCTTTTGGTCCTGAAGCCTGACTTTTTAAAACTCCCTAAGAGGCGGAACAAACTTACTTTTCTATTTGTATCTACAGTCATAATATAGCACAATATTGGCATATATATATATATGTAAATGTTTAATAAATGCTTCCAACCTCCTTCTATCCTTCAATGCTTCCTTGCTTTTATTCATATTTTATCTGCCAATAGAATATAAGTTCCTTGAGGAGAGAAAATGCTCCAACTGTAGAATTTAGACAAGAACATTCATGGTAAAAAGAATAGGAGGCAGTTCTTTCAGAACATAGAAATAAAAAATAATAATGATAAATAAAACTAGCACTTATCTTTCATTTATTAGTGTAACTTGATAAGTATCATTACAAACCTCTAATATAGTTTCCTATGAAAATAAGGAGAATGTAATTTAGTTCTCAATTTAAAGCTGGAACTATATTCTCAATAAAGATTGGACTGCTTAAAATAAAATCCAAAGTTTCGAGTGATAAAAGATTCTTTACCTCTTTTTTGTGTTATCACTGACACCTCTGGCAGTCTTATGAAACTTCCTTTTTACAACCACATCTTTAAATTTATACAATAAAATACAGAGGATTATAAAGGAAACAATTTAACAGTGATTACAATACTTTTAAAAAGTAAGATAATGAACCCAAATTAAGAATCCCTGCATTCAGTGTTCTTTCAGGCCATATCCAATTATGAAATTCTCTGTATATAGACTATAAACTATATACACTAGACTATGGTCAACTTCCTTTCTGACTAGTTGGAAAGAGTAGAAAAAGACCAATGGTTGAATTCTGCCTGACATTTCCCAGCTATTATGACTCTGGCAAAAATCACTCAATCTGAGTCTCAGTTTTCTTATCTATATATGGAAAATAAAGGGTTGGTTATACTACTGAATTCACAAGACTGTTAGGAGGAAAGAGTCCAAAGAACTAAACAATACGTTGTTGATGGAGTCGTGAATTGTTTTCTTCTTAATACTCAAGAGTCAAATCGTGCGTTCTCCCTGACTATAAAAAAATGGTCTGCTATAAGCTTAGCTCCAGAAAGAAGTCAAGAAAAGTCGCATCTCCCCATTAGCTGCAGAAACGAAGGCCTACAGATATTAAATATTGCATCTACTTATAGACATTATGTAGAATATGTTGACTCTGATGAGCTCTTTTTTCTTTTCTTTTTTTTTTTTGTTGCAAGTAGTTGCTTTATAGGAGTAGAAGTGGGAGTGACAAATTCAAAGATAGGAGTTTTGTTAGATATTAACAAAAAAACCTAAAATGTTAAATCACTCAGATTAAGATTAATGAAAGTTTTTTAAATGTTAGCAGTACAACAAAGGATACTGAGACTTAAACTAATAAAGTAACTTATCTCAAAAAGAAATCCACGTTTTCTGCAGGAAAGTACATTTATATAAACATTGTTGTGGACAATTCTAATTTTAATCCATTTACTAGGTCATCAATCTATTTATGACATGATCAAATAAGCAAACAAACAAAAAAACTGGAAAAACTGGTGATGAGAGCTTTGTCGTTCAACAGTAACTTCATCTGTTCTATCCAAAATATAAAACATAAAATTAGCTCATATTACTTGCAAGGACTTCTAAAAAGGAAGATTGACTCATAATGACTCAGATTTAGAATTTAATATAAAGCAAATTATTTCTGAGCAAAACTACAGCATGCTAATGGCCCAAGGCCCAAGGGACTCTTGGGTCATTTCTTATTATTTGTAAAATATATTATTTAATATACTATTAACACATATGTGTGTATATGTGTGTATCCACAAATACATATTTATCATTTAACATTCAAGTTAACTTTTAAATGGATTAGGTAAAGGGGGAAAAAAAAAAAGACTTAAATGACAATTCACTCTTAAGATACAGAATTTATGCATTCCATGGAAACTCTCTGCTTTACAAATAATGGTGGCAATACTGTACCCTTATAGATACATGCAGACATTACATTTTCTTTCAAAAGTTGTTTTTGCTTCTATAGAAAAAGGCCCTAAAAACCTAAAATGTGTACCCACAAGAAATTCAGTATTTGACTCTCCTTAAAGGATGTTTTACATTTAAAGAGATCAATAATGTTAAATGCTAACTGAAATTCTAATCACTTGTTCAAAGTGATTCATGTTCAAAATACTTGCTCAAAAATATAAAGAAATTTGAAATGTATGAAATAATTGTTACCCTGATGTCTATGAACACTTATTTCAATTTACCATTAAAAAAAAAAAGACCAAAACATGCCTGGCACATAGGTGCTACTAAATAATATGCTACTTATAAATGCTTCTTGGTTGAATGATTTTAGAAATCTGCTATTGAACTGTTATGATGATAAACAGAGAAACACTGAAAAAATGACTACAGATTAAATCCAAATAAAGTTGAAAACTGAATTTAATTCAGCATAAAATATTATATATTATGAAAAGGAAGACAAACTTCCTGTTCAGGTTTTAAGTTATAAACATACTTTCAATTGTCAACAGCTGCATACACAAGGTAACAAAGCACTAGTCTCATTTAACAGGTAGGAACAAGAGGTATACATTCTGGTTAAAAAGAAAACTAGTACACTCTTGGGAAATCTGGAAGTAACAAACAAAATTCTTCTGGCTTTTTTGATGTTCAGAAATTATATCAACAAAAACAAAATTACTTCAGAACTTCTAATAACAGATCTCAATTCAGATGAGAATGTCCTTATCCCAAAAATTCAAGTAGCTCATCTCACAGAATTAGTGTGAAAATAAAAACAAAACAAAATTTGGAAATCACTAATTTACAAAACTCATATAAATCATGTTGTATATGATACAGGCTCCTTTTTCTTTTAGCCTCAAAATTATGACATTAAAAGACAAAGGAGCAAGAATGAGTTCTGGCCAATGCCCCTATTCATGAACAGGAAATAAAGAAAAAAAAGTACAGATTCTGAGTTGGCCCTCAAATCACAGTATGATAACAAAAAGCTTTTTTTTCTACTGGTGCTTCTCCATTGGTTTAATATCTCTTAAGGCCAATTGACCACATAAATTTGAAAGAACGTACTTTTTGAAATGGTGATGGAGTTATCTCTCCCTATCTGATTAATTTGTTTCCTTCCTCATTATCTAATACAATATTTAAATAGTACTAATGTAAGCTGCTTGATCTAGCCTAAAAAAAGTGTCGTGTTATTTAAATAGCCTGTTACCTTGACATTTGAAAGAAAAAGGAAAATCTAGATTATGTAAATTCATAATACCTACACTAAAAGGCAAACTTAGCTCAAACAATACATTAATTTCTGAAAGTTTCCAATACATGAATAGACCTAGAGAAATTTAAGAATAGTTTAAATGACAGTATATATAGGAAAGGTGATGTGGAGACTAAACTAAAAACAATTCACTAAATAAAAAGACCTTAGGGCTAGACAAGGTCTTCTTTAGCCCAATATATGGTATTGGAGCCCAGAATCTAAAAAGATTACCATACACCAAAAAATAAATCTATTATCTAGATTTTCAAAATAAAAAATTTTTGTTGGTGGAATTGTGAATACATCCAGCCATTCTGGAGAGCAATTTGGAACTGTGATCAAAAAGTTATCAAACTGTGCATACCCTTTGACCCAGCAGTGTTACTACTGGGCTTATATCCCAAAGAGATCTTAAAGAAGGGAAAGGGACCTATATGTGCAAGAATGTTTGTGGCAGCCCTGTTTGTAGTGGCTAGAAAGTGGAAAATGAATGGATGCCCATCAATTGGAGAATGGTTGAGTAAATTGTGGTATATGAACGTTAAGGGGAATATTATTGTTCTGTAAGAAATGACCAGCAGGATGAATACAGAGAGGACTGGCGAGACTTACATGAACTGATGCTAAGTGAAATGAACAGAACCAGGAGATCATTATATACCTCAACAATGATACTGTTTGAGGATGTATTCTGATGGAAGTGGATCTCTTCGATAAAGAGAGCTAATTCAGTTTCAAATTCAGATCAAATTCAGAGCAAAGATGGACAGAAGCAGCTACACCCAAAGAAAGAACACTGGGAAATGAATATAAACTGCTTGCATTTTTGAAGAAAGAACACTGGGAAATGAATATAAACTGCATTTTTGTTTTTCTTCCCGGGTTATTTATATTTATACCTTCTGAATCCAACTCTTCCTGTGCAAGAAGAGAACTGTTCAGTTCTGCACACATATATTGTATCTAGGATATACTATAACCTATTTAACATGTATAGGACTGCTTGCCATCTGGGAGAGGGGGTGGAGGGAGGGAGAGGAAAAATCGGAACAAAAGTGAATGCAAGGGATAATGTTGTAAAAAATTACCCTGGGATGGGTTCTGTCAATTAAAAATTATTAAAAAAAAAAAAAAAAAAAGAAAGAAAGAAACAACCAACAGGATGATTTCAGAAAGGCCTGGACAGACTTACACAAACTGATGCCAAGTGAAATCCCAGGAGATCATTATATATTTCAACAACAATACTATATGATGAATCAATTCTGATGGACCTAGCCATCTTCAGCAGTGAGATGAACCAAATCAGTTCTAATGGAGCAGTAATGAACAAACCAGCTACACCCAGCGAAAGAACTCTGAGAGATGACTAAGAACTATTACATCGAAATCCCAATCCCTTTATTTTTGCCTGCTTGCATTTTTGATTTCCTTCACAGGCTAACTGTACAATATTTCGCAGTCTGATTCTTTTTGTACAGCAAAATAATGGTTTGGACATATATACCTATTTTGTATTTAATTTATACTCTAATAATTATATTTAACATGTATTGGTCATCCTACCATCTAGGGGAGGGAGTGGGGGGAAGGAGGGGAAAAATTGGAACAAAAGGTTTGACAATTGTCAATGCTGTAAAATTACCCATGCATATAACTTGTAAATAAAAAGCTATTAAAGTTTTAAAAAATAATTTTTAAAGATTCACTTTTGTCTTTGATTTTAACATTCATTACTAAAGGAAAATTTTTGCCTAATTTTCAATCTCAAATTAAATCCCTTTAATTCTTTAGTAACCTTCTATTCATCAAAGTCCTTCCACAAAATAGTCCAATATCAACAATAGTTAAAATATACAAAAAGAACTTCTTTACATTTCAACTACTTTAAAATTTCCTTTAAAATGGATAATGCAAATTTTAGTGATGATTTGTTTGATGAAACTGATAAACTAAAACCTGAACTGGAATGACTAACATAACACAACAAACTTAAATGTATTAAAATCAGTGAATTATTTGTATTGAAAAATATATGTCCATGTATACATATATGTATTTAACTTATACTTTAACATATTTAACACGTATTGGTCAACCTGCCATCTGGGGGAAGGAGGGAAAAAGTTGGAACAAAAGGATTTGCAACTGTCAATGCTGAAAAATTACTTATGCATATATCTTGTAAATAAAAAGCTATAATAATTAAAAATTAAGTTAAATTTTAAAAAAAGAAAATATATGTCCAGAAAGAACACTTCTTAACACATTATATATTTGAGGCAGCTATCAAACAAAAAGCTTACCTGTATGACTATTGAAATGTGCAAAGTTAGCAAAATTTGCTGTAGCAGTTGACTGTGGAGCTGGAGCAGCAAAGATGTCTGAGCCAAGGTCACTCAAGAGGTCAAATTGCTTCTTTTCTTGCTGCTGCTGTCCTTGAGCGCGAACTACAACAGGGGACTACAGAAATATACCAGCTATAAAGAAAAATATCATCTCCAAATTGCTCTAACAAAATTTTTAGATACGATTATTATCTCTAATCCACAAAATTTAAGGTTTAAGACCAAGTAATTGCAAGTAGATTTTTTGTTTTAATCACTCTTTCATACAAATAATAGTCAAAAAGAATCTGTCAAACAGCAAAATTTGAATGAATTGTAAAACTTGCCATAGTATGGACTGACTTATAGCACATTGACAGAATACATGACAGATGATTAAAACAAGCTACAGATACTGAGTTACCCAAATTGTCACAACTAAAGAATGGCAAAGTCAAAACTAAAGCCTTCTGACTTCATTATTATAGCACGACATTGTAAGTCCATACTACAAGACTGCATTTTAGTCAGGACCATACTATGCAAAAGATAATCTCTGTGGACATTCTATCATAAGAAAAAAGGATGATACTGAAGACTTTTTTCCCCTCTCCAGAGCTGTGAGCGGGGGGGAGACGGGGAGGGTGGTGCCAAGGGAGGAACATAGACTCAAAATACTCTTTTGTCAGAGTTTGAATTAATTTTTTGAAATTTTTTTGAAAAAAATTTTTTTTTAAAGTTCGTTATTTTCCAACAATACAAGTTGGAAACTGTCCTATTCTACTGTAAGGTTGTAAAGGCAATGTGCTGATAGATAACTCTGGTTTCTATCATGAACTGAAGCCATACCAAATTTCTACATCATAAGAGAATCTCAGAATTTGAAGAGACTTCAGAATCACCTATAAGTTATAAATAAAAATTCTACCTTTCAGTTTATACAACACTAAATCAGCAAAAAACTGATACAAGGCCACAAGGAAGAAAAGTTTCTTCATTCCACAAAAATCCTGGAATTTTTAATGATCAAAATCAATAGCACATCAAGCCCATTCTTGATTATACTGAAGAACTGAGACAGTACTTTAATAAAAACAATTCCTCTCAGTAAATCCTGCACTTTCCCAGATTATTCTATAATCTCCTTTACTAGATCTTAGGTCAGGCTACATTCACACAAGTGTTCCTCAAGATTCTGTTCTGGATCCTCTTCCCACCATTTGATTTTACTTTCAGCTCCCAAAGATGCAATTATGAGTTCTAGGATGACAATTCTCAAATCTACTTAGCCAGCCCTAACATTTCTCCTGATTAGCAGTCTTGAATCTCCAGCTATTTATTACACATTGCAACCTGCTTGTCTTAAACTCAACATGCCCCAAAGTGAATTTATCGTCCTCAACTCCTTATCCTCTCTAATATCTTTTGTAGAGATTCCCTTTTTATCTATGACACAGACACACCAGTGCAGACTCATCTCTTCAGGTATGGACTATGACCATAGCCTGCTGGAGGTTCTGCCTGCCTTAAGCCTCTCCCCACTACAGTCTATTTTCTATTCAGTTGTCAAATTAATCTTTCTAAAGCTAAGTTAGATATGACCACATAATTCCCTATTCCATAAAATCATCTGGCTTTCCAAGTCCTTCATGAATTGCTTCTCCCACCTCAGACAACACTGGATGTTCCTCACAAAAATTTCTCCCTACTTCCCAAATTCATGTTCTTTCACTGGCTGTCCCACTGGCCTCTGATTCTCCCCCTCCTCATCTCCAAGAGTCAGCTAAAATCCACCCTTCAAGAAACCTTTCCAATACTGTCTCCCCATTGAACACTTCCCACGTGTCCTGTGTGCATCCTCTTTGTCTCCCATGTTGGACTGTGAATTTATGAAACATAGGTAATGTCTTTCACCTTTCTTGTCACCTTTAGCCCACAGCTTAAGTGGGCAGCATGTCAGACTTAGAGTTTGCTCAAACACTGAAAAAGGTCTTTCCCCTCCCTGGACCTCAGTTTTCTCATCAATAAAAATTTCAAACTAGATATTCCAGATTCCCTATTCTAAATTCTATGATCTTATGAAAGGATTATAATATAATATTAGACAGACCTTTGTGATTACTAGAAATAACAAAACCAAACCCATTCAATCCAAGATGCATTGGGGGTGGGTGGGGAGGAGTATAAAAATAGCCCCATGATTTAGAAACATAAAATTCTGACCCTGAAATAGACCCGGAAAAATTACTTGGGTAAATCAACCAAATAACCTAAGTCTCAGTGTGCTCATATATAAATTGCGAATAATGCCTATGTTTCATTCATGCCATTTATTACATATTTCCCTTGGAACCCTTTTCTCCTAGCCTATTAAAATTCTTGAAAACTGGTAGACAGATTTGGAAAAAAATATATAGATTTAGATAAGAATCTTAAGACTATATACTAAACCTCAAATACATTGCCTAAATATAAAAGGTCACTTTTTTTTTAATTTCAGAAAATCAAGAAGTATCTTGCAAAAGTATGATTTAACCAATTTTAACCAACTAAAATAGTCATTAATGGCCACAAAACATTTAATATTTTGAAGTTTCTTTTACAATAAAATTAATATAGCTACACAAAAGTTGTACTATGTTTTTACAGCTTTTGGAGGCAACTGAATAAAAATATTTATCTCCTATACTTAAGGACAAAAGGTTAAAAACATCTACATTTGATGACCCTCAATTCTAACTATGTATATACACTGTGTAATTGAACCTTAGGACATTATACTGTGAGCATTAGTAACCATTTAATTAACAACAATAAGAAAAACAATGGTGTTTCAAACATTTCCCATTGTGGTATTTATTCTACCTTAAAGCATAAATCATAAAAAAAAAAAAAAAAAAAAAAAAAAAAAAACTACTCACTTGGCTGGGTGTGCCCTTATTCAAGTGTAGGGCTGGTGCTGTCTCTCCTAAAAGCGATTTAAGTGGTTTGACCTCAGGTGTGCTGCTTGTACTACTAGCAGAAGACCCAGATATAGATGCATGGACAGATGCTACAACTTTTGCTTGTTCAGGAGGAACATACCTAAATAAAACATCAAGTATTAGAATTGACACAATCTTTTAAGTTTAAAAGTCAAAGAAATGTTGTTTCTACATAATTGGATTAAATAATGCTAAGGATTATACAAATACTAAAATACAAGAAGTAAACTTATCAAAGTTTTACTTTTTTTTAAAGTAACCTTTTTTGATCAAACCAGCATTCCTTCAAAAGTATATGGATGTAGCTAAATAACATGTACATATATATATATATATATATATATATATATATATATAGAAAACTAGAAAGCCAAATGCATTGAAAAATCTTGTTAAAAATATTTCCAATGTGTATTAATGAAATTTCCTTCTGTGGTGTGATAAATCTTTAATGTAAAATTTCTTCTAATTCTTTAAGATTACTGAAATCGGCTTGCAATGATATGATACATGATTGTGAAATGTCAAATTATTTTGTAACTAATCATAAATTCTATCAACCAAACCAAGTCAATATACATATTTAGATTCAGAGATTTTAATATACAGGTGGCAGAGGAAAGCAAAAAGTGTGTTAGAAAATAAAGTTAAGGAATAAGAAATAAAAAGAAAATACTCAAACTATTTAAGAGACTTGTTTTGTTCTTGAAGTTTGTTTTTTTTTTAATAAAAAGATACTTGTAAAACAGGTCACCCCAAAACAAGCCTAAAAATTGTTTCAAAATTAAATCTAAGAAAATCGTCTTCCATATATATGTTATAACACAAGCACATACATGCACACGGGAAATATGGCTTGGGAGCAGCACATGAATTGTGAGGAGGATTGGAGCTGATGGGTTAACAAGAAAATGTTCCTGTTTTGGTGAGAAAGATTGGAAGGTGTGGCTTCATTTCTCATTATGCTAAGAGTTCCTAGGTCTTGAGAAGAAACAAGACATGAGTCAATACTGGAGAAAGAAGACAGGATGATGATTCAAGCTGAGCAAGAGCCAAGCTGAGCAGACTGCCTGCATATCAGAAATATTTCTTATAAGAAGCCAAGAGGAAGCACTTTATGAGGAAGGGGGAAGGGAAAAAGACAAGGGGAGAAAAGAAGGAAGATAGAGGGGTGGAGAAGGGAGAAAAGGAGGAAAAGGGAAGAAGGATAGGAATATTTGTCAGGTTAAAAAATGACTAATTAGGAGAACTGTAGAAAATAGTGCAAAGTAAGTTCATATATAAAGATAAACACACACACACACACACACACACACACACGCACTCCAAACATAATTATGTTCAATGGGTACTCGTATTAAAATCAAGCAAAAAAAAAAAAATTTATACACTTGTAAAAAAGTTTTCACCAATACAGATTTCCTACAATGAAATTTTTCATGTACATAGAATACTGCAGATTGTACTGAGTCACAATATAATATACAGCTTCTGCAATAAGATTCATGGTTACTGGCCAAACATAGTCACGCGTATATGTGTATGTGTGCATATGCACAAGCACAACCATGCATGTGTCTGTGTGCATCCTTTGGAGAGAAATTACTGGATGAGCAACTAAATTGCAATTGGGAAACTACAGCATCTCTGACACAAAATCCCCTGTTTTTAAAAGCAACATTCCCTGTTGATGTTATTTTGAGACATCATTTCCACAATCTTCAGGAACTCACAACTGGAGATGGAGTAGCAGGCAATGAAAAAACACATAGTAAGTACCAACAACAGAATCATAGATTGACTCCTGAAAAGGAATTCTAAAGGCCAGATTCCAACCTTTTACAGAAGAGGAAATTCAGGCACAAATGGATTAAACGACGTAGGGTTACATCTGAAGCAGAATCTGGACCTTAGTGTTTTGATTCCAAGGCATTTTTCCACTATGTATGAGAATGATGCCAATAATGATGGAGCTAACCTAATCACATGGCAAATGAGTACTAAGACACAAATGGGAGTCCTATTAGATTTCTTCACAGAGTAAGCTCCATTTTCAAACTCTGTAACTGCAAGGCCAATCTTTTGTCTGGAATTCACTCCTCTCCACTCTCTAACCTAATTACTAATTCCTAATTTTCTTCAAGTCTTAATTATCACTTCCTGATGTTCCTAGTAGCTGACAAATCCTCCAAGACTTCTGCAGGGTGTTCCAAAAGTCTTCATAGAGTTCTAACTTAAAACTGGAGAAAAGCTTATATATTTTTATTTCTCTACAAATCCACAAGTAATGGGGCAGTTAGGTGGCACAGTGGATAGACAGCCTACTCTTCCTGCATTCAAATCTGGCCTCAGACATGAGCTCTATGCCCCTGGGCAAGTCATTTAGCTCCTGTTTGCCTCAGTTTGCCCATCTGTAAAATGAGGTGGAGAAGAACATACCATTCCAGTATCTTTGCCAAGAAAACCCCAAAGGGGTCAAGAAGAGCTGAATACAAGTGAATCAATTGAATAACAAGCAGCACATGTAGTAGCACCCAATGGAATCTAGGTTCCTTGATTATTTTATTTTTGATTCTGTATCCCAGTATCAGCATCTTAATAAAGAGTAAATATTTAACATATTTATCATTTTAGGAGGTATTCTACTAGATTCTTCTCCTGATATTTTCTTTTTAGTAGAATCATGCGACTGCAGAGTAATCACTTAATTGGAAGTTAGATAAAGGAGCTTCTTAATTGCATAGTTAGATTTTGAAATATAAAAATTGTTAGTACTTGTGAAGTTAGGAAAAACAGTATTGTAATTTGAGCTCTGAAAATGTATCTACCACAACTTTGTATTGGGAATACAGATCTCATTCCTTATTTTAACTTTTGATAGCACATAAACTATATATAAAAGCAACTTGATGTTATTTGTGAATTTGTGAATACTTGTAGAATTGACTTTAGAAACACAAATGAGCATGACTATTTCAATAAAAATATATTTTCATGTATCATGAAATATTTTTTTATTTTTCCCCAAATCACATAAAAATGAAAAAAATATTCTTAGTGTGCCTTACAAAAACAGGCAGTTAGTCAGTGGTTTTGATCTCTGACTAGAGGGAGATATCTAACATAAATAAAACACTTTGCTAATAGAACATAAACACCCACAATCAGGATTGGTGATGAGGAAGTTGCTACTCTCAAAAATAAAAGGAAAGTTAAGAGATAATGAATAATGAATTCATCCCCCCCAAACACCTATCTTACTTTTGAAGGCAAAGCCATCCTCCCACCATCCTCAGGCTCACAACCTAAAAGGCATCCTGGTTTCTTCCTTATCTCTCCCACCCATTACTATGCAGTAGTCAAGGCCATAGAGTTCAAGTTTGCTACATCATTTGAATACCTCGCCGATCTCTTTCTCCCTCCTAAGGCTCCACCCACCCTGGTGAATAAGCTAAGTTTTAAGACTTCAACTGAATATCCAGACTGAAATGTGTGAGGGCAGAGATGTAAGATTGGAAGTCAGAGAATTGGAGGCAGAAGCAGTCCTATGACTCATCAGAATAGAGATAGTAATTAAATAAATAGGAACTGATGAGATTACTAAATGAAGTGGTTTGGGGAGAGAAGAGAGGGCCTAAAATCTGAAGGTGAATGTGGAGGATACCTTAATTCTTTTCCTAGCCTTGGCTGCCATAATTCAAAACATCATATAACAACCTTTAGAGCTACATTCATTTGACCTTTACTCATTATCCACTGTCTAAGAGGCAAGGAATTGGAATATTTCTATTTCCCCATTGACACTTTCAAGTTTCCCTTCTATATCAATCACTGAGTTTGAAGTTCAGGCAATCCGCCCAATCAAAATCATGGTAATTTTTTGTTTATATACCTTTGGGTCACTAGACCTCCTTCCTTCTTCAAGGGGTTCCATGAAGTAGCACACAATTCCATAGGATTGTGTCTTTGGTCAAGTTAATGACTCTAATCAACTATAATAAAGTAGAGCCAGAGTCTTCTTAGGAGTTCAATTTTAGATCCAGTTCACTGCCCGGGAGTAATGTCTGCCTGACATATATGTGCTGAAAGACTAATTCTGTGTGTTATCCATCTCATTGTATGTATCACAATATATATTCTTCATCTACTTGATTTTTCCTTTGTGGATAATTGAATTGTATTCTGTTGATTGATTTTGGAACTCACCTTGGATTGAACATTTGTATATGTATATTAAAGAAATCAGCACAACAGGAACATTAGAGGAATGCTACTTTCATTTGGCATGTATATCTTGCCACTGGACTAAGATAACTCCAGAGGAGAGAGTGAACCTGGTGAGGTTGCACGGTGCTCCCTCATGAAATCCAATTTACTTACCAGGTATGGCTTTAACTTCCTAATGCCATAGTCCTTTTCAGGAATAAAGGACAAGCAAAAGGAGCTGCCCCACTGGGGACCTAATCGTCCACTTCTAGTTGGACAACGCAGCTTATTTCATTTTTTTCCTTTCCTTTTCTTCTTTTCTCTTTTTCTTTCCTTTCTTTCTTCTTTCTCTTCTTTTCTTCTCTCCCTTTCTCTATATCCTTCTACTGCTTCACAATGTTTAAAGAGGCAAAACTCCTCATAATCTTTCAGTATTTTCTTCCATAAGATTTAATAAATGAGTTTACATACTAAACTTGTGGTGTCCTTGGTAAGGAAAACAAATGTTTGTTGGCTCAAGCAGTTCCTAAGATTTTTAGTTTCCTTAATGTAGCAATTGAGCTTTATCTACTAAACATCTTTTAAAAAATGACAGTAATTTGTTAATTCTCTTAAGTCTGTTTTTTGTCCATTTTCCTTTGTTCTTTCTTAATGGTGGTCCTTTTTGTAAATACTTATGAGCACTGCAATGTAAGTTTTCCTTTGAAATGTTTGTTGTCTTTGTTATTTACCCTGTTCTGATTTTTAGATAATGCTTTCCTTTATCAAACTGAAATCAGTTTGTAACTGCCACCCTTGATCCTGGGGAAAAACTGAATTATACCCATCTTTACTTTATTTTTATAAAAGTCATGAAGCAGAGGAGTTACAGCAAAATGAAAAGATGGCTCACAGATTCCCTTTTAAGAGACAAATAATGGGTATTTTCAGAATTGTTTTTTATCTTGTTTCAAACAGTTTCTGGGATAATGAGCTCCCCATCTTTGGAAGTCTTCAAAATGAGCCTCAATGACCACTTATTGGGGATAGTAAAGCAATGATTCCTTCTCCAACAATGAATTGGACTAGATGATCTTTGAAACATACCAACAACCCTAAGATGAATGGGGAACACTAGAGTAGGGAAGAGTATATGCAGCAAAAGATAACTGAAAGATAGATCCAGAAAGGAGGCAGTTAATCTAAAGCTATGAGGAAGAAACTATTCCTTTGGCTAGGCCCAAAAAAGTAAGTTCTAGACTTGAAGAGCAAAGAATCTATAGAAATATAGTAGTCACCTACTCCAACAACTGACAAGGACCATACTACTATCTTTGGAGAAAAGTAAAACAATTACATTTCTTTTAAAATACTTACCTAACAATTTTTTATAATTCAAAATGACTTTAATTTGTAAAACTCTAAAGTTCTATTTTGATGCCTTTACCATGGCATCAAGATAACCTTGTAGGTGATATAAATGAGGCTCAAAATCTTGACTATCCTATCCAAATTGAAAAGTTTCAAGTCTGAATCCAGTAATGGATTTGAAGCTTTATTTATTCTCAAGGTCTAGGTCAGAAGAGTTCATCAAAAGACTAACCCAGAGAAATGAATGTGAACTATTTGCATTTTTGATTTTCTTCCCAAGTTATTTTTACCTTCTGAATCCAATTCTCCCTGTGCAGCGGGAGAACTGTTCGGTTCTGCAAATATGTATTGTATCTAGGATATACTGCAACATATTTAACATATATAGGACTGCTTGCCATCTGGGGGGGGGGGAGGAGGGAGGGAGGGGAAAAAACGAAACATAAGTGATTGCAAGGGATAATGTCGTGTAAAAATTATCCTGGCATGGATTCTGTCAATACAAAGTTATTATTAAATAAAATAAAATTAAAAAAAAAAAAAAAAAAAAGACTAACCCAGAGCATCTCATGAAACCATCTATTTGGATACAATAACAAGAACTCACTCTGAAGAAATCATGTATCATTTGAATTTAGTAAAGTAATAGTCACTTACCATCTTTTCTTTTCATATTTTTCTTGTAGAAACTCTTTCACTTTTTGTGGATCCCTAAAGTCTGGAATTGCTGAAGATCTATCATCAAACAATCCTAGCCAAATTTGTTTACACACCTGTAAAAAGAAAGACAAGAAAAGTACAGTGTTTTTATTGTTAAAATTTTATATAGGGAATAACAAATGTTTTATATAACATATGTACACACACATACAAGACATACACAGTAAAAGTCACTTCTCAGTAGAAAAGTGGCCAAAGGATAGTTCTCAATGCATGCAATGCAATGACATGAAAGAAGGTTCCCAACATTTTAATAGAGAAATGTATACTGAAACAACTGTGAGGTTTCATCTTATACTCTACAAATTGATAAAGATACCAAAAGATATGAATAGTCCACATTAGAGGTATTATGGGAAGACAAGAATACTAATGTGATAATTGATGGAGCCACACACCAAAGCTGTAAGCATTTTAGAAAATAATTTGAATTTATGAAAATAAAGTGATTAAAATGTTCAGGTCCTTTGACCAAGATAATTCACCACTGTAATCAGTGACAAGAAAATCTTTATATGCAGTTATACTGAATATAAAGAAGCATTTTAGAAGCATTTTTTTGATAGCTAAGAACTGGAAACCAGTAAAGATAACCATGAATATACATTGTAAACAAAATTAAAAAAAAAAAAAAAACACCACCAAAAAAATAGTGAATGCTCCAAATCACCAAAAAAAAAAAAAAAAAAAAAAAAAAAAAAAAAGCTTTAAGAAGCAATATAAATAATCCATTCCTTTGAGGAAATGAAACACCAAAAAGTATGATTTATTGGACATGTTTTAAGACTTTTTCCACTGTGCTGATCAGGTTTTTTTCCTGATTATTGTTTGTCCTCAAAACTATTATTTGTTTTATATGGGATGGCCCTCTAGGAGAAGGAGAAATATCAGAGGGCATTTTGGTGAGATTATATATCCACCAATAAAAATTTTATTTAAAAATCTAGGTCTCATAATCTTCCTCTATAAAATAGGGACAATAATACGTTACTGTGCACAAAGACATTAGGTCAAATGTTTTCAAGATCCCTTCCAGCTTTAAAGTTCTATGATTCTAACTTCAAACTCTCAATTAACAAATATTTATGAAGCACCAAGCTAACAAATTACTAGAATCACATGAGACGTCAGAAGCTCAAATAATACAAACTTCTTTGTAAATATACATAAACTGAAGAATGAGAGGTTAAGTTAAATATGGCCATGATGAAACTACCAGTTAATAACAGAGATGGGATGAGATCCTAAGCCTTCTGACTTGGCTGAGTAGACAATTAGCTTCTGTTCCAAACGGCTAGATAAGACCAGAAAAACATTATTTTTTTATTAAATAAATAATAGAGAATGTGGATAGGAAAGATTAGAATTTGGTAATGTATGTAATGCCATATTTAACTAAATACTTTTCAATAATAGCTTGAAAAAAATATGAAAAGGGCACAAGTAGAATTTCACAATACAGAGAATACAAGATCCTGCTGTATTAATTTTTTATTGTTTATTTTTTTAAAAAGCATTTGTTGTATTTTCTTGCATTTTGTTTTCTTTCTCAGTTTTTCTTTTTCTACATTCTTGATCTGATTTTTCTTATGCCACAAGATAAATGTATAAATATGTATACATATATTGGATCCAACATGTATTTCAACATATTTAACATGTATTGCACTACCTGCCAGCTCAAGAGGAGGTAGGGAGCAGGAGGGGAAAATTTGCAACAAAAGGTTATGCAAGGGTCAATGTCGGGAAAATTATCCATGCATATGCTTTGTAAATAAAAAGCTTTAATAAAAATGTTTTAAAAAGAAGCATTTGACTTATTTCCTAGATTATTTTATTATGTCCACTTCTATCATCTTCATCATCCCCCTGTGCCTCTAGGTCCTTAGACTTGAATAAGTCAATTTTTGCTTTTTCTCAAAAGGACTCCACTCTACTGCATAAGCACTTCCACACCAAACACCAGGCAACATATTCCAAAAGTACTTTTCATTACTTTTTTACATAGTGCTGTGCATAAGTAAATACCTAGCAAATAACCTATGAAGTAAAATGCCACTATAAAACTCTCTTTCCTAACAAGGAGTTTCTTATGCAATGATGTATTTCATGCACTTTATAGTCAATTTTATGACTATGAAGATACGGTCAGCAATTTGTAAAAACCAGTCACTAAATTCAAAATGAATAAAGTTAATTTTCACAAAAGTTTTATAAAAAAATTTTTTTTATAAAAATGATCAAGAAAATGAATATACAAATTGGTAATTGCTTTTCTGGGGCAGAAAGCAGTTTATCACCTCTGATCCTTTCCCCCTTTTTCAATAATCTCTCAAATCTTTTTTAAAATTTTGTTATTTTAGCATGGCTTTCCTCCAAGGATGTGACTTTGTCTGGACTTCTGGCCAATCTTCCTAATAGTTAGCACTCGTAGGCCTGAAGTGTTATGATACATGTATAGCGATTCTTCTGTCATTGATGATAAAAATTTATAGAGAAGTGATGATGTTTTTTTTTCATTTTATGCATTGTCCCTTTTTGTTAGTTTCTTTAATGAACATTCTTGGGATGTGGCTTATATGGATTTTATGCCAAGCTTCCACAGCTTTTTTTCTTTTCAAAGGTGATACTGCTCATCTTGCCCTATCCTTTTCTTATGTTTTACAAATGAGATTATATCCTAAATCAGTTGTCCTTAGCTATCATCCCTCAAGATGGCAAGGAGACAACTGTTTACTGGCCACAACAGTTTGGGGGCTCTTTTGGCCTCACTTTTTTATATTAATAATAATATATCTTCAGAAAACAGGGAAAAATTAATGTCAATATCTTTCCTTTCTCACACCATATAAAGCTCATCCAAATAGTCAATTGAAAGTTCTTTTAAATATTCAGGATCATCTCATCTTTAGGTTTTTTTTTCCTTTAATACTGTCTTACCATTTGTTCATTATAATTAGATGTTGTAGTAAAGATGCCCAATTTCTCTCAGATCAACCCCCTATTTGTACCTACTTAATAGACTTTTCCAAATGGTAGTATCCTAAACCCAATACCCAATACTTTAAACCACCTCCACAATAATCTACTAAATCACTTTTGCCCCAATCTTCACTGTCCCACTATATCAGAAAATGGCAAATTAACCATCGATAAACTCTCCCCATCTAAACCTACTTTTCTCCAGCAACAAACCCCCAACCAAAAATAGCTTCTATTTAAATGAGAAAATAAGTTTCTGTAGGTCAGAAACTACCTTTGCTTTTTGTTTCTGTATTCTCAAAGCAGATAGTATCAATTAATATTTTATTCATTCCTATCATCTCCCATAACTAACATTCACTTTTATTGACACTAAAATCCTCCCCCAAGTACACAGACAACACTTGAGTCATCTCTTTTACTTAATTCTAAAATTAATGACACCCCCCCGCCCCAGACACACATTCAGGTGCCTCTTTGATGTTCTCTTCCCATTTTTACTTTCCACATCCACAATCAGTGGTCAAATCTTGTAAATTCCCCTTCTTCTCAATGTTGTCATACTTGTTCTTTACTTTGATTTCTTAGTCATCACTAATTTTAGGTTCTTATTTCTTTGCTCTCCCCAGGACAGTCATAGAGAAGCAGTGGACTTTTTGTTTCTATTTTCATTTTCCTTGAAGTCTGCAGTATAACAAGCAATCCCTCCTTGAGATTCTCTACCCTTGCCTTCTATGACATCCATCAAATGAGGGGAAGACCTTGGAACACTGCCTGGCACCTATCAGGAGCTTAAAAAATGATAATCCCTCTCCCCCCTTTTCTTTCAAGATTCTGTTTCCTGTTTTACCAAAAGCTATTTTTCCTAACCTGAAATGTGGGTGTTCCAAGGTTCTTAATCTTTTTTATTACGTATCTTATTCAAATCTACTTTTCCAATTTTATTTTACCAATCTGTTGTTTCCAATCAAACTAGACTACCTTTCATATTGTCTCCCTTTCCCCCATATGGAATAGCCTTTTGCTCACCAGTCTCCAATAAAATCTCCCCAACTTCAACCCAAATTCTTTCTACTGAAATGCCACCTTTCAAGATCCAACTATCATGCCACCACTCCTTGATTACCCAAAACCATTCTCTTCCCTCCCTCCCTCCCTCCTAAACTAGAACTAATTTCCCCTTTTGTAAATGTCATGGGAGCATGGACCTCATAATTGCACTTATTTTCTAATCTTAGTAATGTGTCATTTTATCTTTGTATCTTTAGATACAAAATCATACCCCAACACACTTTAATCCCAATACAACTCTGAAGACTACTTTGAAAGAAACATTGATGTAATTTTAATGTTAACTGTTACTATAAAATTTATAAAATCTTAAATATAATTAAAAGTTCATAAAAATAAATGCATAATCAACGCAATAAATTATTCAGAAAACACTAGTACCAGGATTCTTACCCAGGTCCCTTTCTTACCTCTTCATTACAAGGAGAACATGAACAAAAATTACTGCCCTTAAGACTTTAAAAAGCAATGGGTAAGGAATAACAGGACTTGAGCTATTTTTCCCTCAAATACAGCAACACAAAGTAGAAAGATTCTGGGAGGCATTAAAACAGATTTAATTAAAGCATTCTGGTAAATTCTCAATTTTCAAAGGAAAATTAAGTACACAGAGCAAAAATATAGAGTGGTTCCTAAGCACTTCAGTTATAATCTCAAACATGTCAAAAATAAAATGAAATATGGTCAAAAAGAAAACAGCAAAAGTATAGGAAAAAAATAAGTCTTTGAGTTTGTCCCATTTTTTTCCAATTAAAGCTTGAAACAACAACAACAAAACTAACAAACACCTCAATCTAGATATAGTTTAAAAAACAACCACCTAGACATGTAGTATAAAATCATCCAAACATCTGCAAGAAAAGAATTTATGAGATTTTAGCTAAAGAATCATTTACACTATTTTAAAATTTTATTTCTAACAATGCTTATGTTTTATCTCTAAACCTGCTTTTAGGTAACATTATAAATTAGTTTTATTTAGTTATTAAAAATACATGTTCTAAATGCAAATAATCCTAAAACAATTAGACCCTTTATATAAGAGACACCTTATGGATATCAAATCTAACCTTTTTTTCATCATCATTAATGATAATCCACCACTACAAATCCAATATTTTACTAAAACTTCTCTGCTTACATCAATTAAATGTTCTATTTACAGAATAATGCATACCAAAAAAACTAGTATTATTTTTAAAATCCCACTAGGAGCATGAATATACTCATTATAAATAAATAAGATGTCCCCTACACTCTTGAAGTTTCCAAGATTAAAGAGTTACTATCCACTGCATTATTCCCTGGTCAAAATGCATGCCTAGAGTATTAAATTCAGTTTCTGGGTACATTTTAGGAAAGATAATAAAGTGATCTTATGATTGAATTAGAGAATAATTAGCAGAAAGCAATCAAGATGATGAAGGAATATACATCATATGAAGGAAGTGGTGTTTACTTAAAAGAAGAAAAGACTTTTGGAAGGAGGGGAATACTCGATAGCTGTTTTTCTTTTAATTTAATATTTTTCACCAGTTACAATGAAAACAATTTTCACATTTGGTTTTAAAATTTTTGAGTTCCAAGTTCTTTTCCTTATCCCCATTCCCAATTAAGAAATCACATGTGAAATAATGCAAAGCATTTCCATAAAAGTCATGCTGTGTGAACTGATACTTAGTGAAATGAGCAGGACCAGGAGATAGAATCATTATATACCTCAACAACAATACTGTATGAGGATGTATTCTGATGGAAGTGGATCTCTTCAATAAAGAGAGCTAATTCAGTTTCAGTTGATCAAGGATGGACAGAAGCAGCTACACCCAAAGAAAGAACACTGGGAAATGAATATAAACTGCTTGCATTTTTGTTTTTCTTCCCGGGTTATTTATATTTATACCTTCTGAATCCAACTCTTCCTGTGCAACAAGAGAACTGTTCAGTTCTGCACACATATATTATATCTAGAATATACTGTAACCTATTTAACATGTAAAGGACTGCTTGCCATCTGGGGGAGGGGGTGGAGGGAGAGAGGGGAAAAACTGGAACAGAAGTGAGTGCAAGGGATAATGTTGTAAAAAATTACCCTGGTATGGATTCTGTCAATAAAAAGTTATTAAAAAAAAAAAAGTCATGCTGTGAAAGAATCTTAATTGGGAAAAAAAAAAAAACATACACCTCCCAAGAAAAATAAAATTGACGAGAGAGAGAGAAAATGAATACGCTTCAATCTCTATATTCAGACATACACAGTTCCGTTTCTGGATATAGATAAGATTTTCCATTGTAAGTCCTTCAGAGTAGTCGTGGATCATTGTACTACTGAGAATAGCAAAGTCATTTATAGCCGGCTATCCCAGAATATTGCTATTACATTGTATACAGTATTTCCCTTTGTTTGAGTTCACTGAGGATTTTCCAGGTGTTTTTTTTTTTCCCCCTTAAGAGCATCCTCTTCATCATCTTCATTCCTCATAGAAAAGTAATGTTCCATCACGAAAACATGTCACTTTATTGAGTCATTCCAACTGATGTGTATCCCCACAATTTCTAATTTTCTTTTTGCCCTAAGATCTGCTATAAATATCTTTTGATACATATAGGTCATTTAAAAAAACCTCTTGGTATTCTTGTCAGGTCAAAGGATATGCATGAATTGGCACAGATCCTATCTTTTGATCATTCATCAATTGGGACATGGCTTTTTTTTTTTTTTTTTTGTAATTTGACTGTCTTATCAAAGAAACTTAATTGAAAATTCTTTTTACAATTACTATGGCTAACTGTTTCCCTATATTTATTCTTTCTCTTTTCATCCTGTCCCTCCTCAAAAGTATTTCGCTACTGATCCCTCCATCTTCCAATATGCCCTCTCTTTTATCACCCTTTTCCCCACTTCCTGTATCCCATGTCCCTCCTATTTCCTGCATGGTTAGATATACATTTCTATACCTAGAGAGAGAGTGTGTGCCATTTCCTCTAAGCCAAATCTGATGAGGGTAGGCTTCATTCATTTGCTTTCTCTCCTCCCTTTCTTCCCCTCCACTACAAAAACTTTTTCTTTTTTTTTTTTTTAATGGCAGATAATTTACACAATTCTCTTTATCCCAATACATTCCTCCCACCCCTTAATTTCATCGTTTTAAAAATATTATCCCTTCAAATTCAACTCACATCTGTGTCTTCTGTGTGTGTGTGTGTGTATACATACATACATATATTTATTTAGTTAGTTAGTTTCTGTCATAATAATGAAAGTTGTAATAAGTTACAAGTACCACCATCCCATGTAGGAATGTAAACAGATAAAACCTTAAGTACCTTATAATATTTTCCTAATTATTTTCTTATACTTCTCCAGAGTACTGCCTTTGAAAATCAAATTTTTCATTCAGTTCTGCTATTTTCATCAAATGCTTAAAAATGCTCTATTTCACTGAATGACCAACTTTTCCTCTGAAGGATTATACTCAGTTTTATTGCATAGGTGATTCTTGGTTGCAATCCTAGCTCCACAAGAATATCATATTCCAAGCCCTCTGGGTCCTTTAATGTAGAAGCTGCTAAATATTGTATTACCCTTACTGTGGCTCTACTATAATTGTTTCTTTCTGAACGTTTGCAGTATTTTTTCCTTGACTCAGGAGTTCCAGAATTTAGCTATAAAATTCCTGGGAGTTTTCATTTTGGGATCAGGTGGTGGATTCTTTCAATTTCTGTTTTACCCTTTGATTCTGGAATATTAGGACAGTTTTCCTCGATAATTACTTGAAAGATGATGTACAGGGTCTTTTTTTGATCATGACTTTCAGGTAGACCAATAATTTTTAAATTATCTCTCCTGAATCTGTTTTCCAGGTCAATTGTTTTTCCAATGATATTTTTCGAATTTTTTCCCAATTTTTTCATTTTGCTTTATTGTATCTTGATTTCTTATGAAGTCATTAATTTCCATTTGCTCAATTCAAATTTTTAAGGAATTTTCCTTAGTGAGCTTTGCGTACCACCTTTCTATTTGGCCAATTTGTTTTTTAAGGCATTCTCTCCTCATTAGCTTTTTTGTATTTCCCTTTTGTACCACTCTCAAGTCTTTTCCTAATTTTGCCTTTATCTAACTTGATTTCCTTTCCTTTTTTTTTTTTGAAGCTGTATGATTCTTTTTTCTTTTCTTTTTCTTTTTTAATTAAAGCTTTTTTTATTTTCAAAACCTATACATGAATAATTTTTCAACACTGACCCTTACAAAACTTTGTGTTCCAAATTTTCTCCTCCTTCCTCCCACCCCTCCCCCCCCCCCATGGCATCTCTAGCTTGATTTTCAAAATCCCTTTTAAACTTTTTCATATTTTGAGACAAATTCTTATTTCTCTTTTTTTATTGGAAGCTTTGGATGTAGGAGCTTTGACTTTGTTATCGTCTTTTCAATGTATGTTTTGATCTTCCTTGTCAGCACAGTAACTTTTTTGTTGTTTGCTTATTTTCCTACATAGTACTCAGCTTTTGTCTCTTTGTTAAACTAGGGCTCTGTTTCCAGGGTGAAGGGTGCACTGTCCCAAGCTTCAGGAGTTTTTCAGAGCTCCTTCTAGGGACTTGACCATAAGCTCTTTTCTTCCCCTAGAGCTTTTGGAGTGTCCCCACCTCCCTGTCATTGTAAGATATTTTCCTAAAGTAACAAAGTCCTGCTTAGGTGGCACTGAGAATGGGATTGTGCTGGCATGGGCTACACTGGGAATGTGCTCTGACTTACCACCCTATTGCTACAGACCTGTTGACTCTCTGGGCTGAGAGGTCTGGGAGACACCAGTAGTGCCAGCTGATTTAGAAGTCCTACTTTGCTGAAGCAGGATCAGGGCTGGGGTTAGGACAGAGGCTATACTGGGAAGGCTCACTAGGCTCCCACTCTAATTCCACACACCTTTCTTATTGACTTTCCAAGTCATCTTTGGTATCTCTGGACTGAGAGGACTAGAAACTACCAGTACTGATTATTGATTCAGAGATCCCTAGACTGATTTCCACTTTACTAGCATGAGGTCCGGGCTGGGGCCAGGGTCAGGGTCAAGGCTGGGGCTGGGGCCAGGGTTGGGGCTGGCATTTCCTGAATTAGAATTGTTCTCTGGGTTCCCACAGACCTTTTTCCCTCTAAAATTTCTTCCAAATTGTCTTCAGCTGGTTTTCCACTCTAAAGTTTGTCTAGTCATTATTTAAAGGAATTTGGAGCAGTTTGGGAGAAAAACCTTGTTACAATGAATGGGGGGAGGGGGGAGGAGGGAGGAAAGATAGATTTGGAAATGATGATTTTTATAGAGAAAAAGATCAGATTTTTTAAAAGTAAATTGTAAAAAATTCCTCTCAAAACAACTTTAAAATGCCTCCAAAAGAATTTTGGAGTGGCAGAACTCACAAAGATCAGGATAAGACAATTTTCCATCCCAAGATAACTCAGCAGGAAAGATCTGTCATACTGGGGTGAGAGCATAGTGCAGTCTAGCATAAGCAAACACCTTGGCAGTAGGTCTTGGGGGCTGCAGTAGTTTCTGGAGTTCTCAAGCTACGAAGAGTAAAGAGGTTGCAGAAATATCTTTACTCCTATTCAACATGTAAAGGACTGGGGGAGAGGGTGGAGGGAGGGGGGGGGGGGATCGGAACAGAAGTGAATGCAAGGGATAATGCTGTAAAAAATTACCCTGGCATGAGTTCTATCAATAAAAAGTTATTAAAAAAAAAAAAAAGAAATATCTTTACTGCTATTGGATACAGGACTCTGATGCACTACTCATATGTGGAGTCCAGGTCACAGTCCTGGGTCTCAATCCTACGTGAGGAGGTAAATCAGCAAACCAGAAATTGTTGTGACAGAGGAATGGGGACTCTGCTCACAGTTCCAGGAAGAAAAGAGTGCTTATGGTTACTCATAAACCAATTTACAGGCCAGAAAAGCAGTAAACATTCTTCTCCCTAGATCATACTACCCATCTTGAAAAAACTGAAAACCTACAGAAATCCAGAACTAGATTTGAAAACAGCTGCACAAAAAAACTGAAGCTTTGGACAATTCCACCTCAGAAGCATAAGAAAACTTTCATAGATTCATAGCAGAAGCTAAGTAATTATCAAGTTAAAAATCAAGAAAGAGCTGGAAAATGAGTGTACTACAAAAAAAGGAAGGAGAAGGAGAAGAGGAAAAGGAGAAGGAGAAGCTGATCATATAATTATGGTGACAGGGAAGATCAAAACACAAACTCAGAAAACAAAAAGGTCAAAACTACTACATCCCAAAGCCACAAAGAAAAATGTGAATTGGTCTCAGATCCCAAAAAAGAATTCCTGGAAATGCTCCAAAAATATTTTTAAAACCAAATAAGAGAGATAAAGAAGGATGAAGATTTTGAAAAAAGCCCATCGGATCTGGCAATTAAGAAATCACTGATATATAGGAGAGAAAAGTCTCAGTGTAATGATGAGGTTAGAAGTCATACTGCACCATGGCTTGCTTAGAAGAGAAAAGGAAATAAAGGCATCAAGCAAACACAATGTTTTTAAGGATGTCACTTGAAGAGAGAAAAAACTGCTTAATGTATGATGTGACATGGATTTTGAATGATGGAAGAAGAGATGGGGAAATAGAGACAAACAATAGAGAATGAGCTAGGAGAAAGGAAATACTGAAATTTAGAGAGAAGGGATTCATTGGGAGAGTAACCTAGTAAATCTAGTAAAGATAGGAGAGGATATTGTTGATCTTGGCAAAGAGAAGAGCAATTTTTAAAATTGCTATTTTTTAAATCAGTGACTCAAGGAGAGAAAAGTTTAGAAATAAAGTCTAGGAAAGCAGGAGTTCAAAGTGAATGGCTTTTATTTTCTTGGTGACTTACAAGACAAGGCTTGAAGAGAGAGAGAAAAATATTTAACAAGCTAAGTAGAGAATACTAGAGAGGATCTATTGAAGAGGAACAAAAAAGATTGTCTTATAGAGAACTAGGCAAGATTAGAAAACAGAGTACACCAAGCCAAAATATTTGAATGCCTTTCTTCAGATGCATTATCATGAGAAGAGGAGACAAGTGAAAAATTCAGGGCTGGAGTTTGAGAAAGCCTGAATGCTATAGGGAATCAATGAAAAAATTGCAAGACTGTTAAGGGACAAAAGTGAAGCCAGAACAAGAGTGATAATCTGAAGAAGTCCTGGAATGATGGATCAGGATGGGGCTGTGGCAGTCCCTGTGAAGACACCACCACCACAGTTCTCTCCATCCCTCATGTCCCCAGGACAGAAAAGCTGCAATAGAAGCAACAGAAGCCTTATGTTCATGGCCCTTCACCAAGCAACCAAACTGCCACAGAGATTATGATTACAATTCATATGCTACCCACTAGTATTCCTATGTCAGCAAACTGCCGCAACTGGCTACTCTCCCTATGTCTATCACCAGCTCCCTAGAAGTTATTGATATCCAACACCCTCCCCAACAACCCATTCTTTCATCCCCATTCTCCTCACCCCCTACCTATGTGTCCTTCTAACATGATACACATACCTCCAACTTTTTCAGTCTGTTCTGCAAAATTCTAAATCAGTGGATTCAATCATTAGATCTACTTGCTATCATGGACAGGGACTGTCTCCTCCTAACTTAAAAACAAATAAGCAAAAATTCTCATTTGGCATATCCATCCTTAACTAGCTATAGTACCCTAACCTTCCCTACCCTTTTTGGCTAATCTTAAGAACTCCATTTATATCCTCTTCTCTCACTCTCTTCTAATCCTAGGTAAAATGGCTGCCAATATCATCAATTGAAATTGTTTTCTTCACTAGTGACCCCTTTCATTGCCAAAACTAATGGTTTTTGCTCAATCTTGTCCCTTCTTGACCTCTCTGGAGCCCTTGACACTATTGTTCACTCTTTTCCTTAAGTACTTTCACCCTCTCTGGGTGGTTCAGGAAATGGCTCTTTCCTAGTGCTCTCCTTCCTTCTCAAGTCTCCTTTGCTGAATCATCATCCAATTACCCAATTAACCATGTAGAAGCTGTCCTAGCATCTGCTTAGCTAGCTTAGATTCTCCCACTATACAATCTAATAACAGTGGATTCAATTATTAGACTATTCTCAGATCTATTTATCTATCCAACTCTAATCTCTCCCTCAACCTCAAGTCTACTATCTCAAACTGCTTATTGAATATTTAGAAACAATATGTTTCAGCAAAAAGTTTCACTCTTCTAAGCTTCTCTATCATAGTTACAAGTACCTTTTTCTGGGGATCATTCCCAGTCACCCAGACTCAAAATCCAGGTATCATTTGTAACTCTTCACATCCAAACTTCTGCCATGTCTTCTGCTCCCTATTCTCAGACACTGCCTCACTAAAGACCCTCATCACTCACATCCTTTCCTGCCAATACTAAACTTTTGAAATAGCTTTCTGGTTGCCATCCTTCCCTTAAGTAGTGCACCCCCCCCCCAATCCATCTTCACTCATCTGTCAAAACAATTTTACTAAAAAAGAAATATGATCATATCATCTCCCTACTCAATCAATTCCAATGGGTCTCCTATTAACTCTCGATCAATTATAAAATCCTTGAAAACATTTCACAACTTGGTCTGTTCCTACCTTTCTAGTCTTCTTAAACCTTTCTCACCTCCACATAGTTTGTAACCAAGTGATACTGGCCTCTTTTCTGTTTCTCATCTTTTGACTGGATATTATTCACAGTCTCTACACCTATAATGCTCTTCTTTCTCATCCTTACTTCCTGCACTTCCTTCCAGTTCCAGTTTAAATTTTGCAATAAGCCTTCCCCTATCACCTACCTAGCCCAGTGCCTTTCCTTTGAGATTATTTCCAATTTACCTTATTGTAGAGTTTATAAATATACTATTGTTTGCACTTTGTCTCCCCAATGAGAATGAGCTCCTTGAGAGCAGCAAAAATTGTGAGTTTTCTTTCTATCTCTAGCACTTCGCACAGTGCTTGGTATATAGTAGGAATCAAATAAATGTTTGTTGATTTCATCTGTCTCCACATCTTACTCTGCAACATAGCTAACAATATTTTTCTTTTAAGCACAGATCTTGACTACTGTGGTTCTCATGGCTAGGACACAAGAAGAGAAGGACACATATGTAATCTTCTATTTGAGACAAATTGTATCACAAGCAATTGGCCCTTCTAGAACACGGTGCTAGAAAAATTGATCATATCATTTTCAGAAAAGGATGTATTAGCCCTTAAAGAACTGGAGAAAAAAATGAAAAATAAGATTACTATTAAGGGCACTGGACAAATCAGTATGGCCAGTGCCATCAGCATACTTAAGAGTTTTATTGATGACTTTGTCTTTGTTAATTATTTGATAATTACTAGAGAGGTTCACCAGAAAAAAAGGAATGTGAATGTCTTCAAAAATTTATTATTACCTATATTGTATAGAACAGACTCTACCCCAATTATCATTTCCAATCTAGTGGATATCACCTGGAAATCAAGCAGCCTGCTAAAAAACTGTGATTGGAAGTGAATGCAATTCTATTGGATTTCATTATCTTTTCTCTGAAAAACTCACCCTTTACTCAACCAGCTCCCATGGTTGGGACCTAGAAAAATATGGGAACTTAAAGAGAAATTGTATGAAGTAGAGTGAATGTGGCAGGTTATTTTCCACATGGAGATGAATCCATAAAAGGGAAATGACAATGACAGAGAAGTGAAAGGAAATTCATAAGTAGGTTAACTGATTCTAAGTGCCTGTAAAGTGGTCAAACTTCAAAGATGCACAACCGAGACTATGAATTAAGCCTTACTGATCTTGATTGTGACCATGTTGGCAATTATGGTCAAAGTGATATATGGTATTGAGAATGAAGTCTTCCAAAGCCTTCACTACAATGACCAGGGACTTAGGATATTGTCAAACAGAAGCTGAAAGATGAGATAATAGCTTAAATCAAGAAGAATTCAGATTATCTTGTAGAATATTCAAAAAAAAAAAAAAAAACTTTAAGAGCCTCTTAGTGATATTATGTAAGAATCCAATCAACTATCTGATTTACTAGGTACATGCAATTTTCAGTCATCATGAAGATTGCAATTATTTTTTTCTTGAATTCAACTTGGCCACAACATTAAAATGAATCTATGAAAAACTATTATATTCTCTTCACCATGATAAATTTTTAAAAATACTTTTAGTTATGCAAACAGCTTTTTTTCTTTTTAATGTAACAAAATATTTAAAAGGTACACCCATAATTACTAGGATAAACATAATAAAAATAAACTACAGTGGCTTCCTATTGCCTATGATATCCATTTTCTCTGCTTGGCTTTTATAACTTGGCTTCAACCTACCTTTGCTGGATTATTATACCTCACTCCCCCTTCCTGCATTCCCTGGTCTGGCCAAATGAGCCTTTTTTTTTTTTTAATAGCTTTTTATTGACAAAACATATGCATGGGTAATTTTTCGACATTGACCCTTGCAAAAACTTGTGTTCCAACTTTTCCCCTCCTTCCCTCCACCCCCTCCTCTAGATGGCAGGCAGTTCCCATACATATTAAAAATGTTAAAGTATATGTTAAATACAATATATGTATACATATTTTTACACACAAGAAAAATCGGATATAGAAAGAAGGTAAAATAAGCTGGGAAGAAAAACAAAAATGCAATAACAGAAAGAGTGGAAATGCTATGTTGTGGTCCACACTAATTTCCCAGTATTCTTTCACTGGGTGTAGATGGTTCTGTTCATCACTTGATCAATTGGAACTGATTTGGATCCTCTCATTGTTGAAGATAGCCACTTCCATCAGAATTCAACTTCATATAGAATTGTTGTTGAAGTGTATAATGATCTCTTGGTTCTGTTCATTTCACTTAGCATCAGTTTATGCAAGTCTCTCCAAGCCTCTCTAAAATCATCCAGTTGATCATTTCTTATAGAACAATAATATTCCATAGTATTTATATACCACAATTTATTCAGCCATTCTCCAATTGGTGGGCATCCATTCAACTTCCAGTTTCTAGCCACTATGAAAAGGGTTGCCACAAACATTCTTGCATATACAGGTCCCTTTCCCTTCTTTAAGATCTCCTTGGGATATAAGCCCAGTAGTAATACTGCAACCAAAGGGTATGTACAGTTTGATAATTTTTTGAGCGCAGTTCCAAATTAGTCTCCAGAATGATTGGATCTGCTCACAACTCCACCAACAATACATCAGTGTCCCAGTTTTTCCATATCCCCTCCAACATTTGTCATTATCTTTTCCTGTCATCTTAGCCAATCTGATGTGTGTAGTATCACCTCATTTCTCGAATTCACTCCATCATCATCTCAGATTCTTTCTCTTGCTTCTAATATAAACCTCCATGTGTGAGGGATTCTTAAATTTTTTTGTCATAGACTTCTCTCCAGCAATCTAGTGAAGCCTATGAGCTACTCAGCATAACGTTTTCAAATGCATAAAATACAAAATAACAAAGGAAGCCAATTATATTGAAACATAATTTTCAAAAACAAGTTTTAAAATAAATTCACATAAACGCCAGGTTTACAGACCCATGTTCTATACTTTTCCTAATAATCCCCAACTACTAGTGTCTCATCGACTTTATGTCTAATTACCTCATTTTAAAAACTCTATATACTTATTCTGCATATTTGTATACATACTCTTTGACTCCCTGTAAAGTGCAAGTTATTATATCTCCAGAGCCTAACACAGTATTGACACAAAGTAGGAACATCACAAATAATTGTTGATTGATCATGCTGGGATGAAGAATAAAAGTTATGAATTTTGGAGACAATCACATGATTGAATGAGTAATAAAATGTTATGGATAATAAAGAACCCAGTATTTGAAATACACATGAAAGACTGATATTATGTTAAACTATTTCAAAACTAACCTTAGCATAACAAGATTTAATGAGATTCTACCTAATGATTACCTTCTAAATAATCCTATTGTCTGGATCCAAGATTTCATTAGGGAAAGAAGCCTACTGATCTTCCAAATGCTTAACTCTTGGAAAGTAAATTGGTTACCATAAAGTTAGTTGACTTGCCCCATAAGCAGTCACAGAGATAATAAGTGTCAGAACTTGATTCTAACAGATCTTCTTGATTCCAATACTTAGTTTCTATCTGTTGGATTATCCTACCTCTCTCTTTAAAATATAAACAATAATTATCATACATAAGCAATGCAAAATTTTGGATACTGCTACAACAAAAAATAATTGCCAGTATCCAGAAAGAATACACAGATCATTCTCTAAGAAGAAACAATAAGCTACTGATTTGTGCTCTGAATGCCTGCTAGAACTACTATGTGTGCTCAAGGCATAAAATAGTACATGTTGCAGATTGTGATAAAATTGTGCTCTTTATTTTCCTTTCCTTTCCTACTCTTTAATTCTGTTTATAAACTAAAAGAAAATTATACTGTTTGTAGAAACTGATGATAACCTTAGCTTATTAAGCTTGTCACACATACAATCCCTTATAATTAAACAAGACTATCTTAACCATAGTTAGGGGAAAAGAATAGACCATAATAGCTCACATTTATATAGACTTCAAGTTTTGCAAAGTTATTTTAGCTAAATTATCTCATTTTAGCCTTACAATACTCCTATGAGGTAGGTTCAATTATGCCCCCTAGGAAACTGAGGCTCAGAGAGGTTAGAGAACTTCCCAAGGGTGACATAGTTATAACAAGAAAGCACTGCCTAGGGATGCTAAACAAACAGAGTTGTTATTATAGAATGTGTGTCTTCATTAATAGTTTATCTGTTTATGCTCTCATTTATACTTTATTCTTTTTGGAGAGGCTAGGAGAGTCCTGGTTCGATCATCTCTCATTCATTAAACAAGCATTTCTCAAACACCTGATTAAAGACCAGGCCAGTAGTGCACTAAGTACTGGGAAGAGAAAAACTGAGAAAGACGCAAAATAGTCTTGTAAAAAGTGGAACTTGAGCTATATTTTGAAGTTAGTTCGGCATTCTGTGAGAACGCAGAGAGGGCCCAAAGTTCCTGGTACAGCAAGGTAAGACTTGTAATGCTGTTTGTGGGGCTATCAAAGAGATTTACAAAAATTTTACACCAGCTCTTTTCATGGTTGCAAAGAACTGGAAATCTCTGGGATGCCCATCAATTGGAGAATAGAGAATAGCTAAACAATTTGTGGCATATAATTATGGAAAACTATTGTGTTATAGATAATAACAAGCAGGATAATTTTAGAAAAACCTGGGAAGACTTGTATGAAATAATGCAAAGTAATGTGAGCAGAACCAGGAAAACAATGTAAACTGTAAATGCAAAATCTTAATGGTGAAGACTCAAGAGATTAATCCAAAAACAACTCCAATGAATGAATAATGAAAAATGCCATCTACCTCCAGAGGGAGAAGTGATGAACTCTGAATACAAATTGAAGCTTTTATTTTGCGTGGTTTTACATTGTATTTTCTTTTGCAACAAGGCTAAAATGGAAATATATTTTGCATGATTTCACATTTATAATTGTTTGCCTTTTCAAAAAGTAGGGAAAAGCTTATAAGGAAGGGAATGAATTTGAAACTCTAATTTTTTTGTAGTTTTTATTTATTGTTTTGCAAGGTAATTGGGGTTAAGTGACCTGGTCAAGTTCACAAAACTAGTAAGTGCTACTAAGTTTAAGTGTCTAAGGCTGGATTTGACCTGATTTCAGGGCAGGTACTTCACTACCTAGTTGCCCCTAAACTTAAAATTTTTAGAAATTAATGTTAAATATTTTTATATATAATTGGGAAATATTTTTTTAAAAAATAAAGACAAATACTGAAGGTCTGCAGGGGTCCTCAAACTTTTAAAATAGGAGACCAGTTCACTGCCCCTCAGATTGTTGGAGGGCCGGACTATAGTAAAAACAAAAACTTTGTTTTGTGGGCCTTTAAATAAAGAAACTTCATAGCTCTGGATGAGGGTTGATTAAACATCCTCAGCTGCCGCATCTGGCCCCGGGGGCTGTAGTTTGAGGACCCCTGGTCTAGTGTGTATTGATGGACTTCTAGATGTCCCTATCCCAGACTTTATAAATCACACCTTATTGCCAAGGTAAAACATAAAACACATATAAAATGAAATAATAATACAAGGTTCTACACTGTATTTTTTAAATGGGTAATATAAAAATCATCTGTGTTCCCTGCAGAAGACTAATCTCAGGACCATTAATTATCTGCTCCCTGAGTTTTAATTATTAGTTTCTAATTGTCTGTTGCACATGTTCATCTGAGATGGTCTGCCATTGCCTCAAATTCATCTCAAATCTATCAGTCTCACAATTTCTTTCATTCTACAGATCATCAAACCAATTCTTTTGGTCCCTCCAACCTCTATGACTCTTTCCCTTTATCTCATGCAATCAATCAGCTGTCAAGTCAGTATCTCGTTTGATCTGGTACCAAAATTGTCCAAATTTAAACCCTTGTTTATTCTTCCACACAATGCTTAATTATCACCCTGACAGGCCTTTTTTCTGTCTTCTCATCTCCATCCTTTAGACTGAGGCCAAAAGTTTTCAAAAGAAATCATAGACTATCTCCTCCAACTATTACCTGTTAAATTTATTTTCTAAAAATTAACACTAATTTGAACTACTGTAGCATTTATTTGGAGACTTCTAATAGTCATCTAGCTACCTCCAAAAAGTTCACTTCATTTTTTCCCCTTTTCTTTCATCTAGCCTAATATAGCTCTCTAAAATTTCCCACTATTCCCAGGGGAGACACTTGAATTGAGGGGAACTAGGGGAAGAATGAAGAATGACTGAGAGAAACAAATTTAGTTCATTTTCCACTGTCACAGATTTACAAATGGAGAAGACCTTAGAAATCATCTAGCTTAAACCTTCATTTTTCAAATGAAGAAACTGAGGCTAAGAGAGCTTGTGGAAACTGTTCAAAGGTCTTAGAGACACTATCTGAGCCAAGAGTCTCAAGATTCCAGAACCAATATCCTTAACATTAAGGCATATTTATATAGTAACTTAATTTTGCAACACACAAAAGCCTTGAGAAATAAATTAGTGCAATTAAGTTCTTGAAAGTTAAATGACTTGTTTATGGTCACATAACCAGTAAGAATCTAACTAATGATTGTCTAGATAGTAAGCTCCTCTTAAGGTTTTCTTTGTATTCCCAGCATTTTACACTAGCACCATGCCAAGCACTTCATAAAGTATTAATTGAATACAGATCTGTTTCCACCTCCAGAACTCTAGATATGCCCAAATCTTCATTTCTCCAGGATAATATATGTGTGTATATATACACACACACATATATATGTATATGCACATATACATATATATGTATATATATATATCTTTATAATATCTGTATATTATGCATAGTATACATATATGTAATGAAATATACATAATAAACATGTTATAATATCTATGGAATATAGTAAAAGTCTTCTCACCATCCTGATCCCTTTAGTTATCACTGTTTTTCATAAAAATTGCACTCAGAACTGAACATAATAGTATAATTATGATCTGATCCAGCCAAATTACCACTTCCTTTGTTCTGATATTATTCACTCTATTAATGCAGCCTATATTTGAGGGCAGGCAGGTAGCATAGTAGACCAAAGTGAAGGCACAAAGACCCAAGTTCAATTCTAGCTTCAGATACTTATTGACTATATGATCCTAGGTAAGTCAGTTAACCTTGTTTGCCTCAGTTTCCTCAACTGTAAAATGAGCTGGGGGAGGAAATGGCAAACCATTCTAGTATCTTTACCAAGAAAACCTCTGTTATGGAATATTATTGTTCTGTAAGAAATGACCAGCAGGATGAATACAGAGAGGACTGGCGAGACTTACATGAACTGATGCTAAGTGAAATGAGCAGAACCAGGAGATCATTATACACTTCGACGATATTGTATGAGGACATATTTTGATGGAAGTGGATTTCTTTGACAAAGAGACCTAAGTTTCAATTGATAAATGACGGACATAAGCAGCTACACCCAAAGAACGAACTCTGGGAAACAAATGTGAACTATCTGCATTTTTGTTTTTCTTCCCGGGTTATTTATACCTTCTGAATCCAATTCTCCCTATGCAACAAGAGAACTGTTCGGTTCTGCAAACATATATTGTATCTAGGATATACTGCAACATATCCAACATATAAAGGACTGCTTGCCTTCTAGGGGAGGGGGTGGAGGGAGGGAGGGGGAAAAAAAAATCGGAAAAGAAACGAGTGCAAGGAATAATGTTGTCATTATAAAGTAATCATTAAATAAAAAATTAAAAAAAAAATTAAAAAAAAAAAGAAAAAAAAGAAAAGAAAACCTCAAATGGGGTCATGAAGAGTCAAATGCAAGAGAAACAAATGCATAACAAAATAACATTCACTTTTTTTTTTAACAAATTATCTTTATCACATAACATAGCAATGGAAAAACCATTGCAAACTTTATAAAGTGCTATAAAAATGCTACTTAATTACTGACTGAGACATCCTAATACTAAATTACTGAGCTTGCAATTCTATAAATCCCAGCATCTGTTTCTTCCTCTTGTCTAGCCATTGCACTCATCTTGCACTTGCCAAGTTACTTTTTTGAGTGTGAAACTTAAGACTTAATACTATTTAACTACATTATATTAGATAAGCACACAGTGCCAGTCTCAAGATCATAAGGAGGCAGCGAATCTGAATAATGTGAAAGAATGGTGGTGCTCTTCAATGAAATAGGAATATTTAGGAAGATAGATGGGCTTAATATCAATAAAACCACAGTCAAATACTTATTGTGTGCCATGGAACAGTTTTGCTCCCCCACCCTCCATTATCTCCATTTCCTGACTTAGTCAAAGCTAAAACCCCACCTTCTATAAGAAGTCTTTCTGAATCCTCCACATGCCAGGTTCTTTCCTATGTTGGTTATCTCCAATTTATATTTTTTTTGTACATAATTGTTAATAAGCTCCAAGAGACTGGGGGTTCTTTGAGGGCAGAGATTGGTTTTTTCCTATCAAAACACTACTCCCTCTACTGCCAGTTTATCCAGAACTTCCTTCAGTGTGACAGGGCTTCTCCCACCATCATGGCCTACTTACATAGGATTATCCTTCCAAGTTCTTCTTAGAACTTCAATTTTATAAAGGGGCCCCCAGACTCCCAATTTTCAGTCCCCTCTCTGCCTATGCCAGCCTCCTTCCCATCCTCATTTCTCAACTCCCTTTCATGTGTCCTGCCCCCATTCCAATTTAAGTTACTTGAGAGCAAAGAATCTCTTACCAATTATATTTATACCCTTCACAGCACCTGCCTTCCCATCCCCTCAATGCTCATTACTTTAAAATTCTTGTTAAGGCTGCCTGCCTTGCACTCTATGAAAACAAACATTTATTCATACATATACAAATTAGCAACAAAACAAAGTGATGGAAAAGGTAGTTCTAGCAAGTCACAGGATCAAGAAAGGTTTGTTCCACCTAGAAAAGAAGGGTCAAGCAAAAAGGTAAACAAAATTAAAATGTAATTGGAAAATCTTTAACAAAATAAATAAATGCATTAGGTTAAAATATGGTTTTCAAGATGCAGTTGCAGAGATCTTTATATATGGTTTAGCAGTCTCTTCAATTTGAGTATGAGACATTAATCCAAAAGGTACCACTTGAGTTTTAAAGGAAACATTGTACTCTGAGATATAGAAATAAAAGAGGACATTCCAGGCATGAGGGCCTAACAGTGCAAAGGCTGAGAGATGGGAGGAGGAGTGATATGTGAAGTTTTTCAATCTTGGAACAATAAGGAGACAATGTTACAAGCAATTGAGGCAAGAGCTAATGGTGAAGGCCTGAACTAAGGTGAAAAGGGGGTAGGAAAGATATTGTGGTGGTAGAATAACAAGATTTGGAAAATTATAGGCTATATGGCATGAGGGTGAGGAGTAGATGAAAAAAGCTGCAAATCTGATGCTGTCTCAACAATAACAAAGAAAAGTCCAGGAGGGATGAGTTTTGTAGGGAAAGATTAAATAATGAGTTTTGTTTTGGATATGATGAAGTTAAATGCCATGAGGCAAAACTGGAGATGTGAGAACACAGTTTAAGGGAAGGTCTTGGTATATATAGCTGAGCTGATAAAACGCTAACAACTTAACCCATGGAAACTGATATAAAGTCATCAAGTGAGCTTGTACAGAGAAGAGGGACACAAGACAAAGACAGTATACAGATGATAATCAAGAGAAGACAATGTCTTCAAAATCTTGTGTAGTGGAGAAGAAAAAAAAAAAAGATGTGGGTTCAAATTCTGCTTCTGATGCTTATTTATTGGCTGTGTGGTAAAGAAATAAAATCCCAATTCATTTTAAAGATGAGAAGGTTGATTAGGTCTCTGGGGTCCCTTATATTTTTTTTTTACCAAGGATTTTATGATCTCATGATAAATTAAGATTGAAAAAAGAAAGAATGCTGACACAGCAAATCAGAAACTGGTTTTTTAAAAAGCCAAATCATATGATTTAGCTGAATGTCTAGCACAAAATAATTCTTTATTAGCCATATTTATTATTAACATATATTTGACAGGAAAGGGAGGAGATGGCTCAGTGGGTAGAGCACCAGCCCTCAAGTCAAGAGGACCTGAGTTCAAATCCAGCCTCAGACACTTAACAATTCCTGGTTGTGTGACCATGGGCAAGTCACTTAACCCCAACTGCCACAGCAAAAGCAAAAAGCAAAAAGAAGAAGAGAAAACAAACATATATTTGACAAATGAACCAACTTTTGCTTTAGAATCGCTAATAAGAAGCAATACTACTTACTGAGGCAGAGTAGCTCTTTTCTCTGTCAGTATGCCATTGTGACCCTGAACAGATCTCTCTATTTCTTTGGATCTTGCTTATTTTAGTTGCTCCAACTGTAAAATTAGGGTTCTTTCTCACTCTAAATCTATGTTCTTGTGATTACACACCCAATCTGTATGCATGGCTTTTATAGGAACATGGGAATTATATTGGCTTGAGTCACTGATCCATTTCACTCCAGCATTCAGTAACCTTTATAAATACATAAATTATTAATCTTTCCTATATCATGGGCCAGGCAGTCAGGCAAAGCCTATGGACCTTTTCTCAGAATGATGTTTGTAAATAACTAAAATAAAGTATACAGAAAATAAAAATAAAAGCAACTATGTTGAAATTCAGTTATCAAAATATTTTTTCAAATATTTTCAGAACACAGATTATGAACCTCTATTTTAAAGATTAGCTTCTCTCCACAGATTTTAAACTTTGAATACATTTGGAGTTTCTACCTGGAAGAAGTTACGATATTAGACAAATTCATTACCCACCATATAAGGGTAGTACCTTTTTTTTGTTGTTATTTTAAATTTAATGCCCTAAATTTTCAAAGGTAAACACTCACCCTAAATTTGAGGGTTTGATCATCAAAGTCCAAGACTAGTTTAATCAAATCCTCTTTAATTTCAGCTTTAATCTTTATAGACAAAAGACTCTCTTTAGTCTATTCTCATAAATATTGATTTCTTTGATAATTTTACATACTTTTTCCTGCCATTATCCTAGATTCTCTGGTCTTGTATCCTGAAAAATACCACTTTGAAGCACAAAGTATAGAGGAATTATAAAGAATACTTTAGGATTAAAGATGTCTAAGTAGGAAAGCAGCACATGGGAGAAAATGAATATAATATAAATTGCCAAGTGACTGTTTGCTTTTTTTGGTCCAGACTTGAGATTTCACTGGTTAATAAAATATCCAGTAAGGAAGCTTCTACTGTCAGTATACTTCTCCCCTCTTAACGTACAGATCTACCTAATGATCTTAGAGAGAACAAAGTATACCCCATTTCATGCTACAATAGTTCTCTGCAACAGATGCCTAATGAAAAAACCAAGTTATAGCAAAAAGAAGTCTTTTAGGGAATTGTACCACTCTGCATCTGGCTATGAAACCTGAGAATAAGTTCTTAAAGTTCACTATATCTGGAGCTAATACTGTAAAACAGGGGGGAAAAAATTATAAAACTATTTACGAAAAACACTTTCTGACTTTCATCTCAAAATTAGGGTATCAAAGAATTACTATAGTGAAAGAAATTCATTAAATGAATGAATGAACAAACAGATAGATAGATAGCGTGAATACCCTAACTTTTCAAAATGTTAAATATAACTTCAGTGAAGTCATATCACATTGCCTCTGAAATCCTATGCCATAAATTTCTGATCTCAATACAATGAAATTCACTCCTGATTATTAAATGAAATGAATGTTCCCCTCTCCCTTAAGTATTTGCCTATAGTTAACATAAAGAGCTGATTGGAACAAAGCAAAAACAATAACAACAACAACAAAACAAAAAACAAACAAACTTCATCACTGGCTAATCATGGGATTTTCAATGAGCTGGTCTAAAACATGAACTGAACCTTTTAGTAAAGGGTGATGGGGAGTGGGGAAGGAATTATGAAAACAGTCTTTCTCCCAAAGAGAAAAATTTATACTAGAGCAACATAATACACTGAATTCAAACTAACAAATCAAACATTTTAGAGGATTCAATTTAGCTTACTAAAATAAAGGGACGGCTACAAAAAAGCCAAGCTATATGGATATAAAGGATTATTACTGCACTATAAGACATAATAAATGAATAAGTTTTAAAGACTTCTAAAAAGGGTAAGATTTATATAATGTAAAATATTCTAAGAAGAATCAGGTTTTCTTTCTCAAATAATATAATAAATAATGAGGACCAAAGTTTTATCACCAAAAGGAAACACCTCATTATCCTATAAGATGAAATCAGATTTGGTGTTAACCAGAATCAATACCCTGTCTTCCCCTCTAGTTTGAGATGACTGAGGAGTTCCAAAGCCTCCATTTAAAGAAGATGCCCAAGCCAGCCATTTCCCATATCCAGCTTTCATTTCTTTGAGAAATTCTTTGAACTTCTTCACTGTCCAGTACTTTCTTCACTCCATTCCCACTACATCTTTTCAGCTTTCTTTTGTATGTTTATCTTCCCCCATTCGATTAGGGACAGTCTTTTTCATATTTGTATTCCAAGTTGTTAATAGTGTCTTGCACACATCAGATACTTAGTATTATTAAGAAAATATACCTCTCTCCCTCTATAGTAGTAGTCGATGTGGAATATTTTGTATATAAGTGAAAGGCTGATAATACGGATTCCTTTTATTTTGGTGAAAAGCTACACTTTTCTTCCCATGCCCATTCAATTTTTTTTCTTTATCCCAAGGAAATATCTCCCAATGTAAGAGGAAGAATATCTTAAGAAATTAAGGTAACACTACAACACCTCTCAAATTGGCTCAAGATGACAGGAAAAAATAATGACGAATGTTGCAGGGGATGTGGGAAAAAGTGGGACACTAATACATTATTGGTGGAACTGTGAATAGATCCAACTATTTTGGAGAGCAATCTGGAACTATATTCAGAAAGTTATCAAACTGTGCTTATCCTTTGATCCAGCAATGTTTCTACTGGGCTTATATCCCAAAGAGATCTTAAAGGAGGGAAAGGGATTCACATATGCAAAAATGTTTATGGTAGCCCTTTTGATAGTGGCAAGAAACTGGAAATTGTGTGGGTGCCCATCAGTTAGAGAATGGCTGAATAAATTATGGTCTATTAATGTTATAGAATATTATTGTTCTGTAAGAAATGACCAACAAGATGATTTCAGAGAGGCCTGGAGAGACTTACATGAACTGATGCTAAATAAAATGAGTAGAATCAGAAGATCATTATACACTCAACAACAATACTACGTGAGGATCAATTCTGATGTAAGTGGCTATCTTTGGCAATGAGAGGATTCAATTCAGTTCCAATTGAGCAGTGATGAACAGAACCAATTATAACCAGCAAAAGAATACTGGGAAATGAGTGTGGACCACAACACAGCATTTCCACTCTTCCTGTTGTTGTTTGCTTACATTTTTGTTTTTCTTCCCATGTTATTTTTACTTTCTAATTCCAATTTTTCTTGCGTAAGGAGAGAACTGTATAAATATGTACACATATATTGTATTTAACATATACTTTAACACGTTTAACATGTATGGGACTGCCCGCCATCTAGGGGAGGGGATGGAAGGGAGGAGGGGAAAAGTTGTTTGCAAGGATCAATGTTAAAAAATTATCTATGTATGTTTTGTCAATTAAAAACTATAATAATTTTAAAAAGAAAAAAAAGAAAAAGAAATGACCAACAGGATGATTTCAGAGAGACCTAGAGAGACTTACATGTACTGATGCTAAGTAAAATGAGCAGAACCAGAATATCATTATACATGGCAACAAGAAAATTATATGATGATCAATTAATGATGGACATGGCTCTCTTCAACAATGGGATGATTCAGGCTAGTTCCAATGATCTTCTGAAGAAGAGAGCCATCTACACCCAGAGAGAGGACTATGGGAACTGAGTGTGGTTCACAGGATAGCATTTTCACTCTTTTTGTTGTTGTTTGCTTGCATTTTATTTTACTTTTCTTTTTTTCTTGTGTGGCATGGATAATTGTATAAATATGTAAACATATTTTGCATTTAACGTATATTTCTATTGTGTCTAACAAAAAAAAAAAAAGAAAAAGAAATTAAGGTAACACCCAAAACTCAATGCTCATGATTTCTCCCCTTTTACCTTATTTTTTCTTTTTCCCATTCTTAATCAGTTCCATCATTCTTCCTTTGTAATACTTTAGCATCATCCATTCTTTCCCATTTCCCAAATCACTAACCTAATCAAAGTATTTTTTAGTTCATGCCTAATTATAATAACCTTTCTTGGTCCCCAAGCTCTCTCAAATCTCTAGGTCTTTTCAATTTATCCCAAAAAAAAATACTATTAAGAGATTTATCTTGGAGCAGCTAGGAGGTGTAGTGGATAGAGCACAAGCCCTTAAGTCAGGAAAACCTGAATTCAAATCTGGCCTTAAATACTTAACACTTCCTAGCTGTGTTAATAGCTAGGGCAAGTCACTTAATCCCAAATGCCTCAGCAGGAAAAAAAGAGACAGACAGACAGACAGACAAGACAGACACATCTTGCTAAAATATAACTATCACTTAACTGCCCATCACTTTATTCCAATATGCTATCCATCCCATTGAGCCCTACACGAACCAGTTTCTCCAGGCAAAATGACAGCTTTTAATCATCACTGAAAGATGTCAAATGCTCAATTCCCTTACAATGTCTTCTTTTCTATTCAAATCTCAACCAATTTTCAAAAACCAGTCTAAGCATCAACTATGAGCAAGTTATTAAGTTATTATGATGGAGGTTTGAAATACAAAGTTGAAAAAAAAATCCCTATCCTCAAGTAACTTACATTCTAATGAAGAAAGGGGAACTACAACATTATATAGTTACAGAAATTGAATGTAATTTGAAATAGGAGATGTTATAATTAGTGAGATAGGGAAGAGTCCACTAGAAGTGACACATATTCAATCTTGAAAGTAGATAAGGATTCTAAGAAACAGAAGAGGAAGAAGTGTATTTCAAGCATGGGAAAATAGTCATCACAAAATCATGGAAAAGAAATATAATTTAGATCAAGTATTTTCAACTTAACACACACTATCTCATACTGTTATTGAACTTTCTATATTAAGTTTTAAATCTCATTTCTCCAATGAAATGGTAAGCCCATTGTTGGATAGGACCCTATGGATTCCATATGACAATACTGTGTATATGACACAATAAGTTGTTAGTGTTTGCTTAAAGAGGCATGCATATTTATATTCATAAATATACATATGGGAGGCCAGGATGTACCACATAGAAAAAGGCTGCAATGAAGTTAAGTCCTAATTCTGCCTTTAAAATGTCTTTTTTTCTCATATATAGGTTTATGAACTAGAGAATTTCTAAAATACCTCGCCAGTTCTAAAGAAAGGATAAAAAGAAACACACACACACACACACATATATATACTTTTATGAGTTTTCTATTTCCTAAATATATAAAGACCTTTGTCTCAAAGTTCTTTTATTAATAAAGCCAACAAGTATAACTTGAATATCTTGAATCTTATAAACCTTATACATATCCTTATAAATGTCTTATATAGGCAATGAGTTACAAATTTAGGTAATCTAACTATAAATTTTATTTCTCAATTACATATATACCACATCTGTCTACATATCACTATATTTCATTCAATGTCTATCAAATTAAACATTTAACTCCAAAAATCTGTTTTTCCAAGGTCACTAATTCTACTTTTTTTAGTGTCAAAGACAACTTTTTTTTAGCTCTTCCATTAACAATGGGAAGGATACTGAAATTATGTCAAGGAGAACTTTACCTCTTCATCCTCAAATATATAATTTCTCTAATTGTAAATGTGAATCTCAAAATTCATCAAACATCTCAGAAAAAAAAACAAAACAGATTCTGAAAATTACCATCACATCAGTACAAAAAAAAATTTCTTATCACAATTAAAGAGTATATTTAAATTAGTACAAACCTATGAACATTGCTCTAAAAATAATTCCAAGTAAATGCCCTTCCTACTGATACTAAATCAGTAATGTCATTTTCACACACAAGAATAGGATAACAAATTCTCAAAATGAGTTGCAATCCAACATCCTACATATTTTTTCTATTTAAAAAAAAAAGCATAAGTCTTAATGGGATAGAGAAGTACATATGAAAAAAAATAAAGCTAATATACACACAAAAGTATATATAAATATGAATGCAGATATGAGGATGTATAGAAGCACCTCCAAACCCCCCTATCATTCCCCAGATATCCATATACAAATTTTTAAACTACAAGACAGAAATTTGGGAGGCAAAAGCTCTAGCAATTGAATAATCAAAAGAATCAAGAAGAGCTTCATGCAGAAGCTACATCTTAAAGCAACAGGGGGTATTTATAAAGAAGAGGTAAGGATAAAAGTTCACTCTAGGCATAGTAACAGAAGACACTGTCATGAGTGAGGAACCAAAAAAAGACTAGCCAGAGAAGAGTAGCATCAGACCAAGGGGGAAAGGGATTCAAGAATGAATATAGGACAGTATGGAAATGAAATCCCAACTTTAGAGTTTATGTTGAAAAAGAAAATTAAGTTATTTTCCCTATTTTACAGATGAGGAAACTGAGACTGAAAGAAGTTATGTGATTTATGGAGGGCCACACAGCTGTCCATATCTGAAACAATATCTGATTTTCCTAATTCCAAGTTCAGTAATATATCCAATACCATGTAGCTATTGATTTGACATTCAACTATGAAAATGCAACACTAAATAAAAAGCCAATCTCCCCAAAATCATGAAACAATCTACCATCATTAAAGCAATGATTAGTGTGATATAGCTACTCTGAATTTAACATGTGTGGAGAATGATAACAAGAAGTGACAATATAATAAATGGAAACATAGCAACCAAAATCAGAAGCACTTAAAAATACACTGAAGCTAATTGACGTGGCATAACTGTGTTAATAAAAAGTAAAAAACAAAATAGTGTGGATCTATTAGAGACAAAGTTGACAAAGAGGAAAAATGGCAAATCATGCTAGGCTCTACTAATACGAGCTGAAAAATCACAGGCAGTCTTGAATTATACAAAGTATAAAAAACAAAGTATTTTGATTTTTTTTTTTTGGCTGAGGCAATTGGGGTTAAGTGACTTGCCCAGGGTCACACAGCTAGGAAATGTTAAAGTGTCTGAAGCCAGATCTGAACTCACTAACTTACTGGTGCTCTATCCACTGTGCCATCTAGCTGGCCCCTTTTTGATTCTTAAAGCCATTATCATATACACTGATTATGATCATCTCCCTTAGTGAATAACTACTCATTTTGTAAAGGGTTACACCAGTGAAAAATTGAAGTTTTTTGATTTTGTACTCATCTATGATTGATTATTCAGGATAGAGAACTCCTATAAGATGGAGTAACCAAGGGTATTCAGGGTTTTAAATGACATATACCCATGATCATAAAGCTAGCATCAAATAAGAATGTATATATAGCATTTTGCAAATCTTGGAAGCACTGGAGAAAGACTACTATCAAAAGTTTTTAAAGGCCTGCCATTATCCTCTAACATAAGTGGGATTTAACAGAGGTCATCCCAATTCCAAAGCTGACCCATTAATCTATATGGCTACTTTCCCTGCTTTAAGAATTACACTAAAATAAAAATTTCACATATTGAACCAGGTAAGTAAAACTTACTGAGAGACAGGAGTTGGTTCTAGTTTGGATATTCAGAACCAATGATCACCAACAAAAGCAAAGTTAGGCTTCCCTTCAGATGGTTTCACCATCAACATGACTACTGACTATGCAAACACTCTCACAATGCCACAAGCAAAGGAATATAAGAGCTTTAAGAAAGCTATCTAAAGGTGAGTGAAAAAGAATAGAATGATCCACCAACACTTTCCCCATATTCTAAACTCTTAGTTCATAATCATCAATCTTACTCTCACTTCACCACAGTTGTTTCTAGTAAGGCCCATTAACAATAAAACCAAATTCAATATAGGTTTAAAGAAAACATCCAACGTGCAGTTAAGAAAAAACTTTTAAGAGTTTAATTATACCCATAGTTTTAAAAAGTGTATAAGCCTAAATAAAGTTTCTTCTCTTCCTGTTTTTAGCTTTTAAAACTAAGAAGACAAGTACCCTAAAAGAAAAATCTCTTTAAAAGTCTTTTTAGGAAATAAAATTTAAAATATCATATGTAACACCTGTAATGTTTTAGGTATAATGTTCATAACTAAGATCTCAAATGTACTTTCTAACAAATTTTAAAATCATTTTTAAATAAAAAAGAACTTTCTATATAAAGTGACTTTTATTTTATTTAAACCAAATAACAATAACCAATTTTTAAAGTACTTACCTCATTTCCATGTTTTTGGAGAAATTCAATTTCCTGTTGTGTGAATGTTGTCATAGAGATGGACTTCACCCTATGTGGTGGATTTAAACCTCGCCTAAAAGATAAAATATGTTTAAATGTTTTATTTTTAAAATACATACATTGCCTACTATGTGCAACATATTACAGTTATAAATTTGGCATACCATGGCAAAATACCATGTACTTCTAAATATTCATAAATTTAAACACTATATAGGTTTTAAATATCTTAGCATTCATGCTTAAATTAACATAATTATTTTATCAGAATTCCTTTAAATTAATTCTCACAATCTCTATACAAGGCAAGTTGAGGAATGAATATCATCAATCTTTTAATGACTTTCAGAAATCTGTAATTTAGAAACTTTAACTAAAATGCTAGTACTAATTGTTTTAATGATAAATGATGATGATGATAACAGCTAACATTTATATACACCCTACACCAAGGCCAATGCTTTACAATCATTACCTCATTTGCTCCTTACAACCCTGGGAGATAAGTATTAGTAATATCTTCATTTTACAAATGAGGGAATTGACGTAAACAGAAAAGTGATTTGCCCAGGATAACACAGCTAATAAGTATCTGAGTCTATATTCAAAGTCAGATGTTCCAATCTCCAAGCCCAGCTCATTATACTACTTTAGTAATGCTACATTTCACTGCTTTTTAAAACGACAAAGCTTATCTTTTAAAGTAAAAAATAATATAAAGCTTATGGTTTACAGAAGCAACAAAAAGCATCAGTTATTTTACTGTTATGAGTATTTTAACAAATGACTATTTTTATGTAAATTTTTAAAGATTCAGAAATTTAGAACTTAAAATTAAAATCATTTGTGCTAACATCAACATTCAAGAACAATTAACAAAAAAATCAAGATCTTCTAAAATGTCCAAATACCCAAGATATCTTAAATATTTATTTTACAAGATGGTCTTCAAAAGTCCTTCAAATCAGGATTAAGCGTATTACACATAAAAAATTAAAGCTATCAATATCAAAATTTATGAAAATCTCATCCAAAACAAATTAAAGCTGCTAAAAAGAATACTGAAATAATCTATACAAAATTCTCCTCTGAAATAACTCCAAAATTACATCTATCAATTTCAGGTTCTGGAATTGATTTTTCCCAATCCGGTGAGCATATATTAATAATCAGTTCAATTCATCCATGCCAATGAAGGTGGTGGTGGTACACTAATTTTTCCAAAATAGTGAAAGTGACACAAAGCAGGTCTGCACAAAAGAAAATGGCCAAGTCTCTCCTGAGAGCATATAAAACCCCCAGAGATTCACAACTGGGAAGCCAATTAACTAAATTATTTGGAAAGCTACTCAAACTCCCAACCTAATCCAAAGCATCACTTATAGCCTGATCTATCTCTAAACCTACCCTTCTCTCTTTTTTAATGGGAAAAGAAAGGCTTCTACGGAGAAGAAAGGCCATACAGACTACCTAGTACAAGAAAATTAAGATGAAGTAACTGTGTCATGCAATACATGGCAGACCCACAATTCTGCTTGTCCCTCTGATTCAAAGTCTGCTGGTACCATGTTCCCAGTTCCTTGTCCAAGCACTCTTTTAATGTGACTGGCTAGCAACCTGTGGGGTAAAGGATGGGTTTCTGGGCTGAAGAGTCTTAATATTATGCACAAACCCATCAGCATGGGAGGTATTACACCTAACACCTGGGAAAAGAAATGAGGTCCTCAGAAAGAGTCTAGAAGGATTCCTAAGAAGAGCTCAGAGAAAACAGTAATCATTTGAAAAGAATAGACCAGACTGAGAGAGAGGATAGTCTGGAGTCCTGCTTACAAATGATTCCTTTCCCCCCAAATGCCTGAAGGCAGACAGATTATTTTAATTAATAAAGTAATAAATTGTTTACCTCTGTCCCTTCTCATTTAATCTAATTTAACCTCCTTATTCTAACGAGAAGGTCAGGTTTAGAGACAGCCCCATTACAATTCAGGTTCCAAAGCACATTTAGTCTGTCATTAGTGCCCTCTTCCCCTTCCTCCCCCAATAGCTGTATGCATTGGTAAAGGATAAAAACAAGCTCCAATTAAGTTAAAATCACTTTATGTAGTCACAGAGTTAATTTACATAATCCAAAATTTTCTGAACAATCTTAAATTAAAAAGCTATCAACTTGAGCTTGGTAGTGCAACTATCTCACCTCCCAACTCAAAAAACTGACTCATTTAGTAATAAGATTTCAGAGGCATTTCCAACTCTAAAAGACTGTTTGAGTAAAAAAAATGAGATTAAAATAATTTCTAAGGATATTTTCTAGCTCAAAAAAATTATTTATATAAGGTAGAACATGCCCATTATCAAACACCTAAATCTATTAAACAGGACTATAATACAGACAAGTTTAATTATACTAACTAAAAGAATTAAAAAAAAGAAAAATATGTTCTAAAAAATATTTTAGTAGTGACTCAGGCAATTCTTGTGAATGTTAGAATGATTTAAAAGCTTAATGATTAAGATTTTAGAAAGATCGGGACAGCTAGGCACAGTGGATAGAATACCAGCCCTGAAGTAAGGAGGACCTGAGTTCAAATTTGGTCTCAGACACTTAACACTTCCTAGCTCTGTGACCCTGGGCAAGTCACTTAGCTCTAATTGCCTCAGGAAAAAAAAAAAAAAAAGATTTAAAATTCAGCTAAGGTAACAACCTTTGATCATTTTAAAATCAAAGTTGGAAGTAGACCAATTTGATGAAATTTATAGTTTGCATAAACATGAAGACCAAAGCAAGCCTTCTTACTCCCAAAGAGCCTAGCAGCTTTAGCCTCTTAGCATCATCAGCTTAAGAAATAAAAAATTAGACCATCCCCCCACTACTCCCAAAGGAAAAAAAAGCAGTAAACACCTACCACCATGAAAGTGGTCAGAACTCTAATCCTCCCATACTTCTATCCTCTTTTTCTTACATACTCGTATTAGTACAAAATAGAGGGAAAGATCAATAGACATCAATTATTAGGATGTGACATTAATAACAGAATTAAACTCTTGCTCCACACCCATCTCTTATATAATTCAGAAAGAGAAGATTCATCATTGGTTGTTCACATTTTGCAAGTGCCCAAAATCCATAAGTTTTCAAAAAATCTTTTACAAAAGTAAAAATTACAAAAATATTACACAAGGAAGGGTGTCTGTCCTAAGAACATGCTTGAAATGAGCTAACTGTTAAATTTTTCAGTGATCATATTTACACATGAGAACTCAGTAAGTGCTACAAATCAAAGCTTGATTCACTGTTATTTACTGTTTAGATTTAAATTGCTGGAGAAAATGCTCAACGTGCAATTTAAACTTAAAATTGTTTCCTACATATTTTTGCAGAGAACTGATTGTTAAAAATCTAGCAAACCACTGCATATAGAGCTTATTCTGGTAATGAAAATATTATGGGAATACAATATTTTCCAAAAAAAAAAAGTACTCATACAGGACAACCATAATAAATCTACAGTAATAATAATCATATTAACCTGAATCTTGAGAATAGGAGAATGGAAAGTAAAAGAATATGAAATAAGAGAAATGTCTTTTACTTTCCAAAGTGCAGAATGGGCATATTTATCTATCTTCTATCTAACTCCCCTCCTTCTGAGCTCTCTATTGAAAAACTGTTCTCAACATTATTACTCAACCTAGGCCTGCCCAATAACCCAAAGTATTCTATCCTCCAAAATAATCTGCCACTTCTCCCCCATTCAAAATTCTTATCCTTTGCAGTAAGTAAACATAAGGGGGAAATAATCCAATTGAACTAATTCACACCAAAGTACCAATTTCTCAACAAGCCTTTCCTAAAAAAGATTTCCCATCGTTCCAAATAAACTTCTTCTTGGTAAAACTTCTCACAGGGAAATAAGAATGGAAAAAATTCAGAAATAAAAGGGAGGGAAAAAAAAGAGAGACCAAGTGTGCCACTGAAAAAACAAAAGCTAGCCTTACCTGATTTCCCCAAGGTCAGGACCTACAAATTCATCCTGCTTCTTTAATTCTTCAGATTATAATTCATTCTCTTAAAATGATTTTCCCCCACACAATGGTTCCCATAGCAAATAGTCATTCTTTCTCCTCTCTCTAGAACAGGGTTGGGAATAAGTGTAGCCAATTCTTATAAACCATGTGTGAGGAGGTTTTTTAAGTCAGAAGTTGCCCTTACAAACTATTCTTAAAATGTAGGAGAGAAAGGTTCATAAATAATTCTTTCCTTCAATATTTCGAGTATCTATAATTTCATCAACATAAATTATTCCTCCTTCCACCAATGCACATCAAATCTCCACACTTTAATAAAGCATTTCCTTCCACTCTTTTAACTGAAAAAAATAAAATCATCTTATGACCAGCCTTTGGAACATAGCTAGATGAGTCTGCAGTCTTGCTGGCTAAAATTTGGGCCTAAATAAAACCTGAAAAAGGATTTTTTCTTTGCAAACAGAAGGAAATCTCTTCACACCAGGACCAAAACTTTTTGAATTTAATTATAAAAATGGAGGGAAACAATTTTTCATATTTAATTTTCCAACTAATACTAATACCAGGTTCTCATTTCAATCAAGAATCTTGGGATTTTTCAGATTATTTTTTTTAAACTACCTTAAGAAACCATTCAATCAATCCTCTTATTTCATAGATGAGGTAATAGGCCTCAATCACAAAGGGAGTAAGGAACACAGCATGGAAAAAAAGATTTTCTCACAACTCCCTCCAACTTTCCTGAGAAAAGTTTCCTTTCATCCATACATCAAAATCATTCAAAATTCCCTGAAAGACAATAACAAAAATAAAATACTCAATAACTCTTGAATTAGCGCATCAGACAAGTCATAAAACAATGACAGATTCTAACCAAAGATGTTTGTTCTTCACTGTGATGAAGATCAACTAGTCTACACTGAAGGATAATTCTGTATAGTTGGTTTGATCATCCAAATGCTCCTGCCTATGAATGGATTTATCAAAAAGTGCTGGTTTTATCAAAAGCACTTCAGTATCTCAAAAATTAGTCAAAAGAGTTTGGCTTATCTTCACAGAAAATAGCAACTGGATGAAGAATATTTACTACTTATCCATCAATGGGTACACACACACACACACACACACACACACACACACACGGATAGATAATATAGACATAAATGTTTGAATTAAACAGGAAAAAGGAAAGTGGTTGGATTACCAGTAGGAAAACTTCAATGAAGTACAATTTTTAATTCTCAGGGTGATGCTGTAGGACAAGTGAGTCATAAGATATAATGGTCTCCAAAGAATAAAAATTCTGTGAATTATCACAGAAAGAGTGATGGAAAGGCTTATGGTAGGTATAAGCAGGCTTTAACACATAAGTAATAAGGAATTTCAAAGGAAAGGTGTCATCATGAAAATGTACGACAAGAAGAGATGGATGTTTCAGAGGAAAGGATGACACACAAGTATGATTTTCCACTAGTATCCTCTCAAGATGTCAGCAGAAATTGAGAAAATTCCCTGATACTTTAAATGGACCCCTGAATCACTGGAGAGAGCTTATAAAATCATGAGATCATATATCCTTTGAGTATTGGAGAATATTCCCTTAAATCACAATCCTATGATTCTGATTTTCAGCACCTGTCCTACTTATCCTCATAGTCTTTTTTTTTTTAAAGTAATGAAATCCATTTATACAAATCATACACAGAAATCAAAAAAGGAAAGTGGTTGGATCACCAATTAGAAAACTTCAATGAAGTACAATTTTTAATGCCAACATTCTCAAGGTGTTCCTGTAGACAAGTGACCCATAGGATATAATGGTCTCCAAAGAATAAAAATTCTGTGAATTATCTATATAATTCAGGAAACCATATAAGAGACAACAGAGTAAAAGAACTCTTCATTAGGAACAAGATAATCAGAGTCTTTATGAACATAAAATGACATGTAGTCCATTTATCTTTACCTCTGACAAAGTTTAAAAGCATTGTATAAATAGAAGATATCTACTCACTTCTCAGAATGGCTAAAATGACAGGAAAAGTAGATAAATGTTGGAGGGGATGTGAGAAAACTGAAATGCATTGTAGGCAGAGTTGTGAACTGATCCAACTATTTGGAAGAGCAATTTGGAACTATGCCCAAAGAGCTATCAAACTGTGCACACCCTTTGATCCAGTAATGTCTCTGTCAGGTCTGTATCCCAAAAAGATCAAAAAAGAGTTAAAAGGACTTAAATGTGTGTGTGGGGGGGGGGAGAATGTTTCTAAGAGCCCTTTTTATTGTGGTAAGGAAATGGAAATTGAGTGGATGCCCATTAGCTAGGGAACAGCTAAGTAAGTTTTGGTGTATGAATGCAATGGATTAACAAAAAATGATGAGCAGACTGATTTCAGAAAAGCCTGGAAAGACTTATAGATTTATATAAATTGACACTAAATGAAGTGAGCAGAACTAAGAGAACATTATATAAGATTACGTGATGATCAACTGTGATGGATTTGGCTCTTTTAACAATGAGGCAGGTGAGCAATTCCAATAGACTTGGGATGGAAATAGCCATCTGCTTCCAGAGAGAGAATTATGAAGGCTGTATATGATCAAAACATGGTATTTTCACCTTTTTTGTTTTTTTCTCATTTTTTTTCCCCTTTTGATCTGATTTTTTCTTGTACAGCATGTTGAATATAGAAATATGTTTAGAAGAACTGCACATGTTTAACCTATATCTGACTGTTATCTTAGGAAGGAATGAGGGGGAGAGGGAGAAAAATTTGGAAAACAAGGTTTTGCAAAAGTAAATGCTGAAAATTATCTTTGCATGTTTTTGAATAAAATACTATTAAATTTTTTTAAAGATAATAAACACAAAGTATTAATATTATTCAGCAAAGTATCTTGGGAGACATTATTTTATCCAGGGAATATGCCCAGTAAAGGGGAACTTGCTATCTCCCCAACAGGTCATTTCACTGTTAAGTTTTTTTCTTAAATCAATCTTAAATCTGTTTCTAAATCTTAAATCTGTTACCCAAAATTTTTATTTTGCAACTTCTACCCATCATTTCTAATCTTGTCCTCTTGGACCAAGAGGACATCTAATTCCTCTTCTAAATACAATCCTTTAAATGTGTGAAGGCAGTCATCATAGGGTGTGGGGAGTGGAGGAAGAGGGTATATGTATATGTGTGTCTCATGCACACCCTTATTGTCTTCTCCAAAGTAAATATTTCCAGTTCCTTAAAACAATCTTTCCATCTGTGTTAACATCTATGTCCACATTTAATAATAACAACCCAAAGAAATCACTCAGCTACTATTCTTCTTAACTAATATTTATTATTAGATCAGAAACTCCTCCTTGGTAATTACAATAAACAATCAAGAATATGTATTCCTGGAAGTACATAGCATTTCCCCCTTTTTTGCTACGTCCAATCTGCCATCATGTAAAGTAAGTGCTTATATATAAAGCATTTTTACTGGGATTACATCAATCACAATAATCAGGTGAAAACTGATGGGCAAGAAAACTATTTTTTTTTTTAGTTACAAATGTTTAAGCAAGACCCTAAATTCTAGATCCCAATGTATATGTTACAAATACTGAACAAAAAAAGTAGGCAATTACTTTTACTCAGTTACATCAGTAGTTACGTTTTTGCAAACATTTTTAAAACTATCTGCTGATTAATTCATTTAAAAAAAAACTTTAAGTTTTCTACTAATAGAATGAAAAAAAATTAATACCGAGCCATAAGACACATAAAAATTCCTAAGAGTTTCAGTTTAAGTAACTACTATTCAAGTACAATTACAGAACAAATGTGATTCATTCTGTATGGTAGTAGTCTACTCTTTATTTATTTATAGTTTATTTATTTTGTGCTAAAGCAACTGGAGGTCAAGTGGCTTAGCCCAGGGTCACAGCTAGGACTAAGACCAAATTTGAACTCAGGTCTTCCCGAGTACAGGGCTAGAGCTCTATCCACTATGCCATCTAGCTGCCCCTCACTTTAAAGTATTTCTAAAGCAATCTTATAAGTAGCCTTTTCCCTCTAACAAAATAACAATCTATGCTAAGTAGAACAGAAGGCCTATTCCAGTTTTGTTTTATTTATTACTTATGTCCTATGAAGGAATAGACTGGTCAAAACCCAAACAAAAAACAACTTTACTAAACAGCAGTTAAACTGTGTGGTTATTATTTTCTTAAGACTGATATAATATCTACCTGGACAAACAATGAAGTCAATTCAATATTACAGCTTAAACTAAATCTAGATACTATATACAGATATAGATATCTATCTACGTTGTCAATGTGAGGAATCCCTGCTCAACACAGATTGCTATACTCCCCCCCTTATGACTTAGTATATGTACATCCACTAGTCAAACTGGCGGTTAGTCTTTCAAAAAATGATGCTAAGAGAGGTAGCTAGGTGGTGCAGTGGATAGAGCACCAGCCTTGAAGTCAGGAGGACTTTGAGTTCAAATATGGCCTCAAACACTTAACACGTCCTAGCTGTGTGACCCTGGGTAAGTCATTTAACCTCAATTGCCTCATCCAAAAAAAAAAAAAAAAAAAAAAAAGATGCTCAGTGGGTCTTATGATAAAAGACATATTCTATAATTTCAGATTGGACTCAAAGGGTTTAATCTGTACTCAAAAGTATAGCCTGCCAGAGTATTTGCTCTATTCTGGAATAACATTCAAGAAGCCTGGATTATCTCCATACTAAAATGAACATCAAGGGAGGACCTTCAATGGAGAATTCAACACCAATGTTAAATATAATAAATATTGCATCTATAAAAATTACACACCTGAAATCTAGAGTAGATGGGATATTCCTTTAAATGAAATTTGAAAATAGTAGTCTTTTAAAGTATAAGGAAAAATACTAAGATACTGCATGTATTTAGGAAATTAAAATTGAGACTTAAAAGTGGCAGATAAAACAGAACTAAAAAGCATAGTCACTTTTCAAAACAGACATAATTACAATTCTTACAAATAGCAAAAGATATTAAACCCAGAAAGGTTAATATAACTTACTGTGTTGTATAAACATTCTAAGAAAACTATAAGCATTCTCGTAATTTTCTTTTAACAGTTATGTATCCTGAAGGCACTTCTTGAACTTGACACTGGCTCCAAGGAGAGCTCTCTAACTACCATCCCCTGAGCTGCCTTTTCTGCAATTATGTAATAAACAACCTCATTTTCAAATTAAAAGCATATTAACATATATATATGGAGCTTTAAGATTTTCTAGTGTTTACCCATAAATTCACTTTATCTAACATAAAACTTCTATTAAAGTTTTATTTTGTTTCCAAAAAAACTCAAATAATGGTTTACCCTTCCCAACAATGTATATTTTTATTAATTCAGTATTCAAAATATGGATGCTGAAAGGGACCTGAAATTCCTTCTAAGACAGGGACCTTTACTTGAAGGCATTCTTTACCTAGCATCTGTGTATGAATTTAGATGGAAAAAAATTACATTTTATTTTCAATTTCTAATTGAAATTTAGCATTCCTTTCATTTAAAAAACATTGTTCTGAGAAGGAACGCATTTACAAGGTATAACCAACTGCCAAAAGACTAAGAATCCCTATTCTAAAATATCTTATTCAATGGCCTGATATAATGCATTTCATATAGTAGGCTGAATACTCAATCACCAAGCACTCAGTATGTGCCAAACACTTTGCAAAGAAAATAGGAATACAAATATAAGGAGGAAAACAGTTCCTACCCTAAAAGAATTTATAATTGAATGTAGAAAAACAACATATACAAGAAAACTGGGGGGGGAAGGGGTGGTAACGAGGAGAACAAGGTTATCAATGGAGTAGCACCCTAGAGGAAGTCCTGAGCAATGGAGATAAATGAGACAGATATCCTGGACATCTTAAAGGAGGTTCTAGAAGAGCCATTCAATCACATGGAGAGGGCAGGCTTTTTTTTTTGTGGGGAGAAATGAGGAGCATTAAGACATTATCAATTCAAGATATTTGTCATCTCAACAAGGAGGATAACTCCCAACCAAAGATCTCGATAAACAATGTGTGTTGAATTTAAAATGAACTGAACCCATTCAAATATTTTCATTCTGTTCAACTATTGCCCACATCTTCTCAAAAATTCTTCACAAGCGGTCTCCCATAAACATGTTGGAGATATTCCTTAATTAAACACTCTGGGAGAGTTCTAATTATTAAGTTTTCCTTATGGAAAGCCTAAATCTGTTCTTATGTAAATTCTACCTAAAGCTCCAAGTTCTGGGGACAACCAAAACAAGGTAAATCCCTCTTTCATAGGCCAACCTTTGGGAAACAAAAGACTGCTTCTCATGTCTCCATGTTTCTTTTGTCCAAGAGAAAAATGCTTGGTTCCTTCAATCACTCCTAGAAGGTATGATATTTAGGAATTTCATTACCCTGTTTGACTCACTGGATGCCCTTCGGCTTATCCCACTGTCAAACCATTTCTGACGCTTGTCTCTGCTATTTTTCCCAGCTTTGGGGGTTCATTAAAATTCTGATAGATATACTAATTATGTTTTTATCGAAGTTACTGATTTTAAAAAGTTAAACTGCGTGAAGCTATTCTTATTTTTAAACTTTGGGGGGACACCAGACACCTCTTTTCGAAGTGACATTGAACTTATTAAAGATGGGTAAAGTAACAGTGTATGGCAATTCTACCTGTTCGCAATCTAATAGCAAATTATTGCTCACATTTCTTTGTTTATTGCATTTACCTTGAAATAACAATCTACTTTTGGTTTGGACCTATGATTTGGGGAAGGGAGGAGAAGAATGCCGTCTAATAAACACAATCTATCTGTAATCTGTATGTATAGTTTAGAAAGGTTCCTGGGAGGTTGAAAGTTTCAGTGACTTGCCTATTATCACTAAATCGATATACAATAGGTAGGAGCCAAGGTTTTACTGATTACAAGATACCTTCAATCTAGTAGGTGATTGTTTTCAAAAAGAAGCATATTTAACTCTTCAATCACTGCTCACTTCTTTACATGCTCACTCACCATGAGGCAAGTTGGATCTCAAGCCTCCTTCTAAGAGTTTCTTCAACTCTTTGATTTCCTCACCCATGAATTTTGCACAACACTCCTGTAATGCTGACTTCAGACTCATGATGAGAAAACCTCTTCACTATTTCAGTAAATTTTTAGTCATTTTTGTATCCTCTGTAGCCTCTAATCTTGTGCTTCACATACAACTTTTCAAAAATTTGTTTATATGTATACTTGTTATGAGTTGTTTTTCTTTGAAGGGAGGTGAGAGAGAAAAAAATTGTTCAAAACTTGAAAACAATGTTTTAAAAATATTTAACTAATTGTTAAATTATTTTTTCTTTAAAACCCAGTAAATCTCTCCAAAATTACTAAGCAAATTTCCATCCTCCTATCTTTTAATCTCTGCCTTTGATGCTGACCACTTTCTTTTCCTAGATATTCTTTCCTTTCTGGATTTTCCCGGCATTGCTCCCTCCTAGTTCTCTTTCTATGGACATGACTGCTCCTTAGTATCACCTGCTGGTTTACTGTCTTGCCAACTAACAGTGGTAGTGTTCTAAGCCAAAAGTGTTTTGTCCAAAGACTTCTACTCTTTTCTCTCTGTTCCCTCTCTTGGTAACCTCATTGGATCCCATGAGTTCAAATACCATCCTTGTGAATGACCAAAATCTATTTATCAACCCTAATCTATCCTAGCAGTTTCTTCACCAAAAGCCTCCTGGATAGTTCACACGGGACATTCCATGGATATTTCAAATTCTTTTCCCTGAAACACACTCCTCTTCCAAATTTCCCTATTACTATTCAAGGCTCCAAATCACCCAAGCTTCTCTAACGTTAGTGTAATCCTCAGTTCTTCAGTTTCATTCATCTCAACTTCTATCTCTCTCTACACCTTTTGGAATAGGTCCCCTCTTCCACTCATATCCAGCAGTGTAACTCAGGCACTAATCAGAATCACCCTCTTTCTATGACTATCGTTAACAGCCATTTTAAATGGTCTGGATGCCTCAAGTCTCTCCCCATTCCAATTCATACTCCATAAAGCCATCAAAGCCCCCTATTCAAAAAACTCTCATGATCTTCTTACCTCCAGGAATTAAAAAATAGAAATCCTTCCTCTTTTTCTATGCATATAGCCATACTGGTTTACTTGCTGCTCCTCACAGATAAGATCATGTTTCTATCATATGGCTGTTCTCCATTCCTCTCAGCTCACTTCTACCTCTAAATCCCTAGTTCCTGCATCATTTTCCACCTAAGATTTTTCAGGATCACACCTAATAACATGAGCTCCTTGTGGGTAAAGACGGCTTGACTTTGCATCCCCAATACCCATTCTCCCAGTTCCCATGGTAGCAACTGAGTTGTCTTCACTTTCTGTCCCATTCAACATATGATTTGTTGCCAAGCCCTATCAGTTTCCCTTCCTAACATCTTCTGAACACCTCCTTTTTCCCTGACATTGCCACCAGTATAGTACAAGCCCTTATCACATTTATTTATTTTTATTATTATAATATTTTTTATTATTATAATTTTTATTATATTATTTTTTATTATTTTATTGCCTTTATTATTATAATATATTGTATTATAATAGCCTGCTGGTAGGTCTGTCTGCTTTTTAAGGTCCTCTCCACTACATTCTAACATCCACTGAGCTGCCAAAGTGATCTTCCTTAAGGAAAAGTTCCATCCTGTTATCCTTCTATTCAAAGTGCTATCAAATTCTGCAAAAATTCCCAAGAAAATCAAGGAGGGAAAAGAATCCCCATGTGTAAAAATGTTTGTAGCAGCTCTTTTTGTGGTAGCAAAGAATTGGATACCCAAAGTAGGTGCACATCAACTGGGGAATGGCTGAACAAGATGTAGTTTATGTAGGTAATGGAATATTAGTGTTCTGTAAAAATGAACAAGGTGATTTTAGAAAGGCCTGGAAAGATTTACATGAACTGATGCTGAACAAAACAAGCAGAACCAGGAATACTTTGTATATAGTAATAGCAAGAATGTGTGATGAAAGGCTTCTTTCTTCTCAGTGGTTCAGTGATCCAAAGCAATCCCAATACTTTGGATAGAAAATGCCATCTGCATCCAGAAAAAGAACTAAGATTGAATGTATATCAATACATGCTATGTTCACTTCTTTTTTCTTTTTTTTTCTCCTCTCCCATGATTTTTCCTTTTTGTTCTGATTTTTCTCTCCCAACATGATTCAAAAGGAATGTATTAAAAATAGTTTTTCAGAAAAAGAAACCTTTCCTCTTCTTCCTAATGACCAGGCATTCCTTCAATTGATTATCTCCTGTTCATTCTGTATTATCCTATATTATTTTTTATGTAGATAACCTGCTTTCAAATGTCTCCCCACCCAGGCCTTGGTCTCCCTGAAAACATAATTTTTTTTTTGTCTTAAAATTTGTATCCCCCGTGCTTGACACAACAAATCTTTTTTTTTCTTGATTCATTTTTTTATCCAATTTGTAACCATTTACATGGTGGGGGAGAGGGGCATGAGTAAATGGGTATATATTACTTTTTATCTAATCTAACTGGAGCATTAGGAGATTGAGTGAATTGCCCATGTGTTCACAGATAATTCCCCAACTATCAGTCCTAAACCCAAATCATTTTCTACCAAAATGTACCAAGGGGTCCAACTAATGTGCAAAGAGTCTTTCCTCACTTTCTAGTTACCTTAGGGTCTTGGCCAAGTGAGAACATCTTTTTCCATCAAACACTCCTGGAGGCCATTCTATTCTTTTTTTCTTCTTTAAGCTCTTTATTTTTGTTAAAATATGCTAATGCCTGTTTTCTCACCTCTCCATTGCTTTGCAAGGGATATTTTTAATAAATTATGATATGATAAGTATTTTTGATTACCTTACAGCCACACACACACTGGTAGAATATTGGCATAGAAAAGATGGGCAAACTGGGGAATAGGCTAAAGAACTGTAATACATAAATGTAATGGAATAATATTGTCCATAAGAAATTATCGATATGATGTTACAGATATTTTCCAAGATGATCTGCTTGATATAATCAGCAATATCAGCATATAAAACATCTGGAGGACCTCACTATCCATAGAAAATCCCTCACCTTAAATTCTGCATCACTGTAGCAAAACACCTTCGGCAAACAATCGGCTTCCCCTTTGTCATCAGAGGGTTGTAGAATAAGGCTATTTCTACTTTTTTAACTTTCAAGGAATCTGGAATGATCTTAACATTTATAAGGAAGCAGATGGGAAAAAGCAGACTGACAGAGTGACATTTTGCTATATCAAATAAGTTTTTTTTTTTCTTATTTAAATAAGCAATACACCCAGGGAGAACTTATAGTCTCTCTCTTTCAGTCAATTTGAATGATGAAACCAACACTTTCTATCAATGCAGGCACAGCACCCTGTATGCAACTTATAGAGATTGCCTAAAATAAAGCTTTTTAAAATGTAAGTCACAATCTTATGGGGGTCATATAACTGAATGTGGGGGTTACAAAAAATGCCACAGAAAAGCTTTCTGAGTCCAATGATCAAAAATTAATTCAAAATCAAATGGGTAATGAATCCAAGGCCTTCTCAGAAGCGCTTGCCCATGTTGCATTGTGTAACTTCGCTGTAGCATGGGTAGCCAACACACGTTGCACTGCATATGCACAAACTACCAGCAACACTTGGGCTTAGACTCCAGACCATTTCTCAAGCAAAAAGGGGTCATGAGTAGGAACAATCCATGAGGTCCTGGCCTAGAACATTCAGAAGGGAAAAGAATAAGCAATAATATAATATGCCTGAGAGATAGGGGTGTTATCCCTGTTTTGCAAAAGAGAAAATTGAGGTAGAAATAAAGTGACTTGTCTAGGTTCATAAAGCTACTGAGTATTTTAGGTCAAATTTGAACTCGGGGTCTTCCTGATTCCAGGCCCGAACACTCTATTCATTGAAGTTGACTGACTTACCTAACAAGGTCACACTGTTACTATCAATGAATCGTATCTAAAAATAAAATTTTAATCCCTCTCTCTTAAAACAAACCTCAATGATAAGTATCTCCCCCTCCGTCCCAGGCCTTGGTCTCCCTAAAAACATAATTTTTTTGTCTTAAAATTTGTATCCCTAATGCTTGACACAACAATTTTTTCTTGATTCATTTTTTATTCAATTTGTAACCATTTACATGGGGGGAGGGGGGCAGCGAGTAAGTGGGTATATGTTACTTTTTATCTCATCTAACTGGAGCATTAAGAGATTGAGTGAATTGCCCATGTGTTCACAGGTAATTCCCCAACTACCAGTCCTAAACCCAAATCATTTTCTACTAAAATGTGCCAAGGGGTCTTTCTATTTCTTTCTATTACTGCAAAACATAAATTGATTTTTTTCCTAAGAGTCCCCCAAACAATTTAGCTTTTCTCAGTAAATTCTTCAAATGGCAACCATTTATCAAGCATTTAATAACTACCCGCTAGATACTATGTAAATTGCTGGTGACACAAAGAAAAAACAGTCTCTGCCCTAAGAAGCTTAATTCTAATGAGGAAACTACATATATATATAAATGAATACCTCTCCAAAATCCTTAGTAGATGGAATGAATCCCAGAGAAGGCAAAAGGAGGTGGAGGGAAAGGCAAGGATCAGGAGGTTTCCTATATAAGGCAGTGTGAGCTGAATCCTGAAAAGAACCAGGGATTCCAAGAGTGAGACCCAACAAGAATGTATTCCAAGCATGAGAGATAGCAAGTCAAAGGTTTGGAGAATGCAGAGGACATGTCATGTGCAAGGAATAGGAAATAGGCCAGTCTAATTGGATTGTGATAAAATGTGAAGAACAAGCAATGGGAAAACTGGAAAGGTAGGAAGGGGCTAGGTTATAACAAGCTTTGTATGACAAAGCATGCTATTCAATCCTAGGGACCATCACTAGTCTTTTATTGAGTAAGGGGGTAACATTGGTGATTTTAAAAAAACTACTTTTGTAACTGTAAAAGATAAACTGAGTGCAACTGGAAGACCAATCAGGAGGGTTTTTTTGGGCAAAAGAGGAATGTGGTAGTTGTATGAACAGAAGAGGAGAAAAGATGTGGGAGATATAAAGACAGAAATGCCTGCGAGATGGAATAAGGAGTAAGAGTTAAAGCAAAGGTTGTGAACCTGAGTAACTGGAAGGATGGTGACACCATTAATAATGACAAAAGAATCCTCGTTTTTGACATGTTGAGTTTGAGGTACAAAAGTGACATTCAAATTAAAACATAACCGCAACTGATAATGCAGTTGAATTGAAAATGAAGAGAGACTAAAGCTGAATATATACATCTAGGAATCATTAGCATAAACAGAAGATGATGAGATAGTATAAAGGGAAAAAGGAAGACGACAAGTCAGAGAAAGGGAATTTATGTCAGATACAAGGAAGAGGCTCAAAAGTAGAAGTCAGGGATGCAATTGGACAATCAAGACAGAACTAGAAGGAAGTGATCAAGAGTATCAAATGCTGCAGAAGTTAAGAACTGGAATTGAGAAAAGACAATTAGATCTGGCAATCAATAATGTTGAAGAAAGTAGCTTCAGAACAATGATAATGTCTGAAGCCAGCTTGAAGAAGGTTTAGAGAACAAGAGGAAAAAGGGAGGCATTCAGCATACATAGCTTTATCAAGGAACTTAGCTGGAGAAGAGAAGATACATAAGATAATAATCAGAAAAGATGAGAAGATCTAGTGAGTTTTTTTAATAAATGAGGTTAGGGCAGTTAGGTGGCTCAGCAGATAGTCAGGAGGACCTGAATTCAAATCCAATCTCAGAATCTCAGATACTTGGCACTTAACTAGCTGTGTGACCCTGGCACTTAACTGAGTACCTTGCCAAAAAAAAAAAAAAAAGAAGAAGAATGGAGGAAGCATGGGCATGTTCATAAGCAACAAAAGAAACCAGTAAAAAAGATTCAAAATTATTCAATATTGAAAAAATATTCTATATCACTATAGATTTGAGAAATGCAAATTAAAACAACTCCGAGATAACACCTCACATTTCTCAAATTGGTTAAAATGACAGGAAAAGAATGATACATGTTGGAGATGTGAGAAAACTGGGACACTAATGGTGTGAAGTGATTCAAACATTTTGAAGAACAATCTAGAACTATGTCCAAAGGGTTATCACACTGTGCATACCCTCTGACCCAACAGTGCCATTACTGGGTCTGTATTCCAAGGAAATCATAAGGGTGAGAAAAAGACCCACATGTGCAAAAATGTTTATAATGGCTCTTTCTGCGGTAGCAAAGAATTGGAAAATAAGTAAATACACATCAGCTGGGGAATGGCTGAACTAAGTTGTGGTATATGAAGGTAACAGAATGTTATTATTCTAAGGAAAAAAATGAACAAGCTGATTTTTGAAAGGTTTGGTAAGATTTACAAGAACTGATGTTGAGGGAAACAAGTAAAACCAGGAATACATTAACAGCAAGAATGTGCGATGATCAATTATAAAAGACTTGATTCTTCTCAGTGGTTCAGTGATCCAAAGCAATCCCAATACAGTTGACAGAAAATGCCAACTGCATCCAAAAAAAGAACTAAGGAGACTGAAGATTTACTGAATGTAAATCAGCACATGCTATATTCACTCCTCTTTTGGTTTTTTTTTCCTCTCTCCCATGTTTTTTTCCCTTTTGCTTTGCTTTTTCACTCCCAACATGATTCATAAAGTAATGTGTTAAAATAAATAGAGAAAATTATTCACTATTGTTAATCTATAAATAGAGACACTGGGAATGACAAAAAAGACAGTTTTCTAAAGAAGGTGGTAGCAAATGGAGATGTATGTTGAGACTAGCAAGAAGTGTTCGTTCACTGAGAATGGACTTTTTATTTTCATATGTGTAAAGTATAGTATAAAGCTAGGTTATCAATGGGAAAAGTGGGGTGAGGCAATATGGGAGATCTGGAAGAGAAAAGTTTTACAAGCTACCTTAGTCAATGGGATCCTGAACTGATCTGAGAATAAAGGACAGCTCTATATCAGTGAGAAACCAGTTGAGCTTAGTTAACAAAAATCTGTAGTAGACCCAGTCAGCAAAGTTTCATTACTTCCTCTAGCTCTGCTCAGTAGATGAGAAGTACAAAGGAAGAAGATGGGAGTAATACCAGTATTTAAAACAGTTTCAATTGAAAATTCTCACACTAAACACTATTACATTTTAAGTAGCAAAAAAAAATAATGGGTTTTGGAAGTTGACCTACAGAGAAAAAAAAAACCTATATTTGTAAAGTTACATTAGCTTATTTCCTCTGGAAATTTCTAGCTCACACTAGTTCATGTGTTCTTATATTAGCAGAAACTGTGCCATATTGCTGATTTTTTTTTTAATTTGCAAGAGATATTAAAGTTAAAATTTGTGAACTACACTTTGTAGCACATATCTCTAAGTAGAAAAAATAATTTCTGCTGCATGTTTTAAGGTTTTATAAACATGGTGATGTCAATATAAAGTAATTATTAAATAAAAATTAAAAAAAAAAAGAAAAAAAAAACATGGTGAGATAAACATTAAAATTAGATGCTTGGGGCAGCTAGGTGGCACAGTGGATAGAGCACCAGCCCTGAAGTCAGGAGGACCTGAGTTCAAATCTTACCTCAGACACTTAACACTTCCTAGCAGTGTGACCCTGCGCAAGTCACTTACCCCCAATTCTTCAGCCAAAAAAAAAAAAAAAAAAATCTCTTCCAAGAATACCGCAAAGACTTTGAAGAGTTGGTCACCACTGAAATGCCTCAACAAGAGAATGCCTCTCTAGCTCCAGCTGCACAGTCAAAACTAGATGCTTAAAATTCTTACATTTATTCAACAAGCAGCTCCATCTGAACTTCAGGCAAAAAGACATATCTAAATATAAACCTCCGTCTTTGGTTGGCTAGCATGTCCCTTAAACCTATTTTAGATGTCTAATAAGAAGCATTTGTAATGCTTAATGACTTATGGTTTGCAAAGTGCTTTATAATTATCACATTTTATCCTCAGAACAACCTGGGAGATGGGTGCATTATTATCTTCATTTTACAGATGTGAAGAAACTGAGGCAAACAGAGGTAAATCCTTTGGCAAGGGTAGATAGGAGAAAAATGGATTTGAAATCAAGACCTGTGTGTGTAATTCCTTCCTGAGACACGTATTAGATGTGTCAAGTCACTTAACAGCTCTCAGGTTCTATTTCTTTACTTGTAAAATGAGTTAAGTGGACAAAGACAGACTCTAAGGTCCTTTCCAGTTAAAAATCTATGCTACTTGTGAATTCAGTTTTCCATATATAAGCATTTGCAAAAAAAAAAAAAAAAAAAAAGTAAAAGTCAACAGGAAGGGCAAAAATTTATCTCTGATCATTTTACAAAAAGGAGCCGGTTCTAAGCAAACTCAATAATGAACTAATTTGCTCAGTTTACTTTAAATGTTAATGCTATACTGTACAGTTTAAAAAAAAAAACTTTTTCTTCAATTCTGCAAGAATTAGTTATGGTTATCCTAAGGATCAGAAATCGACTCCAGAAAGCCATTATTCTCAATTGCATAATTTATTACAGCATTCATTAAAACTATATTAAATATTTCAAATTATATTGAAATTTCCATTTTCTTTTCAATAATAAAACTATCCTCGAGGACTACCTTTTTGCAATTATTTCATACAAGTACCTAAGAATGACAGCCTTAAATTGAAGTCCCGAGTCCATTTAAGAGTCAAACATGAGGAGGTAATAACTAAATTCTTTCACTGTACTGCAATCTCCTTATTTGAGTATTTTCTTGAAATAACTGGAATCTGGGAAGTTTGAGAATAATTAAGGTTTCTATTATTTCTATTCTATATCCTATTATTTCTAATCATTGTAACAAGATCCAAACATGTGTTTTTTTCTGCTATAGCTGTTTTTAAAAGTTTATTATATAAACAAAAAAAAATGGCAAATTTAGTCGCTTTAAATACATTCTAAGAGTTTGATATATTTACTTCGAAGATTTTGTACGTGGCCAAATAAATTTAAAAGCTGGGACACGAGGACTTTAAAATTAGTGCTATATAACCTCGGGGCAAGTCCTAACCTCTTTCGGACTTGCATGTAGGTCACAAAAGAGGGGGAAGAAGCAGATAATGAGGTCCATTTCAATGATCATTGATCATTCAAGATCCAAGCCCACGATCCTGCTGTAATTCTATCGTATAGGACCAAAAGTATCATGAATCCTCCTCAAACCTCCCAAAAGGTAAAACTAGAGGCTTTTTTTTTTCCATCTAAGTTGTTTGGCTGATTCAAGACCAAGGAGTGCGAGTGGGATGGAGTGGGGGTGCGGGAGACCCCGCGTTTCTAACCAAGCCTTCCCTAAATCGGTCATTTCATGCACGAATTGCATCTTTTGCCTCCATATTTATCTTGCCAAATCCAGGGTTTTTAAGAGATCATGTCTCTGGCAATCATTCGCCAACTCTGTGGCTCCAAAGTAACTGATGTGCCTAAGGAGTCTCGTTTTCGATACGGATCCCGGCTTCGATAGCCCTAAAAATTTCTGCCAATCTCCTAACTGAAAACGGGTCGCCCGACCGTTGCCGCCGCCCGGTCTTTTTCACGAGTTTCACCAAACGCGACCATGGGAGCTCAACGCCCGGCCAGACTCCCCGCGAGCTCACAAAGCTCGCCGCAAAAACTTTCGCCCTAGGGTGTCTGAGGCGGAAGATGAGGGTCAAGTGCACCCACGCCGTGCCGGCCCCCCGCGGCGGCAGGTGCCTCTCCCCCTCCCCCCGCCCCGGCCCGCGCCCCCCAGCCCGCCGGCACTCACAGGCTGCCAGAGCAGGACGTGCACACGAAGGAGCCCACGGTCATGTTAACGTAGGTGGGGCCCCGCTGGTCGCAGTCGAAGCACTTGCGGTTGTGCGCGAGGCCGGTCATTTCCCGCAGCATCTTCAGGTGCTTCTCCTCCTGCTTCCGCTTCGCACTGGCCGCCATGGCCGCGGAGAGAGGGAAAGAGGGGAGGGAGCCGGGCGGCGCAGCGCCCGGACCCCGCACCGCGCACCACCCGCCCGCTCGCTCGCTCGCTCGGCCGCCCGTCAGCCGCCGCGCTCAGGCACCCCGGCTCGGCCCGGCCCCAGCCCTAGGGCCGCCCCGCTGCAGCCTCCGAGCGCGGCCTCGCTAGGCGACCCAGACCGGCCGATCCGTAACGAGCGCCGAGCGCCGCCGCCGCCGCCTTCGCCTCTGCCTCTGCCTCTGTTCTGCCTCTGTCCCCGCAACAGCCGCCGCCACCGCCGCCGCCACCACAGGCACCACAGCCGCCGCCGCCGCCACCACCTTCCCGACTTCTCCTGAGGGGAAAAGACAAGGAAGGGGAACGGCCAAGAGGAGGCCCGCCCCGGGGCGGCCGCAGGCCAAGTGTCCGCCTGCGCCCTCGCCTGGACGGGAGGAGTCACTGCAGGCAACGTGCGCGCACCGAGGAGGGGGCGTGCCCAGGCTTGGGCTCCTTTGCTCTGCGAATGCTTCGCACAACGTCCAGCCTGGGGCGGCTTGGAGCGCACGGGGCTCGCCACCGTACCTAGGGAGACGGCAGCAGGACCCCGTCCAGCCGGGCGGTGCGTGCCCAGCCTTTTACCCTGCCGTAGTTCGGGAATGTCCAACTCCCCAGACCCCACGAGGGGGTGCTCCTGGCAGAGATACTGCGCTGGTTTGCCGTTTCCTTCTCCAGCTCATTTGACAGATGGGGAAACTGAGGCAAGCAAGGTGAAATGACTTGCCCAGGGTCAAACAGCTAGTAAATGTCTAAGGTCGCATTTGAACTCAGGGCTTCCTGACTCCAGGCCCGATGCTTTATCCAGCCAGCCATCTCAGCTACCCCCTGGCCCATAGTAAAATCTCCATCATTTATTTCAAGCTTATGTAATTAATCAATTGATTGATTTTGAGCTTAATAGCTTGATTAATTAATTGATTTTGAGCTTGATGGTTCATAAATGCCTCCTAACCCTCCCTCCCTTCTTTCCTTGTTTACTCCCTCTCCCTTCCTTTTTTCCTCCCTCCTTTCCTTCCCTCCCTTCCTTCCTTTTTCCCTCTCCCTCCCTTTTCTCCTCCTTCACTCCCTCCCTTCTTTTTTTCTTCTTTCCTCTTTCCTTCCCTCCTTTCTCCCTCTCTTTTCCTCCTTTCTTTCTCTACTCCTCTCTCCCCTCCTATTTTCCTTCCCTCCCTCCCTTTCTTACTCCCTTTCTTCCTCCCTCTCTTCCCCCTTTTCTCTCTTCCTCTTTCTGTATCTCCCTCCCTTCATTCCCATCTTTCCTTCCTCACTCCCCTTCTACCTCCCTCCTTACTTCCCACCATTTTTCTTCCTGCTCAAAATCTTTTGGTTATAAACATGGTGGCATATACCAGTCATCTATGTTACCTCTGATTTCCACAAACTCACCCTAACCAGTGAGAACTTCTATCATTTTTACGTCTATAATCTCTCTCCCACTTGTCCCCTCCATTTCATTCCCACAGGCCACCCTCAGTACCACCCACCTAAAACTCTGCCACTGCCTCTTACCTGATCTTCCTGACTTCTTGTCTAAGCTCTTAGCACAGTGCCTGGCAATCGATTTAAATGCTGCTTCTCTTCCCCTTTTCATATGTTCCTCATCTACTACTCTGGTTTTTAATTACTGTCAAATTAATCTCCCTTTTACTAACATAGATCTGATGTCTCGTTGGCTTACTATTGGCTCCTGGTTTAAACCATATGGTTTAAACTCAACCTGGCAATCGAGGCCCCTGACAAATTGGAACCACTTTATCTTTTCAGCTTTACCTTAGCCTATGATTTCCTTCTTTCATGCCTTTTGTCATGCTGTGCCTTATGATTTTGCACATTCTCCACCTGTTGTAACCCTACAGGTCCTTTAAGGCCAGACTCAAATGCAATATCTTCCTGGAAGTCTTTCTTGGTCCTCCATCAATCAGATAGACCTCACAAAGCATCCGGTTTGCACCTCTTTATGCACTTGCCATCTGTCATAGCATTTCAGATTTCAAAGGAACCTGAGGTCAGCTGTCTCATCCCACCTGAATAAAGAATAGGAATTTCTAAATAGGAAACCCCTCTCCAATTTACTTGACAAAATTCACACCCAACCTTTGCTTATATACATCCAGGAATCAGAAACTCATTACCTCCCAAAGCAGTCTTTTCCATTTTTCTGCAACTGTAAATGTTAAGATATTATTTCTTTTATTAACTAAAGTCTGCCTTTCAGCAATTACCTCCCCTCTCAATCTCTCCCCCTCCCCCCATCAAATTGCTCCAATCTCTGTCCCTGGGGCCAACCAAAGCAAAAGGGCTTTTCTTCCACTAAGAAGTCCTTCAAATGCTAAAAGATAGCTCTCATCTTGTACTCCAGTTGTAGACTGGGAGCTCCATGACAACTGGGGCTGGGCCTTATTTAATCATAGTGGGCCTTTCCACCAACCCAGCACAGGACAATGCTCTGCATACAAAAAAGTGCCTAATAAATGTTCTCTGAAGTTAAAGCCTCAGGCTCCCAGTGGAAATGATGGAATAAATGCCTTACTACACCTCATGATCAAAATGATAGCTTTAGTTGAGATAGAGACAGAGACAGAGAGAGAGAGAGAGAGAGAGAGAGAGAGAGAGAGAGAGAGAGAGAGAGAGAGAGAGAGAGAAAGAGAGAGAGAGAGAAGAATAAGAAGGAGGAGGAGGAGGAGGAGGAGGAGGGAGAGGGAGGAAGGGAGGAAGGCATAGAGACAAAGACAGAGTCAGAGAGAAATTTGTAATGGGTCGAAATGAAGAATTTTTGTTTATTTGGGGTTTAACTCCTCATGGAGTTTATTCAGTTATTCAGGTAACTGGCACACAGATATCTCCAACTCTAGATCAGTCAATATATATTGGATATATAGATATATATCCCAATTCAACAAACTTTTCTAAATGTCTTCTATGTGCAAAACTCCAGAGAGGCGAAGTGCCTGCCTTCAAAGAGCTTACCCTGAAGGAGGAGAGTAGATGTCTTCACAAATGATCATGATACTACATAGAATATGGTAAATCTTTAAGACAAGCTACTAGGGCTTGCATCAGCTGGAAACAGCTATTTATGCAAACAGCATGTGTTTGAGGCTTTTTGTTTGTTTTTCTGGCAAAGAGGGGGAAAGGAAAGTGTTTTGGTACCATCCAGGTGCCAGCATGATCCCTAGGACACTCCCCACTTCATATCTTTGCACTGTAGTGGCTCCCATGGCTGAAATGCTCTTCCTTCCTCACCCTCATCTCAGCCTCCCCTGAGAGGCTTCCTTCACAATTTTCTTCAAATCCACTTTCTCCATGAGACCCTTTCCAGTCTATCTGGATTTCTCCTTCCCCTACTCTTGAGATTACCTTCCATTTACCCTGTTTATATTTTGCATGTTTATGTGTTGTCACTCCCATTATAATGTGAGAACTAAAACTTTATTTTTCTCTTTCTTTGTACCCCCAGTGCTTATCACAGAGCTTGGCACATAGTAAGTGCTTAATCGATGCTTGTGACTCACTGATTTCAAGACAAATGTCTATTCCATTAACCCCAAAGGGAATACTCTATTGACTCCCCATATGGAGTGGATGCATTCCAGCCTAGCCTTATCTGCTTTTTTCTTTTCTTTTGACAGGATAACTCAATTGGTAGGTGAGGGGAATGCAGGAGAGAGCAGCAAGCTACATTTTGGCAGATGATTTAACAAATTTTCTCACGTCCCTACTGTGAGAAAGAAGAGATATAGAGCAGACAATAGTGCAGTCAGGTTTGTTCACACCTGACTAATCAGTGGTTCCATAGTGCCTTGGAAGGAGATGTCCTGTAGAGCTCCCCAGGGTTGGTTTTTGTCAGTGACTTGGCAGACTTATCAGGTTTTCTGATGACACGGAGTTTGAGAGACATAGCTAGCACATCAGTTGATAGATTTAAGATTCACAAAGATCTTTAAGGGGAGGCAGCTAGGTAGGTGGTGCAGTGGATAGAAAACTGTTCTTGATTCAAAAAGAGCTCAATTTTAACATTACCTATATGTCTCTGAGCAAATCACTTCACCTCTGCCTTGGTTTCCTCATCTGTAAAATGAATATAATAATAGTACCTGGCTCAGAGTGTTGTTGTGAGGATCAAATAAGTTAATGTTTGTAAAGCACTTTGTAAATCTAAAAGTGTGATATAAATGCTAGCTATTATTGGATGGAAAAATCATTTGCTGAATCTAATAGGAGAAATTTAATAAAGTATACAGTCACCTATAGATTCAAAAGCTCAGTTTCACAACTATAGGAAAAGAGAAGCCTGGCTCAACAGCAGAACATCTGGGATTCTAGATGGCTGAAGGAAATTTCACCATAAGTGAACAGCGTAATGCAGAAACCCAGAAAGCTAATGCAAACTTAGGTTGAATTAAGAACAACATAGCATCCAGCAATCCTACTATATGCTACCTTGGTCAGAATACACCTGGATTATTGTGTTTGGTTCTGGATACCACATTTTATTTTTTTTTTAATTTAATTTTATTTAATAATAACTTTGTATTGACAGAATCCATGCCAGGATAATTTTTACACAGCATTATCCCTTGCAATCACTTATGTTTCGTTTTTTCCCCTCCCTCCCTCCCCCCAGGATGGCAAGCAGTCCTATATATGTTAAATATGTTGCAGCATATCCTAGATACAATACATATTTGCAGAACCGAACAGTTCTCCCGCTGCACAGGGAGAATTGGATTCAGAAGGTAAAAATAACTCGGGAAGAAAATCAAAAATCAAATAGTTCACATTCATTTCCCAGTATTCCTTCTTTGGGTGTAGCTGTTTCTGTCCATCATTTATCCAATGAAACTCAGTTAAGTCTCTTTGTCAGAGAAAGCCACTTCCATCAGAATACATCCTCATACAATATCGTTGTCGAAGTGTATAATGATCTCCTGGTTCTGCTCATCTCACTTAGCATCAGTTCATGTAAGTCTCGCCAGACCTCTCTGTATTCATCCTGCTGGTCATTCCTTACAGAGCAATAATATTCCATAACATTCATATACCACAATTTACCCAGCCATTCTCCAATTGATGGGCATCCATTCATTTTCCAGTTTCTAGCCACTACAAACAGGGCTGCTACTAACATTTTGGCACATACAGGTCCCTTTCCCTTTTTTAGTATCTCTTTGGGGTATAAGCCCAATAGAAACACTGCTGGATCAAAGGGTATGCACAGTTTGATAATTTTTTGGGCATAATTCCAGATTGCTCTCCAGAATGGCTGGATTCGTTCACAACTCCACCAACAATGCATCAGTGTCCCAGTTTTCCCGCATCCCCTCAACATTCATCATTATTTTTTCCTGTCATCTTAGCCAATCTGACAGGTGTGTAGTGATATCTCAGAGTTGTCTTAATTTGCATTTCTCTGATCAATAGTGATTTGGAACACTCTTTCATGTGAGTGGTAATAGTTTCAATTTCTTTATCTGAAAATTGTCTGTTCATATCCTTTGACCATTTATCAATTGGAGAATGGCTTGATTTTTTATAAATTTGAGTCAGTTCTCTATATATTTTGGAAATGAGGCCTTTATCAGAACCTTTAATTGTAAAGATGTTTTCCCAGTTTGTTGCTTCCCTACTAATCTTGTTTGCATTTGTTCTGTTTGTACAAAGGCTTTTTAATTTGATATAATCAAAATTTTCTGTTTTGTGATTGGTAATGGTCTCTAGTTCATCTTTGGTCACAAATTTCTTTCTCCTCCACAAGTCTGAGAGATAAACTATCCTATGTTCCTCTAATTTATTTATAATCTTGTTCTTTATGCCTAGGTCATGGACCCATTTTGATCTTATCTTGGTATGTGGTGTTAAGTGTGGGTCCTTGCCTAATTTCTGCCATACTAATTTCCAATTATCCCAGCAGTTTTTATCAAATAATGAAATGTTATCCCAAAATTTAGAATCTTTGGGTTTGTCAAACACTAGATTGCTATAGTTGACTATTCTGTCTTGTGAACCTAACCTTTTCCACTGATCAACTAATCTATTTCTAAGCCAATACCAAATGGATACCACATTTTAGAAAGACACTAGCAATCGAAAAATAACCAGTATGGTAAAGGGGCTTCAGTCCATGTCGCATGAAGATAATTTGAAGAACTGAAGAAATTTAGAAAAAAGGAACAAAGGAAAGACTAATGGCTGTCTTTAAAGACACTCAGCCCCTGTTGGACCCAAGGATCTCATCTATAAAATGAAGAGATCAGACCAAAAGACCTCTGAGGTCCCTTATAGCACTAGATTTGTGATTTGTGTGTTTGAAAGGCTGTTTCATGAGGGGAGGAATGGGTTTATTTGCTTTGACTCCAGAGAAAAGACTTGGGAACATTGGGTAGAAGCTGCTAAAGGGCAGATTTAGGATTGATGAAAGAAAAGACTTCCTACCAATTAGAGCAATCCAAAAAATGGAACTGACTGTTTCAAGTTCCATCTCACTTGACATAGTCAAGCAAAACCTGGATGAGTTCTTGCCTGGCCTGCTATAGAGAAGATCCTTTTTCATTTAAATGTTCAAATTAAAAATTTAAAGACTCTTCCAACATTGTGTTCTGTAACTGATTTCCATGAGAAGAGAACATGTTAGAAGTACAAAGAACCTAAGAACTTGTAGCTGGAGTTGATTAGGAGGGATAGTACTTTTCCTCAATGACACAGGATTGGATGTTAATTAACCTGGGTGCTTAACTTTAAAATCTGTTTGTCTCCCAGCTGATCAGCTCCTTTGTTAAACACATACAAGCATGGCTGAAAATAACAGCTTGTGAGGCAACTGGCAGACTTTGAAATCAGACCTCTAATGGCAAAGGTCTAAGACCTCTACAAATTTAAATAAGTCTCCTAAGTTTTCACTTCCTCGATAGGGTCCGCCTTATTGCAGAATGAAGCAGACTGATCTTTGCTGAGGCCCTAGGAAACTGGTTGCCAGCTCATCCCGGGCTAACCCCACCCACATTGACTGAAAGGAACAATTCTCGTGTCATGCTTTCAGTGCAAGTTATTTCACTTCAGGGAAAGGAAATATAACAAAGGGAGTAAGAATAGCATCTGAAGTTATGCTATTAGGTAGTCACCAGTCCTTTCTTCCAACATGGAATGGAAGGAATAATGAGGACTTTTTCTAAAGTCTTCCTTGGATGCTAAACCATGTCATGAAGGGAACTCTGAGTTCTTGAAGTATAAGCCAGTGGAGCAAAAACTCTAGCAGGTTCCACCCATCAAGCTCTCTGTAAGCATTTACTAAATTGGAAGGAAGGAAACAAGCATTTATTAAGCATCTGCTGTGTGCCAGGCATTGTCCTAAGTACTTTACAAATAATTTCAATGTTTGCTAAGGATCCAGCCTCAGACTCTTAACGAGAATGATCCTAATTCATAGAAGCTCATTATCAAAGAAAAGACCAAACATTTATTTGGGCCATAATTCAAGGAAAGTACTCATTAAGGTGAAGGGGGAAAGAGGAAAGGGGGTGTCATCTGTGTTGGTGAGCTGAATCATTCTCATTGATGAGCTTGCATGTTTGAAATTGAGGGGAGATGAATGGTCCTTCTTTTGCCTTAACATTGAAACTTCCTTCTTTGCTCAATTCATAACAAACCTTTCTTTCTCTATATCTTTCTTTTATCTCTTTCCTTGAATCAAGTATAATTTCCCTCAATACCATCACAGTCAGAAGTTGGGGCTTTGGAAGACAGAGATATTCCACTCTCAGTAACCTTCTAATCAATCTTCACTTCAGACTTCATAATGTCTAAAGTTAGCTTCAGTTAGCTTGATAATAATAATAATAATAATAATAATACATCTGTTGGCAATAAACACCAGCAACCTATGGAATGAGAGTAATAAGGCTGTGGGCTGCATTTTCCCTTTTTATTAACATTCTTTCCTAACCACAGCATGACTTCTTTAGACTCTTGGCCAACAAACCAATGTTAATTTTTATGAACAGCTCAGGTAATACCAAAAAAAGCAACATTAGCATCATTAATTTGTCCAAGCTGCTCATTTCTAAACTCTATAGCAGATTTCACATAGTGAATAATATCTCAAGGTTTAGCATATAAAGTTTTTGCAAAAAAAAAAAAAATAGATTGATGACTTAATTTTTTTTAACTCTTTTAATAGTTTCATTTTCATCTGATTATTTTTAACTTTGTTTCCAGGATGGTTTTTTTTTTTTTTTTTTTTTAATTTACAAGAAGCAGTGAGACCAAAAAAAGAAAAAAAAAAAAATACAAGTTGGGGAGAAAAGGACAATGAAGAAAGTCAGTGCATACTTCCTGGAAACAAAAGTGTGGTTACTGCAGACTTTAAGAAGATGTTCACTCAGAAGATGTATGTGGCACACATAGTGACTGTATACTTCAAGAAACCTATATTTGAGAGTAGGGATTTTTAATCTTTTTTTTTTTAAATCTCAGGATACCTTCTGGCCATTCTGATAAAACCTATGGACTCATGTTCACAGTGAAATTTTTAAATACATAAAATTAAGAAGAAATTGAAGACATTGAAATATAGTTATCAAAAAAAAATTTTAAAAACGTTTACAGACCCTAAGTTAAGATCTCTTATTCTAGATGATGATACTAAGTAGTATATTAGCCACTTTCCTCTAGTTGATGCTAGATAAGAAAAATAAGAATCCTATTCCACTGCTGTGGATCAACTAAAGATTTGCTTCCTATCTAACTGAATGGTTGAACTAATGTTTTTCATATTGTTTCATGTATGTCAGTTTTCATGTATGTTAATTCAATGTACATCCCCTGCGAAAATTTTAAATGAGGATGCATGTAAATGTCTATCCTCCTCAGCTCCTAACACAGAGGTAGGCACAGAATAGGTGCTCAACAAAAATTTTAGCTGCTTCTTTGGAATCCAGGGTTTGAATTGGGACTTAAGTTATCAGTGGACTGGAGAGACACTTCCGGAGTTCAGAGAGAAACCACAACAAAGAGACTTCAATTAATTCTTTTCAACTTGTTTCACACAGGTCAATATTGTCTCCCTAACTAAATTAAAAAACAAGATTGTGTATAAACTTCTGTATCCTCTATAATACCTGTCACATATTAAGCACAAAGAAGATGCTCAATAAATATAGGCTAAAAGGAGAGAAATTCTAAAGCTCCATCAGTAGTTATCAGCAAAGGATTCTAACAAGGAAGCCCCACACCCGGCCTCCTAGCTTCATTCAGTAGGGTATTTCCATTTCGGTACCATCTGCCAGAAAGCAGACACTGTGGAATCAAAATACCTCCTGTGACAGCCTTGGTATCATAGAGAGAGCACACAGCAGAGTAAATAAGAAACTGCACCAAAGAGAAAAATGTCCTATTCAAGTTGAAATGGAACTCAAATTATTTCCAATGACTGAAAAGAGAATGAAATCTTCGTCTTTTTAAAAAGGATATAGGCTAGTTGAGAAGAAAATCTTGTCTGGTTCTCAGAAAAGAAAAATCAAAGGGAGCTTGCCAGAGTTTTAAAAGGCAAGATAGACCCCTGCTGTACCTATTCTATTCAAAGGAGAATTAGGATTTTTTTTTTTTTTTTTTTAGGCTAGAGCTTTTGGGAAACACATTCTCTTTCCTTCGTTTTATATTCCTCCCTGCCTGTCACAGTCAACCAGGTAGTGACTTGTTATATAACTGGGAGTGAACTGAATACAGTACCAAGTAATTCCTCCGGGCCTAATTGTCCAATGCAGCAATCAGGCAGTGATTCCTGGTGAAAGTGGAATCATCATCCAAAACACACAATGCTATCTTAGGCAATAATTACACACCAAACATTTTTCTTTTGCAGCCCTGCTTCATGGAGACTATAGCTCTGCCCTAAATGACAGCAGGAAAGGCAAAGCAGACAGATGGTACCATTTGAGTTCTTCCCTAGCAGCCCACCCTGGAGGGCACCAAACCCTGAGATAGTCCCAGTCTAGACCTAATTAGCCTGGTGGGACGTCAAATGTAAAGTCATAAAGTGGAGAGGTGGGGGAAAGGAGAGAGATTGGTGGAGGGGAGGAAGGTGGTCTCCTCAGCCAAACAAACCTCAGCACAAACACCTTTAAAGCTTGGACTTATGGGCAGAGATTTGGAGCTAGAAGGAATCCTCAGTCATTTACTCTAAACCTTCTGCCTTACAAATGAGGGAACTGAGGATTGAAGAGGCTACATGATTCATTCAGTCAGAGATTGTGACAGTGTCAGGAGTCAAACCCACACATTCTCCAACTCCAAATCGATCACTTTTTCCATTATATTCTCTCTCTGTGTCTGTGTGTTGGTCTGTCTCTCTGTCTTTCTCTATGTCTCTCAGTCTCTATCTCTGCCTCTATCTCCTTGTCTCTTTCTTTTCTGTCTCTTTCTCTGTCTCCTCTCTCTCTCTCTCTCTCTCTCTCTCTGTGTGTACATATATATATATATATATATATATATTATATATATATATATATATGTTTCTCTGTATCTTTTTCTCTCTGCCTCTCCCTCTGTCTCTGTATATATATATATATATGAAGTGTGTGTGTGTGTGTGTGTGTGTGTGTGGTTTAATTTTTGAAGTGCAGGGAAGAAAGTAATTTGAAAAATATCATAGAAAGTTTGATCCCCTTATTAGGAACATAGAGAATTGTTTGCATACAAACTTGTTCCTGCTACAGTTAATTATGTCAAGGAGATCTGCTATTCCCAGTCATTTATAATTTAGTAGAGAAGTCTAAAAAGGTTCCTTGAGCCTCAGCAATGTTAAATGGATGACATAATTGGTAAATATCAATGAATTTTAACATAGAGGTTCCTGACTCCAAGTCCAGCATTATTCCCATTATTTTCAGAATGTTTGATATCTTTGAAAAGTAGTATTTGCAATCAAAATTAGCTTTTTTTAATCTTTATGCATAGTCATTATTAAAGATTCCTACATAGTTAATGAAAATAAGAGGAAGGATTTGCTGTGCTTGAAACATTCATTTGAACATAGATTTCAAAGAGGGAAAAAGCCAAGAAAGATGACTTTCTATATAAAATCTCTAATCGGTACTTTACTGGATCTCAATAATTAAATTGAGAAATAATGATAAAAAAGACTATTTGATCCAAAGTCTGAGAACTTGGATTCAAATCCCAACTATAACAAAATCTATGATCTTGGAGATGTAACAACCTCAAAATTACCTTAACTTTTCATCTCACACCTGGAAAATTTGCAAAAATGAAAAAAGATGGCAATAGTCATTATTGGAGGGATTATGGAATGACAGGCATACATTGTGGAAAGCAATTTAGAATTATGCAAATAATTTTATTAAAATGCTTATTTTCTTTGATCCAGAAGAAGCCATAAAGTCCAAGGTAGTAATTCTCAAAAAGAAGGGTCCAAATACTAAAGCATTTATAGATGTACTTTTTGTGATGACAAAGAATTGAAAACAAAGTAAATGTCAAATGATTGAGGAATGGCTAAACAAATTGTAGACCATGTAATTTAATGTAACATTACTTTGTAATGAAATTTAATGTAACATTCAGTGAAAAATGATGAATGTAAAGAACAAAGAGAAGCATGGAAAGACTTATACAAACTGATGCAAAGTTAAGTAAGCAGAGCCAGAAAAAGCAACTGAAGATAAATATTGTAAAATTATAAAAATTAAGTCATTCCCAAAGAAGAAATATGAGAAGACAATTCTTTTTTTCTTTGCAGAGACTGAGGGGAGGTGGGGTCAGGATCCGTGAGCATGGAACATTGCAAATAACATCAGATTTTTAATGCATTTATTAGTTTTGATAAATCTTTTGAAATTGTCATTTTAAGAAATCATTTTGGGACAGGGTATATCTAAATGATATAAAAACAGAATAAAATCCATTTTAATTTTTAAAAAAATCAACAAATTCTATTCCATACACAAAGAAAAAAATCTTAAAGAATGCTCAATCTCATTGTTTATAGCTATCAGTGCCCTTAAGGCCATTTTTCTAATTTAGGACTTCACTTTCCTGTACAATTCCCATCTGAGGCTCCTTTTGTCATCCTCCCACAGAAGCACAGCCCTTCTCCCACAAGTTGACATTTGAGGTGGAACATTGGGGTCATACCTTCCAGTTAGGTTTGGTTATGCAAAGAGACAGCCTCTGCATATGCTTGTCATCAGGAAAGGAGCAGTACAAATCTCTGAAATGCTATTTAGCAAAGCAGGGAAAGGTTACAGTTTGGTAATGTATTAAATATGGAACATTAGTGCAAGGGGACATTAGGGATATAGCTTTATCCCTTATGTTGTAGATGAAGAAATCCAGGCCCAGAGAACTGACTAGAAAAGACACTTTCATTTTAAAGTCTTGAACAAAAATGTTTGCATTGAGATGATTCAGGTCAGATCTAATGGATTGATGATGGAGAGTGCCATCTGTACCCAGAGAGAGGACTCTGGGAACTGAGTGTGGATCACAACATAGTATTTTCACTTTTTTGTTGCTGTTTGTTTGCTTTTTTGTTTTCTTTCTCATCCTTCCTCTTTTTTCTGATTTTTCTTGATAAAATCTGAGATTTCTTCATAAATGTGGAAATATGTGTAGAAAAATTACATATGTTTAACATATATTGGATTATGTGCCAACTAAGGGAAGGAATGGAGGAAAGGAAGGAGAAGAAAAATTGGAACACAAGGTTTTGCAAGGGTGAATGTTGAAAATAACATTTCATATGCATATGTTTTGAAAATAAAAAGCTTTTAGAAAAATGTTTGCATTGTCAGTCTATGCAGCTGTATTTGTCTCCTTGGGGACTGTGAAAGTTAATAGTAAATCTTAAAAGATTGTATTCAGTTCTGGAGACCAATTTGAGGAAGAACATTGATAAGCTGGAGAGTATCCAGAGACAGACAAATAAGATGGTAAAAGACCTTGAATCTATGACATATGAAGATCACAGGAAGGTCTTGGGGTTATTTAGCCTAGAGAAGAGGAGATCCAGGAGGGAACATGAGAACTGTGTTCAAAAGTTGCAGCTTAGTACAGTGGAAAGAGCAATAGATTTAGACTCAGAGTGCCTGATGCTCTCTGAGGACCCAGTTCAATTCCTACTTCTCTCACTATTGGTGTGACACTGAGCAAGTTGCTTCTCTTGCTCTCAGTAAAATCGGTGAGACTATTTCCTTGTTCAAACATGGAATAGGTTGTCTGGGTAGGTAACAGATTCCTAAATAACAGATAACAAGCTCGCTCCTATGAGGACTTACACCATCCTCACCTTGATTCTTTAGATTTCTTAGTTTCCTTTGAGCCTCATAACTATTAGTAGTCTCTCCTTCTTTCACTTATCTTCCATTTATTTATATATTAACATCTTGTCATTCTCTCCCAGGTGGAAAGTAAGAGTATGGAAGGCAGGAACTATGCAAATTGTTTTTGTATTTTCAATACCTATTACTCATGCATTGAGTTGGGTGATTAAGAAAGGAAAGAATATAAATATAATGAAATTAAAGCTTATGGACAACAATAATCAAAGCTGAATGTGAAATTTTCTTGAGAACAGATTGCATAGAATATGTAAACACACGAAAACCAAAAATACTCAATCATTTTCTATGCTAAAGAAGGAAATCATTAGTGACTATAGACTTGAGTTATTAAAGAAAGAAAATGTTGCTGCTCTAGGGGGAAAAGTTCTTTAGACATCTTTAGACACGAGTAAAATGTCCCGAGAGCTGATTTAAAATTACAGAGATATATAGAATCAGATAACAGGAAGAAACCTTGGAAAGTTATCTAATCAATTCTCCTTTCTTCATATATATTTACATCAAAATTTCTAGAGAAAGATGAGAGTTAGTTGTATTTTTAAAATTCTTATCTCAGAGTCTAAAAATAAGCATTCAATTAATGATTGGATCTTACATAACACCTTCATTTTTCAACATTGTTTTTGCTTTTGGTGAAGGTGGACAATTAGCTATTAGCCACATCATAGTCATCAAATTTCTGAGTTGGAAAAGATTCTAGAGGATATCTAGGACAACTGTTTGGGATGGAGCATGGTATCTTATATTTAGAAATTATAAATTGTAAATATCTTACAATTTTTGGAAGACGAAATCAAAATGCTCCCTGCCCTAAAGGAGCTTCTATTCTTTTGAGAAGATATAACACATACAGAGTTAACTAGAATACAAGATAATTTGAAGAAGAAAAAAACTAAAGTCTAGATGACCTACCACCTGTGAAATGCGTTGAAGAGGTAGTTCTATATGGTATGAAAGGTTAGACAAAGAGATTTCTAAGGTCTTCTCTGAACTCTAACATTCTAAATTATGCAGGTCTTAAGTCCAATTAAAGAAAAAAGAGAGAGAGAGAGCAGAAGAAGGAAGGCAGAGAGAAATAAAGGGAAAAAAGAGAAATAAAAGGAGGAAAGAAGAAAAAAGAGAGAAAAGGAGGAAGGAAGGAAATGAAGAAAGAAGAGAGAAATAAAGAAATGAAGAAAGAAAAAAGAAGTAAGAGGGAGAGACAGAGAAAGGTATACCGGCATACTAAATGCATCACTTTTACACTATCATCTTTTAGGATTTTAAATAGCTAAGCTGGAATTCTGTCACATCACTGGTCTTATTGTTATCTAATTTAATAGAATTATATAATCTAATAATAATATAATTGTTATCTAAGGCTCACTTGACTTCATCAGGATTTTTAGCTCTAGATCAGAAACCACACTAGTTGTCAGTGATGTTAAGATTTTTCTTGTATATAGTTCTTCTGTATTTTCTTGCTACTTCTTCTTAGCCTCTTCTACTTCTGTTAAATCCCTACCATTTTTTCCTTTTAATCATGCCCATTTTTTTTCTGAAACATTCCACTGATATCTCTAATTTTCTTGAAGAGATCTCTTGTCTTTCTCATTCTATTTTTTTCTTGTACTTTTTGTCATTATTCACTTAAGAAAACCTTTTTATCTCTCCTTACTTGTGTCTGGAATTCCACATTCAGTTGAGCGTATCTTTCTCCTTTCCCTTTTGCTTTCCTTTTCTCGGCTATTTGTAAACCTCAGCAGACAGCCATTTTCCTTTCTTGCTCTTCTTTTTTCTTTGGAATGTTTTTTGTTGCCTCTTGTACATCTAATCCCTTTAATCTACTCATCACTTCTATTTCGTATTCATGATGGATGTTATTTAGACTATATATGGTCTAATGGTTTTCTCAAATTTCTTCAACTTAAGTTTTAATTTTGCAATAAGAAGCTCATAAACTGAACTACATTCAATTCCAGGTCTTGTTTAACTGATAATATAGACCTTCTCCACCTTTGGCTGTAAAGTATATAATAAGCCTGGTTACAATATTGTCTATCTAGTAATGTCCATGTGTCTTTGGACATTTGTTTGTCTTAGGAAGATGCTGAAGATCACCTGGTAGGTAAGGTACCAGACAATGAGGTCCCTTCTCAAACTAAACTGCCAAGCATTCCAACTCTACTGCAGAGAGCACAACTGCACTGGGCTGGCCACATTATTTGAATGCCAATCGTCACTTGCCAAAAAGACTATTTTATAGAGAACTCACACAGGGCAAGCACTCACATGATGGTCAAAAGAAGGGATACAGATTCTCTTGGAGTCTTTCCAAAGAACTTTGGAATTGATTATGTGACATGGGAGACTCTGGCACAGGATCACCCAGCAGAGAAGAGGCTGTGCTCTATGAGTAAAGCAGAATTGAAGTAGTTCAAAGATGTGCAAATTGAGAGAATCCATACCAAATGTTCACATGGACTATTTGCATCCCATCTGTGGTAGAGCATTCTGAGTTAACATCGGTCTGATCAGCCTCAATAGGACACACTATAACTTGACTATTAACAGTGATGTCATTTTAGTTCTCTTCAAAAAAAAAAAAAAAAAAGGACAACAACCAGATGGTATAATTTGTCCAATCCCCTGCACAGAAGAACTCATAACTGTTTTAAGATATGCAAACCCCTCCACCACAACAAGGTGAGAGAAGGGAGAGAGCAACAAAAGAAAATTCAATCTATTTAATAGAAACAGAAGCAGCTTTACAAATATATTAACAGAGGCTTTCTCGACCCTGAGAACTTTCCCTACCCTCCCTCCTTCTAACTCCCCTAGATCCCTTTCCAGCACTGGTCACCATTTACTAGATCTTTGATTTTTCATATAAAGATGCTAACTCTTTTGCTTGATGAATTCTGAATCAACACAGAAGGCCTAGTTTTTCCTCATTAATAGGATTAGTTTACCCCAAATGACATTTGCCAAGTTGGCCTGTGGGATAATCAATATTTCATTAGTAAAGGGGTGGGAATAAAAATGACCAGTCATGCTGGGATGCTGGGCCTAATGACCTAGAATCATAGGAATTTTTGATACATGCTTTGTGGAATTCATCAGACCTCCCCATTTCCTGTGTTTGTGATAGAGTGCAAGAGAATGACTAGGAGAGGTTGTCAGGATTTTATTTTTCCCCTAGTTGAAAGTCTTGTTTTTAAATAAGTAAAGCTATAAAAAGCTATTAGCACTAAATAACTTCTGACAAAGTTTTAAAAATACTAACCCCAATCCCATTCCCCGCATCCCAAAAAAAACCAACCCAACTTATAAGAGAAAATTGCTTTATGTATGTTTTCAGAGTAGAATAAGACTCTTTTCAGTAAAGTCTCAGCTCATGAAGGGGAATGGCTGACTTTGTTTTTGTCTTTGTATCTCTAACAACCAGCACAATGCTTAACACATCAGGGGGGCTTAATATATGCTTCTTGAATTGCTAGGGGAAAATGTAGTTTTTTGTTGATTGATTTTGAGAATAGCCCGTAACTCTTTATATTGATAGTCTATGACAACTGTAACTTTAAATGCTATGTTTAGCATGATTAAGAGTTTAAAAAAAAAAAAAACACCTTTATTGACATATGCTCTGTAGAATATTAATGAAATGGCAGGTCCAGGGGAATACACTAAGACAGCAAAACATATTAACCTTGAATAACTATCATCCTGTGCGATTAACTTTTCACACAGGATGCACACTTGAATTTAAATGCTAACCACATGGGTTGGTACAAAGAGACTGTGGATTACATAGCTGGGGAACGACTGACTCACCAAGACATATTCCCTCTGCACACTGTTGGCTAGAAAACTGGGACTGCTAGACTTACAAGAAGGGATCTGACCCAATAATAATATTATGGCAGCAGATTGGGTTTGTCTTAGAGCACATCTGCACAAGCATTTCAGAAAGTGTTTTTGTTTCTAAAGAAATTAAATGTACTTAGAAATACTTCCTGCAGTGTTCTTTCTTACACAGACACCCTTTGCTGTATTATAGCTGCTGATGACTAAGTGGAAAAAAGAAAGGAAGAAAAAGACATTTTTACCATTGGCTTTGAAAACACACTTTAAAGGTAGTTTTGGGGTTTTATAAAATGAATTTCCAAAGTCTGTATATAATTGCTTAGGCACACTGAGATGTCCCACTCAAAGACACTAAAATATAGCTCCAAATGGAGCCAAAAAAATGGCTCCAACTAAGAGATATAGAAGGAACTCTCATCCAAGCTCTTTGCCTAGGGGTGAGGTCCATGGGTGTGGTACATTGTAGAGATTTTCAGATTTTTTTCAATGCATTAATCAGTTCTGCTAATATTTTTTTTTAACTATTTTCTATTATATAAGATGATTTTTGTGGAGAGGAACTGGGGAAAATATACCTGGGGAAATTTTAGTGACATGAAAAAAGCTATCTAAAAAGAAAGAAAGAAAGAAAGTTTTTCAGTTCTTGCCTCTGCCCCGCCTTCATTAAGATAAGAGTGGTTTATCCCACTAGCCAACTAAGCAAATGGCCTTTGGTATAGTCTGGCCCTACCAGAGAGTAGTAGTCAGGTCAAAGGACATCCCTCATCTGTTCAAGACTGAGACAAGAGTCCCTCTCTCAAGTCACATGTTCAATCCAATGCAAGATCTGTCTGCCCACTTACTTTCATGCCACCCATATGGTCAATAAGCTTTGGCTATTGCTTAACATTAAGGATTGCAAAGTTTACAGAACATAGAGTCCTGTGATGTATTTTCACTAACAATATCAAGGATACAAAGCAATGTCTAGAAGTTTCCCTGGTTCTGCAAAGGAGACACTAATCCAAAACTGGCAAGCACTCAGAAAAGGCTTTGCAAGGGAAAGATTGCCCAAAATTGAATTCTTTGAAAGTGGAAGGAGAGGGCCAGGCCTGGACAATTAAATAGATCTAATTCCCATTTAGAGAAAGGAAATATAAGACTCTCAAATAGAGTTTATTAATTAGAACATGGATTTTTTTTTTTTTTGGGGGGGGATGGTGGAGAAGGGAGGGAATAAACACAAGCCAATGTATTTTAGTTCCTTTAAATGTAAAATATCATTGATCTTCAGAATGCACTTTCTGGGTGTTGTTTCCTGTGCTTTTTAGAAAGGTCAATTGCAGCATAATTTGAACATCTCTATGGAATCTGTATCCTGACTTGGCTGGAAGGTGGGATGGAAGAGGTCTTTTCCAATTCTAAATGTGAAATATCAAATTTACAGATTATTTGACAAAAGAAGGAGAAAAGAACGGAGCAGGAAGAAAATATCTCCAGTTTTCTGTGGCCTGCTGGTTTCAAGGCATGACAAATATTTATAAGGTATGACTACTGATAAGCAGGGATAAGGAAAAGGAGGAAACGCCTACATGCTTGTACAAACAGAAGCCAGTGACTACAAAATTACTCCAGGGGAGCTGATTATGTGATAGACTCCTGCCTTTCTTTACTTTTCTTCACACTCTTTCTTTACGTGTACAACAGAAATATTATTTCATTTTATTCTCACAACAACCCCAAGAAGTGAGTGCTATTATTATCATTCCTCTTTTACAGATAAACTAAGGCAGATAGAGACCGACTAGTCCAGGGTCATACAGCCAGTATGTTGATCAGAAACTTGATACTAGGTCCTTCTGCTTTCAAGGCTGGTTCTCTATTCAAAGAGCCATCCTGCCTCTTATAAACTATCATTATTATTTCAATAAAAATGAGGTTTTGACTAACCTAACCACTGTAGCAGGCTATATTCTAAAAATGCCTCTGGTGCTTAGTAAAGTGCTTGGCAAATAGTAAGTGCTTAATAAAGACTTGCCAAATGCCTGACTGATGCCTGTTAAAAGAAAATATGCTTTTCCATTTCAAATTGAGTATGTGGGGTACTCTTTTATTTTTAATTCTTTTTCAATATTGAAATACATCTCTAGAAGCTATGCAGCTTAGAAAATAGATAGACCTGCATTCAAATCCCAGCTTTGCCATTAAATAGATGGTCACCAATGGATAATTTTTTATATTTCCCCAAGGCCACAATTTCCTCATCTTTATGATGAAGGAGTGGCTCTCCATAATTACTAAAACCCTGTCTAACCACAAGATGTTATGATTTTATAGTGACCATTTATGACTAATTCATTCATGCATTTTAGTCACATTACTGCAAAGTAGGCTTCATTTTAGTCTTGAATCTATTTTTTAAGGATACTACAAGCATATATTTGGAACAAACTAATAGTTTTCTTCAAAAGGATTGAGTCCTCTTCCCATAATTTTCTCAGCATGTTTCTGAGCATTAAGATATTGATTATGCTGTCACAGGCAGAGAGGAGTGAGACAGGGAAGAGATCCATTAGGTCATCAAATCCATCACTGAAGAAGAAGAAGGCCCCTGGGAGAGGATTTAATACTTCAACTTGGGCAAATAACTGAAGGATTTAGACCTGTATAATGTTGGATGCCCAAAGCAGGCAGCTGGGTACTGCAATGAGCACAGCTCTAGACCTGGAGTCAGAAAGAGCTGAACTAAAATCCAACCTCAGACATTTACTAGCTCTGTGATGTGGGTAAGTCACTTAATTGATGTCTGCCTCAGTTTTCTCATCTGTAAAAATGAGCATAATAATAGCACTTACCTCCTAGAGTTGTTGTGAGGATCAAAGGAGGTGATACTTACAAAACTCCATGTCTGGCACCTATTAGATCTATAAAGAGTCCTGGTTAGAGATGACCTGTTATCGTTAATTCTAGGATACCATTATCAGGATAATACAAATAAGCTAGAGTCCCTTAAAACATATTAATGCATTAATAAACACATTATTTATTATTATTATTATTTTAGTCTCTGAAGCAGTCAGTCCTTCCTAGGAAGCTGAGAATTTGGGTGATAAATCTTCACTTTTGAATCCAAATGGGAGGTTGAAATTTGCCATGCTGTTAAGCTAATATATTTGTCAGTTCACTTGAGCTAAGTTGAATAAATGCCATGGGAAGAGAGTATCATAAGATCCTAGATCTAAAGCTGGAGGGAATCCCAGGCCATCTAGTCAGTTCTGTCGGTAAGGTTCAATCACAATTGTTTTTTGTTCCCTAATGAGTTTTGTCTGATCTCCTAGAATTTTTGAAGGTATCTAAGTGACTTAAGCAGAAGGGACTCAGGAAAAGATGGCAGTAGAGGTTCCTAGGAGATAGTTCAGCCTTTACATATGGCATATAATTTAGGACCTTTGTCTTCAGCTGTTAAGAAACAGTTAGGTAACTAGCCTGGAGTCAGGAAATTATTTAGTTATTCAGGTTTGCTGGACTTTTTGTAACCCCATATGGGGTTTTCTTAGCAAAGATACTATAATGGTTTACCATTTCCTTTTCCAGTGGATTAAGACAAATAAAGTTAAATGACTTGCCCAGAGTCATGACAATTAGTGAGTGTCTGAAGCAGATTTGCAAAGTTTTGCCATTTCCGGCCCCCCGACCCCCCCCCTTTTTTTTTTTGCATTTCCCCCCTTTTGAAGGACAGATCAGAGAACCACAGAGCTGAGAGTATGTGGGTTGTTGTTATTCTTTGTTATTGAAAAGGACATGACATCAGGGAGGGAAGCCATGACATGCAAGTGAATTGGATTGAAGTGAGGGAGGCTGGCCAAAGTCATTAGCTTCACTTTCCCCTTCAGAGCCATTGGGTCCGGTGATCAGATAAAGATAAGGATAACTGGAGATAGTCCTAGACAATGGGAGACTTTGGCTTTTTTTAAGCTAAAGTCTTTAACAAGTCTCAGCTTGATTCAGGCTAGGTAAGAAATAAGTAAGACAAAAAATGACCTATTTTACCTAGTCAAAAAAAAAAAAAATGGGGGCTATGAATTAGATGGAGAGGCCAGGAATCTACTAATTGCTACTTTGGGGTTGACATAGACTCATTGCACTTGTCTATAGGGCCTGAGAGAAGAGAGTTCCTCTATCCTGAATTTCTGGACTTTATATGCCTAGCCTCAATCCAAGCAGAGTAGCATCTGGAAGTGGCAGATGTTCTCAGCCCTGTGGCTCTAGGAGAAGGTAACCATGGGTCTAAGTGGAGGTAGTTTATGAACCCCACCTTTTACAGAAATCCAAGTTTGAGAATTCTGGGACCTGACGATTTAAGGAGAGAAGGGAGAAACTGACTCTTGGGGAGAAGAGGAGCATACTTCTGACTCCTAAAACACGGGAGTAAAGTCAACAACAACAACAAAAAACCCAGTCTTTGCCCTTTTATACTCTCATGACTTATTGGATAGTGCAGATACAATGAGAAAAGTTCTTTCTAGCAACCTTAATTATTTTTCTTCCATGTAGGAATCGAAATTCGCAAGGTAATACTATGAGGTTGCAAGCCTGTATATGTCCTCAGGATAAAAGTAGGACTCACAGGTATGTTGGAGGGGAGGAGAATGAGATTTGTCTTTAATTTTTTTTCCTAACAAAATCAAATGCATTTTCCTTCTAAGGTAACCACAAGCCCTCAGGATAGTACCACAAGAATGGACCCATGAATCCCTGAATGAAAGTCAGAACTCACTGAAATGTTGAAATGTACAATTCTAGGTTAATTTCCTTTTCAAGCAATGTCCAAGTCACAGGGTGATGCTACAAATCATTTTCTATGAGGCAGAATGAAGGATATTTTCCTCTCGATAGCCAATGTTACTTTGAAGGATCAGAAGACTTTTAAAATTTGGATTTGCCAAGACATAAATATAAAGCAGATTTGAGCTATATTCTGAGATTTCCCAAAGCCAACTCTGGAGCCAAAGGGAAAATGAATTGAGATGCTGTCCTTGAGATATAATCCAATCTAAATAAATTTCAGGTGTGGGATCTTATTAGTTCATACCTTTCCATTCTTCTCTGCTAAATCTTGCTGCTAGGAATAACTAATAGATTCCCTTCATTTACAAGAAACACTGTATTACTGAATGAAACAAAAAATTACCAATATCTAAGGGGATGGAACATCCTGTGCTAAACTTTCTTAAATTGTAGATGTGATAAATTGCCTCCTGAACCTATGCAGTTCATCCTTCATGTCAGAAATATATTTTCTCTTCAATTTTTGAATTCCAAATGCCTTTTTGATCCCTACAATTATCAGAATTCTTTCCCTCTTGAAATTTTGTGTTGAATCTATATTTTCTGTTGTTCAGTCATTTCAATCCTGTCCAACTTTCAGGGACCCCATTTAGCGAAGATATTAGAGGAGTCTGCCATTTCCTTTTTCAGCTCGTTTTGTAGATGAAGAAACTGAGGCAAATAAGGGGTGACTGACAAGTGTCTGAGGCTGGATTTGAACTCAAATTTTCCTGACTATAGGCTTGATGCTTTAACAATTTCACCATCTAGTGGTCCCTAGATTTATATTTATTTTGTTTTCATCTGTTTATTTACCTACTGAATTCTTCCAGTTAAACATAAGCTCCTTGAGGACTGGGACTGTTTTACTTGATTTCATTTTTCTAATTTCATGCTCCTGTGCCTAATCTGGGGTCTTGTTCCTAGCAAGTGCTTATTGAATGTTTGTTGAATTGGATTCAATAAGCTTCTTCAAAAGATTGTAATGCTCCCCCAAATACAATTCATCTCAATCTTTATTTCACTTTTGGTAAATTTCTCAAGATCACTTTGAATTTTGAAGTTAGGATTCTCCACTCTAAGGTAGATAGAACCAAGATGGCAGAGTGAAAGCAGGGGCTAGCCTGAGCTATTCCCCTCCAAATTCCCCTCTAAAAAATGTTAAAATAATACTTCAAAATGAATTCTGAAGTGGCAGAACCAATAAAAGGATGGAGTGAGGCAATTTTCCAGCCCAAGACCACTTAGAAGTTTGGCAGAAAAGAGCTGTCTCACTGGGATGAGGATGGAGTGCAGTCCAGTGCAAGCTCTGCCCTAGGAAGCTTGCAATAAGCCTTGGGAATGACTGCATTGGTAACATAGTTTCTGGAGTTCTCAACCCACAGATGGTAAAGGAGTCAGACAACTGATCACAAAGAGATTAAAAGGGATTTTTTTGCTGGCACTGACATCACAATTTTATTGCATTGCCCATACATGATTCTGGGTTGTAGTCCAGGGCAATGAGGAATACTCATAAGAACAAGGCTTCAAGATACAATTCCAGAGTAGAAGAGAGTTAATTGTAGTCCACACAGGTCAGGAAGCAGTGACCACACCTCTCCTTAGATTATTTCATCTTGAAAGAAATGAAAATTTACAGATACTTCCCTCTCCATAACTAGCTCTGAAAATAACAGCATGAAAAAACCTGACAATTGGGACTATGGCCCCTCCAACTTAAAAGTAGAGTCCACCTTTAACATCAAGCTTAACTCAAGAAATAGGATGAACAAAGTAGTCGTGGCCGAGTGGTTAAGGCGATGGACTTGAAGAAATAGGATGAGAAATGAAAAAAAAAAACAACAATTAAAAAAAAAAGAACTTGAACACTAAAAGTTACTATGGTGTCAGAGATTGAAACACAAATTCAAAAGAAGATAATAAAATCAGAAAAACTACATTTAAAGCTTCAAAGAAAAATGTGACTGGTGTCATATCCAAAAAGAATTCCTTGTCCTAGCTGTGTGACCCTGGGCGAGTCACTTAACCCCAATTGCCTCAGCTTAAAAAAAAAAAATTCCTAGAAGCACTCAAAATTAAAAAAAAAAAAAATCAGGCAAGAGATGTAGAAAAAAATTGGACAAAGACATGAGTGGTGCAAGAAATCAAGAAAAAAAGTTAAAATTTGGTAAAGGTGAGCCCCCCACAAAAAAAAAAAAAAACTGAAGAAAATAACACCTTAAAAAACTGAATAGGTAAAAAAAATTCAAAGAAGAGAACTCTTTAAAAATCAGAATTGGTCAAATGAGGGAAAAAAAAGATGTATATGTTTGCTGAAGAAAATAATTCTAAAAAATTAGAATTGGACAAGTAGAAGCTAATGAGACATCAAGAAACAATAAAACAAAACCAAAAGAATGAAAAAAAAATAGAAGAAAATGTGAAATATCTTATTAGAAAAACAACTCACCTAGAAAACATATTGGACTACCTGAAAACTGCTCAAAAAAAAAAAAAAAAAAAAAAAAGAATGAGCCAAGAATTTGAAATATTCAACTAATCATCTCCTGAAAGAGTTCTCCAAATGGGAGCTCCCCCAAAATAGCCAAATTGCTAAAGTTAAGAAGAAAATATTGCAAACAGCCAGAAAGAAATAATTCAAATTTTGTGAAGTCATGGTCAGCATAATACCAGATTTAGCAACTTCTATATTAAGAATCAGAGGACTTAGAATAAGATATTATGGAAAGCAAAGGAGCTAGAGTTACAGACAAAAATCATCTACTCAGCAAAATTTACTTCAGAGCAGATGCTCTATCCACTGTGCTATCTAGCTGCCCCTCTTCCAAGAATTTTTGATGAATGATTAGGACTGAATAGAAAATTTGACGTGCAAATACAAAGCTCTAGAGAAATATAAAAAGCTAACAGGAAAAAGAAATCATAAAGAATTCAATAAGATCATACCATTTACATTCCATCATGGAAAGAGGGTATTTGTTACCCCTAAGAGCTTTCTTGACTGGGGTGGGATAATATGGAAATCAGTCCCATTCACTATCATAAGCAACTTAGGGAAGCATTGAATAGTTTATCTGTCAGATCTATAGATAAGAAAAGAATTTATGACCGTTCAAGAGAATATCAGGGGATGTAAAATGTATAATTCTGGTTGCATTTTTTTTTTTTTTTTAGATCTGCACAAACAAAACTAATGCAGCCAAGATTAGAAGGAAAGTAAAAAACTTTGGGAAAAAAATTTTACATCAAATTTCTCTGATAATGACCTTATTTTTCAAATATATAAAAAACTGAGTAAAATTTGTAAAAATACAAGTCATTCCCCAAATGAAAAACAATCAAAGGATATGAATGCTGTTTTCACAGGAAGAAATAAAAATTATCTTTAGTCATATGGGGAAAAGTACATGAAGTTATTTTTTTATTAGAGAAATAAAAATTAATTCAACTCTATAGAACCACTTCATACCTCTCAGATTGAGTAATATGATAGAAAAGGAAAATGGCATATGCTGGAGGGGATGTGGGAAAATAGGGATAGTAATGATTTATTGATGTGATTGTGTGAACTGATCCAACATTTCTGGAGAGCAATTTGGAATTATGTTCGAAAAGCTATAAAATCATGCTTATTCTTTTTGCATCTGTATCACAAAGAAAAAAAACAAAAAGGAAAAGGATTTATATATACAAAAATATTTGTAGCAATTCTGTGTGTGTGTGTGTGTGTGTGTGTGTGTGTGTGTGTGTGTGTGTGATGTCACAAAGAATTGGAAATTGAGATGTCCATTGCCTGGGGGAAATCTGAACAAATTGTGCTATATGATTGTGCTATAAAAACTGACAAACAGGATGCTTTCAGAAAAGCCTATTAAAAACTTAGATGAATGATGCAAAGTGAAAGTGAATAGAACTTGAAAAACATTGTATATTGTAACAAGGAATAATGTATGATCAATTGGAGATGACTTAGCAATTCTCAGCAATACAATGATCTATGACAATTCCTAAGGACCTATCATGAAAAATACTATCCACTTCCAAAAAGAGAGAGAACGAGAACGAAATGGAACTTTGGTTTCTTTATATATTTTCTAAGAATCTAGAGATATTTAACCTTGGATTTCTGGATGTTTTCTTGGCCCCACTGTTTATTCTTAGTATACTACTCTGGCCTCAGGTCTACTTGGATTTCTGTCACATGCTTTTGATTGCTCTTAGCCAATTTATGTAATCTACCCACTCTCAGGTATTACCCTAATCAGTAAAGAAAGGTAAGAGAAGAGAAACACATGCTGACAATATCCCTGACAAAGGTTTCTTTTCCCTGAACCTTCTTCTATTCAGTCATTCAAATCAATCAATTAACATTTGTAAAGCCCCTATGGTGTGCTAGGTGAAGGCAGCTAAGTGGCTCAGTGGGATAGAAGATAGGATCTGAAATCAGAAAGATCTGAATTCAAATTTTACCTCAGACACTTACTAATTCTGTGATCCAAGACAAGCCATTTTAAGCTCTGTTTGACTTAATCCATTGGAGCAAACTGCTCTAGTATTTTTGCCAGAAAAAGACCAAACAAGAGCAAACATTCAGGCATTGTGCTAAGTACTGGGGACACACAAAAGACAGTCCCTGTTTCAAAGAAATCATATTTAATGGGGGAGATAACATGCAAATGCAAATAAATTACATATAAACACGATTATATAAAGGATAAGTTGGAACTGATGAACAGAGAAAAGATACTAGGAAGATCAGAGAAAGCTCTTGAAAAGTAAAATTTCAGGGTTTTGAAGGTCAGGAAAGGCAGGACTTAGAGATGAGGAAGGCATGTCCCTAAACATAGGGTTCAGTCAATGAAAATGAATAAGATTGGGAGGGGGAGTGTCTTGTAAGAGAAATTTTAAAAATTCAGTTGTCACTGGATCCCACAGTATAGGGTGTCAAAGCATAAAAGGAAGGAGAAAAGAAAGAGTGGTTTATACCAAAAAGAATGAAAGCATGGGTTCCTAACTGGCTCTTGCTTTTATTTTCTTGAGGATTACTACTACAAATTATAATCTGTCTCTTCTCAGCAATTGCCTCCTACCAAACACCTCTCCACCAAGTGATTCTGTTTCTGATGCCACCGTTTTCTTTAACTGTCCTGACTCAGTTTCCCTGTCTCAGTTACCTTAACTGTTCTGTCTCTGACCCAGTAAAACTAAGGATTGTTCGCTCTTGGGTTATGAATTAGCAAGATAAAAGAGTAGATCTCCTGATTCTTTTATGGATTTACAATATTCCTTTAGAATATTCCAAGACCAACCCATGATATCTTTACTTCTTTGTCTCTGGAATTTTTAGGTTTTATGGCTTCCCCTCCCTGATAAAAAACTTTCCCTCCCTTTCTCTTCTTTGTCTCCAAAAATGTATTTAAGAAGTTGGGGTTCCTCCATTCATTGCTGGAGAATGGCGTCTGGCAGCTGGATGCTGGACGCTGGATTCTTTGGGTCCTCCAGCCCTGGGACCAATATGGATTCCTTGGTCCCAGTATACTTATCTCTGTCTGACTGGATAATCTGAGACGAGAGTCCTGTCCAGTCAATCTTACTCTCCCATTAATAAAATATTAAAACTCTCTAATCTCTCTCCTGCCTCAGTTTCTCCGGCATTACAGATTTGCTCCTACTTTTTAATTCTTAGAAGAAACATAGAAGGACATAGGTTCAACTCTATTTCCCTTTATTCAATCACTTTATGACTATTCTCAAACATGACTATTTGGAGGAGAGCAGAATACCAACCTTCTCTAATAGGCTGAAATATCCCTAAATTCCCTATCAATTCCAAAATCTCATTTTAAACAATAGAGCTGGTGAAGACCAAGGGATGGACGTGGCTGTGATGATTGTGGTTATGAGTGAATTCCTAATACTGCTGGGATATAGGGCTCATGGGATGAGGGGTAGAATAAATGAGTCATAAGGCAACATTGCTTTTATTGGAAAAAGTTTCCCTCTTCATATTTGAGAATACCAAGAGGAAAGGAGACATTTGTTTAGCCAAGGCAGATCAGTGGAAGAGCTGTGTTCACAACAAACTAAAAACTAAACTCAAAGACTGAGGACAGGAAGATGGCTTAATGTGCTCATTTTCACCATCAAAAAAGATAAGTTTGTAGAATACGTATGAATGATATGGTCAAAATTTAGGATTATTAGTTCTTCTGTTGAATGAAAGATGAATTAGAGTGGGGAGAAACTTGAATAAGGGAGATCAAAATCAACAGCCTATTGCCATAGTTCAGGCATGATATAGTGAGAGCCTGCACCAGGATTAGTGTCCTTGACACCAATAAGGAAGTTTGAAAGAGGAAAGAGTTGAAAAAAAAAGATGATGAAATCTAGATATGCTGAATATTGGACCTTCTCTTCTTACTCCATATTTTTACTTGGTGGCTTCATCAACTCCAATTGTCATTTTTATCAGTTATCATTTTTTATTTACAAGTTATATGCATGGGTAATTTTACAGCATTGAAAATTGCCAAACCTTTTGTTCCAATTTTTCCCCTCTTTACTCCCCACCCCCTCCCCCAGATGGCAGGATGACCAATACATGTTAAATATGTTAAAGTATAAGTTAAAATACAATATATGTATACATGTCTATACAGTTATTTTATTATACAAAAAGAATCGGACTCTGAAATAGTGTACAATTAGCCTGTGAAGGAAATCAAAAATGCAGACGGACAAAAATAGAGGGATTGGGAATTCTATGTAATGGTTCATAGTCATCTCCCAGAGTTCTTTCCCTGGGTGTAGCTGGTTCAGTTCATTACTGCTCTATTGGAACTGATTTGGTTCATCTCATTGCTAGAGATGGTCAAGTCCATCAGAATTGATCATCATATAGTATTGTTGTTGAAGTATGTAATGATCTCCTGTCCTGCTCATTTCACTCAGCATCTGTTCATGTAAGTCTCACCAGTCCTCTCTGTATTCATCCTGCTGGTCATTCCTTACAGAACAATAATATTCCATAACGTTCATATACCACAATTTATTCAGCCATTCCCCCATTGATGGGCATCCACTCAGTTTCCAGCTTCTAGTTACTACAAACAGGGCTGCCACAAACATTTTGGCACATACAGGTCCCTTTCCTTTCTTTAGTATCTCTTTGGGGCATAAGCCCAATAGAAACACTGCTGGATCAAAGGGTATGCACAGTTTGATAACTTTTTGAGTATAGTTCCAAATTGCTCTCCAGAATGGCTGGATGTGTTCACAATTCCACCAACAATGTATCAGTGTCCCTGTTTTCCCACATCCCCTCCAACATTCCGCATTATCTTTCCATGTCATTCTAGCCAATCTGACAGGTGTGTAATGGTATCTCAAAGTTGTCTTAGTTTGCATTTCCTGATTAATAATGACTTGGAGCATCTTTTTATATGGCTAGAAATAGGTTCAATTTCTTTGTCTGAAAATTGTCTGTTCATATCCTTTGACCATTTATCAAGTAGAGAATGGTTTGATTTCTTATAAATTAATTCAATTCTCTATATATTTTGGAAATGAGGCCTTTATCAGAACCTTTGACTATAAAAATGTTTTCCCAGTTTCTTGCTTCCCCTTCTAATCTTGTCTGCATTGGTTTTGTTTATACAAAAACTTTTCAATTTGATATAATCAAAATTTTCTATTTTGTGGTCAATAATGATCTCTAGTTCTTCTTTGGTCATAAATTCCTACCTCTTTCACAGGTCTGAGAGGCAAATTATCCTATGCTCTTCTAATTTATTTATAATCTCATTCTTTATGCCTAGGTTATGAACCCATTTTGACCTTATCTTGGTGTACAATGTTAAGTATGAATCAATGCCTAGTTTCTGCCATATTAATTTCCAATTTTCCCTGCAGTTTTTTTCAAACAGTGATTTCTTATCCCAAAATCTGCAGTCTTTGGGTTTGTCAAACATTAAATTATTAAAGTTATTGACTGTTTTGTCCTTTGAACCTAACCTATTCCACTGATCAACTAGTCTATTTCTTAGCCAATACAAATGGTTTTGGTAACTGCTGCTTTATAATATAGTTTCAGATCTGGTACAGCTAGGCCACCTTCATTTGATTTTTTTTTCATTAATTCCCTTGAAATTCTTGACCTTTTGTTTTTCCATATGAACTTTGTTGTTATTTTTCCTAGGTCATTAAAGTTATCATTTTTATGATGATGATTTTCACATCTACTAATTCAGTCCTAATCTCTTGCCTAACTTCCAGACTCATATTTCCAACTGCCGGGACAGATGGTCATTTTGAACTAGATATTTCATAGACATCTTAAATATAACATGTTAAATATAACATGCTCAACTCTTCCCTCTCTCTTATTCCCCTTTCCCTGTAAGCAATCTGTTGCCAATTCTTTTCTTTCTTAAAAATTTTATTTATTTTATTCTGAATTTAAGAAATAAAACAAGCATTTCTGTAGCATAGCAGAATAGGAAACTTCAAATCTACTTTGTAAAACTTGCTATTCCTTTTAAATTTATAATAAAGTTCTCCTTCCATCTCCACCCTCACCCCAGAAATGACTAGCCATTAGACACAAATATGTATATATTTGTAAAAACCATTCTCTACATACTTCTATTTAGCAGTTCTTTTTCTGGATGTAGATAGTATATTGCTTTATGTGTTTTTTGTAATTAATTCGGGCATTTTAAACAAATGTCACACAAAGTTGATCGTAAAACAATATTGTTACTGTAGACAATGTTCTCTTGGTTCTACTACTTTCAAGATAATGGTTGAATCTATGGGAACTGAAGAAATCACTAAGTGAAATAAAAGAGAGAAAGAAGAGAAAAAAGGCCCCAGTGTGGTAGTTATGGCAGGGTGGGATGAAGTGGTTGAAGACAGAAAGAAAGAACATTTTAAAAATATTTACTATCTACCAGCTAATCATAGATTAAAAACTAAAAACAAACCTTATAATCCCTGCCCTCAAGGAGTTTACAATCTAATGAGGGAAGATAATGCATGAAGGAAAACTTCAGAACTGTTTTAATTTTTACTTCTGTCATTTCTAACTAGTAGCAAACAATTTTGTAATTACTGCTTTGAAATGTAGTTGAAATGTGGAATTGTAATTCCTTCTTCATTCATACTTTCTGGTGTTATTTCCCTTGAAATTCCAGAAACATTCTTCCAAATGAATTTTGTAATTATTTGTGTAGCTCTATAAAGTTCTACCTGTTTGACTTCTTATAGGTTTTCTTTTAGCATTTATTTTTACTTCAAAAATACTTGAAATATAAGAATCTGTTAATACTCTTTGTCCAGACTCTGATCTTAGTTGTTCATTATTATTACTATTATTTTTTATTATTACCTTCTTCTTGTTGTCTTATAAAGTACTTGTGGATTAAAAAATAATTATGGGTGTCTTTGAAAATTATTATTTGTGTTTCTTTTAATTTCCATATGTTTGTTGGATTTTATGGTTAATCTTTTTTGTTTGTTTCTTCTGTTTATAAAAAGGATGAGCTTTTCCGTTATCAGAAAATGATTTGTCCTAGAAACAAAGGGATTCTTTTGAATACATTTCATTACTTTTAGTCAACTGAAAAATCAGGCACCTGATGATGTTTCTTTCTTTAAACTGACCATGTCAGAATTTTATCAAGTTTAAATTAAATTAGTTTTTAGCAGTTCTTTTGGGGTTACCTAGGAGCCCTGCTCAATATGAAATGGACCACCACCAGAGCCACCAAGATCCTCAAAACAATTCTGATTGCAACACAGCTCTGCTGAGTTGAACATATGTGGGAAATGGATAACAGCAGGATACTTGAAAAGCTTTTAAAGCACAGCTTTAAAAGATTTTTAAAAAGCACAATGTGTGCTACCCGGCAACAGTGGCAGTTGAGTAGGCTTGGTATACAGAGAGCAGGAATGGCTTTCTTTGAGCCAAGGCAATACCTCCCAGAGCAACAGGATCTGTAAATAGTAGCTGCAGACACAAATGTAAGCACCGTCTTTGGTTTATCCATCACAGGCACAACTGTCGGTTACTAGATCTCTTTGAAAGAGAGTATGTCTGAGTATACAAAGATACAGATGATATTCATTTGCTAACAGTTAAAGAGCACACATCTGAATAGTAGGGGAACAATGGAATATAGCATATTAACAATTCTGATCATCTGTGTTTCACACAGATATTTAACATATTAAGATATTTAAATATTAACATATTTAACATATTAAATATGAGTAGTAGAATTCTCTTATTTCATCATTAATGAAACACAAACTCAATTTAGTTCAAAATTGGAGAGTGAGAGTAGGTCTTTAGCTCAGCTTCTGATTCTAACTGGAACTTAGACCAGAAATGGTGGAACATACAGCCTGCAATACTCCTGAGTGCTACTCAAGACAGATTAAAATGTAATTGGGAAATATTTAATAAAATAAATAGAAATATAATAAAACATAAATAAGACAGTTTTCAGCATTTACTTTTACAAAACCTTGTGTTTCAATTTTTCTCCCTCCCTCTCCTCCCCTCCCAGAGACAGCTAGCAATCCACTAGAAGCTAATTAAACATGTACAATTCTACTAAATATTAAATATAAAAATCTAAAGATAAAACTTAAAAGCTTGCAAAAAGATGAAAACATGTAGTTTCTAGGCATATAACAGTCTGGTATCAATAAGTCCCTACGAATGAAATGACTGAACAACAATAAAATGTTAATATATAATTGTCCGGTCAAAAATGACAACCAAAAAGCTTCTTAATTTTGAGTGTGATACCGTGACATCACTTAAACCAAAACTCCTTTGTTCCCCTGGCTATCTAACCTTGATAAGAGTTATCCTTCTAATAGAGTGTAAGTTCTTTGAGGGCAAAGAACATGTCACTTTTATATAGAAATCCCTAATGTCTGGTCTTTGATAGGTCCTCAATAAATATTTGTTGATTGATTGAATTGAATTCAGGTACTGTGTATAGTGTGATAGAGTGGATAGGGTAGAAGTAAGGAAAACCAGAGTTTACATCCCATTCTCTGACACTGACTAGCTATGTGACTCTAGGCAAACTCTTTGAGAGGAAACTGGTGAATACTTAAATGTGATATATTCATAACACATATCTCATAAGCTTGTAATGAGATTCAAAGTAGAGAATGAACACAAAGCACTCTGCAAACTTTAAAGCATTATATATATACATATATATAGTATTATGTATATGTGCATATTCATATGTGTGCACACACATGTCAACTTCATTGCTGTTACTACAAAGACAAAAAAATATATACTTTGCTCTGAAGTACTGTAATGCCGGAGAAACTGAGGCAGGAGAGAGATTAGAGAGTTTTAATATTTTATTAATGGGAGAGTAAGATTGACTGGACAGGACTCTCGTCTCAGATTATCCAGTCAGACAGAGATAAGTATACTGGGACCAAAGAATCCATATTGGTCCCAGGGCTGGAGGACCCAAAGAATCCAGCGTCCAGCATACAGCTGCCAGCCGCCATTCTCCAGCAATGAATGAAGGAACCCCAACTTCTTAAATACCTTTTTGGAGACAAAGAAGAGAAAGGGAGGGAAGGTTTTTTTATCAGGGAGGGGAAGCCATAAAACCTAAAAATTCCAGAGACAAAGAAGTAAAGATATCATGGGTTGATCTTGGAATATTCTAAAGGAATATTGTAAATCCCTAAAAGAATCAGGAGATCTACTCTTTTATCTTGCTAATTTATAACCCGAGAGCGAATAATCCTTAGTTTTACTGGGTCAGAGACAGAACAGTTAAGGAAACTGAGACAGGGAAACTGAGTCAGGACAGTTAAAGAAAACTGTGGCATAACAGTACAAACCCTAGACCATCTTCTTATTAACAAAAGAAAAGTTGCTGCCTTCTGAAGCTGACTGTTCCATTACTTGAACAAGTATGAGATTTTTTTTTTTTAAATCAAACATTTAGGGAATCTTTTGTCTTTACTTCATTTCTTCTCCTAGAAAACAGGAGTTATCATTTTCTAACCTATTCCCTGTCTTTCTTTGTCTATATTATTCAATTGTAAAATGTAAAATGACAACAATCATAGCACTTACCTTCCGAGATTATTGTGAGGATCTAATGAGATTCTATTTGTAAAGTGCTTAACATAGAGCCTAGTACATATATGTGCTGTATAAATACAATGGCTATTATGTATATGGGGTATATACAAATGGTTATATTTAACATGCATATTCACATAGATGCTTTTTATTTATTTATTTTTATTAACTAATGTTTAATTACACAATACTTTAAAATCTGCTTTTGAAATGAATTAGTCCGTTTTCTTTCCATAATAAGCTCAATAGAAGGATCATGATAGAGTTGGTTGTATTGAATACTTGACATGATCCTAGATTATTGTACCTCATTAGTTGTGAATGTAGTTCAAGAGTCCATAAACTATGGCCAAGGAACTGAAAGATTTTACAGCAGGTTGGACTTGGTTTGGGGGCAATAGTTAAACCTCTGATACAGATAGTAAATGTTTGTTGTCATTGTTTGTCCTTCATACTTAAACAAGACCATGACATTAGGGAAGGGATTGCCATGACATGAAAGCCAATTGGATTTAAAAGAGGGAGGACTATGCAAAGTCACCTGCCCCACTTTCCCCTCCAAAAATATATGGATCTAGTGGCAAGACATAAATCAGGAAAACTGAAGATGGCTCTGGATGCAGAGGGAGACCTTGAATTTTTTAAGCTAGATTTTGATCAGGTCTCAGTTTGACTGAGCCCACACCCATTCAGTGATTAAGGATCTAAATGATAAACCTGAGGGCTGCAATGGACTTTAGAATTCATATAAATTATGCACACTGCTCATCCCTTCCCCCCAACCTCCTTTATTTTTCAGATGACACAAAGGAAGGTCACCAAATAAATGATTAGCAGAGCTAAAACTAGAAATCAAGTACTGAGAATTCCTATTTTGACTACATCCATGAATCCAATTTATTTCCTTCCAATTTCTTCTTTTCCAGAAAAATAGAATGCTGCTTACTCTCCAAAAACATATTCCTTTTCCTTGAGGCGCTTAACCAAGCTTTTCAAAGTATTTTATTAGGATTTGAGAACATTTTGACATGTTCTTATATCCTAGGTAAGAATATTAATGGCTATGTTCAAATAATGCAAAGAATTTTTAAAAATTAAAACCATGTTTTGATGACCTAGTCAAAACCCTTCAAAATAGGGAGGGATGTCAAAATAATTGAATTTTTAAAGTATTTATTGAAATACCAGGTTATTGTTTTGTGAATGAGCTAGTTAGGTAACAAGCTAAAGCACCCAGGAGGTTTTCTCTTGCCTCAGCCAGATGCATGAAATTCAATATGTTGTCACTGAACTATTACAAGTTCACTCTCTCCATTGCATGTCATTCAATCTCATCTATTTTTCAACAGTTTAATTGTCTACAACCAGCTTCTTGTGGTTCCATTCAATTCATGCTGCTTCAAAAAAAACCCAAACATTTTCTTTCCTCTAAATTACATGTGTTCACAGCCTTTCCCCCAATAAAGTATATATTCATTGGATATTTTTTAAATGCCAACATTTCCTAAATATTACATGATCATGAGAAAGAGGTGACCTGATTACAGATGCATCAAATGAAAAAAATAAAAGGGTATTTTATTTATAGTAACCAAATGGCAAGATTTCAGATCAACTTCCCTTGGGGATGACCTTTATCTTGTACATATGGAAATAGGGCAGGTAGATAGCACAGTGGATAAAATATCAATCCTGGAGTCAGAAAGCCCGAGTTAAAATTTGGCCTCAGGCATTTATTAGTTGTATGATCCCAAACAAGTTACTTAATACAGTTTGCCTCAGTTTCCTCTTCTGTAAAATGAGCTGATGAAGGAAATGGGAAACTACTCCAGTATCTCTACTGATAGATACTCTGCCCAAATAGGGTGGGGTCACAAAGAATTGGATATGAATGAAAATGATTAAATAACAACAGTACCTAAATATTTATATATTACCTCCTCCATTATAATGTGAGCTTCCTTTAGTTGTACCCACAGCTCTTTAGAACATGAAAGGACTTTAGAGGTCACCACGAAAACTAAGGCTCAAGGTGGTTAAATCACTTACCTAAATTCACATAGGAAATTAATAGAAAGAATGTTGCCTAAATTTAAACCCGGTCCCTTTCTTCTCTATCATGCTTTCTCTCTAACTTTATTTCAAATTCAGCCTCAGACACTTACTAGCTATATGATCCTGGGTACATTATTTAATCTGTCTCAATTTCCTCAAGTGTAAATGAAGATGATAATAATAGCACCTCCCAAAGTTTCATTGAGGATTAGATGAGATAATATGTATAAATTCTTTAGCACAGTGCCTGACACTTAGTTGTTGTTCAGTCATATCCAATTCTTTGGAACTCCATTTGGGTTTTTCTTATTAAAGCTCATGGAATGGCTTGCCATTTCCTTCACCAGTACATTAAGGTAAACTGTAAGTTTAACTTGCTCTTACTTGCCAATGTCTGAAGATGGAATTTGAACTTGTCTTCACTTTATGCACTATGGCACCACATGGCTGCCTCAGACATACAGTAAGTACTATATAAATGCTAGCTATTATTATGTGTTCTATTTCTGCCAGTGTCCTTTTCATTTGCCCTTAGATTTGACAATGGTGTTACATGCATATCTTGTAATTCATATGGGCCCTCTCATTTAAAAAGAAGCATTTTAAATAATCTACATTGTGAATATTACTCACTAAGAAAGAGAAACTATCATTCTCTCTCTTTTGTCAATATTACTAGAAATATCCATAGTGCATATTCACACTTTTGCACAGATGCAACTGATAGATAAGCATATCTCAGAACTGAATACCCTGTGGCTTCCAGAAGTTCCTAGTATTTGACTGACAACTAATTCAAATAACATCTGTGTACGTGAGAACTGCAAAACCTCTTATCGCTATTTTTGAAATGGACATGCTGTGAATCACCAATTATATGGTTCAGCAATTTTTTTTGCCAAAAATATCATCAATAAGTTTTCTTCGCATGCAATAGGAAAAAAACACATAGAATCAGCTATTTTAGCCAATATATCAAATATAGTCAGATCATAGCTCTGAGTATCATATACCTTAAAGAAAAAAGCTGTGGAAGGATTGGGGAACAAAAGTTACCTCATATATGGATCACTGCCTCCCCCTGGGATTACCTTTATATTAATTCTACTGGAGCAAGTTTTGAGGTGTTTTTTCCTCCCTTTCTTTTTTTCCAGTTCCAGATGGTGGCTATTAGACCCAGTCACACAGTTCCTAGGCAGGTCAGGTTTCTGCTTGAGAAGACAGATCATTATAGTTGCCAATATCCTAGAGCCATACCCCCATATTGGTAGGGGTTGGAAAAGGAAAGTTAGAGAAAAGGACCTGCTTTTGAAGCTCTTCGATCAGGGAGAGAATAGGAGGAGCTGATGCAAAGTGAGACAAAGCCCAAATAAGAAAAGATATGGAATGATCTCCATTCAGCTGTATGGCTGGAAATCTCTAGGTTTTCAAATTCCAAATTTTGGTTCTAAATAGAAGATTAAATCTAGGGATCTGAGTTACTGGGTGCATATAAAATGACAGTATCATCACAGAGAAAGTTAGTCTATTTTGGAGGGGAGGTAAGGAAGGATATAGCCAGTGAGTTGTCTAAAGCCAGATTTAGGTCCCTCTAGCTCAAGTACTAGTGCTCTGTCCACTATATCATCTAGCTGGCCCAGTTAATCTATTTTTTGACTCATAGAATGGCAGAGCTGAAAATGAACACATCAGTCATCCATCCAACTCCTTCATGGTATAGATGTGGAAAATGGAATCCAGAATATAGAGATATTTAAATGTCTTTGCAATTCTCTGCTTTGAACTCCTTTATCTTAGTTGGGGGATTTCAATTTGAAATATGTTCACTCCCCAGTAGTTATTGTAATGCCGGAGAAACTGAGGCAGGAGAGAGATTAGAGAGTTTTAATATTTTATTAATGGGAGAGTAAGATTGACTGGACAGGACTCTCGTCTCAGATTATCCAGTCAGACAGAGATAAGTATACTGGGACCAAGGAATCCATATTGGTCCCAGGGCTGGAGGACGCAAAGAATCCAGCGTCCGGCATAGAGCTGCCAGACGCCATTCTCCAGCAATGAATGGAGGAACCCCAACTTCTTAAATACCTTTTTGGAGACAAAGAAGAGAAAGGGAGGGAAAGTTTTTAGCAGGGAGGGGAAGCCATAAAACTCTAAAAAATCCGGAGACAAAGAAGTAAAGATATCGTGGGTTATCTTGGAATATTCTAAAGGAATATTGTAAATCCATAAAAGAGTCAGGAGAGCTACTCTTGTATCTTGCTAATTTATAACCTGAGAGCAAATAATCCTTAGTTTTACTGGGTCAGAGACAGAACAGTTAAGGAAACTGAGACAGGGAAACTGAGTCAGGACAGTTAAAGAAAACTGTGGCATAACATTATAAGAAGCTTTTCAAGGGGATACAGATAATACTTGGTAAAGAACATACAGTTTAAGCAAAAAAGATGGGACAATTTCTGTTCTCAAAGGGTTCATATTCTAATAGTGGAAGACAATACACAAGGAGCTGAAAGGATGAGGGAACAGAAAAGGGGACACAGAAAAGTGTCAAGAGCAGAATCTAGGCACTTCTTCAAAACAGGTATTGGGAGTAACCCACCAATCATTACAACAGGTGAGCTGAGCTATTTCATATGAGAGGAAGTTTCTAAAGGGTTCTCAAGTATAGCTTCAAGTAGAGAATGGCACAAAATTTGAATGGAGTGGGGTTTTTTTGTTGTTCTTTTTTTTTTTTTCAGATTTTTTTTCCTCAATAGTATTTTATTTTTCCAAATAAATGTAAAGATAGTTTTCAACATTAATTTTTGTAAGATTTTGTGTTCCATATTTTTTTCTCTTTTACTTCCCTCCTTCCTAAGACAGCGAGCAATCCGAAATAGGTTATACATGTACAATATTTTTAAACATATTTACATATCTGTCATGTTGTATAAGAAAAATCAGCAAAAAGAGTCAAAAAAAAAAAAAAAGAAAGAAAAAGCAAAAAAAAAAAAAAAAGCAAACAAAAAAGTAAAAAAAAAAAAAAAATACTATGTTTCAATCCACATTCAGTCTCCATAGTTCTCTCTCAGGATGTGGATGGCAGTTACCATCCCAAATTTATTGGAATTGTCTTGGATTAATGTATTGCTGAGAAGAGCTAAGCCTATCACAATAGATCATCATATAATTTTGCTGTTACAGTGTACAGTGCTCATTATAGCAGGCTTATAGAACAATAATACTCCATTACATTCACATTCCATAACCATTCCCCAATTAATGGGCATCCACTCAATTTCCAATTCCTTGCCACTACAAAAAGGGCTGCTATAAACATTTCTGCATGTATGGGTCCTTTCCCTCTTTTATAATCTCTTTGGGATACAGACCCAGAAGTGACACTGCTGAATCCAAGGATATGCACAATTTTATACTCCTTTGGGAACAGTTCCAGATTGCTTTCCAGAATGGTTGGATCATTTCCCAACTCCAACAATGCATTAGTGTCCCAGTTTCCCTACATCTCCTACACCATTTATCATTATCTTTTCCTGTCAAATTAGTCAATTGGATAGATGTGAAGTGCTATATAGTCTTAATTTGCATTTCTCTAATCAATAAGTGATTTTAGAGCATTTTAAAAAATATAAGTATAAATGGTTTTAATTTCTTCATCTGGAAATTGTCTATTCATATCCCTTGACCATTTACCAATTGGAATGACTTGCAGTCTAACAAATTTGAATCAGTTCTTCATATATTTTAGAAATGAGGCCTTTATCAGAAACACTAGCTGTAAAAAATTATTCCCAGCTTTCAAATCCTTCCCTTCTATTTTGGCTGCATTACTTTTGCTTGTGCGAAACTTTTTAATTTAATGGAATAGAAATTATCCATTTTTCATTTCATAATGTTCTCTAGTTCTTCTTTGACCATAAATTCCTTCCTTTAGTGGAGTGGTTTTGAGATGTGAATTGGAAGCTTCTGTGAAAAGGACTTATAATGAATCTTCTTGATTTATTATGACATTGAGGGGAAGTCAGGACAGGGGTACCAGGAATATAAGAAGGGAGCAGAATGGCAAACAAAGAGAGAAGCAATAATTTTACCCACTCTGAGGCAGCAGCAAGAAAAGTAATCAACCTCTGCTAGGGTTAATCTTTTTTCCCTTCAAATCAAGCATAGGCATTTATTTAGGTATTTACTTGAGATAAGGGATGAAGCACAGGATATTTCCCTTTATGATATTCTGACTAAAAAATGATAGAGATTGAGAGAAATAAGAGACAACAAGCATGTAATAATAATGTTGATAACAATAGCAATAATAATATTATGGAGCATATTATAATTGATAGAGAGGTAGCTTCAGAGTTAGGAAAACCTGAGTTCCCTTGTCATTTATGCCACATATTGGCTATGTACCTTTCATTTGTTATAGTTAATCTTTCATATTTCTAGACAATTCTCTAAGACTAAAAAATGCAAAGTAGGTGCTGATTGCCATTGATAAAGGAAATTTCCTGGGCAGGAGTTCCCTATATGAATGAATTCCCAGATCCAGACTATGTTATAGTAATAACACATTTGAACAGAGAACTTTCTGAGTAATAGAATATTTTCAGGGAAGGATTAAAGCTGTGTTTGTATTGAGTATCAGGGGAATTTTCCCTGAGCATGTTCCTGAGTTGGGATTCCTCTTTCAGGGAAAGGAAAGCAGCAGATCTGGAGCTAGAATGTATTGAGGTCCTGGCACAAAAAACATCCAAGGGATAGCTTGTCATTAATCTCTCCTTTTGCCTTAAGTAGAAGCTCATACCTGATGTCACATAACATGCAAAGGGCAGTCCTGATGGTCAGGAATACAGAACTGTACAGTTCAGGAGGTATCAGAGAAGAATAGAAATTAGATGGGAAGGGACTCCAGAAGCCACTAGTCAGATCCCAAACTGAAAGCAAATCCCCACTAAAAGTTGGAAAGGTAAATTGACATCACACTGTGGTGTGCCTTGAATGCCAGGCAGAGAATTTTAAAAAATGGTATTGATGGCAATACTTTGTATGGGTGAAGGAACCAAAAAACTGGTTGGTAAGCTATCAAATGGCTGGTTGGAATAAAGGAGAAGTCCATGTGCCCAACTGTGATTGTCCTGTGTCTCAAAGGGTGTGCTGCCCTTTGTGTAACATTTTGGGCTTTGTTGGGATTCATGGAATTAAAGAATCTCAAAACTACAAATGACTTCAGAAGTCAGTTAGCTTAATCTTGACTTGAACAAAAGCCTCCTTTAAAACTTACCCAATGAGTAGTCATTCAGCTGTTGCTTAAAGACCACCTAGTACAGCTGCTTTCTAATTACCAGCTGTTAATTTGCTAATTACCAACTAATTGCAGTAGCCCAAAAGAAATATGAGATTTTCGAATTTAGAGACATCTCCACTCCAAATGTTCATAAGTAATATTTGTGCCTGATCTATGGTAGAGCTTTTTGAGCTTGTATTGGTTTGATAAACCACAATTGCTCACATTGTACTTTAATCCAACATGATGTCACTGTGGTCTTCTTCAAGAATGAACACAACCAGAGACTTTCAGTGGGTGAAAACAACAATAACTTTGAAAGTTTTAAGAACTCTAATCAATGCCATGATTACAGAGGATTAATGTAAAAATATATTACTCACAGTTTGACAGAGAACTGATGGACTAAGCATGCTGAAGAAGACATATATAAGCTGTTCCAAAAGTCTTAGTGCAGTTTAAGCTGCATAGCCAATATCAATATTTGTTTTGTTTGACTAAGCATATTTGTTACACGGTTTGCTTTTTCTTTTTCTATTTTAATTGGAGAATGAAGTAAGATGAAAGAAAGAAAAAAAATAGATTTTTAATTTTAAAAAATGAAATTTAATTAAAAAAAAGATCTTCAATGAGGGAGAACTCAATCTCTTTTCCCTTCACCACCTACCTATTTCCTTTTGAATAATCTACCATTTGTTAAGAAAATTCCTTACCTGAAGTCAGAGGACCTGAGTTCAAATCTGTTCTCAGATACTTAACACTTCCTGCTGTGTGACCCTGGGCAAGTCACTCAACCCCAATTGCCTCAGGAGGAAAAATTCCTTATTTCAAACATAAATTCATCATTTTTGCAATATTAACCCTAGTTCTGTCCTCTGGAGCTGAGAAAAGCAAATACATTCCTTCTTTCACTGAATAAATCTATTTTCCTTTTTTGTAAACAAGTCTTAGAGGTTTATAGATCATATTTTGAATTGGAAGGGACAATAGAGAACAACCGGTTTAACTCTTTTTATTTCTCAGATGAGGAAACTGAGGACCGGGGGGAGGGGAGAAGGGGGGGGGAAATTAAAATAACTTTCCCAGAATCTAAAGCAAGATTCCAGTCCCAGAAGATAGCAATTTCTCCCTAAGATTAATTTAGTATAAATACAAACAATCACCAATGGTATGAATGATCTTGAAGGCCCCTTCATCATTCAGGTGAAAGGAGCCTAGTAAGACCTGTCTCATTTGTGCCCTGCTGAATGTCTCTTGCATCTTTAATTATTTATTTGAACTGCTTTGAGAGTTGGGCTCAACTAGCTCCTCACAGAGGGGAGATGAATGTACTTTCAGGCTTAGTCAAAGCTGCATAAATGATAACTGCCTTGCAAGATCACTACAAATCTTGGAAAGATGTCAACACTATGGGCCAAGAACACGGGCCAGGAACATGATGCTTTGGTTTGTAATGCCGGAGAAACTGAGGCAGGAGAGAGATTAGAGAGTTTTTAATATTTTATTAATGGGAGAGTAAGATTGACTGGACAGGACTCTCATCTCAGATTATCCAGTCAGACAGAGTTAAGTATACTGGGACCAAGGAATCCATATTGGTCCCAGAGCTGGAGGACCCAAAGAATCCAGCATCCAGCATACAGCTGCCAGACGCCATTCTCCAGCAATGAATGGAAGAACCCCAACTTCTTAAATACCTTTTTGGAGACAAAGAAGAGAAAGGGAGGGAAAGTTTTTTTTATCAGGGAGGGGAAGCCATAAAACCTAAAAAATCCAGAGACAAAGAAGTAAAGATATCATGGGTTAATCTTGGAATATTCTAAAGGAATATTGTAAATCCATAAAAGAATCAGGAGAGCTACTCTTTTATCTTGCTAATTTATAACCCAAGAGCGAATAATCCTTAGTTTTACTGGATCAGAGACAGAACAGTTAAGGTAACTGAGACAGGGAAACTGAGTCAGGACAGTTAAAGAGAACTGTGGCATAACAGGTTCACTCAGATTATTCTAGGTGTCATTTGAATATTTTAATTTCCATACCCACCCCATTCTCTTTCACCTCCCCTTTATGTCATCTTCCCTCATTAAAATGGAGGCTCCTTGAAGGCAGAGACTGTCTTGTTTAATTATATTAATATCTCCATTGCTTAACATATGTTCCTGGAACATAGGAAGCATTTATTAGGTGCTTTATCATTCATTGATTCTTTCTTTCACATGTAGATCTGGAGCAAAGTTCACCATGCAAAAAACTTTTCATCAACATCTACATATAAGGGTAAAAGTTCACCATAATTCAAATCCAGGAAATGCTACAATAGGAAACTAATAAAATTGGCTGAATTAAAGAATTTGCACTTGTTTGAAATGTCATTTCCCATTGACATTTCCCTTCCAGCTGCCTCAATATTAATGTAAGAGTTATTTATGACTTCACATTTCACCCACAACAGCTGCCCACTGGCAACAGACAGGATTTGGTTAAAGAATCATCAGAAGGTCTTATCCTTTGGGATCAACCTGATTAAATATCAATTATATATATTTGCATAATTATAATTACATTTCATTTTATGACATGGACCATAGAAATAAATCAATATTAATAGATCCTGAAAATTGTCATTTTGGGCTCAGGTGAGTGAAGGGAATGCCAGTCCAGAGCTAATCCTTCAGAATCAGAATACCAGGCTTAAAGAATTGTTTAGCCCTTGGGTTTTTGAGGAAGCAAAAGATTCTCTGTAGTTTGAGAGCCTTTCTGTGAAGTTCAAAACTATTACTCTTCCAAGCTAATATCCTTTTTCTTATATTTCCCCAAAGCCCTTCTTTCCCCTCCATCTGAGCTGTGTAGGAAATTGAAGAAAACTAGTAACCTGGGTTTCTATACTGTCATCACTAGATTGATTTAAAACCAGAGAGATCCTAGAAATCATCTGGTAATACTGTCCCCCTTTTTACCACATCCCCTCACCCCATCACCTCAATTTATCTATTGGGAAATTGAAGCCTAGGAAAATTAAAGTTGTAAAATTGGAAGCCAGCAGTTTTTTTAAACTATAAATCCATTACTTAGGTGAGAAACTTCAGGGTTTTTTTTTTTCTTTTTAAAATAATAGCCTTTTATTTTCAAAATATATGCAAAGATAATTTTCAACATTTGCCCTCGCAAAACTCTTTTTTTTTTTGTTTTTTGTTTTTTTTTTTCCCCGCAAAACTCTTGTTCCAAATTTTTCTTCCTCCCTTCCCTTATCCCCTCCCCCAGACAGCAAGCAATGCAATATATATATCAAACATTTACAGTTCTTCTACATATATTTCCAAATTTATTCTGTTGCACAAGAAAAATCAGAACAAAAAGGGAGAAAAAAATGAGAAAGAAAACAAAAAATAAGCAAACAATAACAACAAAAGTAAAAATACCATGTTGTGATCCACATTCAGTCCCCATAGTTCTCCTTCTGGATGTGGATGGCTCACTCCATCACAAGTCTATTGGAATTGGCCTGAATCATCTCCAGAGCCACACCCTTCAGAATTGATTATCACATAATCTTTTGTTGTTGCTGTGTACAATTGATGAGGTCTTCAATGTTAGGTGTGGTTACCAGAGGAGTTGATAAAAGTCAGTTCCTTAGGCAAAGCAAAGAAGGCTTTGATAACGGAGATCAGTTCCTTGGTCCTACCCTCTAAAAGCAATCCAGTTAGAAATCCAAGTTATGTCAAGACCCTGAGGCTAAAATTTCTCTATAAAACAACTTATGGCCAATGGCTCTGCTGCTATCTTGTTTTGGATCAGTCCACCATAGTACGCTGCTTTGTGGATTCTTTAGCCTGCCAGCTAAGGGCATACCCCACCTCATGGGGTGTTCCCTTTCTATTGGGTATTGTGGGTTCCACTGAGGAACTTGTCTTTCATATGCTCTCCCACTCTATTTCATATTTGCCATTCCCTGTATCCCTTCGTTTTGTCTGTGTTTGGGGCAATTACACCTACCCAAACTGACTACTCAGGAGTCGCTCCAAATGATGTACAGAAAGAATTTATTAGAATCTCGAGAAGCGGACTGTGCTGGCCTGTGGCCACGAAAGGACAGCAAGGATACCCACAGGAGGAGAGTCATTCACTTGAAGATGCTTACAACTTTTATACATTTCAGACAAAGAATCCCAAATCCCACCCTCTATAGGTTGTGATTGGTTACATAAACCTTTATCTCCCTATTTGGTCAGTGGAATGCAGTGAAAAAGATGATATACAGCTTTGGCCACTTAATTCCTTCTTTGGACAATGGAATGCAGTCCAGGTCTCATCTAAAATCACATGACTGGGGCCTACAGGCCTGATCTACTTTAGTTAACAGTCTCTGATCTTAATCAATACTTAATCTGTAAGTTCTTCACCTTTCCACACATCTGTAACCTATTCCTTAAATAAATCTATCTTTTGACAAAGAGATTAGCTATTGTCAATTCTTCACATTACTGAACCCCAAATTTTGGTGCCTGCCATCATTTGGTGACAAACTCTACATCACAGATCACATCACAATGTTCTCTTGGTTCTATTCACTTTACTTAACATCAGTTCATGTAAGTCTCCCCAGGCTTTTCTGAAATCATCCTGTTGGTTATTTCTAATAAAATAATATTCCATAACATTCATATACTGTAACTAATTCAACTATTCCCCAGCTGTTGGGGATCCACTCATTTTTCAGTTTCTTGCTACTACAGAAAGGGCTGCTACAAACATGTGCAGAAGCACATGTGGGTCCTTTTCCCTCTTTTTTGCTCTCTCTGGGATACAGACCCAATAGAGATGCTGTTAAATCAAAGGGTATGTACAGTTTGATAACTCTTTGGGCATAGTTCCATATTGCTTTCCAGAATGGTTGGATCAATTCACAACTCCACCAACGATGTATTAGTGTCACACTTTTCTCACATGCCCTTCTACATTTATCATCATCTTTTCCTGTCATGTTAGTCAATCTAAGAGGTGTGTAAAGACTTCAGGTTTTAACATGAATATTGTATATATTGTCTTTGATATCTGCTAACTATGTGAGCCTGAGCACAGTAAGAAAGCTTTTAAGACTTAGTTAACAAAGGGGCCAAATGCATTGGTGGTAGGACTTATCTTACCTTGAAATTCCGACATATCAATGAATCCCAGGTACAGTTCCCTTTCCTACTGCCTCTTCCCCATGTTAGTACTAAGATCTCCAAGTATTGATACAGCAGGTAATGATGGTACTAGTGTCCCCTGGGCATATCCTGATCCTGCCTGAGAACTAGCAGTGATTGAAGAAAAGATTCAGGGTAGATTTTCTTTTCTTTTTTTTTTTTAATTTTATTTTATTTAATAATAACTTTGTATTGACAGAATCCAAGCCAGGATAATTTTTTTACAACATTATCCCTTGCACTTGCTTATGTTTCGTTTTTTCCCCTCCCTCCCTCCACCCCCCCCCCCCCAAGATGGCAAGCAGTCCTATATATGTTAAATATGTTGCAGTATGTCCTAGATACAATACATATTTGCAGAACCGAACAGTTCTCCCACTGCACAGGGAGAATTGGATTCAGAAGGTAAAAATAACTCGGGAAGAAAATCAAAAATGCAAATAGTTCACATTCATTTCCCAGTGTTCCTTCTTTGGGTGTAGCTGTTTCTGTCCATCATTTATCCATTGAAACTCAGTTAAGTCTCTTTGTCATAGAAATCCACTTCCATCAGAATACATCCTCATACAATATCGTTGTCGAAGTGTATAATGATCTCCTGGTTCTGCTCATCTCACTTAGCATCAGTCCATGTAGGTCTCTCCAAGCCTCTCTGAAATCATCCTGCTGGTCATTCCTTACAGAGCAATAATATTCCATAACATTCATATACCACAATTTACCCAGCCATTCTCAGGGTAGATTTTCAACCCTCTGTCTTTGGGAAAATGTCAGTAGTGCACTAGCACATCTACCATGATAAGGTTTATATAGAAACCAAACCAAACCATAAAACCAGTGTGCTTATTTCAATGCTTCTGCATTTGGTTTTGTACTTTTGAGTTTGGGGCACGCAAGCTAGTGTCATATAGGGGATACATTGTTGTCCATCCTTGCTTCACTTAAATACAATTCAGTCTAAGTTGTACAAAATCACCAGCCTTACTCTCTCTTCCAGAGTCATTGTGGTCCACTGGCAAGACAAAAGTCAGGAAAATTGGCCACAGCCTGGGATGCAATGGAAGGTACCTGGTAACTTCAAAGTTTGACCAAGCTCTCAGCTCTCAGTGGAAGCTATAGCATGCAGACAGGCTAAACCAGGTTGAGGGTAACCATTAAGCCTCCAATCTTTCAATAAGTTAGGTTACCTATCCCACACATATGAAGATCTCCCCCCACAGAATGGGCAGATGAGAACAATTTGTTCCAAAGGGATACAATGTACAATGATTTTGGAGTCGGAGAATCTAACTTATACTTGGAAGGGGAAAGGGGGAGAGGATATATTGGAATTAGCTTAGAAGGCTGAAGAGAGCCACTTGTTAACTCTCTAGAGTGAATATAAATATATATATATACCCATATATATGTTTTCTTTTTTCCTGAAACAATTGGGGTTAAATGACTTGCCCAAAGTCACACAGCTAAGAAGTGTTAAGTGTCTGAAGCTAGATTTGAACTCAGGTCCTCCTGATTATTCACTCCACCACCTAGTTGCTTGGGTATATTTTTAAAGGGGAAAGAGTTGTTAAACAATCATCAACATGTCTTTACCTATGTGTGATTTTGGGTGAGTTATTTAACTTCCCTGGGTCTGTTTCCCCATTTATAAAATAAAACACTTGGACTAGTTGAGCTTCTGAGGTTGCGTTCAGCTTTAGTGGAGAAAAATGTTGATATGTTAGCATGCAAGGGTGCTTTTGTGTCTCCTTGATTTCTAAGGTAACCAGACTTTTTCTTTCACTGACTGGTGAAGAATGGGTGAAATCTTGGTAGCATGTCAAATGAATTTAAACTAGGATGTGTGGATATACCTTCGGGAATCTTTCTGATATGTTTTAACTTGTTTTATAGTTTTTTAGATATGTGTTTTTTCTCCCTCAACTAGATTATAAACTATATAAACTAATATATAATGTATATATAAACTATAAACTAGATTATAAACTAGTTCAGTGGCTGACTCATAATAGGGAATTAATAAGTGTTTGTCTATTGATTCATTGGTTTTTATTGATTAATCATTGATTGATTTAGTAGGTACCAAATCTGCATTGGTACAGTGTATTTTCTCACTGGTGGGGAATTTTCACAGCAATATATATATACACAATCCATGGGACGTATAGGAAGAAAGAAGAACATGTTCCCGAAGAACACTAGGAAGCCAGAGCTCCCCATGGAACTTTGAATATATACAAACAAAAGAACCCTATACTAAATTTTCCCCCAGATTCCTAGACTTAGGCACAGCTTGATATGTTTCTGAACAGGAGGCATTTCGCTAGTAAATGACACATTTGGCGGCTTGGTGGTTACTAAAAATCCATGTCAATGTGTAAATAAAGCATTTCAATCTGACAAATAATTGAACTACAAGGAGCTGTCAAAAAATTGGTGGGGGTGTTGCTACATAAGACTTGGAAAGGAGAGATTTGCAGAAGGTTTGCCAAACCACAGGTTCTTGTATTTGAGCAGCTCAAAGCCAGTTTGTAGGCGTAATTATAAGGAGGGATCCCACTCAATACAGGCAGAAGGAGAATTTGAAAGGTACTTCTTAGCATCTTCCCCCCCTAAGGCCAATCAATTAGCAATGGAACTCATTTCCTTTTCTCAGACCCTCTAAAAGGATCAAAGGAGATTTGCCAAGTAGCTTTGAATCTGGCTCTTTTGTGTGAATCACTTTGATAAAAACAACATGCTGTCAATAAAATGAGAATTCACTATCCAAATAGTTCTTAGGTGTCTATTCCATCTGAAACCAGGGGGTCTTTAACCTCTTTGTGTGTTATGGCTTTCTCTGGCAGTCTGGAATCTTATTTCAGAATAATGTTTTTAAAGGCATAAAATAAAATACATAGAATTACAAAAGAAATCAATATCTAAATGTAGCTATCAAAATATTTTTTTAAAAAACAAGTTCTTATGTTAATTTGTTGTTATATATTTTGAATTCTCCCTGATGTTCTGCTCGGCACATGGCAATGTTCTTTTTTGTTTCATTTTGTTTTGTATTCATTTTTGTTTTCATTTTTTCTTAAATGAAATTAAAAAAAACAAAACAAAAAACAAGTTCACAGATCCTCTGAAATCTAATCAGGGACCCCTGGTTAAGAACCCCTATCTAAAGTATTTCCAGTACAATTACTAACATAGCCACCTTTTGTAAGACTTGGTTTAACTGATTTAGCAGGGTTTTAACTGACTCGAGTTTGTTGTTCACTGAGCTCTAGAAATATGACTAAAAATATGTTCTCATATGACATACAAAGAAGACCCCAGATTTTCATTTTATTTATTTTTGTGAGATAAAGCACTTAAAAAAAATCCAAAGCAGGACTCAATTCTCCTGAGGCTTAGATACAAAAATGAGAAATGAACTTTTCCTGACAGGAAGGATAGAGATCGAAAAATATGGTTGATGAATAGAATGAAAAAACCTGGCAACAGTCATTGTGATGACAGACTGGGAAGAAGTATGTCTCATAGAATTTGCTTTGCTCACCAAATTGAGCAAATGCAATAAATTCAAAGACTAATTTCTCTCTTACTGTCACTGCAGGTAACTAAATCTTAGCATGATTTTTGCATCTGTATTCTTATGCCTTTTTAGTTAATCACAACTTTTAAAAATCCCTCCTGAGTTTTCAAAAGGGCAGCTAGTTGGCACAGAAGCTGGAGTGTTGGGCCTGGAGTCAGAAGGATTCATCTTGAAATCAAATCTGGCTTCAGATGCTTCCTAGCTTTGTGATCCTGGTTAGGTCACTTAACTTTGTTTGCCTCAGTTTCCTCATCTGTCAAATGAGCTGGAGAAGGAAATGGGAAACCATACCAGTGTCTTTGCCAAGAAAAACCCTAAAGAATCAGACATGACTAAACAACAGCAAAGAGTTTAGTAATGGAATTTTAAAAGCTTAAATTCATTATTGCATTGTGGGCTCCCTCTTGGTGTTGATAGGGAGAGCAAATTTCATTAAGGGCAAGTGTGGTGTTGTGGGCACACCACTGGACTTAAAATTGGGAGCCATAAGTTTACCCCACTGCCTCAGATATTTATGAGCTAGGGATTCATGGGTAAGTCAGCAATTCTGAGTTTCAGTTTCTTTTCTGTCAAATGGGAATGATCTGTTTAGCTCGTGTGGTTTGTTGCGAGGAAAAGGCTTTTCAAAACTTAAATTGCTTTGAGAAATGTGAATTTTTACTGCCATACCATGGTCTGGCTACATTTTTTTCCAAAGCCATTCACATAAAAAAGCATTGCTGCACTCTGATGGTTTCCTTAAAATATCATTTTCCTCACAGAAAATCTGTGTGAAGCAATGAAATGGGAGCTGCATGAATGTACATGTAGGAGGAAGGCAGTGCTGGGTGACATGTGGCCAACTTCAGGATGGAGAGACCAGCATGTCCTTGCAGTCTGGTTGTTTGACTAAGGCACTCTTACTCCACAGCTTGTGTATCATGTCACAGCTAGAAAGCTAGTCGTGCTATTCCTCCAGTCCTTTTAAATGAACTGCATCTGCCTCAAAGCCCTGCAATCTGAACTCTTGGGCAAGCATAACAGATCCTTAATGCTGTGGGTTCCATACTCAGGAAGTTAGTCCGCTTGCCATTAGCAATAAGCAGAAAGAAAAAAGATAAAACAGAACTTTTTCTGGGCTCATGTATTCTAAGATTTGATATATTTTCTATATAGAGAATTACTGCTCTTCTCATTACCACAAACTTCTAATTTTAAAAGAGTCAATGGAAACAAGAAAGCAAAGTGGTAGATAGTTGATACCACTGTGGATAGAGTGCAAGGGCTAGACCTTTTCAGGAAGACTCATTTTTCTGAGTTCAAACCTGACCTCCGACATTTACTATCCATGTGATCTTGGGCAAGTCATTTAACCCCATTTATCTCAGTTTTCTCATCTGTGAAATGAGCTGAAGAAATGACAAATCACTCCAGTATCTTTGCCAAAAAAACCCTCAGACAATATGTTCCATGGACTCACAAGAATCAGACACTACTGAGCAACAAAAATGAGGTCAAAAATCACTGAGGAAAAGGAGGTAAGCTATTATAAGAAACTATGGCCTAGGGCTATTATAAGAAACTATGGTCTAAGGACCTAGTATAGAGATATAGGTCTTGACCCATAGAGCCTACAAGAAATGCGTAATTCATTTTATTATGGTAACTCAAATATCAGTGGAATGATAAACAAACCAAATCAGAGATCGTTTCTGTATTAACTGTTATGATCTAGCCATTCATTTAACCCCATCCTGTATTAACTGTTATGATCTAGCCATTCATTTAACCCCATCATGTTCTTAATTATGAGATGAAGATTGCTCTCAGAGGGGAATCATAATTCCTGACGCATTTCAACAACCTGAACCAGATGGTAACCCTAAAAAAAGATCCCTTTCCCATTGTTGGAGATATTCTGAATACAAATATGCATTTTTTATCAGTAGTATACGTCGTTGAGATGTCTGTGACCTGGATGTGATGTCACTTGCAGAATAATCTGTTATTTGGGATCTGATTCTTTGAAAATTTCATTTTGTCTTTCCTGAGATCAGTACTGGGGAGAAAACCCTGAGATTCGAATCAGAGAGACAATTTTAGCTTCTGTCCTACTTTGTAACAGAGACAGGGTCATTGAAAAAAATGACTACTGTCCAGAGCCTAAATATCAAGGACTATCTTTATGTATTCACAGACCTTTTTAGAATTAGAAGGGATGTTGCAGGGTATTTTCACAAATTAAAGAGGACATTCATTTCATCTGGATCAGTAAGAACTTTGTATTACATAAACCTGGGAAAATTGTATTGTTAATATGTACTATTTATGTTCTTGGAAATTGTGAAGGATAAATGAGCAAAAATCTTAAAGGTTTGGAGCCCATTGGGAACCATAATTTAGGAAGGACATTGATAAGGTGGATAAAGCATCTAGATAAGGACAGTCAGGATGGTGAAATTAATAAGATTAGTTAAAGCAGGGTTTCTTAATCTTTTCTGTTACATGGACACATCTGGCAGTCTGCTGAAACTTGTGACTCTTCTCAGAATAATGTTTCTAAATGCATACAATTAGATAAATAAGATTACAAAGAAAACCAAATATAGCAAAGCAGAGTTATTTATTGTATACATACATACATCATATATATGTAAATATATGTCTATGTATAATATGTATATATTATGTATAAAATGTGTATAAAATGTATAGCTCCAGCATGTAGAATTCCTAAGTTAAAGGAGATATTTAGCCTGGAAAAAAAAATTTGCAGGGGATCATGAGAGCTATTTTTGGAGATTTAAAGAGCTGTCATATGAAAAAGGGTTTGGACTTGTTCTCTAGTTCTGAAAGGATAGATCTAGGATCAGTGAGTGGAATTTGTATTCAAATTTGGGTTTCCTTTAAGGAAAAACAGAATTATCTAAAGTGGAATATATATATTTATGTATACATAATATGGGAGATCACTCCTTCCTCAAGGCTCTTTAAGGAAATATAGGATACCAGTTTGTAAAAAAGTTTGTTTTTTTCAGAGTTAGTTTGAATTAGATGATATCTAAGATTCTGTCGATCTTTTCCATGACTTTCCATGACTTTCGTGATTCCATTTTGCAGATAAAGAAAGCACATAGAAAGGATTTGATTTGCTCACAGAATTAGGGATAAATCTCCTGAGCCCAATATATTTTTCTTAAGATGTTCTAGGGTTCATTTATGTTGTTCTAGATTCTCCTACATTCATGGAAATACTAAGGTAATTCTTCTGCCCTCATTCTCACTATTTATCCCCTCAGATCTAGATCTAAACCAAAGAAACCTTAAATTCAATACTTGTAGAAAAATTAGTTCACTGTATAATGTGGCATTATATTTTGGAAAAGATCGCCATCTCGTGGGTATAACATGATTGGTAGGATCTTTTCCAATATACTAGTAATTTAATTAATTTAATGTTACAAATGCAATTCAATTCAACAAGTTTTTATCAAGCATCTACTATGTGTCAGCTACTTTGCCAAGCCTGTTTCATAAAGTTAAACAATTACAATTACACTGATTATTTAAATTTAAATGATCTCTATGATAGGAATGGAAATCAACTTTATTATTGAGTCGTTTAGACTCTCAGTGATCTCATTTGGGTCAAAGATACTGAAGTGCTATGCCATTTCTTTCTCTTGCTCATTTTATAAGCAAACATTTAAGGCAAACAGGGTTAAGTGACTTCTCTGTGTTCTCGAAGCTGGGAAGTGCCTGAGGCTGGGTTTGAACTTCCAGGGTAGGAGCTTTATATCTACTGTGTCTCCTGGCTGCTCTCAACTTTTACCTCAGTTTGAAACAATAAATATTTCTTATCTATTGTGTACTAGTTCTGGGGATATGAAGACAAAGATTGAAAGAAGACTTGCTCACAATTAGCTTATATTGTAATGTGAAAGACAAGGACATATATAAATACATGCAAAATTAATATAAAAAGAATAAGTACAAAACAATTAGTTTCAAGACAGTTTGTGAGGAAAGCACCAATAGATTGGGAAAGGGGAGGAATGAATCAAGAAAGTTTTCATGTAGAACAAAGATATCAAACAATTCATCAGAGGGACTCATTGCGGTCTATAAAACTATGAGTTCACAGTTCCACCAACAATGTATTAGTACCCCAGTTTTCCCACATCCCCTCCAATATTCATCATTATCTTTTTCTGTCATCTTAGCCAATCTGAGAGGTGTGTAGTGGTATCTAAGAGTTATCTTAGTTTTCATTTCTCTGATCAATAATGATTTAGAGCACCTTTTCATATGATTAGAAATAGTTTCAATTTCTTCATCTGAAAATTGTTCAAATTCTTTCACCATTTATCACTTGGAAAATAGCTTGAATTCTTATAAATTTGAATCAATTCTCTATTTTTAAAATGAAGTCCTTTATCAGAACCCTTGAATGTAAAAATGATTTCCCAGTTTATTGCTTCCCTTCTAATCTTGTTTTCACTAGATTTGTTTGTACCAAAAAAAACCTCATGAGTATGGCAAGAATCAAAGTAAAATATAATTGGGTAATATTAATGAAATAAATAAAAATAAAAATTTTTGCATTTATTTTTAATAAACATGCAATTGAACTTAGATATTATTAATATATAGTTCTCAAAATGAATATGCTGTCCCAGTATCTTTATGTATCATTTAGTTGCCTAGTTTCTATTTGACACTACTGATATAGATCAAGGTATTTTGCTTTGCTTTTTAAACTATGTCGTAAGGAAGAAAGGGATGCTATGAGGTTGGGTGATAAAAGAATGTGTTCCAGGCATGAGAAATGGTTGCTACAAAGGCTTGAAAAAAATAGGTAGAGTGTTCTATGTGAGGAACAAAGTGAAGAAGGAGGTTGGGTAGATCACAAGGTGTGAGAGAGTAAGTAATGTCCAATGAAATTGGAAAAATAATTTATTCAGGAGCAAAGTTATGAAGAACTTTAAAATCTACACAGAAGAATTTATCTTTGATACAGGGACAAACAGAAATCATTAGAGTTGATTCATCAGGGAGAGTGACATGATCAGATCTGTGCTTAAGGAAAATCACATTGAAAGAATATGTAGGATGGAAGTAGGAGTAGGAGTAGGAAGGAAGTAGGGGAGAGACTTGTGGCAGATAGAACAATTTGGAGTCTAGATGGATGATGAGAGTTTGAACTGAAATGACAGTTTTGTGAATGTAAAGAAAGACTTTATAAGAGACCTATTGCTAAAAATAGCAATATTTGGCAATTGATTGGATTTATATGGCGAAGGAGATTGAAAAGTCAAGATTAATGCTAATGTTTTCAACCTGGAAGACTGGAAGCATGATGATGTCTTTGACAGACATAGTTTGGAAGAGACAAGATTTATGGGGAGGGAATAATGAGTTCAATTTTTGAATTTGCTTAGTCTCTGGGACATTCAGAATGAAATGTGTAATAGGCAACTGGAGATACGGGACTGAAACTCAGGGGAAATACTGACTTGATATATAGATCTGTGAATTATTGGCAGACAGATAATAATTCAATCCATGAGAGCTGATAAGGCCATCAAGATAGATAATAGAGTGACAAGAAGATCTAGGAAACCTTGGGGATGTTTCCACAGTGAGAGGGTGTGATATGAGTAATAAAGCTACAAAGAAGGAAGAGAAGCAAGAGAGAGAAGGAGGAGGAGGAAAATATAGGTGATGTAAAAATATCAATAAGCAATCCTTTTTCTGTTCTTTTTTGTCTTTGAAAATGTTTAAGAAAATTTAATTAATAAGATAAAAAACTATTTAAAAAGATATTAACAAAAAAAGCCTGATCAAGACTAATGACCTGAGAAAGTACTGAGAGGTGAAGGGATGGGAGGTCTTGATCAGGATGAAGAATATTTATGGGGAGATGAGGTGGGATGGTAAAAGATTCCAGTCAGATAAAGGAATGTTAGTTTCTAATTAAGGAAGTAGAACACTTATGGATAAAGAAGAATTAGATCTGATCATGCATATGTGTGTCTGATGTAAAAGAGTAGGTAATATTACTTGAATGTATAGTATTAAAAGTTCCGGATATGAATTTAATCAGTTCAAGAAGAGATGGTGACAGATCTTAATAGTGTCTATATGGGCAGATAGAGCCCCATGTAAATTTACAAACAATTATTTAAATGGGGTCTTATAAGATTTGATTTGTAAGGAAAGGTTGCAATTTTCAATAGTTTAAAAGTTAAACCAAAAATTAGAAACCTGAAAAATTACTCTTAGCTTTTTCTTTCTATTGTGATATGCTCACATTTATTTTGATTATGAAGGATTGAGACTAGGGACAGCTAGATGGCACAGTGGATAGAGTACTGGCCCTGGAGTCAGGAGGATCTGAATTCAAATCCAAACTTAGACTTACTAGTTGTGCCACAATCTCAATTGAGTCATGCAAAAGAAAAAAAAAAAAAATGAGCCTAATGGTTTGTGGCAACCTTCATTTAGAACTCTATTCTCTACCCTTCCTTGATGGCTTCCTTATTGCAAGAAACTATTTTGGCAGTTCCTAATGAGTGCATAAAACTGAATGAAAATTGGCCCAAAGAACTGATGGTCATATGTTCCCTTCCCTTGTACTTACAGGAAAAAGAGATTAGCTCAAAAAACTATCACACAAAACTCCTCTTTTAAAATACTTATTAACTATAAACAAGAACATTGAAAAACTATTATTTTGCTATTGTCCCTGATGCTCAGTAGCTTACATTTTAAAGTAAATCTCACATAGAATTATGGAAGCTCACTTTAAGATGATTATCACTGTATTTTTACAAAAAGATATTTTTATATTCTTTATATTCTTGAAAATGCTCAGTAACCTTTCCCCAGTCTCCCTAATTATAAAATAAAGCAAAGCAAATCAACATATAAACCATAACTATCAACATATGCCCCATGCTGCATCTGTAAAGCAACAGATCTCTATGAAGAGAATGGAGGTATGTTTTATTATGAAACCTCTAGATGTATCATTGGCTATTGAATCTGTCTGCTTCCTAATGGTTTTCATGTTTTCTTTCACATTTTGTGATTATTAAACATAGTTGTTTTAGTGGTGCTTACTTTGTTCTGTACCAGTTCAAACAAATCTCAAATTTCTCTGAATTCCTCATATCCATCAAATAGGATATAAATATAATCTGTTCCATACACTGTGTATGAACTGTGCTTCATTTTGCACTTTCATATTTGAAGGCAATTATAAAAATTAAAAAAAACTTTATATTGTTTTTGCTACAATAGAAAGTACTGCTGTGAATGTTTTGATATGCCCATGACTTTTATGCCTTTCTCTGACCTCCCTTAGGTTTATGCTCAAGAGTGGTATCACAAGGTCAGAGTTAGGAGTTAAGATTAACCTGTGATATCAGGTTAATCACTTTTCTAGCATAATTTCAAATTGTTTTCCAAAAGTGGTTGAAGCACTTCATTGCTGCATGTTCATGTGCCTTTTTCCCCCAGTCCCTTTCACACTGATTATTTGCAGCATTTATGCTCTTTGTCAATTTGCTGGATGTGATGTGATTCCTTATTATGGGTGACATGGATGATAGTTTACATTTCTTCTTTTGATAAATGATATCCTCTGAACAGGTTCTTGGGTGAAGTCCATGAGTCTCAAATTTTTTGGTATGAGGATCTCTTTATACCCTTAAGAATCAAGGACCCCATCCCCAAAGAGCTTTTGTTTATTTAAATATTTATAGTTCTTTGCCTTATTAGGAATGTTGCCATATCTTAGTATAAATATGAAATATACTCTCTACCATTAGGATCATACTTTTAAGAACCACTAATCTATATATTGATATATGTATCAATTCCATAAATATCTTTGGATGCAAAGATTTTTTTCCCCAATTAACATTTTCTCTTTTGATTATATTTAAATTTATTTTGTTAATGCAAATTATTTTTAAGTTAATCAGTCTTTTTTTGTGATATCTTTTGCCTCTTGTTTGATTATAAATTTCCCACAAGTCATAAGTGCCTCCTTCCATTTGCTAATCTTTTTTGTTTTGTTTTATTTTTGTTGTTGGCAGTAGTGGTGTTTATTTATTTTATTTTAATATATATAAATCCAATATAGCCATATGTATTTATACTATTATCTTGCTGCACAAGAAAAATCAGATCAAAAAAGGAAAAAAAAATGAGAAGGAAAACAAAATTCAAACAAACAACAACAACAAAAATAAAAATGCTATGTTGTGATCCACACTTAGTTTCCACAATTATTCCTTTTGAGTATAGATGGCTTTCTTCATCACAAGATCATTGGAACAGTCCTGAATCATCTCATTGTTGAGAAGAGCCACATCTATCAGTACCGATCATCATATAATCTTGCTGTTGCCATGTACAATGATCTCTTGGTTCTGCTCATTTTACTTAGCATCAGTTCATGTAAGTGTCTCCAGGCCTCGTTAAAATCATCCTGCTGATCATTTCTTACAGAATAATAATATCCCATAACATTCATATACCATAACTTGTCAGTCATTCCCCAACTGATGGGCATCCACTCAGTTTCCAGTTTCTTGCTGCCACACGTTACATTGATGTCAATCTAGTCAAATGACTAGAGATGGTTTCAGTTTCTTTGTCTGAAAATTGTCTGTTCATATTCTTTGACCATTTTATCAGTTGGTGAATAGCTTGAATTCTTATAAATTTGAGTAGATTTTCTATATATTTTAGAAATGAGGCCTTTATCCGAACCCCTGAATGTAAAAATGTTTTCCCAATTTATTGCTTCCCTTCTAATCTTGTCTGCATTAGTTTTGTTTGTACAAATTTTTTTTTAACTTAACATAATCAAAATTATCTAAGTGTTCAATAATGAGCTCCAGTTCTTTGGTCACAAATTCTTTTCTCCAAGAAATTTGTGACCAAAGATGAACTAGAGACCATTACCGATCACAAAATAGAAAATTTTGATTATATCAAATTAAAAAGCCTTTGTACAAACAGAACGAATGCAAACAAGATTAGTAGGGAAGCAACAAACTGGGAAAACATCTTTACAATTAAAGGTTCTGATAAAGGCCTCATTTCCAAAATATATAGAGAACTGACTCAAATTTATAAAAAATCAAGCCATTCTCCAATTGATAAATGGTCAAAGGATATGAACAGACAATTTTCAGATGAAGAAATTGAAACTATTACCACTCACATGAAAGAGTGTTCCAAATCACTATTGATCAGAGAAATGCAAATTAAGACAACTCTGAGATATCACTACACACCTGTCAGATTGGCTAAGATGACAGGAAAAAATAATGATGAATGTTGGAGGGGATGCGGGAAAACGGGGACACTGATGCATTGTTGGTGGAGTTGTGAACGAATCCAGCCATTCTGGAGAGCAATCTGGAATCATGCCCAAAAAGTTATCAAACTGTGCATACCCTTTGATCCAGCAGTGTTTCTATTGGGCTTATACCCCAAAGAGATACTAAAAAAGGGAAAGGGACCTGTATGTGCCAAAATGTTTGTAGCAGCCCTGTTGTAGTGGCTAGAAACTGGAAAATGAATGGATGCCCATCAATTGGAGAATGGCTGGGTAAATTGTGGTATATGAATGTTATGGAATATTATTGTTCTGTAAGAAATGACCAGCAGGATGAATACAGAGAGGCTTGGAGAGACCTACATGGACTGATGCTAAGTGAGATGAGCAGAACCAGGAGATCATTATACACTTCGACAACGATATTGTATGAGGATGTATTCTGATGGAAGTGGATTTCTCTGACAAAGAGACTTAACTGAGTTTCATTGGATAAATGATGGACAGAAACAGCTACACCCAAAGAAGGAATACTGGGAAATGAATGTGAACTATTTGATTTTTGATTTTCTTCCCGAGTTATTTTTACCTTCTGAATCCAATTCTCCCTGTGCAGCGGGAGAACTGTTCGGTTCTGCAAATATGTATTGTATCTAGGATATACTGCAACATATTTAACATATATAGGACTGCTTGCTATCTTGGCGGGGGGGAGAAGGGAGGGAGGGGAAAAAACGAAACATAAGTGATTGCAAGGGATAATGCTGTGTAAAAATTATCCTGGCATGGATTCTGTCAATACAAAGTTATTATTAAATAAAATTAAATTAAAAAAAAAAAACAAATTCTTTTCTCCTCCACAGATCTTTGAGGTAAACTATCCTTTGTTCTTCCAATTTACTTATAAAATCACTCTTTATGTCTAAATCATGAACCCGCTTTGACCTTATCTTGGTATAGGGTGTTAAGTGTGGGTTTTTTTTTTTTTTGTTGTTGATGTGATATGATATATATATCAATGTAGAACTTTATTTTAATATACATTATATATTATAACATATAATGTTAAGATGCTGGTTCAATCAAATTTCTGTCAAATTCCCTTTCAGTCTCCCCAGCAAGCCTTATCCAACATCCCCTAGAAATTTATATACTTGGCTTTCTCAAACACCAGAATGCTTTATTCAGTTAATTTTTAGTGGTTTTCTCTAATTAGTACTACTGATCTACTTTTCTGTTTTTTAAATTAACTAATTAGTTTTTAACAATTACTCCTTTGAACATAGTTTGACATTAGGAATGTGAGGCCCTGTATTCCTTTTTAATTATTTCATTTGAAATTTAAAAAAAAGTCCTAGATATTCTTGCTCTTTTATTGCTTTGAATGAATTTCATTTAACATGCTATTCTTGAACATTTTATTTAATAAATGACAATTTGCTCAAAGCTCAGAGTTTTTGATCATTTTTCTTTGACTAAGAAGACAAAATTGACAAGTACATAAAATTTGTCTATGTTGATCTCATAGCTTTGGTTTCTGTGCCCTATTTACTTGTATAGTTCCCTTTCTACTCCAGGACTCAACTACCTTCAACCTCTCTCCACAATTTCTGCTTCGAAACATGTTCTCTGTTAGTTACTTGCTTTCTGATAGAAGACAGTTTCTTAACAGAATAAAATTAAATCTCTAAAGATAAAATTTTAGGCACTGGCCACAAATAAGTTAAAAAGAGTATTAGGTGAAGAGGGAAGCCTTAAATCACATATTCCTTTGGTAACTTCCTGATGCATCTATGCATGAGCTGGTGCTATTAACCTTTTGATATAATGTTCTGGCTTTAGCTGACCACGTAAGTTCCCTGAGCTCAGCAAATAAGTTTAATCTTTATCTTTCAGAGCTTCAATAAACAGCAAGATTATGTTTCTGCAACCACAGGCATAAGAGATATATTGTTTTCAATGGAGCTAAAAGGGACTTGTAGAGTTCGTGTTAGGAATTTCCTATAGATTAAATAGAAGTAAAGGGAAAGGGATCTCCTTAATTTTAGACTTTTCCCACTTAAAAATGATTAGATCAAGAGATTAGATGTCCACTAACTGTTATCAACTTGAGTAGATGGTATGCAAAGACTGAGAACTCTGATAGCCTCCAAAGTTAAGCTTTCTTCCACAAAATAATAGTTTTGAATACTTTAAGACTGTTCTCAAGAGAAGTACTCTTTTGCATGGAGAATCCAGGGAAATAGTTTCAGGGGTATCAACTGAGAAGCCATAGCTTTCTAATGTAAATATCACAAACGGATTTCAAGGAATGTTATTAATGCTATTAGGTAAAGCAGATAGATGAATTGTAGTTAGTATACTAGAGTTGCATTTTGAATCTTGCTTTCTGTTATGGTCCTGTGAATTTTTAAATTCACAAGTTTTCTAATTAAATTAGATGCTGGTGATTTTTAATAGAATTAAAACAATGATTTAAATTTAAGCAAACTTGTATTAAATATAACTCACAGCATTACTATCTGTGAAGAACGAGTTAGCACCCCGAATGCCTTAGAATCAGCTGGAGTCAGGATAAGCAAAAGTCCTTGGTCTTTAGGGGGAGAAGTAAAGGAGATAGATGAAAACCCCACGAGCTCCCAGAACCTCTTCTCTCCTCCTTGTCCATAGCCAAAGTGACCCTGGCTTGTCTTCCTCCACCCCCTAATCCCTCCTACAATCCTACAATAAACCAAAAGATTAAGCCAGCACAGAATAGTGGGAAGGGCCATTTTCCAAGCATATGCTAATAGAGTATTATGCAATAAGCAATTAACCTTAAGTGCTCAGCTGTCTAAGTCCAGTGCACCTACTCAAAGTTTCAGTCCTTTACAACTATCTATGATGAACTTTCAAAAGGGTTCTTTTCAAAAGTTCATTTGTTACTAAACTGTAACCCTGGAAACCCTTTCCAAATTAAACATGAAATTTAGGTTTCCTTTCCAGTTATTAAAAAAAAAAAACTTTAAATTCTTAATAGAGCAATTTATAATATACAGTATACGATTATGCTGATTATAGTAGAAGTATAATGTAAGTACAGCAATCAACCATGAAACAAATTAGAATATAAGTTTAAATAAGGGAGTCATAGTGCTAGGAATAATTTGGGAAGGGAAAGTGCATTTCTAACTGAAGTCATTAAGGAAGAGAGAGCTGATTTCAGAATAAGGAAGCCCTAGTTTCACAGCCTTCTTCTGAAAGACTAGTGATATGGCAATATGGTTCAGGACAAATCACAGAATTTCTCAGAGTCCCATTCTTTATGACTTGAAGCTACAGAAATTATTCCTATATTCAGTGGTATAGAGAATTTCTGCATTGAGAGTTCCCTACAGAAATGAAGTCACAAATGCTCCCCAAGTAGCATCTTAGAGAGAGAGATATGGGAATCCATCTCAGACATGAGGTGGAAAGGGCAGAATCATATTCAGAAGAAGCAAGTAGTTTAGTATGTCTGGAGCCAATATATGGAAGTATTATGAGATAAAATTGAAAAGGTAGGTTACAGTGGATCTGTGGAGAACCTTGAATGGAAGGATGAGGAGTTCTTGCTCTCTTCTGTAAGCATGAGGGAGCCACTGAAAGTTTTGAGTAGAGAAGTATTATGATTGGATAATTGGAGTGTCATGAATGAATAACTGGGAATAGAAAACTTGGAAAATGATAAAGCCATCTGGTGATTGGCCAGGGACAGGGTTATTGTAATATTCCAGGAAAGAATTAATGAGGGTAGCTAGAAATGAAAGGAAGAAGAGAGATAAGAGAGGCTTTGGAGAAAGGATTCACATAATTTTTCAGTGAACTGAAGGTGGTGAATGAGAGAGAAGGAAGTTTCAAAGATGATCCTTAGCACAGATGACTGACTGGGAGGATGGTGATGTTAACAGAAATAAAGGCATTTGGTGGAGATATAGGTCCAGGGAGAAGATGATGAGTTTAGTTATGGAAAAGTTGAAGTTGTCAAGATACTGGAGAGAACTGAGGGGAATAGGACAGCAAGTGGTTAATTGTGGGAATTGAGTGAAACTCACTGGTTCTGTCTTGCAACAATTCTGGAGCTAGCTCAGTTCCATTTCAATTATGGATCTAGTCCACTGAGAAAAGTTTTTTCAATTGTAGGAATTGGGAAAAAATTGCATATTATTTGAACCTATCACTGCATGGCTGGGAAACTAGACAAACACTTCCCATTGCTTAGAGACCCTTAACCAAGGACCTCTGTTATATTGGCCAGAAACAGATCCAAAAGTTGATGTCAGAAGTTTTCATATATATGTACATCTCAATGCATGTATTTTATGTGACATTGGCCCCATACTGATCAGTTATTATTTCCATGTTCCTTTGATTATTTACAGGCACTTGTAGGGGATTAGTCCTCTTTTTTTCTGATTGTAGGGAACTGCACCTGTTCACTCTCTCCCTCTCCACTTGGAAAGTCCCATCACCTAATGTTGTATTGTTTCCTTTTAATTAATTGACTTTATGTGATTAATTGTTTTTAATGTATGAAAGTGTGTTTTTTTCCTACCCCATATTCCCCAGGCCTAAGCTGAGGACATTTTGGCATGCATTGCTTAATAAACTGATATGCTTAGAAGTTCAAACTTTAATTTCCTTAGTCATTTCATCTTTCAGCTTCCATAATATGTGTTTTTTCCCACCACGAAGTCAAAAATTTGTGTGACTGGTTCAGACCTGACAATCCACTTACCAATCAAGATCAAAAAGTTGGAGACTTGCTCAAAATGAATGGTCACTGAGTGTCATAGGAAGGATGGCTATGACAAGAATTCTTTAGTCACTGATAAAAAACATAATTTTCTCAACTGAGACTTATCCAACAATATTTAAAAACTATTCATAGATACAATAATAATAACAATAATTACAATAATAATAGCGAGTATTTACACAGCACTTTAAGATTTGCAAAGCACTTAACTTTGTTATCTCATTTGATCTTCACAATTCAATGAAGTAGGTACTATTATTACCCCAATTTTACAGATGAAGAGACAGAGACTGAAAAGTTAAGAGACTTGCCTAAGATCATATAGTTACTAAGGTTCAGAGGAACATTTCAACAGGTTTTCCTGACTCCAAGTCCAGTTTTCCAATCACCATACCAACCGGCATAGCAAAGGGAAGAAAATAGAAATGTATTAAGGTCAATGTGTGTAGATAAAATGGGATCCCTGGTAAACTGGTAAGTCAGCTAAAATTACTGAGAGGCAAAATGGAATTTCTGTTGACTTTACAATGTTACTTTTTTTTAATCTAAGACTGCATTGAAATACTGAGAAAAAAATTAAATGATAAAAGAAGTCCCTTTGATCAAAGGGAATGATATAAATATTCGAGTACTTCTATTTTTTTTTTTTTTTTTTTTTGGGAGACTACAACCTTTTTTTTTTTTTTTTTAAATTTTTTATTTAATAATTACATTATATTGACACTCGTTTCTGTTCCGATTTTTTTCCCCCTCCCTCCCTCCACCCCCTCCCCTAGATGGCAAGCAGTCCTTTATATGTTGGATATGTTGCAGTATATCCTAGATACAATATATGTTTGCAGAACCGAACAGTTCTCTTGTTGCTTAGGGAGAATTGGATTCAGAAGGTATAAATAATCCGGGAAGAAAAACAAAAATGCAGATAGTTTACATTCATTTCCCAGTGTTCTTTCTTTGGGTGTAGCTGCTTTTGTCCGTCATTTATCAATTGAAACTCAGGTCTCTTTGTCAAAGAAATCCACTTCCATCAAAATATGTCCTCATACAATATCGTTGTCGAAGTGTATAATGATCTCCTGGTTCTGCTCATCTCACTTAGCATCAGTTCATGTAAGTCTCGCCAGTCCTCTCTGTATTCATCCTGCTGGTCATTTCTTACAGAACAATAATATTCCATAACATTCATATACCACAATTTACCCAGCCATTCTCCAATTGATGGGCATCCATTCATTTTCCAGTTTCTAGCCACTACAAACAGGGCTGCTACAAACATTTTGGCACATACAGGTCCCTTTCCCTTCTTTAGTATTTCTTTGGGATATAAGCCCAATAGAAACACTGCTGGATCAAAGGGTATGCACAATTTGATAATTTTTGGGGCATAATTCCAGATTGCTCTCCAGAATGGTTGGATTCGTTCACAACTCCACCAACAATGCATTAGTGTCCCAGTTTTCCCGCATCCCCTCCAACATTCATCATTATTTTTTCCTGTCATCTTAGCCAATCTGACAGGTGTGTAGTGGTATCTCAGAGTTGTCTTAATTTGCATTTCTCTGATCAATAATGATTTGGAACACTCTTTCATATGAGTGGTAATAGTTTCAATCTCATCCTCTGAAAATTGTCTGTTCATATCCTTTGACCATTTATCAATTGGAGAATGGCTTGATTTCTTATAAATTTGAGTCAGTTCTCTATATATTTTGGAAATGAGGCCTTTATCAGAACCTTTAACTGTGAAAATGTTTTCCCAGTTTGTTGCTTCCCTTCTAATCTTGTTTGCATTAGTTTTATTTGTACAAAAGCTTTTTAATTTGATGTAATCGAAATTTTCTATTCTGTGATCAGTAATGGTCTCTAGTTCATCTTTGGTCACAAATTTCTTTCTCCTCCACAAGTCTGAGAGATAAACTATTCTATGTTCCTCTAATTTATTTATAGTCTCGTTCTTTATGCCTAGGTCATAGACCCATTTTGATCTTATCTTGGTATATGGTGTTAAGTGTGGGTCCATGCCTAATTTCTGCCATACTAATTTCCAGTTATCCCAGCAGTTTTTATCAAATAATGAATTCTTTTCCCAGAAGTTAGGGGCTTTGGGTTTGTCAAACACTAGATTGCTATAATTGACTATTCTGTCTTGTGAGCCTAGCCTTTTCCACTGATCCACTAATCTATTTCTTAGCCAATACCAAATGGTTTGGTGACTGCTGCTTTATAATATAATTTTAGATCAGGTACAGCTAGGCCACCTTCATTTGATTTTTTTTTCATTAATTCCCTTGAGATTCTCGACTTTTTATTGTTCCATATGAATTTTGTTGTTATTTTTTCTAGATCAATAAAATATTTTCTTGAAAGTCTGATTGGTATAGCACTAAATAAATAGATTAGTTTAGGGAGTATTGTCATCTTTATTATGTTCGCTCGGCCGATCCAGGAGCACTTAATATTTTTCCAATTATTTAAGTCTGACTTTATTTGTGTGGAGACTTTTTTATAATTTTGCTCATATAATTCCTGACTTTCCTTTGGTAGATAGATTCCCAAATATTTTATGGTATCAACAGTTATTCTGAATGGAATTTCTCTTTGTATCTCTTGCTGTTGGTTTTGTTGGTGATGTATAAAAATGCTGAGGATTTATGGGGATTTATTTTGTAGCCAGCTACTTTGCTAAAATTATGAATTATTTCCAATAGCTTTTTGGTAGAATCTCTGGGGTTCTCTAGGTATACCATCATATCATCTGCAAAGAGTGATAGTTTGGTTTCCTCATTGCCTACTCTAATTCCTTTTATATCTTTCTCGACTCTTATTGCCGAGGCTAGTGTTTCTAATACGATATTAAATAATAATGGTGATAGTGGGCAGCCTTGCTTCACTCCAGATCTTACTGGGAAAGGTTCCAGTTTTTCCCCATTGCATATGATGCTTACTGATGGTTTTAAATATATGCTCCTGACTATTTTAAGGAAAAGTCCATTTATTCCTATGCTCTCAAGTGTTTTTATTAGGAATGGATGTTGGATTTTATCAAATGCTTTTTCTGCATCTATTGAGATGATCATGTGGTTTTTGTTTGTTTGGTTATTGATATAGTCAATTATGCTAATAGTTTTCCTAATATTGAACCAGCCCTGCATTCCTGGTATAAATCCTACTTGGTCATAGTGTATTATCCTGGTGACAATTTTCTGTAATCTTTTTGCTAATATTTTATTTAAGATTTTAGCATCAATATTCATTAGGGAGATTGGTCTATAATTTTCTTTCTCTGTTTTCAGCCTACCTGGTTTAGGTATCAGTACCATATCTGTGTCATAAAAGGAGTTTGGTAGGACTCCTTCAATCCCTATTTTTTCAAATAGTTTATATAACATTGGAGTTAATTGTTCTTTAAATGTTTGGTAGAATTCACATGTAAATCCATCTGGTCCTGGGGATTTTTTCTTAGGGAGTTGATTGATAGTTTGTTCTATTTCTTTTTCTGAGATGGGACTGTTTAGGATATTTACTTCTTCCTCTGTTAGTTTGGGCAAGCTGTATTTTTGGAGGTATTTTTCTATTTCATTTAAGTTGTCGAATTTATTGGCATAAAGTTGGGCAAAGTAACTCCTAATTATTGCTCTAATTTCCTCTTCGTTAGTGGTGAGTTCTCCCTTTTCATTTTTAAGACTAACAATTTGGTTTTCCTCTTTCCTTTTTTTAATCAGATTTACTAAGGGTTTGTCTATTTTGTTGGTTTTTTCATAGAACCAACTCTTAGTTTTATTAATCAATTCAATAGTTTTTTTACTTTCAATTTTATTGATCTCACCTTTTACTTTTAGAATTTCAAGTTTAGTGTTTGACTGGGGGTTTTTAATTTGTTCCTTTTCTAGCATTTTTAATTGCAAACCCAATTCATTGACCTTCTCTTTCTCTATTTTATACAAATAGGCCTCTAGAGATATGAAATTTCCCCTTATTACCGCTTTGGCTGCATCCCATACATTTTGGTATGATGTCTCATTATTATCGTTTTCTTGGGTGAAGTTATTAATTATGTCTATGATTTGCTGTTTCACCCAATCATTCTTTAGTATGAGATTATTTAGTTTCCAATTATTTTTTGGTCTACTTCCCCCTGCTTTTTTGTTGAATGTAATTTTCATTGCATCGTGGTCTGAAAAGGATGCATTTACTATTTCTGCCTTACTACATTTGAGTTTGAGGTTTTTATGTCCTAATATATGGTCAATTTTTGTGAAGGTTCCATGAACTGCTGAAAAGAAAGTGTATTCCTTTCTGTCTCCATTACATTTTCTCCAGAGATCTATCATATCTAACTTTTCTAGTATTCTATTTACCTCTTTGACTTCTTTCTTATTTATTTTGTGGTTTGATTTATCTAATTCTGAGAGTGCAAGGTTAAGATCTCCCACTATTATAGTTTTACTGTCTATTTCTTCTTGCAGCTCTCTTAGTTTCTCTTTTAAGAATTTAGATGCTACCCCACTTGGTGCATATATGTTTAATATAGATAGTGCTTCATTATCCATGCTACCCTTTAGCAAGATATAGTGTCCTTCCTTATCTCTTTTAATTAGGTCAATTTTTGCTTTAGCTTGATCTGAGATCAGGATGGCTACCCCTGCTTTTTTGACTTCACCTGAAGCATAGTAGATTTTGCTCCAACCTTTTACCTTTAACCTGCATGTATCTCCCCGCTTCAGGTGTGTTTCCTGTAAACAACATATTGTAGGATTCTGGCTTTTAATCCATTCTGCTAACCGCTTCCTCTTTATGGGGGAGTTTACCCCATTCACGTTTATGGTTAGAATGACCAATTCTGTATTACTTGCCATCTTGTTAACCCCGGTTTATGCTTTCCTCCCTTCTTTCCCCTTTCCCCTCCTTCCAAGTATTAAGCTTGTGAGCACCCCTTGCTTCTCACAGCCCTCCCTTTTTAGTGTCCCTCCCCCCGCCTTAGAGTTCCTCCCCCTATCTTACCCCTTTCCCTCCCAGTTCCCGTATTCCCTTCCGCTTAGCTTATTCCTTCCCTTTCCACTTTTCCCTTCTCACTTTTCAATGAGATGGGAGAAGTTTCACCATAGATTGAATATGTCTTAAGATTTTTCACTTAAAGCCAATTCTGAAGGCAGTAAGATACCCACTATATTCATCCCCCTCCATTCTTTCTCTCAGATATAATAGGTTTCCTATGCCTCTTCATGAGATGTACTACCCCCACTTTACCCTTTTTCTGGTACAATGTCCTTTCCACATCAATTTCTAGAACAAGGTATACATGTATTCTTTATACATCTATATAGTCAAAATATAGTTCCCAAGATTAATCTTTACCTTTTTAGATTTCTCTTGAGTTCTATATTTGTAGATCAAACTTTTTGTTAAGTTCTGGTTTTTTCATCAGAAATAGATGAAATTCGCTTACTTCGTTGAATGTCCATCTTCTTCCCTGGAAAAAGATGCTCATTCTCGCTGGGTAAGTTATTTTTGGTTGCATACCAAGTTCCTTAGCCTTTCGGAATATCATATTCCAGGCCCTTCGATCTTTTAATGTGGATGCTGCCAGATCCTGGGTGATCCTTATTGTGGCTCCTTGATACTTGAATTGGGTTTTTCTAGCTGCTTGCAATATTTTTTCTTTCATCTGAGGGTTCTGGCATTTGGCCACTATATTCCTTGGTGTTTTGATTTTAGGATCCCTTTCAGTGGGTGATCGATGAATCCTTTCAATGTTTATTTTTTCCTCTGTTCCTATGACTTCTGGGCAGTTCTCTTTGATAATTTCCTGGAAGACAGTGTCCAGGCTCTTTTTTTCATCATGTTTTTCTGGGAGTCCAATGATTCTCAGATTGTCTCTCCTGGATCTGTTTTCCAGGTCTGTTGTCTTCTCCAGAAGGTATTTCACATTTTTCTCCATTGTTTGATTTTTTTGGATTTGCTTGACTGATTCTTCTTGTCTCCTCGAGTCATTCAATTCCACTTGTTCAATTCTGATTTTCAGTGAAGTATTCTCTTCACTCACTTTTTTAAAATCTTTCTCTAATTGTCCAATTGAGTTCTTTTGTTCTGTGGAATTTTTTTCCATTTCGCCAATTTTGTTTTTTAGAGAGCTGTTTTCTGTTTCCAGTTCACTAATCCTATTTTTCAAGGATTTTACTTCTTTATCCACTCTCTCTTTAACTGACTTCTCCAGGCTCTTTTGCCAAGCCTCCCTCTCCTTTTCCCAAGCTTCCTTCTCCTTTTGCCAAGCCTCACTCTGCTTTCCCCATTTTTCTTCTAGCTCCCTTGTGAGAGCCTTTTTAATCACTTCTATGAGGTTCATCTGTGCTGAGGAACAGACGATCTCCTCCTTTGGGGAATCACCTGGGGACTGCCTGTTTTTAGTCTCCTCAGGATTTAGAGTCTGCTCTCTATCTGTGTAGAAGCTGTCAAGGGTTAAAGTCCTCTTCAGCTTCTTGCTCATTCTGTCTATTAATCAGAGACAAACTACCAAAGAAAAACAGAAAAAACTGGAGTCTTTCTTTGGGGGGGGCTGGGTGTGTTATCGAGCTTCCTCTACAGACTGCAGGGGGCAGCAGTGAGGCACTAGCAGGACTGTGCTGCGCCTGCACTCTGAGATCCCAAAGCGTGCTGAGTCACTGAGGGGGGGGGGAAGGAGGGAGCGGCCAGGTCCTGAGGGATTCCAGCTGTTTGGGGTTGTATTCTTCAGCCCCAGTGTTTTTAGTTTCTCTGCTGGGCTGTTGACTTGCTGCCGGAGGAAAGTATCCAAACCTGTAGCGAAGCTCTCCCCACAGAGACGGCTATGATCACTCTCCACCCCCTCTCAGCTCTGCTCCTGTGCCCTCACTGCCGCTGCCCGCCGCCTGCGCCCGATCTAAAACCGCCCCAGCCCTCCAGTAAAGACAGACCTTTCTTGGCGGATCTCAAGGATGGCTTCTCTTGGTAACTATTTGTGGGTTTTTTTCAGTCAAGCATTGATTCAGAGGCTTGTAATGAAGTGGATAGTGAGAGAAAGCGCGGAGCTTATGAACTGTGAGCCTCCTCTCCGCCATCTTAACCGGAAGTCCCATTCGAGTACTTCTAAAGCAAGTCCTTAGAAACTCTGAAAGACACTTTCCATAGGGCAAGAACTACAGTGTTTCCCCGATAATAAGACACCGTCTTATTATTTTTTTGGACAGAAAAACACCAGAGGGCTTATTTTCAGGGGAGGGCTTATTTTAATGAACATTGACAGCAATTTTAATAAACAGGTAAATGTGAACAAAAAAAAGTACCTTTATTCAATAATGATCATGTCATCTTCTTCAACAACATCATCATAAGTGTCCATACCCTGAATTCCTTTTTTTTTTTTTTTGCAAGTTCAAGATCTTTATTCCACATGTTCACATCCTGCCCTTAGCTGACCTCTTGCTGACTCCTAGTGAACTCTCTTAAACTCCTAATGAACTCCACCTACTTCCTTGTCCCTACTGCTTCTATAGGGTCTATGAGGTCACCCGTACAGCCAATTAAAGAAGGAGATGACTCCCATTGATGATGCAATCTCAATGCGACCAGAGCTTCCACTCCCGAGGTGGTCCGCTTAGTTCACAGAAAACCACATCCGGGTATTTCAGGCTTCAAAGCCTTTGTAGTTCCTGATTGCACTGTCTGAGCTTCTTCTTTGGACCCTTACAATTCCCTTCTCTTGCAAAACAGAGATGGCTCATCACATCAAGCTAACTTTAACATCAACACTAGCTTGCTTGATCAATGAGATTACAGAATGTGTATAACAGAACAAAGACAAACAAAAGTAAAACAGTAAGAACTGGGCCCAACAAGACCCAGAACAAAGCAAGGATAATGTGATGTTCAACCCACTCAGGAAAGTCATATTTAAGGAGGTAGGATTTCATAAGTCTGTTGTTTCAATTGTATACACCCTTTGGTAAAGAAAGGCACAGAGGGTGCAACAAGAGACTGTTCGGTTCTGCACACATATATTGTATCCAGGATATACTGTAACCTATTCAACATGTAAAGGATTGCTTGCCATCTGGGGGAGGGGGTGGAGGGAGGGAGGGGAAAAATCGGAACAGAAGTGAATGCAAGGGATAATGCTGTAAAAAATTACCCTGGCATGGGTTCTATCAATAAAAAGTTATTTTAAAAAAAAAAAAAAAAAAGGAAGAACAGGATGACGCGCTCACTGCTGCAGCTCTGATTGGATGCAGGTCAGAGCGCAGCATTCATTTCCAGGGAGGGGGGGAGAGAGGGGACAGTGCATACAGAGGGTACCAAAATGTAGCGTGTAGCGCAGGGGATCACCTTCACTACAGTAGCAATCTCAATAGGGCTTATTTTCAAGGGAGGGCTTATTCTAATGGAATCTTGCACAGTAAGGGGAGGGCTTATTTTCGGGATAGGTCTTATTATGGGGAAACGCGGTAGAAAAGCTGATTAACCACTTTGATTCTGTGTGCTTGAAAATTCCAAAGATATAATAAGTAACTTATGTATTACTTAATTTCTGGGATTTCCATTGGATGAAAGCAAATTGAATGACTCTTGATTCCCTTTTGGGAGTCTTTAACTTCCCTTTACTTCTCAAAAATCCAAGTTCTCTCCTTGGTTTTCACTCCCCACCCCACCCCTTTCTGATTTGAGTCCTTGTGCAGTATAAATGTTCTTGGTGGCCATTCAAATACTTTCTTCTAAATTCATTAAATTCATTTTTTCCATCTTCTGGGGTAAGATGTCAAATCCTAAAGACAGACTTTTGGCTACTTTCTTTCTTTCTTTTTCTTTATTATACCTTTTTATTTACAAGATATATGCATGGATAATTTTTCAGCACTGACAATTTCAAAACTTTTTGTTCCAATTTTTCCCCTCTTTCCCTTCACCCTCTCCCTCAGATGGCAGATAGATCAATACATATTAAATATATTAAAGTATATGTTAAATACAATATATGTATATATATCCATGCAGTTATTTTGCTGCACAAGAAGAATTGGACTTTGAAATAATGTATAATTAACTTGTGAAGGAAATCAAAAATGCAGGCAGACAAAAATAGAGGGAATGGGAATGCTATGTAGTGGTTTATAGTCATCTCCCAGAGTTCTTTCCCTGGGTGTAGCTGGTCCTATTCATTATTGAACAAATGGAACTGATTTGGTTTATCTCATTGTTGAAGAGGGCCACGTCCATCAGAGTTGATTATCAAATAGTGTTGTGTTGAAGTATATAATGATCTCCTGGTCCTGCTCATTTCACTCAGCATCAGTTCATGTAAGTCTCTCCAGATCTTTCTGAAATCATCCTGCTGGTCATTTCTTACAGAACAATAATATTCCATAACATTCATATACCACATTTTGTTCAGCCATTCTCCAACTGATGGGCATCCACTCAGTTTCCAGTTTCTGGTCACTACAAAGAAAGCCGTTTTGGCTACTTTCAATCTTAGTATACAAAGGAAGTAAAATATATTTGAGAGATGAGAAAAGATATGATAAAATCCTGGTGCAGCCATATGTAAAAAGTAGGATACCATTCATCTAAATACTCTTTACTTTTAGAAGGAAATAGTAGCTAGCATAAAAGTAAACACTCTAATAATTACCTCTGTTAGGAATTCCATAGGTATAACATCACGTTAAAGATATGTTTATCAGTCAGGAGACTATTGAGTGTCATACAGGAATGGAGAAGCAGAATTGTCACCTGATAGAAATATAAAACATGATGTGTTTCTGAGACAGACATGTTTGCCCATAATAAATATATGATCACAGGTAGACTAAATACATTATTTTTTCCTAAAACAGCATAATGTATCAGGTGTCCTAAAAAAGTAATTGTCAAAAACTTTCTCTTGATCCTATCCTATTATCTATCTTTTGTGAAAATGACTGGCTATTTAAAAAAATTTTTTTAATTATAGCTTTTAGTTTCAACATGGATAATTTTCAACATTCACCCCTACAAAACCAAAACCATGTATTCTAATTTTTTCCCCTCCTTCTTCCCCTCCAGTCATCAAGTGATCCAATATATGTTAAACGTGCATTTCCTCTATATATATTTCCACAAACATCATGCGTCCCAAGAAAAATCAGATCCAAAAGGGAAAAAAATGAGAACAAAAACACAATTCAAGCACACAACAACAAAAAGAGTAAAATTACTATGTTTTGATTCACACTCAGTTCCCGTGGTCCTTTCTCTGGGTGCACATGGCTCTCTTCATCACAAGACCATTAGAACTGGTCTGAATCACCTCATTGTTGATGAGAGCCACGTCCATCAGAATTTACCATCATATAATCTTGCTGTTGCTATGTACAATGATCTCCTGGTTCTGCTAATTTCATTTAGCATCAGTTCGTGTAAGTCTCTCCAGAGCTCACTGAAATAATCCTGCTAATTGTTTTTTTAATAGAATAATATTCCATAATTTATTTATGTCATTCTCCAACTGATGGGCATCTACTCAGTTTAAAGCTTCTTGCCACTACAAAAAGGGCTGCTACAAACATTTTTGCATAAGTGGGTCCCTTTCCCTCCTTTATGATCTCTTTGGAATACATTCTCAGTAATACCACTGCTAGGTCAAAGGGTATGCACAATTTGATAGCCCTTTGGACATAGTTCCAAATTGCTTTCCAGAATGGTGAATCAATTCACAACTCCACCAATAATGTATTAGTGTTCCAGTTTTCCCACATGCCCTCCAATATTTATCATTATCTTTTTCTATGACTTGATATTTTAAAGAAACAAAATCAACCTTTCCCTCTTAATAACCCATTAATTAATTAATAGTAAAATTTTTCTTTTTTTCTAAAGATGTGACAAACTTACCTTAAAGGCTGATTTACTTAACCTCAATTTGGAAGAATCCTTCCAATTTGTGAGAGAATTTGTTTTCTCAAATCTAATTCAACAATTTCTTGAATTTTTAAAAATTGTGAACTTACCACACAAATTAACATTTTTATGTGCAATTCATAATAAAATGTTTTTATGTAAAACCTCAAATCTCTATTACATGCAATTTGCTTATTCAAAATAATTTTGTATAATAAATTTAACACGTTTGTCCTGCTTGTCTTAAAAAAGTTTCCACTTTTCTTTTTTCTTGTTTTCCTCAATATGATCTGTAGCTATCCTCTTCCCTTAAGATAAAAATAAAAATCCTTGTAGCAAACATAGTCTGGCAAATAAATACATACATTTGCCAAATCCAATTAAGTGTATTTCATTCTACTACTAGAATCTCTCACCTTTTAGTCAATAGATGCCTTGCAATACTTCATAAACAATCCTATGGAATCTTGGGGTCATCTCATTAAACAGAGTTTTTGGAGTCAACAAGCATTTTTTAAGTGCCTGTTGTATGCAAGATCTTTTCATGGATGACCATGATTGTAAAGATAATACACAAATTGTAGCTTTCTTCTAGGAGTTTACTTTCTACTTCAGAGACTATAAGATGTAAACAGATGGCTAGACCTATGATTATTTTTAAATCATCTCCCTAGCACAAGCTTGGGAGATCAGGAAAGGCTTTTTGTAGGGGGTAATCTTTAGAGGAAGTTCTTCAAGGAAGAACAGAACATGATTTCAGGAGGCTAAGGTTGGATTGGATTTCCTCTGGGGTCATAAGTGCATTTCTTCCCTCCTGCTTTATCTTTATCACCCCTTACCAGATCCAAGTTTATTCAGGAAATGTCCTTAAGTTTTATACAGCTTGTGTTACAGAAACATCCTGGGACCAAGGTGAAGTCCCCAACTTCCTGGAATTACCTATTGTTATTTTTGCTAGTCCTTGCCCAAGATTTGCAGTGTTAGTTTTTTCTCCTTGTAAATCTAAATTAAAGTAGCAGCGTACTTGAGAGAGTTTAAGCTCTTTATATTCCCTTTATAGGTATGATGTCTTGGGGCTGTTGCATGGTTGGGAATGGAAGAACACTTTTAGTTTTTGAATCTTACATTTCATTCTTTCCACTAAATGTAGGAAGAATTTATGGAAGTATAATATTTCAGGTGTGGAAATTGCTTTTGAGATCACCTAGTCTTAGGAGGAAGTGCAGTAGGAGGTAGAAAAAATAATGACTAGATTGAGAGGACTCAGATCTTCACTTTTGATCTTCACTACTTATTTGGTTCTAGGTGCGTTCCCCTGACCTCTCAGGGCTCAGTTTAGGCATTTGTCAAAGGAGTTAGTCTAGATGTCCCTTCCAGCTTTCAGTCTCAAAGGGCTAGAGAGGACAGGGACAAAGAAATGGATCCTGAATAATTTGGATCCCTACATTTCCACATCATTAGGTTTTCACTTGATAGGCAGATCTCCACCAAGTTAAAGGGTCACTAACTATTTGTCATTTCTTGTTCTCATTACAAATGCGACTCAAAACAAGTAAATTTAGCAAAAGCTAAAATAAGTGATTTAATGAGGCCGAAGGTATTTGGTAAGGAAGTAAACAACACAAAATGAGGTTCTGCCATCGTAACCAGGGTAAACAACAACAAGGATCCTGGGGCAAATACCCCCCAAAATGGTATATAAGGGCTGTCCTGTAGAAGGAGAGCATCAAACTTCACCCACCTGTCCTGAGTCCTTTCTCTCCTCATCTCATTTGAACTCTCTGTTCTGACACTATGGGTTGCTGTGGCTGTGGAGGTTGTGGCGGCTGTGGCGGCTGCGGTGGCTGCGGTGGCTGCGGTGGCTGCGGCTGTGGCGGCTGCGGTGGCTGCGGTGGCTGCGGTGGCTGCGGCTGTGGCGGCTGTGGAGGCTGCGGTGGCTGCGGCGGCTGTGGCAACTGTTGCTGTACCACCTGTACCTGCCGCCGTGTAGGCTGCTGCTCTGGCTGCTGCCCCTGCTGCTGTGGCTGCTGTGGGGGCTGCTGCAGCCCTACAGTGGTCTGCTGCCGCCGCACCTGCTGCTGTGGTGGCTGTGGTGGCTGTGGCTGTGGCTGTGGTTGTGGCAAGGGCTGTGGCTGTGGCAAGGGCTGCTGCCAACAGAAATGCTGCTGCCAGCAGTGCTGCTGTAAGAAGCAATGCTGCTGCTAGGTGGGAGTGATTGACTCTGAGCTACCTAGTGGGAGCACATATAAAGCATGAAGGTAAGAGTTCTGTTTCAGAATGTTTTTTTGATTCACTTATAATCAGTGCATCATAAAACTTAGCCGATGGGCTGTGGAAACTGGGCTACCCTGTGTATAATATTATATAGCATGACTGTGTTGATTTAAAGTACATCCTAGGATCACAGTATTTCAAAATAAATCTTTTCTGTTGAAATTCTCAATCCAATAGAAGCTATTAACAGGAGATTAAAAAAAAAAGGGGGGGTTTAGCCCAAAGTGTTAAGGAAAAAATGTCACAATAATAAGTGAAATGAAATTATGGTTTTTAATATTTTTCTTTTTATATTTTCCCATTCATTTCTATGCTAAATGTTTTTTTTTTTACTTAATTTTGTTGTTTGCTACGCATTTTCTATATTTTCTAGTGTTCCTCAATTCTCCTAGGTGAGAATCTTTTAATAAAATAAAATTTCTTAAAAATATACTCTTCCTCTGACTTTTTTTTCTTTACTTTGTGTCCCAGGATGGTTTGGGGGAATGGGATGGGAGGATCTGATCAAAGGTGAAGTTGAGGAGAGCGCAAGAGTATTGATGATTGGCAGAAGATCTGAAAGTTGATGCAACATTTTATATCTCTAGCAATCCTCATCTCCCCTTGCTTAGAAAAAAAAGAGAAATATATTTTTTCTTCCTCACCTAGTATCCTGTTTGCTTTTGTTTTTCTTATTTAACTTTTGAATTTCATGTATTATTCCTGCATGATCAATAGCAATATTATCCACATACGTTTGAAGGGATCTATACTTTTGATGGGAAATGATTTTGATCCTAATTAATCTAAAGCAGCTAGGAGCTGTCCACATTGATACAGAATCAGAGAATCAGATTATTAGAGCCAGAAAGAATCTTATGCTTGCATAAAGGGAAACTGAGACCAAGAGAAGCAGTCACTTGGCAGAATGCATACAAAACAAAAATATATCTACAAGCAGATCTAAACATGAAAATTAAAATTTCCTTGTAAGGAGCCTGTCCTGGGTTTGGGCATTACCTCACATGGAGGCACCCCTATAGCCTACATTTTTGTACAATAGTCTCCCTCAATTATGTCACTAGGTTGTTTTTAAAACTGGCAAGACTATTACTGTCTCTTTTTCTCAAGGCTTCCAGATAATGAAAATTCTTGTTGAATCACAGTTTCTAAACTGAAGCTGGAGGGAGAGCACCTTTCCCCTTCTCCCGTTTTACTTTAACTCCTAGAAATGGGCCTGGGGAATCAGTTTTGTATTTTTTTTTGTTGTAATTGTTGTTGTTGTTTTGTTTGTTTGTTTGTTTGTTTTGTTTTTTTTACTGAGGCAATCGGGGTTAAGTGACTTGCCCAGGATCACACAGGCAGGGAGTGTTAAGTGTCTGAGATCAAATTTAAACTCAGGTCCTCCAGACATCAGGACTGGTGCTCTATCTACTGCACCACCTAGCTGCCCTGTTCTGTTTTGTTTGACCTCAGTTTTAAATGCCAGCAGTAATTTCCAAAAGACCTCGGAGTTCAAGCCTGTGACTTTGGAGCCAGCATTTTGGGAGGGATACTGCGGCCAGTCAGTCCAGCAGGGAAGCCCAGAGAGACCAGAATGCCAAGGGTAATTGTGAACTTGGAATTGGGAATCTTCTATAGGAAATAAACTTTGGGAAGAATCTAATCCCCTTCCCCTTCCCAGAGACTGAGGTGGTAAAGGGGAAATACTAAGCCCCATATGTTGGGGCAGTAAATTTATATATATGTGATCATACCTTTTGAAGTAAACATTCCTTTATAATATCTAATCTATTGGCTAAATGGAAATGGGGTGAAAGGGAACCATCTTTATAATTAGGTGGAGCAGTTGGCAGCGATCCTAAACTTCTCCTCTCTCCAATCCCTTTAAATGGACTGGAGAACCCTTGGGGAGGGGTAAAATGACCTTTACCTGCCTTCAAGAAGTTAAGGCTAGGATGGTCTGTGTAAAATGATAAAGGCAGAATTCCGAGGAATGATTATTTTATCAAAGGCTTTGCTCCAGTGTACAGTTAAATAATAAATAACTTTAGGAATAGATACAAAGACTAGACCTTCCATTTCAGTGTTAAAGGGATCCCCACAAAAGGAATCTTCCTCCACCAATGCAGGTGAACACTTTGAGTTTTAACGAGTTGCTTAAAACCTTGACAGGCCAAGAGATGTGCCAAGATATGTCAGAGCTGGAACTTGAACCAAGGTTTTCCTGCTGTCGGAGGCCAGCTCTCTCTCTCTGCTAGATCTCAGCTGTTTCTCAAGCTTCTCAATATGGTTGTATTTATCTGGTGGGCCCAAGATGAGCCTCCAACCCCTCATCAATGCCAATGTACATGCAAGAAGTAGCCGAAGGACATTTTCAAGGAGATGTTTGTCCCTAAGAGGAGGGTGGCCCATCACAGAGTGAGGGGGAGTGATAACAGATGGACAGCCCAGGTGTTGCACTGGTACTGATGAAATGTCAAATTACCCACAGGAAGTTTTCTCTAGCATATTGAATAATTACACTATGAAAGATTTATGGAAAGAAATAGGCAAGAATTACACAAAATGAGAAAAAACAGATGGGTTGCACATCATTTCAGATCTACATTTTAAAGGGATCTTGGGAATTATCTAGTTTTTAATAAGGAAAGAGAGTCATAGAGATTAATTGGCTTTCCAAAAGTCACAAAAATAGCAAAACTATGATTGGAACCCCAATAGTCTTTTACTTCTTCTACATTACTGGTGTTAGTACAGAGAATACACACACACACACACACACACACACACACACAGTACAATCATGTATCTACAGAAACATTGGAGGTGAGGGTGGAGTACAATCTAGGACTTTCTTGCTATTGAAGACTTCCATTCTTCACTGTTCCAGTCTTGGAGAAGTTCCTGAGATACTGAGAGGTTCAGTGACTTGTTCATAGTCACCCAGACAGATTGTGTTCAAAAAATTATTTAATTAAGCATTTTCAATGTATTAATTACTATATTAAGCACAAATATACAAATACAAAGAGGGGGAAATCTCTGTTTCCATTTTAATTGGGGGAGAAAATATATAAAAAGAGTTGAGTTGTAGGAGGAAGGAATGAAAGAGTCTTAATTTAGAGTAGTTTGGATGCATTGGTAAATTATGGGGCAATACCCTGAAAGGTCAAAAATCCTCCAACTTTTTTGAGGGAGAGGTGATTGGGATTAAGTGACTTGCTTGGGGTCACACAGGTAGTAAGGGTCAAGGGTCTGAGATTCAATTTGAATTCAGGTCTTCCCACCTTCATGGCTATTCATTGCATCATCTAGCTGCCTCAGAGATCCAACTTAATGGAAAGATGATAGTTGGTGATTTCCTGTTCATTCAAAAGGTAAGAGCAGCCATGTCAATATATTGAGGTGGTGAGGGAGAGGAATGATCTTGAAGGACCAAGAAGTCAGTAGTAAAATAGAGACTTGGGGTTCTCTTCGATGTGGTGGGTAATGGGTGGTCAATATGGGGTGGTGGGATTAGGAGATAAGAAAGGAAGAGGAAAGGAGCATTGATAGGAAAAATAGAGAAGGAGAGAAAGCTCTTTTGTGCCTGATTCTATTATGTTTGAAATTTCTCTGTCTATATAACTATACCCTCACACATACATATATGACAACTGTGTATATATGTGTACATACATACACACATCCACATTCCTCTGGAATCTGTCCCATACATCTCTAAGGGAGACCATGATTTTTGTAATTTTGTCTTAAGGGGAACAGGAAAAAGAATATGGGGTAATACTCTTTTCTCTTTTCTCTGAAAAGGGTACAAAATAAGAGTGTTATCTAATACCATGCTACATATTGTTGGTCTGGTAGCAGAGTGAACTTAAAAAAAAATTGCTTCTCTATTTGCCATTCCTTAGCTTGAAAAGGGGAAAGGCAGCCTTCAATTTATACCTGCCAGCTTAGTCTCTGCTCACCAAAAGATTATCAATAGCAAGGAAATCCATTTATCTAAGCAAAACATCAAACACAATTTGGAAAATCTGGACAGATAAGGATTAATCAGAAAATAACACAAATGTCAATGAGTTCTGATAGAAGTGAAGGAACATCTCAGCTTTTACCAAGAAAAAGACCCTGATTTCATCTGGGAGGAAATTCTCCAAATGCTCTAAGGAAGTAAGCTGAGAATAAGGACATATTGAGGAGCCAGTTTCTTCTATAAATCTGAATCTTCCGAAGCATACCTCTCTCCCCTGAATCTGGTCCAGAAGAGAACCTAGAACTACATGTCTCTCTTTCAAAGAATATTTCTCCTTTCAAAAACTTCTGTAGCAAAGGCAGAGTACATTACATTATCATTTTTTCCATTAATTCAGAGTCTCCTTAATGAGCAAAGGCACTTCAGACTTGGAAACCCAAGTTTTATCTATTTCATCCAAAATTCAATTTATACAGTCTACCAGCCATTTTTTACTCATTTTGTGGCAGTGGTTCGTACATTTTAATACTAAACTATTACTTGCTGTCAGAAAGTAGCTACTATTAATAATTGAAAATGTAGGCTTCTGTAAGTATACTGTGCTATAAAGATTGCAGACAGGGCAGTTGAGAAGTGGATGATATCTGGAAGTGAAAGAATATGTTCAGCTATCCTTGGGTACAAAGGGAATGTCAGTTCTCAGTAATTTCATCCACAAGTCCATACTCGAGGACCACTAGTCACCAGATTGTAAAGGTAATGTTCAACTGAGCCAACTACTGGTTTCCATTTTTTCTTCTCTGAGAAAACAATCTTTTTTAGGGCCATTTGAGTAAATTTAAGAAATTCTTTTTGACTAGACCATTTTCTCCCCAATAATTAGCCTTTAGTCTTTAGAACTTCAAATCCTTATTTTTAACGTCAAATTCCCTCTTGTTATTTATTTATGTAGAGTTTATTTAATATTAAAATATCTATTGTGGTATTCTTACCTTTACAGATAGGACTTTGAGGAAGTCCAAAGGCAAAAAAAGAAAAAAAACTTAGTAATGAATAGAAAAAAATAATATAATAATGTATTAAAGATATGTAAAACAAAACATTTATATGTATAAAAAATGACTGTTCAACATTCAAGAGGGAAAAAATGCCCCTTCCACTCCCTTTGTCTCCTCATTTTTATGCTTCCCTTATTTCCAATCCTTTAGCTTATTTTCTTTGTATATGAAAAATATAAAATCCTCTGTCTGGCTTTCAAAGTCCTTCATAAGCTTTTACTTTTCCTGTCTTATTTCTTGCAGTCTACCATGTACTCTGTGATGCAGAGAAATTGGCTTCTTGCAATTCTTTGAATAAGATGTTCCATTTCCTGATTTTCTATAATCTCACTGGTTAGCCCCCGTTCTTGGAATTCTCCGCCTCCTCATATGCTTTTACAGGTTACTCTGAAGTCTCAGCCAAAATTCCATTTTCTATAGGAAGCCTTCTCTGACTTCCCTAAATATTAATTATTATGAATATTAATTAATATTATATAATATAACAATGATAATTAATATAATTAATATGATAACATTAATGTTAATATAATGATTAATAAATAATCAATATTATTATTATGAATAATTCCTGATGTTCTGTTGGGTACATGATAATATTGTCTTTTCTTTTGTTTCATTTTATTTTGTATTGCTTTTCTGTTTTTCTTTTTGTTTATTCTATTTTTTCAAATAAAATAAATTTGGGAAAAATATTAATCCTTACCTCTGATGAACTCCAATTTATTGTATACACATACACACAAACACATATATATGTGTTTTACTTCTCTCTCTTTTTCTCTCTTTCTCTTTATATATGAATAGAGATGTCATTTTTTCCTTTTTTTTATTTATTCTGTTTTTTCACAAAATAAATTTGGAAAAATATTAATCTTTACCTCTGATGAATACTTTATTTTATTCTATACAAATACATACAGACAAATACACACATGTGTATTTTACCTCTCTCTCTCTCTCTTTCTCTTTACATCCGGATAGATATGGCATTTGCATTTTTATCCCCATTTAGTCTATGAACATCTTGAGATTAGTGACTATCTTTTACTTTTCTTTGTATCCCCAGCTTTTAGCACAATATCTGACATATGGTAGGCACTTAATACATGCTTATTGATTTTTTTTATCCACAGTATTTATCTAGTTTGCTTGCCCATGAGAACTTAAAGAACCTCACATGGATTCCTTTTTGAAGAACAATGACCACTAGCTTCCAAACTTGATTTAATAATGTCAAAAAGTCTTCGCTGTCTTAGAGAAGAGAGTGCATATGTATCTTGGCTGTAAAAAATCCTGAAATGAAACACTAAAACATTTGCCTATGTTATAAATGGATAAATTTAGTATGTTAATAGTGCTTTTTATGTTAATGCCCTTTTGAATTGAAGAGATTTGTAGGCTTTTCCCTTCAGAAAATATTTTTCACCTTGTATTTTGAAACCTTTAATACATTTCACCAGTAACACTTTTGGATCAAAGATATTAAATATCTCCAAGAGCTGGAAGTGATAAATAGAAAAACTAAATTAAATCATAAATGATAGAAATGCTCTTAGTTTCTTAGACATTGTATAAATATCTCCAAGATAAGATAGTCCAAGGATCAACATTTTGTTCCTTTTATGACTCTGTAATGCCAATGATTTGTCACAAAGGAATCATAGTTCCCACCCCTTTCATTTGTTAATCACTCTCTCTTTCCACATTGTTTATATTCCTGGTCTATAGTAATCCTTTGGATTTCTTTAAAAATTTTTTCTAACATTTTTATTTAACATTTTGAATTCCAAATTTTATCTTTTCCTCTCTCCTGCTTCCCTAGATCCCCTCCACTCTCTCTGGGATAGTAAGCAATCACATATGGATTATACATGTACAATTATGTCAGACACTTCCATATTAGATATTTTATGCCAGAAGACATAAATAAAAGAAAAAGAAAGAAAGAAAAGAGTGAAAAATAGTATGCTTCAGTCTGTATTCAATCAATTCTCTGAGGTAAATAGTAATCATCATTTAAGATTATCTTGGGCCATTGTATTGCTGAGAAAAGCTAAGTCATTCACAATTCTTCATCAAATAATACTGTTGTTACTATGTACAATGCTCTCCAGATTCTGTTCATTTCCACATACATCAATTCATGTGATCAATACAGGCTTTTCTAAAATCATTCTGCTTGACATTTTTTAATAGCACAAAATACTCCAATACAATCATATACCATAGTTTATTTAGTCATTTCCCTATTGATGGATATCTTTTGATTTCCAATTCTTTGCCACCACAAAAAGACCTGCTATAAATATTTTTGTACAAATAGGTCCTTTCCCCTTTTTGGGGGAAGTCTTTGGGCTATAGACCTAGTATTGGTATTGTCAAAGCATTTGTAACGTTTTATAGCACTTTGGGAACAGTTCCTAATTGCTTTCCAGAATGATTGGATAATTACAGAAATCCACTGGACTTTGACCTATTTTACGTAATTCATACTTCATCAATGCTAACCTTTAACTAGGAATCACTCGATAAAAAGTAGGGACAGACAGGTGTTCACTAGAGCCACCTTGACACTAGACTGAGCTTCTGATTGAACTCAGGTGGAAAAATGACTTGCTCTGAAGGCTGTACATCCTGCAATGGATTTAGCTTGATTGTTCTAGTGGTGTTAGCAGTGGTTCTCAACACAATACCACTAATCAGCTACAAACTTCAGAGTGATGAGTTATCTAAAAACCCCATATCTTGCTTTGAGTGGTGGTTTCCAGGAATCATAGGAGCAGGTGTCCTGGTGAGTACTATCTACAAAATGGAGCTAATAATTCCTGGGAGACCTGTTTCACCTTGCTGGCAAAGTCAGTTTATGAGCTACCTAACATTTATAAAATATATTACATGTCACACAGCATGCTGAGCTCTAAGGATATAAAGTAAGGTAAGGACAGTCCCTGTCCTAAAGGAGCTCACAGTTGGGTGGTTGAATAATTTAATTTGTGTAAAGTACTCCATAAATGTCAGTTTGATGATGATATTTGATTTTATAAACAAGAATCAAGGGTCACACTATGGATCTTGGCCCGACTAAAATCCTAAAGTACCTTTGGGTAAAAGCAAGGAATCAGAATTTATTAGTGGTCAGTAAGGAAGAATATTGATTGGAAAAATAACAATTTTGGATCATGACATCATAAATCTGGAATCTTGTCCAAATTCCTGTTGAAAAAAGTAATATCATGTATATCTGAGGGGTTAACAAGTATTTAAAAATTATTTTTTTCAATGAAGAAAAATTGATTTTCTTTCTCACTTTCTCCATTGGGAAAATAAAAAAAAAGCCTTTGTAACAAATATTGATAGTAGGGCTAAATGAATTATTTTATTGGTTATAGGCAAAGATAAGTGTGTTGTTCTGTATCCCGTGTTGTATCAGGAGGTAGAGAGGTAGTGGAATGCTTCATCATTGGTTCTCTCGCAGGGCTTATTAATGTTTGTTGACTTGGTTTGATGTTGACTCTGGAATCATGGTTAATCTCAATTAGTATTTTTTTCAATTAATATTTTTAAAAATAGAGTAGTGAAAACTTGCATCCATCTTCACTTTATAATCACAGGTCACATTTGGCATCATAGCAGGTTATGAGACAGTAGATACCATGATACTGGAGTAGAGAATGATGTTGTCCTTCCTTGACCCTCACTGTATTTACTTTTTACTTGGAGAATTGCAGCCAAAGAGGTCTGAGCCAGAAGCTGCTTTTTGCTAACAGATGCTGAATTCTGCCCTGCTGCCTGAGTATGAGAGGACCAGGAGACCTCTCAGGATTTTACACATCATACTAAAACTCCAAATCCTTTCAGTAATCAGTCACCAAATGGCTAGAAGCAGCCCCCAAACTCCAACATGACCAGAAACAGCCAAAGAATATTGTCCATTTTCCATACAATCCATGAAACTCTAGCAATTTTAGTTGACAAGGACATGTAAGTCTACAAAGACATTTGGAAAAATATGAATTCTAGTTAATTTTGATTGTATGGTCCAAGATAGAGTACTGGATAGAGTCAGAGGATCTGGATTCAAATCTTGGGTCTGCTATTTATTATTTTAGGCAAGTAATTTTTTCTCTGAACTGCATTTTTCTAATTTCCATGTAATATCTTTTCTAGGGTATAAGAATGGCTTAGATCCACATAGATTGCTAGAATCTGCATCCATCTCTTGAAGCAAGGAAGTATTGCATAGTTTTAGGACTGGGCAATCATAAAATGCACCATGGCTTTCCCCATGCCTTAGATTCTGTTTTATTAGCACCCATTTCTCAGCATGTGCCATAATTCTGATGAGTCTTACCCCTGATAAACTCCTGTGGTCAATCCTTGTGTCCAGTGGTTAGAAAGAATCTCTATTTTAATCTCTCTCTATCTCTGTTTCTCTCTGTGTGTTTCTGTCTTTGTCTGTCTGAATGTCCATCTCTCTGTTGGTTTGTGTTTCAGCAATCATGAATGATTCATATATTTTATATCTAAACTCCCAAGAAAAGAATCAATACCAACTTTGGCTTTTGTATCCCTCATAAAGAGCATGAGGTAATTATTTAATAAGTGCTTGTTGATTCATTAGTTCAAAGATCAAGCTGCAATTTTTTTAGTTCCTTCTTAGATACCTTGCCTGAAATTAGAGTACATGATCTTAAGTGGCAGTGATGTCTCAGTTTGGACAAACCTTTAGACTTTTTTCCATTAACGTGACTGATGTCATAAAATGAAGATATGCTCAATCTTTTTTTTTTTCCAAAATAGCTTTTATAGATAGAACTTGATAATATGTTTTGTCATTATTTTCCTCAAATTTTAGATTGTTTTTATTTTGTTAATTATTTCTGATTACATATAATTTTTTAAAAAGTCACTTAAAATTTTTGAATTTCAAATTCCCTCTTCCTTCCATCCTTCCCTACCTTGAGAAGGCAAGCAACTTGATATTGATTATATATGTGAAGTTATTTAAAACTTATTTCCATATTTGCCACATTGTAAAGGAAACAATGAATTTTTAAAGAAGTGAAAAAAAAATGCTTTAATCTACACTCAGAATTCAGCAGTTCTCTTTCTGGAGGTAGAAAGGATTTTTGTAATTGCTTGATCAGAGAAGCTTAAGTCTTTCACAATTGCTCTTCCCTACATTATTGCTATTACTGTATACAATGTTTTCCTGGTTCTATTCACTTCACTTTCCATGAGTTCATATAAATCTCAGGTTTTTCTGAAACCATCTGTCTTGTCATTTCTTATATCACAACAGTATTCCATCATAATCATATACCACAACTTATTCAATCATGCTACAATTTTTAGGCATTCCCTCAATTTCTAATTCTTTGTGATCACAAAGAGTTGCTATAAATAATTATGTACAAATATGTGATTTTCCCTTTTCTTTGATCTCTTTGGGATATAGACCTTGTAGTGGTAGTACTGGATCAAAGTTTTATAGTACTTTAGGAGCAGGAATTTGATGATTTGTTTAAGAATCCTAATATACAAATAATTTCTCAAAGAAAAGTCTAAAGTATCGTGGTATGTTTCAATCACTAATTATTAACTTTTACCTATTACAGCTTATTTTTACTCTTGTCTTATCCTCAGATTTTGATTAACTTGCTTCATGCTTTAGAGTCAGGTTCGCTGGGTTTATGAATAGCTGTTAATTCAATTTAGCATCCCACTTTCCTTCAGAAGACTTTCCTCAGATACCAGTGTTTTTAGTTTCAATCACAATCCAGGTGGCCTGTCTATCCATGCTGCCACCCGTCTTGAACTCTGAGCTAAAGGACTAACTAATTTGCCTTCAGATCTGCAAGGAAACTCCTCTGCCATATGGACAAAGCAGAAGGAAATAGTTACTTAATGGTATGGTGCCAGTGAGCAGAAAGCCCCTGGGTCTATTCTTCCTAAGCACAGAAGGGTTTCTCTCCATTTAGTGATATAGAGAAAATCTTTCTTCAGGCTAGAAACTGATGGCTGAATACACTCTATTAAACTAATGGGCATGTAAAGCTCAAGTTTACTTATTAAAAGGATCCCCATAGAAATGTTTTAGCCCACAGGCACCCAGCACTAGTTACAAACTGTTTCTGAAATAAACACGATCACAAGATCTTTTCAAAACATTGAAGATGGATGCAAGAGCTTCACTAATCTATTTAAAAACTATATTGAGATCTACCATGATTCCAGGGCAGCTTTGACATTTTTAAAAGAGAAAGTTTAACAAAATTAAGATCCTTTAATCACAGGGTATAATACTTGCTTTAATCACGTCCTAGGGTTATTATTGGCAGGTATATAGTGTAACAAGTAGAGTTTAGGTTCTCGACTCAGTAAAATTATCTTCCTGAGTTTAAATCTGATCACAGAAATTCACTAGCTGTGTGATCCTGGGCAAATCACTTAACCCTGTTTGCCTCAGTTCTTAATCTATAAAATGAGCTAGACGAAGATATGACAAAGCACTTTAATATCTTTGCCAAGAAAACCGCAAATGGAGTCAAGAACTGGACATGACTGAAATTACTGAACAACATCAATAACATTAGCAATACTATAAATAGGTTCAAATTCCATCCTTATCTCCCAGCACATATAAAATTAGAATTTCTTAATCTCAAAATGAGAAAGTTCCAAAGAAATTACATTATTTAATTGATATCTGGGGCTGCAACATCAAGTAGTCACCCAAGCAGTAATTAATCAACTGTTTCCCAAAGCTATTTATCATTAGGTAGTTTTTCTTTACTTTGTGCTAAAACTATAGCTTCCCCTAACTGTTCCCTCAGATCAAGAAGAAATCTAAATTTATGTAATAACTCTTCAAGTACTTGAAGACAGTCAGCATACTATCTTTTCTTCAAGCTAAACATTTTCAATTTCTCAAATAGTCCTCATGAGGTATAGTCTTTGGCCTATTACTATCCAGCTCAAGCTTTTCTGAATGCATTCCAATTTGTTAATGTCCTTCCTAAAATATGGCACCCAGAACAGAATATAATAATATTGAATAATAATGAAGCAATCAGACCAAGATAGGATTCAGGTCTACAAATTCTCCTTTGACCAAAGTCAATATTATATTTAGATCCAGTGAGGATGGGACTTTAGCCAAAACTTTATAGATGCCCAGGGATCATAGCCTCAGAAAATAGGACTAGCACTGAGCTGGT